>NC_092710.1:205916782-206598463 GCF_047496885.1 Scyliorhinus torazame
GCCACCAGCAGGAGCAAGCAGCAAACACAATCTACAGCTGAGAAGTGCTCTCACAATGAACAAGGTTAATTCCTCATTTGCAAAATCCTTCGGCTTGAGGCTGGTCACAGTCAAAGGGAGTGAAATTTACTTTCAGCATTGAAGCCACAGCAGGGCTCTGCCCTGGAAGTGTTTGGTAGGACAGACAGGCTGCAGTGGTGGTTGCCCCTGATATGGGTCTCCACAAGGGGCTGGTTTAGCACAGTGGGCTAAACAGCAGGCTTGTAATGCAGAACAAGGCCAGCAGCGCGGGTTCAATTTCTGTACCGGCCTCCCCGATCAGGCGCCGGAATGTGGCGACGAGAGGCTTTTCACAGTAACTTCATTGAAGCCTACTTGTGACAATAAGCGATTATTATTATTATTATTTAAAGATGGCCTGAAGACCTTACAGGCTCAAAACCTCTTGCACTCCTCCCCGCCACCAACTCCCTCCTCCCAGCCCAGAAGCAACCCACGTTCTGAAAGCTTCAGCCCCCGACCAAGCCCAACCTTGCCTGCACCCTTCCCGCCAACACCAGCTCCGGTGCCCTTGGCTGCAAGCTGGAAATTGGAAAGGGCTACTCACCTCCTCAGTTCCCCTCAGCAGTCATTGCACCAACTTCATGTTTTAAAAAGGAGTACTAAACCACACCAATGTGATTTCTTGCTGGGGAGTCGGATAATTCCAGGAGAACCCTTCATTCGACTTCAATCTCACGAATTAGATTGAAATGAATACAAATGAGGGTTAATGATATTCTCCCCACTTTTGAGAGAGATCCGGAACTCGCCACCAGGAGCGGGCTGGGTGAATTGCAAACTGGTTCATGCCTGACGCGAGTCTCGATTTTGACCTTCCCGCGATTTACCCAGCGCACCCAGATCTACATCGGGCAAAATGCGGTGGTTAAATCGCACCATAAAATGGTGCTCTGGAGGGGCTGAAGTCCAGGCCATCTGGCATGCTTCCGTTGTTTTATGCTTTAACTGATAGAGATATAAATTGTTCTACAAACCCTTGTGTGGTTGAAAAGTTCTCGAAAGTGCAGCAGAGGAACATATGTTTAATAAAGACCTTTAGGCACTGGAACTCTCACACTCAGGTGCCTCGCCTTTTAACCACAACAAATGGGATCCTTCAATATTGAATCTTAATTTGTCATGGCAATACAGAATGAGCACAATTCTCCCGATCAACGACTAAGTGCAGAATGATTCCCACCGGCACTAGAAGAGGCCCCGACATGCCATGCAATGGCACTTTGAAAAACGTTTATCCCAAAATCACTGGAACTAAGAGGGGCGGGATGTAATCTCTATGACAGGTCTCACACGTCTGAAATCGGAGCACCATTTTTACAAGGTGCCCAATGTCAGAATGTTGCTGTAGCCCTCCACCCCCCCCCCCCCCCCCCCACCCTGGATCGGTGGCAACGTCCCCAACCTAATTGGCTGAAAGGGCCCCCCTCCCCAGTATACCCCTCCCCTGTCCCCCTTTTCTACCCCCATTCATTCCCTCCCCTTCATACCCCATCCCTTGGCAGTCCAATTTGGCAGCTGGTAGTCTAAGGGGTGGCAAGGGGGTAAATATTCTCTCTAAAATTGCCTCCAGAGAAGGGAGATTGACAAGTTGAGGCAGTTTCAGAGGGGGGTCGAGGCAGTTACAAAGGGGGGGATTAAGATTGTTTATTTACATAGCTCTGCAGAGATCCATTCTAATCGCAGTTTTATTTAAGAGGCTGTCTCTTTGTTGTCAAGTGTTTCCTAGAAATAACAGGTGCTATCTTCAAACTGCAAACAACCAGGGACCTGGGGCGAAATTCTCCATTATCGGCGGAAAGTCCGCCGATCGGCGCAAAGAACGGCGCAAATCCCACTTGCGTCACGTCATAAAAATGGGCCGATAGTCTGCGGCCCGAAATGGGCTAGCAGCGACATAACGGGATCCGCGCTTGCGCAGTGGTTCACGCCGTGCAGCATCATACGCGCTGCACAGCGTGACGGCTCATAAGGCCGCGCAGCTCCCCCCCACCCGACCGGAACAGCCGACCGCAACACCCGACTTGATGGCTGGCCGTCGCTCAGCCCCGAGGTTCGGGTCACGCGATGTGGAGGCGCTCCTGGACGCGGTGGAGCAGAGGAGAGACGCCATGTATCCCGGGCACGGCCGCAGAGTTGCCCCACGCCACAGCCGGCGTCTGTGGAGGGAAGTGGCAGAGGCCGTCACCGCTGTGGCCCTGACACCAAGGACAGGCACCCAGTGCCACAAGAAGGTGAACGACCTCGTAAGAGCAGGCAGGGTGAGCCTCCCCATATCCCCCCTCCCCCATATCCCCCTCCCCCATATCCCCCTCCCCCATATCCCCCCTCCCCCATATCCCCCTCCCCCATATCCCCATCCCCCATATCCCCCCTCCCCATATCCCCCCTCCCCCATATCCCCCCCATATCCCCCCATATCCCCCTCCCCATATCCCCCCTCCCCCATATCCCCCCTCACCCATATCCCCCGATATCCCCCCTCCCCATATCCCCCCTCCCCATATCCCCCCTCCCCCATATCCCCCACACCCCCATATCCCCCCTCCCCCATATCCCCCCTCCCCATATCCCCCCTCCCCCATATCCCCCCTCCCCCATATCCCCCTCCCCCATATCCCCCTCCCCCATATGCCCCCTCCTCCATATCCCCCTCCCCATATACCGCCCCATATGCCCCCCATATCCCCCCTCCCCATATCGTCCCTCCCTCATATCCCCCCTCCCCCATATCCCCCCTCCCCATATCCCCCCTCCCCCATATCCCCCATATCCCCCCTCCCCCATATCCCCCCTCCCCATATCCCCCTCCCCATATCCCCCCCATATCCACCCTCCCCCATATCCCCCCTCCCCCATAGCCCCCCTCCCCCATATCCCCCCTCCCCCATATCCCCCCTCCCCATATCCCCCCTCCCCATATACCGCCCCATATCCCCCCATATCCCCCCTCCCCATATCCCCCCATATCCCCCATCCCCCATATCCCCCCCTCCCCCATATCCCCCTCCCATATCCCCCCATATCCCCCATATCCCCCCTCCCCCATATCCCCCCTCCCCCATATCCCCCCTCTCCATATCCCCCCCATATCCCCCCCTATCTCCCCATATCCCCCCCATATCCCCCCTCCCCCATATCCCCCCATATCCCCCCTCCCCCATATCCCCCCTCCCCATATACCCCCCATATCCCCCTCTCCGTATCCCCTCCCATATCCCCCCTCCCCCATATCCCCCTCCCCCATATCCCCCCTCCCCCATATCCCCCCCTCCCCCATATCCCCCCTCCCCCATATCCCCCCTCCCCATATCCCCCTCCCCATATCCCCCCTCCCCCATATCGCCCCCTCCCCCATATCCCCCTCCCCCATATCCCCCCTCCCCCATATCCCCCCTCCCCCATATCCCCTCTCCCCCATATCCCCCCTCCCCCATATCCCCCCCTCCCCCATATCCCCCCTCCCCCATATCCCCCCTCCCCCATATGCCCCCTCCCCCAGATGGATCCCGGGTTCCTGCAGTTACCACACCCACACAGAGATCCGATGCAACCACCGACACGGAGACGAGCGAATAGGGTGACGGGTGGCTTGCGGCGGCTGCGGTCGCAGGTGGAGGAGTCCACCCGCGTCCAGGAGCTGGGAGTGGTCCCGGTCATGCGTGCCACCCAGGCTGACACCGCACGGGTGGCGTCCGCGGTGGAGGCAATCGGTGCGACGGTGTCAGACATGGGGAACGGTTTGCGAGGCCTGGGGCCTTCTGTGCAGGCGGCGTCTGTGGCCCAGGAAATGGCTGCCCTCTCACAGGAGGCCATGAGCCAGTGCCAGCGCCAGATGGCAGAGGCGCTCAACGCCATAGCCCAGTCTCAGCAGGCCATGGCCCAGTCTCAGCAGGCCATAGCCCAGTCTCTGCAGGCCATGGCCCAGTCTCTGCAGGCCATGGCCCAGTCTCAGCAGGCCATGGCCCAGTCTCAGCAGGCCATCGCTGAGGGCATCGGCGCCAGTGGCCATGTGCGAGCCGGCATCGCACTGTCACAGACAGGGTTTGACAACCCCCTGGGCTCCATGGCTGCAAACCTGCAGACCCCTGTCGATACCAGCACGGGCCTCCAGGACTGGCAGCGCCAGATGTCGGGGGCGCGTCGTATGGCCAGTCCATTCGCATCCCCCACCCATGTAGAGGCCTGGGGGCCATCGGGCACCCCGAGGGAGGAGGAGGTGGTGTGGTCCGTCCCGGCTCCCTCTGTAGGGGAGGTCCCGGTACACCGCGACACCTCGGACTCCCCCCCTTCCGTCCCAGGTGCATCGGGTGGGCAACGGGCAGGACAGGCTGGCAGCTCGCCATCCCAGTCGCCCGGGCCGCAGCCTGGCCCATCTAGGCCAGGAAGCCCCAGGAAACGGCCGCCAAAGGGATCCAGTGTCAGAGGGCAGGAATCACAGGAGTCCACCTCCAGTTCTGCTGTACCGTCTGGGGAACCACGTAGACGTAGTCAAAGGGCCCGTAAGGCCAAACAATTAGACACTGAGTAAGTTGGCATGGGTGCAGGGCACAGATGAGTTTTAGGGGCTAGGGCACGTGCATGAACTCCTTTGGTTATTAAAGTCAATGTTACACCGACAGAAGCTGCCTTTGTGCTCTGTCCAAAGTGTGCGTGGGTGTCATGTACGTTGAGCGCAAGTGTGTGTGTGAGGGGTGGTCTTACCTCAGCCCCAGGTGAGTCTGCCCCCTTCCTCCTGGGCCGCCATCAACATCCCCCGGGCAGAGGACGGGACCGTGCGCTGCACTGTCACAGCCGCATGCAGGGATGGTCCGGGTGGATGTGGTACTGTGGCCATGGGTCAGACATAGTCCAACGATGTAGAGCCAGGAGCTCATCGGAGGCGGGTTGTCATCATCCTCCATGGCCTGCGATAGACACGCGTCCACCCGCAACTGGGTGAGCCCGGCCCGTTGTGCCGCCGGTGGATCGGCAATTGGGGGGGGGGGGGTGGTGTGCATGCGGGTGGGGTGTGTGGGGTTGGGGAGGGGGGTGAGGGTGCTGGGTGGGTGGATGGGTGGGGGGTGTGGGTGGTCGGCTGTTGCCATGGTGTGCGGTCTGTGGCCATACTACCCGATTCCCACGCCCATCTAGTCAGTGAAGCGGGCGTCTATCAGTCTGTCCCGTGCCCGCTGGGCCAGCCGGTAACGGTGGACAGCCACCCGCCTGTGTCTACCCCGTCTGCCCTGACCATTGCCCCCATCCCCCTCATCTGGGGAGGACTGGGCCTCTTCCTGCTGCTCCTCCACTCCGCCCTCCTCTGCCTGCGGCACATCGCCCCTCTGCTGGGCTATGTAGTGCAGGACGCAGCACACCACAATGATGCGGCCGACCCTATCTGACCGATACTGGAGGGTGCCCCCAGAGAGGTCCAGGCACCCCTGAAACGCATCTTCAGCACGCCAAAGCACCTCTCGATCACTCCCCTGTCGCTACATGGGCATCATTGTAGCGGTTCTCCGCCTCATTGCGTGGCCTCCGTATAGGCGTCATCAGCCACGATCGCAATGGGTAGCCCCTGTCGCCCAGCAACCAGCCCCTCAGCCGGGGATGGCGTCCCTCGTACATGCCGGGGATGGATGACCGCGACAACACGAATGAGTCATCTACACTGCCTGGGTGACGGGCGCAGACGTGCAGGATCATCATGCGGTGGTCGCAGACCACCTGTAAGTTCATCGAATAGGTCCCCTTCCTATTAGTGAACACGGCCCTGTTCTCTGCAGGTGGCCGCACCGCGACGTGCATCCCATCGATCGCGCCCTGGACCATGGGGAACCCGGCAACGGCAGAGAAGCCCACGGCCCGGGCATCTTGGCTGGCCCGGTCCACGGGGAAGCGGATGTAGCGGTGCACCATGGCATAAAGGGCATCTGTCACTGCCCGGATGCACCGATGCACCGATGTCTGCGATATGCCGGACAGGTCCCCACTCGGTGCCTGGAATGACCCCGTTGCATAAAAGTTCAGGGCCACCGTAACCTTGACGGACACGGGGAGAGGATGTCCCCCGCCAGTGCCACACGGTGACAGGTGTGCCAGCAGGTGGCAGATGTGTGCCACGGTTTCCCGGCTCATCCGGAGTCTCCTCCTGCATTCCCAGTCCGTGAGGTCCTGGTATGACAGCCGGGGCCGGTACACACGGGGCGCCCTCGGGTGCCTCCGTTGCCGTGGGGCCGCGAAGTCCTCCTCCCCCTCCTCGTCCTGTCGGTCAGGTGTCCCTCCAGCCTGGCCGGCTGCCGCCTGCCCCTCTGCGGCAGCCTGCGCCGCCTCTCTGGCACGCTCCTCCTCCTCCTCCTCCTCCTCATCCAGGGCAACATAGACATGAGCGGCTGCCACCACGGCGGCCAACATCGCTGGATGGTCTGAAAACATGACGGCCTGGTGGGGGGGGAGGGGAACGACGACATGTCATCGTTGCTCATATCCCCTCCTCCCCCCAGCCAGGTGGCATGGACCGCATGGGTCCAACTGTTGGAGGCTGGCACCTGGCCAGGTGGACCAACTCATTTGCCCTCCCATCACCCACCCCGGCACGGACCCCCCCAACCCCCAACCTCCACCCCAGCACGGACCCCCCCCAACCCCCAACCTCCACCCCAGCACGGACCCCCCCCAACCCCAACCTCCACCCCAGCACGGACCCCCCCCCAACCTCCACCCCAGCACGGACCCCCCCCAACCCCCAACCTCCACCCCAGCACGGACCCCCCAACCCCCAACCTCAACCCCAGCACGGACCCCCCCCCAACCTCCACCCCAGCACGGACCCCCCCCAACCCCCAACCTCCACCCCAGCACGGACCCCCCCCCCAACCTCCACCCCAGCACGGACCCCCCCCCCAACCTCCACCCCAGCACGGACCCCCCCCAACCCCCAACCTCCACCCCAGCACGGACCCCCCCAACCCCCAACCTCAACCCCAGCACGGACCCCCCCCCCAACCTCCACCCCAGCACGGACCCCCCCCAACCCCCAACCTCCACCCCAGCACGGACCCCCCCCCCAACCTCCACCCCAGCACGGACCCCCCCCCCAACCTCCACCCCAGCACGGACGCCCCCCAACCTCCACCCCGGCACGGACCCCCTCCCCAACCTCCACCCCAGCACGGACCCCCCCCCAACCCCCAACCTCCACCCCAGCACGGACCCCCCCCCAACCTCCACCCCAGCACGGACCCCCCCCAACCCCCGACCTCCACCCCAGCATGGACCCCCCCCAACATCCACCCCAGCACGGACCCCCCCCAACCCCCAACCTCCACCCCAGCACGGACCCCCCCCAACCTCCACCCCAGCACGGACCCCCCCCAACCCCCAACCTCCACCCCAGCACGGACCCCCCCCCCCAACCTCCACCCCGGCACGGACCCCCTCCCCAACCTCCACACCAGCACGGACCCCCCCCAACCCCCAACCTCCACCCCAGCACGGACCCCCCCCCCAACCTCCACCCCAGCACGGACCCCCCCCCCAACCCCCAACCTCCACCCCAGCACGGACCCCCCCCAACCCCCAACCTCCACCCCAGCACGGACCCCCCCCCAACCCCCAACCTCCACCCCAGCACGGACACCCCCCCAACCTCCACCCCAGCACGGACCCCCCCCAACCCCCAACCTCCACCCCAGCACGGACCCCCCCAACCCCCAACCTCCACCCCAGCACAGACCCCCCCCAACCTCCACCCCGGCACGGACCCCCTCCCGGCACTCCCCCGGAGCCCAGCCTACTCTAACCACCCCCCCCCCCCCCGCCGCACACACACACAAGCCGAGACACACCTCTCCTCACGCAATCAGTCTGCGGCCACGCCATTTCCTGCCCAGAGCCAACCCCCCAGGCCGTCACTCACCTCCTCGCTGTTCGGCGTGAGCCTGGAGCACCGGGTCACGCCGATGAAAAGGAGGTTTGATTCACGTCGACGTGAACGGTCATCACGTCGACGGGACTTCGGCCCATCCGGAAGGGAGAATATCGGCAGGCCGAAAATCGGCTGCCTTGCGCAGACCCGTGACATTCTCCGCGGCAGCGGCGCCATTAACGCCCCGCCGACTTTTCTCCCTTCGGAGACTTCGGAGGGGGCGGGATTCACGGCGGCCAACGGCCATTCTCCGACCCGGCGGGGGGTCGGAGAATGACGCCCCTGTTTTTAAATACTTACACCAAATCACACCCGCGTGACTCCCATCTGAGGCGGGCAGGGTGTGCGGCACTTCGGGCTTCTAACCCGATAATAGAATTCAAATTAGTGCTGATGAGCACTTTGCATGTTCCCGCCGGCATGGGGTGGAAACCTGCTGCGGATGGCAGGGTGGGTCAGGACACTCAAGGTGGTTACGGCGAATGTCCCGAATCCCAATTTTGGCCTGACATGTGATTCAGCGGGCCACTGTGAATCCCACGGCTAGCGGGCGGCCCCGGAGAATCCCGCCCTATATTTTAAAAACTGATCACCCAATTCTTTACTAAACTGTTCCTTGTAAACTGGAAACTTTATATTGGCATATGTAAATTATTTTTTTCATGAACATTTACGACTTAACATCACATTGTTCTTCATTACTGAGAAGCTTCACAGCATGCACACCACTGGCACAGATGTGATTGCAGTTATATCTTATGAATGGTAACTAAAAATTGAAAGGATAAATTACAGAAATATTTGGATCCCTTTCTGGTTTTGGCTGTCACTTCTATGTATTTAGTGGCATAAAACCAACAAGACCCCATACACATCTGTGATTCACCCTTGACCACCTATTATGCTATTTATAGTGCAAAGCATAATATTGATACTCTTACTATAACAGTACATTTCTTATTCCTAAGGATGTATTTCAGTTTTAAATTCGGCATGTGGAGAATCTCTGTGTATTTTTTTCTTCTTTATAAACAAATTGAGTTAAAGAGGCCAATGAACACACAGGAGTGTTTTTCTGCACATTTAATCTTCCATTTTTAAACCGAAGATCAGCCATGGAGATGCCTTGGAATTTATTTAATTTTCCTGTTATGAAAGGAGCAATTTTATTCCCATAATAAAACAGTGATTACAGTTTAATGTTGGATTTACTCTGTTGAGTGATGCTCCACAGTAAAATATGATGAGTCAAAGTCTACATTTTTGGCAATAGATTTTTCCACTACTCTATAGTAAAACTAGTAAGCCATTGGTATAAGCCCAGTGGGCTTCAATATTGAAATGGCGATGACCATATACAATTGCGAGTGTAGTTAGTAGGATTCCCTACTCTGTAATCCACACTCAAGTGAAATCAAGGTGCACATTAAGTCTGGGTTTCTACAATAATTAAATATACTGATGTTTAGACAACCTCACTGACATGAATAGAGTGATACAGGTTTCATCTAAAAACCTGGAATGTGTTTACAACATTCCAGGACAGATTGCAAATGGCTACACTGAATTACTGGCCAGAATTTTAAAAGGACCTTTTCATAACACCAAGGTGGCAGTGGTCTGGCAAAATGACAAATATGAAACTGATTACTCAAATTTCATTCTTTTCCACCAGATTCAAAATGCTCCTAAAAATCAACATCCATGATCAGAATATCCAAATTTCTGCATCTTTCTAGAGAGTAATTGAAGTTAAAACAGTTCAGTTTTAACAAAAGCTATCTCTTAATTTGTCCATGTTTTAATCTAAAATCTGGCATTCCCATCCAAAACATTTTAAAAATGACTAGAATTAGTAGGTATTTAGAAATGCATTTCAAGGATAAAGGTGAGTCAAATTTTAAAATTTAATGGAGTTGTTTGAAGAAGTTAATAATTGTTGTTCAATAAAGTGTCTTACAAGAGACTTTTTAGAAATATTTAGACATACAAGGGGAAAATATGTTCCTGTATCGTCGTGAGACGATGTTGATTCCCTGGGATCAGGCATTGCCCTGGACAGCTATCTGCAAGCTGGCGTGGCCTTTTCCATTGATATCAATCTACTCAAATATATTTCTCTCTCTTCGTGCAAGAGGAAATCTAACAGTGTTGATAGAAAATTGGATGACGGACACAAATCAAGAGTTAGAGTGAATTGATGTAGTTCTGATTGGGAATGTTTGAAAGTGGGATACTCCAGGGATGAGCAGCTGGAGTATCCCACTTTCTGGGTGTTAATAGAACCATAGAACTGTAGAAACAATTCAGCACAGAAGAGGGCCATTCGGCCCATCTTGTCAATGCCGACCAAATGCCACTCTAAGTCCGCCCCGCAAGAAGATGGGGGACGGATCTTGCGGGGCCGTGGAAGGAAGGAGGTCCTCCTTCAGAGAGGACGGCCCGACGATCGGTGGGCACCGATCGTGGGCCACCCCACATTCCAGGTAAAGCCCGGTGCAGGATCCCCCCTCGCCCCCCCCCCACAGGCCGCCTCCCCAGCGTTCACGCACCGCCCACGACTGCAGCGACCAGGTGTGGACGCCGCCGGGGGAACCCGCCGTTTTGGCCTGGCCGCTCGGCCCATCCGGGCCTCAGAATAGCAGGGGTGCCGGAGAATCACCATTTTCGGTGTCTCCGGCGATTCTCCGGCCTGCGGCCCACGAAACTCGACCAGGCCGTTCCTGCCGCTTGGGAGAATCGCGGGAGGGTGTCAGACCGGACATTTTGGCGGGCCAGGCGATTCTCCCAACCGGCGTGGGAGTGGAGAATCGCGCCCATTGTTCTTGTAATGTGGTGACCAGGGGCGAAATTCTCCCCCAACGGCGGGATGCCCGCCGACTGGCGCCAAAGCTGGCGCAAATCAGACGGGCATCGCGCCGGCAAAAAGGTGCGGAAGTCTCCGCATCTTTGGCGGCCTAGCCCCAACATTGAGGGGCTAGGCCGACGCCGGAGGGATTTCCGCCCCGCCAGCTGGCGGAAATGGCGTTTGTTGCCCCGCCAGCTGGCGCGGAAATGCGGCGCATGCGCGGGAGCGTCAGCGGCCGCTGTCAGTTTCTCCGCGCATGCGCGGGAGCGTCAGCGGCCGCCGAAAGTTTCCCGCGCATGCGCAGTGGGGAGAGTCTCTTCCGCCTCCGCCATGGTGGAGGCCGTAGCGGAGGCGGAAGGGAAAGAGTGCCCCCACGGCACAGGCCCGCCCGCGGATCGGTGGGCCCCGATCGCGGGCCAGGCCACCGTGGGGGCACCCCCCGGGGTCAGATCGCCCCGCGCCCCCCCCCAGGACCCCGGAGCCCGCCCACGCCGCCTGGTCCCGCCGGTAAATACCAGGTTTGATTTACGCCGGCGGGACAGGCAGTTTCTGGGCGGGACTTCGGCCCATCCGGGCCGGAGAATCCAGCGGGGGGTCCCGCCAACCGGCGCGGCTGGATTCCCGCCCCCGCCCAATCTCCGGGAGCGGAGACTTCGGCGGGGGCGGGGGCGGGATTCACGGCGGCCAACGGCCATTCTCCGACCCGGCGGGGGGTCGGAGAATGACGCCCCAGAACTGCACACAATACTTCAGTTGTGGCCTCACCAGTATCTTATACACTTCCATCATTATATCCCGACTTTAGTATTCTATACCTCTGCCAATGAAGGAGAGCATTCCATGTGCCTTCTTTACAAGATGACTTGGATTTGGGAATGGGAAATGCAAACTCAAAATTTGCTAATGACACCAAACGGAGACTTGGTAAACAGGAAGTATATATAAATGATTTGGAGGAAAATGTGACTGGTCTGATTAGTAAGTTTGCAGACGACACAAAGGTTGGTGGAATTGCGGATAGCGATGAGGACTGTCTGAGGATACAGCAGGATTTAGATTGTCTGGAGACTTGGGCGGAGAGATGGCAGATGGAGTTTAATCCGGACAAATGTGAGGTAATGCATTTTGGAAGGGCTAATGCAGGTAGGGAATATACAGTGAATGGTAGAACCCTCAAGAGTATTGAAAGTCAAAGAGATCTAGGAGTACAGGTCCACAGGTCATTGAAAGGGGCAACACAGGTGGAGAAGGTAGTCAAGAAGGCATACGGCATGCTTGCCTTCATTGGCCGGGGCATTGAGTATAAGAATTGGCAAGTCATGTTGCAGCTGTATAGAACCTTAGTTAGGCCACACTTGGAGTATAGTGTTCAATTCTGGTCGCCACACTACCAGAAGGATGTGGAGGCTTTAGAGAGGGTGCAGAAGAGATTTACCAGAATGTTGCCTGGTATGGAGGGCATAAGCTATGAGGAGCGATTGAATAAACTCGGTTTGTTCTCACTGGAACGAAGGAGGTTGAGGGGCGACCTGATAGAGGTATACAAAATTATGAGGGGCATAGACAGAGTGGATAGTCAGAGGCTTTTCCCCAGGGTAGAGGGGTCAATTACTAGGGGGCATAGGTTTAAGGTGAGAGGGGCAAAGTTTAGAGTAGATGTACGAGGCAAGTTTTTTACGCAGAGGGTAGTGGGTGCCTGGAACTCACTACCGGAGGAGGTAGTGGAAGCAGGGATGATAGGGACATTTAAGGGGCATCTTGACAAATATATGAATAGGATGGGAATAGAAGGATACAGACCCAGGAAGTGTAGAAGATTGTAGTTTAGTCGGGCAGTATGGTCGGCACGGGCTTGGAGGGCCGAAGGGCCTGTTCCTGTGCTGTACATTTCTTTGTTCTTTGTTCTTTGTTCTTTGGGACAGGATAGAGTGAGTCATGGAAGCCTGTTTATCTGTTTAATGATGGTCACCATTTAAAAATTGTCATGAAGATTTAGGAGAATTGTATTCATACAGAAAGCGATTGAGGCAAAGTATTTTAGTTTAAGAACAATGAGCTTAAATGTTTGAACAATCAATGCAGGAAGATCAGGGCAGTAGAGTTCATGCCCGACCAAAGATCCAGCAAGAACATGATGGACTGTAAAGTTCTCGGATTCCATTGTTCTACAGACAAATCTGCTAAATTGAATGCATTATCAACTTGCTTAACATATATAGAATTAATTAGGCATTATACAATAACAAGGTGTATTTCAAATAGCTCCTTTGATGTATTAATATGTTTCAAGGTGCTTCACAGGATCAATATTATCAGACATAACCTGGTACCAAGCACATAAAGAGATGTTCGCACAGGTGACCAAAACTTTGATCCAACTGGTAGATTTTAAGGAACATTTTAACGGAGGAAGGAGAAAGACTGAAAGAAGAGATTTTAGGGATGGAATTCCAGAGCTTAAGATCTAGACAGAAGAAGGCAACAATTAAAATCAGAATCTGAGGAAGGCAAATGCATTTGGAGTATTTCTTAAGGTTTCGTGTCTAAGTTTGAAAAACACCCAGGATAGAAACCTCCTCTGGTAAGGGACAAGGGAATAGATAAAAAAATAATTAAACTATGCATTGTTCTGTAAAGGTGTAAGGGTCCTTCCTGATTATTCCCTTATTTCCCCTTTATTTTTTTGCTGTTATCATTTTGACCCATGGATGCTTAATTGGCATGTATCTTTAAGTCAAGCAGCAGAGAAAATGAGGAAATCAAAAGTTTCAACATGACATATGTCACCAGTTTTCGAGGTGCCAGTTTTCGAGCAGTAGAATTCATAATTTGCGGCATGCGAGAGATGGGGTGGGACTCGGTTCGAATGGATGGCTGGTGGCCAATGAATTGGCCAAAAGGCCATATTCTGCCCAATAACAGGTTGTGATTGGGTCCTATCTGAGCGGGATGACTTCCAGATACTCAAGGAAAGCAGAGTAGGGTCTTGGATGCTCAAGAAACAAGGAGCTGTGAGTGCCTGCTCTCTCTCCCCTCTCTCTGTCTCCAGAAACACTGTAAGCTGCTTTATTTCTGAACCAGCAGAGAACCTGAATGAATGAATGAATCTACAGTGAAAACTATTGCAAGCTGAAGACGGAGACTGCGACCTGAAAATTTAGTTTGAAGGAAAGGTGTGTTTTCGGACAATCATCTGAAACAAAATTCTTTATCCTTCTACTTATAATTTTCACCCCTCTCTTCCCGTCTGTGTTTGATTGTCTTGTGTGTGAGTGTATATAGAGGGTGGGGCAAGTTAAAGTGGAGGATTAGAAATTAGATAATAGTTAACCAATTGTATTTGCTGCATATTTCATTATAGTTCTTGTTATAAATAAAAGGTAATTCTGTTTAAATTTACAAACAAGGGGCGAGATTCTCTGACCCCCTGCCAGGTCGGAGAATCGCCGGGGGCTGGCGTGAATCCCGCCCCCTCCAGTTGCCGAATTCTCCGGAACCGGATATTCGGCGGGGGCGGGAATCGCATTATCATCGCGGGCCCCCCCCGCGATTCTCTGGACCGGATGGGCCAAAATCCCGCTGCTAGAATGCCTGTCCCGCCGGCGTAGATTAGACCACCTACCTTACCGGCGGGACAAGGCGGCGCGGGTGGGCTCCGGGGTCCTGGGGGGGCGTGGGCCGATCTGGCTCCGGGGGGTGCCCCCACGGTGGCCTGGCCCGCAATCGGGGCCCACCGATCCACGGGCGGGCCTGTGCCTTGGGGGCACTCTTTTCCTTCCGCCTTCGCCACGGTCTCCACCATGGCGGATGCGGAAGAGACTCCCTCCACAGCGCATGCGTGGAGATGCCGTGAGCGGCCGCTAACGCTCCCGCGCATGCGCCGCCCGGAGATGTCATTTCCGCGCCAGCTGGTGGGGCACCAAAGGCCTTTTCCGCCAGCTGGCGGGGCGGAAATTAGTCCGGCGCGGGCCTAGCCCCTTAAGGATGGGGCTCGACCCCCCAAGATGCGGAGGATTCCTCACCTTTGGGGCGGCGCAATGCCTGACTGATTTGCGCCTTTTTGGGCGCCGGTCGGCGGACATCGCGCCGTTTCCGGAGAATTTCGTTGGTTACTGTAATTATTGGGCAGCCAAGAGCCAAAGACTTTGGAATTTTACTAAGAATGATTGGTTAATTCAATTATGTTGCAACTCTGGGCCAAGGGGGGCAGGAATTGACCGCGCCCAGGGTGTCATAACAAAAGGCAATAACATTCTTGTGACAATATTGTTAAAACAATTTCAGTTACAAACTAAAGATCTGGGGCAAAATTCTCCGGAAACGGCGCGATGTCCACCCACTGGCGCCCAAACCGGTGCAAACCAGACGGGCATCGCGCCGCCCCAAAGGTGCGGAATCCCCCGCATCTTTGGGGGCCGAGCCCCAACATTGAGGGGCTAGGTCGGCGCTGGACGAATTTCCGCCCCGCCAGCTGGCGGAAAAGGCCTTTGGTGCCCCGCCAGCTGGCGCGGAAATGACATCTCCGGACGGCGCATGCGCGGGTGCGTTAGCGGCCGCTGACAGTTTCCCACGCATGTGCAGTGGAGGGAGTCTCTTCTGCCTCCGCCATGGTGGAGACCGTGGCGGAGGCAGAAGGAAAAGAGTGCCCCCACGGCACAGGCCCGCCCGCGGATCGGTGGGCCCCGATCGTGGGCCAGGCCACCGTGGGGGCACCCCCCGGGGCCAGATCGCCCCGCGCCACCCCCAGGACCCCGGAGCCCGCCCGCGCCGCCTTGTCCCGCCGGTAAGGTAGGTGGTTTAATTTACGCCGGCGGGACAGGCATTTTAGCGGCGGGACTTCGGCCCATTAGGGCCGGAGAATCGAGTGGGGGGGCCCGCCAACCGGGGCGGGATTCCCGTCCCCGCCGACTCTCTGGTGCCGGAGACTTCGGCAACCAGCCGGGTCGGAGAATCACCGGGGAGCGGCGTGAATCCCACCCCCGCTGGCTGCCGAATTCTCCAGCGCTGGGGAGTTGGCAGCGGCCCCCCCGGCGATTCTCCGGCCCACGATGGGCCATGTAGCCACCCGTTTTTGGCGGGACCTGGCTGCGCGGGGGCCTCTGGGCTCCTCGGGCTGGCGTGGGGGTATCTGGCCCTGGGGGGTGCCCCCATGGTGGCCTGGCCCACAATCAGAGCCCACCGATCCGCGAGCGGGCCTGTGCCGTGGGGGCACGCTATTCCTCCTCGTGGGCTGGTGTACCAGTCCACCATGGCTGGTGCGGAGACAAACCCCCACTGCGCATGCGCTGGGATGACGCCAGCACACACTGGCGCTCCCGCGCATGCTCCAACTCGTGCCCTTCGCCGCCGGTTGGCCTGGCGCCAAGCCCCTTCCGCACTGGCCGGCATGGCGCAAACCACTCCTGGGCCGGCCTAGCCCCTGAAGGCGCAGAGGATTCCGCACCTTCGGGGCGGCCCGACACCAGAGTGGTTCACGCCACTCCTTCGCGTCGGAGTTGCCCGCCCATTGATCTCCGAAGAATCCCGCTCCAGATTTCCGGTGCAGAGTGCTCCCGGGAATTTTCCGTCTCGCCTGCCGGCCAATGGGGTTTCACCAAGGACATTTCATAAAGCTCTAACCACTTTACCAGTGAAGAAAATAATCTTGCCACTGATTATTTTTTATTGGTTGTGCAACCAGGTGCTGAAGAAGTTCAACCTGAATGGCAGTGGTATGACATTTCTAGATTTTATAACCTATCTCCCACTGTTTGAGGAACTTCATGAGAATACAGTGAATAATAATCCCTCGCAGTGGAATGGAATTTCTGCCTCACTGAGACTGTTTAGAATAGTTTTCCTGATTTTGAACGTCTTGTGATCAACATTGTATATTGAGACAGGTGTTTCCTTGTCTTTTAGGTATCTTTATTTTAGGAAAGTTCAAATACATTTTATTTAATCATGGTATTTATAAACCACTCATATGTTTTATATTTGTTTGAAAGATGCTTTGGCAATTTCTATAACAATATAAATATTCAAGAAGAAAAATAAAAATTCTTGTTCTACGTATAGTACACTAATCATGATTTCAAAAACATTGCATGTATTTTTTTAATTAGCACAGTGGTTAGCACTGTTCCTTCACAGCGCCAGGGATCCAGGTTCGATTCCCAGCTTGGGTCACTGTCTGTGTGGAGTCGGCACATTCTACCCGTGCCTGCGTGGGTTTCCTCCGGGTGCTCCGGTTTCCTCCAACAAGTCCCGAAAGACGTGTTTGTTAGGTAAATTGGACATTCTAAATTCTCCCTCAGTGTACCCGAACAGGCGCCGGAATGTGGCAACTTGGGGCTTTTCACAGTAACTTCATTGCAGTGTTAATGTAAGCATACTTGTGACAATAATGGAGATTATTATTATAATTTTTGACTGATTTACATTCTATTGTTGAAAATACATGAATTTCGGGAGAGCCCCTAACGTATTGGCAATGTTTTATCATCATCTCCTTCAATTACCTCTTTGCTTGTGAAGGCATTAACTTGTCATGAGTATTAATTACATGGGTGCCTGTAGTCCTCAGGCAATTTGCTCATGTGGTCATTTGTGAGGCTGCAGGCTGGTGTTCAGTGAGCTATTTAACAATTATGGTAATCACAGCTAAATTTCATCCTGTTTTGATCCAACATCCACAATCATACCCAAACTGTATTGGTCTCTATGTACCAATCAAGTAGAACGGGAGGCCAAAATTCAATAAATTAATGCAGCTGACATCTTTCAGTATCTCCAGCATTGACATACAGGATCCTAACTGCATGGTGTCTGTAAGCTGAGGAGTGGAAGCCCTGCCTGCTAAGGTAACTGAGGAGGTGTCCTGTGATCGCATAGAAAGCAACTTATACCTAGGGGAAGCTAGTAACACTTAAAAATGTATGACCAGGACACACTACAACCATGCGGTGATTAATTTACAAGTTCATCTCGAAAGCGTGTCAGCAAATGCACATTAATACTGCAGCTAATGCCATGGAGATCTCCTGTCATTGCCTGAGATGGGACAATGATCCCGATCTGGAGTATTGCCAGTCACCTTCATAACCACATAGGGACAGCAGTCTCAACAGATGTGCATGGCTTCAGACCCTGATTTGGTAAAAGGAAGGTAAAAGGGATTTCCTTGGTAACAGGTATTGCCTGTTTAGTGAAGCACACTCCTATAATTAGTCAGTAAGGTACTCATATGGACCTTCATTAAGGAGTCGGGATAATATCTGGTCCGCTGTATCTCTATAGTGTGCTATTTTAGCTCACTGGGCTAGACAGCTGCTTTGTGATGCAGAACAAGGCCAGCAGCGTGGGTTCAATTCCCGTACCAGCTGAGAATTCTGAATTTTCCCTCAGTGTACCTGAACAGGTGCCGGAATGTAGCAACTAAGGGATTTTCACAGTAACTTAATTGCAGTGTTAATGTAAGCCTACTTGTGACAATAAAAGATTCAATTCAATCAATTCTGCTTCCTATTCTGCATCATGTGCTGCTCCTGGATGACAATAGCATAGAAGGGTCTGCAGATAGGAATAATACACCTCCACCTCAGAAAAACTCAGTGGTTGGACAATCTGGTTGCTGTTCTGATCCAATCAGAGATCTGTACAGTCAAAATGGCAAAAGAAACACGATGCAAGGTTGTTCTCAACTGCAGAAAACAGTCATGAATTTGCCAACCTGAACACTCTAACTTGCTCAGATTACCATTCTCGGTGGACTTACCCAGGCTGGGAATCCAGAGCCCCTGAGGCGCGATTCTCTGCTCTCGCGCCGTTTCAGAGAATCGTCTGGGTCGCCAAATTTTCCCGTGACGCCGGTCCGACGCCCTCCCGCGATTCACGGAAACAGAGAGATCGGCACAATTGCGTTTTGCGCGGCGCAGTCCAGTGAATCACCCGAGACAGCCAAAATGGTGATTCACCGGTACCCCCGCGATTCTCAGTGCTGGATGGGCCGAGCGGCCTGCACAAAGCGGCGGGTTCCCCCCGGCGCCGTCCACACCTGGTCGCGGCCGGCGGGAACAGCGCGGGAACGCTGGTGGGGCGGCCTGCGGGAGAGGGAGGGGGGATCCAGCACCGGGGGGGGCCTCAAATGGGGTCTGGCCCGCGATCGGTGCCCACCGATCGTCGGGCCGGCCTCTCTGAAGGAGGACCTCCTTTCTTCCGCAGCCCTGCAAGATCTGTTGGACAACTTCTTACGGGGCGGACTCGGGGAGGACGGTAACCACGCATGCGCGGATGATGCCAGTTATTCGGCGTAAACCCTCACGTGGAACTTTCTGGAGGGATTGCCCAGCTCATCTTTGGGTATCCCCTAAATACGACGCTGGGGAACCAGGACGTTGTGGGCCAATGTTGCCAAAATGCTGTAAATATACTTACTGCGCGTAAATAGATCTGGGGCTGGATTCTCCAGTTGCCGACACTGAAATCGGGTTAGCGAATCGCCGGAGAATCCAAGTTTCCGACCAAATCGGGAGGGGTGGCGCTTTTGCGATGCTCCGCCCCGTCCAAAGCAGCGTACTCGGAGATTAAGCCACGCCACGTATCGACGGCATCAGGACATTGCCTGAGGCCCGCCCCCCCGATGCTCCACCCCCGACTGGCCGAGTTCCCGACGGCGTGGGTCTCTCATGGTGTCTTCCAGCGGGAACTCAGCGTGGCGGTTGCAAACTCAGTCCAGCGCCGCCACATTCGGGCTGGGCCGAACCACAGGCAGGGGGACATTATTCAGGGCTGGGGGAACTGTGAGGGGTGGTCCGGGGTGCGCGAGCAGTCCAAAGGGGGGCACTATTTCGCCGGCCGGGTCTGCGAGCTGCATTCGCCATGGAGCAAAGCGCGCCCGCTGCAGACCATCGCTGTGAGCATGCGCGGCCATAGACCCGGCAATTCTCAGGGATGTATCGGCAGCTGGAGTCGGGTGCTCTGCGCTGCCGTCCTGCTAGCCCCCAGCAAAACGGGGAATCAAGGCCGTTTTATGCCAGTTTTTCAACGCCACCATTCCCACGCCGGTGTGGGGACATAGCCCCAGAATTGGAAAATCCAGCCCCTGACCTATTCACCTAAGCAAGTTAAGAGGTAATTTTTGCATAATCAAAATGTAGCTGAGCCAAGGATTGCAGAATGATCTGGGTTCTATTAGTTTTTTTTCTCACAATTCCTCTGATTTAAGTTTAATTACTCTGTCAAAGTGCATAGAATGTAGGTACTTTAAAAAGAAAAAGTTACCAAAATAATTTCATTAATTTCGACAATTGCCTTCACTTCTCAACAATAAACTTCTTTGTTTTCTCGTGTATTCTTCAAACTTTTCAAAAATCCTTTAAGTTGTCTGAAACTCATTCAACTGTCTATTTCCAATGGATATTTATTCCACAGCTTGATTACCATTTTAACTAAATAAAAGTGGCATTTTACTGCTAACTTTTATTATCAGCTATTTGAACTTTCCACCACTGTGAATATCTTTTCTGGACCAATTTTTTCCAATTTGATTCTTCATTTTGAAAACCTCCGTTAGGTCATGTCAAAATCTCCACTTTTCAAAGACAACAAGCTCACATTCCTTAGCCTTTCTACTTAACTTAAATTCCTGATACCCAGAATCATCTTACCAACTGACTTCATTGATATAAAGGGCGTCATTCTCCGACCCCCCAGAGGGTCGGAGAATGGCCGTTGGCCGCCGTGAATCCCGCCCCCGCCGGTTGCCGAAGTCTCCGAAGGGAGAAAAGTCGGCGGGGCGTTAATGTCGCCGCTGCCGCGGAGAATGTCACGGGTCTGCGCAAGGCAGCCGATTTTCGGCCTGCCGATATTCTCCCTTCCGGATGGGCCGAAGTCCCGTCGACGTGATGACCGTTCACGTCGACGTAAATTAAACCTCCTTTTCATCGGCGTGACCCGGTGCTCCAGGCTCACGCCGACCAGCGTGGAGGTGAGTGACGGCCTGGGGGGTTGGCTCTGGGCAGGTAATGGCGTGGCCGCAGTCTGAATGTGTGGGGAGAGGTGTGTCTCGGGTTGTGTGTGTGTGTGTGCGGCGGGGGGGGGGGTTAGAGTAGGCTGGGCTCCGGGGGAGTGCCGGGAGGGGGTCCGTGCCGGGGAGGTGGATCGGGCGGTCCGTGCCGGGGTGGAGGTTGGGGGGGGGGTCCGTGCCAGGCTGGAGGTTGGGGGGGTTCCGTGCCGTACCGGGGTGGAGGTTGGGGGGGGTCCGTGCCGTGCCAGGGTGGAGGTTAGGGGGGGTCCGTGCTGGGGTGGAGGTTGGGGGGGGGGGGGTCCGTGCCGGGGTGAGGTTGGGGGGGGGGGTCCGTGCTGGGGTGGAGGTTGTGGGGGGGGGTCCGTGCTGGGGTGGAGGTTGGGGGGGGTCCGTGCCGGGGTGGAGGTTGGGGGGGGTTCGTGCCGTGCCAGGGTGGAGGTTAGGGGGGGTCCGTGCTGGGGTGGAGGTTGGGGGGGGGGGGGTCCGTGCCGGGGTGAGGTTGGGGGGGGGGGGTCCGTGCTGGGGTGGAGGTTGTGGGGGGGGGGTCCGTGCTGGGGTGGAGGTTGGGGGGGGTCCGTGCCGGGGTGGAGGTTGGGGGGGGTTCGTGCTGGGGTGGAGGTTGGGGGGGGGGTCCGTGCCGGGGTGAGGTTGGGGGCGGGTCCGTGCCGGGGTGGATGTTGGGGGGGGGTCCGTGCCGTGCCGGGGTGGAGGTTGGGGGGGGTCCGTGCCGTGCCGGGGTGGAGGTTGGGTGGGGTCCGTGCTGGGGTGGAGGTTGGGGGGGGGGTCCGTGCCGGGGTGAGGTTGGGGGGGAGTGTCCGTGCCGGGGTGGAGGTTGGGGGGGGGTCCGTGCCGAGGAGGGGGATGGGAGGGCAAGTGAGTTGGTCCACCTGGCCAGGTGCCAGCCTCCAACAGTTGGACCCATGCGGTCCATGCCACCTGGCTGGGGGGAGGAGGGGATATGGGCAATGATGACATGTCGTCGTTCCCCTCCCCCCACCAGGCCGTCATGTTTTCAGATCATCCAGCGATGTTGGCCGCCGTGGTGGCAGCCGCTCATGTCTATGTTGCCCTGGATGAGGAGGAGGAGGAGGAGGAGGAGGAGGAGGAGGAGGAGCGTGCCAGAGAGGCGGCGAAGGCTGCCGCAGAGGGGCAGGCGGCAGCCGCCCAGGCTGGAGGGACACCTGACCGACAGGACGAGGAGGGGGAGGAGGTCGTCGCGGCCCCACGGCAACGGAGGCACCCGAGGGCGCCCCGTGTGTACCGGCCCCGGCAGTCATACCAGGACCTCACGGACCGGGAATGCAGGAGGAGACTCCGGATGAGCCGGGAAACCGTGGCACACATCTGCCACCTGCTGGCACACCTGTCACCGCATGGCACTGGCGGGGGGCACCCTCTCCCCGTGTCCGTCAAGGTTACGGTGGCCCTGAACTTTTATGCAACGGGGTCATTCCAGGCACCGAGTGGGGACCTGTCCGGCATATCGCAGACATCGGTGCACCGGTGCATCCGGGCAGTGACAGATGCCCTATATGCCATGGCACACCGCTAAATCCGCTTCCCCGTGGACCGGGCCAGCCAAGATGCCCGGGCCGTGGGCTTCTCTGCCGTGGCCGGGTTCCCCATGGTCCAGGGCGCGATCGATGGGATGCACGTCGCCGTGCGGCCACCTGCAGATAACAGGGCCGTGTTCACTAATAGGAAGGGGACCTATTCGATGAACGTACAGGTGGTCTGCGACCACCGCATGATGATCCTGCAAGTCTGCGCCCGTCACCCAGGCAGTGTACACGACTCATTCGTGTTGTCGCGGTCATCCATCCCCGGCATGTACGAGGGACGCCATCCCCGGCTGAGGGGCTGGTTGCTGGGCGACAGAGGCTACCCATTGCGATCGTGGCTGATGACGCCTATACGGAGGCCACGCAATGAGGCGGAGAACCGCTACAATGATGCCCATGTAGCGACAAGGGGAGTGATCGAGAGGTGCTTTGGCGTGCTGAAGATGCGTTTCAGGTTCCTGGACCTCTCTGGGGGCGCCCTCCAGTATCGGTCAGATAGGGTCGGCCGCATCATTGTGGTGTGCTGCGTCCTGCACAACATAGCCCAGCAGTGGGGCGATGTGCCGCAGGCAGAGGAGGGCGGAGTGGAGGAGCAGCAGGAAGAGGCCCAGTCCTCCCCAGATGAGGGGGATGGGGGCAATGGTCAGGGCAGACGGGGTAGACACAGGCGGGTGGCTGTCCACCGTTACCGGCTGGCCCAGCGGGCACGGGACAGACTGATAGACGCCCGCTTCACTGACTAGATGGGCGTGGGAATCGGGTAGTATGGCCACAGACTGCACACCATGGCAACAGCCGACCACCCACACCCCCCACCCATCCACCCACCCAGCACGCTCACCCCCCTCCCCAACCCCACCCACCCCACCCGCATGCACACCACCCCCCCCATTGCCGATACACCTTCGGCACAACGGCCAGGCTCACACAGTTGCGGGTGGACGCGTGTCTATTGCAGGCCATGGAGGATGATGACAACCCGCCCTGCGGTGAGCTCCTGGCTCCACATCGTTGGACTATGTCTGACCCATGGCCACAGTACCACCATCCACCCGGACCATCCCTGCATGCGGCTGTGACACTGCAGCGCACGGTCCCGTGCTCTGCCCGGGGGATGTTGATGGCGGCCCAGGGGGAAGGGGGCAGACTCACCTGGGGCTGAGGTAAGACCACCCCTCACACACACACTTGCGCTCAACGTACATGACACCCCCGCACACTTTGGACAGAGCACAAAGGCAGCTTCGGTAGGTGTAACATTGACTTTAATAACCAAAGGAGTTCATGCACGTGCCCTAGCCCCTAAAACTCATCTGTGCCCTGCACCCGTGCCAACTTACTCAGTGTCTAATTGTTTGGCCTTACGGGCCCTTTGACTACGTCTACGTGGTTCCCCAGACGGTACAGCAGAACTGGAGGTGGACTCCTGTGATTCCTGCCCTCTGACACTGGATCCCTTTGGCGGCCGTTTCCTGGGGCGTCCTGGCCTAGATGGGCCAGGCTGGGGCCCGGGCGACTGGGATGGCGAGCTGCCAGCCTGTCCTGCCCGTTGCCCACCCGATGCACCTGGGACGGAAGGGGGGGAGTCCGAGGTGTCGCGGTGTACCGGGACCTCCCCGACAGAGGGAGCCGGGACGGACCACACCACCTCCTCCTCCCTCGGGGTGCCCGATGGCCCCCAGGCCTCTACATGGGTGGGGGATGCGAACGGACTGGCCATCCGACGCCCCCCCGACATCTGGCGCTGCCAGTCCTGGAGGCCCGTGCTGGTATCGACAGGGGTCTGCAGGTTTGCAGACATGGAGCCCAGGGTGTTGGCAAACCCTGTCTGTGACAGTGCGACGCCGGCTCGCACATGGCAACTGGCGCCGATGCCCTCAGCGATGGCCTGCAGAGACTGGGCCATGGCCTGCTGAGACTGGGCCATGGCCTGCAGACACTGGGCCATGGCCTGCTGAGTCTGGGCTATGGCGTTGAGCGCCTCTGCCATCTGGCGCTGGCACTGGCTCATGGCCTCCTGTGAGAGGGCAGCCATTTCCTGGGCCACAGACGCCGCCTGCACGGAAGGCCCCAGGCCTCGCAAACCGTTCCCCATGTCTGACACCGTCGCACCCATTGCCTCCACCGCGGACGCCACCCGTGCGGTGTCGGCCTGGGTGGCACGCATGACCGGCACCACTCCCAGCTCCTGGACGCGGGTGGACTCCTCCACCTGCGACCGCAGCCGCCGCAAGCCGCCCGTCACCCTCTTCGCTCGTCTCCGGGTCGGTGGTTGCATCGGATCTATGTGTGGGTGTGGTAACTGCAGGAACCCGGGATCCATCTGGGCGGCAGATGTTCGCTTGGGCTGGGCTGCCCTCCGACCGCCCGGTCCCTCTGCTGCTCCTACCTCCACCTGCTGTACCGGGACGGCTGTGTTGTGCGCACCAGTGAGTGTACCAGACGCCTCATCACTAAAGTGCCCAACCGTGGTGAGTGTTTCTGCGATGGTGGAGGGTGTTGGTGACAGCAGTGGCGTTGTGTCGTGCTCTTCGTCCCACTCTGAGTCCATGGCACTTTGGGGTGGGGGTTCGTCTCCACCCATCCACTCTGAGTCACTGTCCGGTATTTCGTCTTCCTGGGTAGTGCTGTCCCGGGTAGGGGTGTCCTGGGTAGTGGTGTCCTGGGTAGTGGTGTCCTGGGTAGTGGTGTCCTGGGTAGTGCTGTCCCGGGTAGGGGTGTCCTGGGTAATGGTGTCCTGGGTAGTGGTGTCCTGGGTAGTGGTGTCCTGGCTCGGATGTGACGGGGGCCTGTGGCTGCCCCCCTCGTCGCTGGGTGGTCGCTCACGCACGTGACGGGGGTGTCGTCTCCCTGTTGCTCCAGGTCTCTCCGTCTCCCGTGGTGTGCGAGGGGCATCCTGCGGGCGTCGCATGCTGTAGGGTCCGGGTCTCTCCGTCTCCCGTGGTCTCCGAGGGGCATCCTGCGGGCGTCGCATGCTGGAGGGTCCGGGTCTCTCCGTCTCCCGTGGTCTCCGAGGGGCATCCTGCGGGCGTCACATGCTGGAGGGTCCGGGTCTCTCCGTCTCCTGTGGTCTCCGAGGGGCATCCTGCGGGCGTCGCATGCTGGAGGGTGCGGGTCTCTCCGAGGGGCATCCTGCGGGCGCCGCATGCTGGAGGGTGCAGGTCTCTCCGTCTCCTGTGGTCTCCGAGGGGCATCCTGCGGGCGTCACATGCTGGAGGGTGCGGGTCTCTCCGTCTCCTGTGGTCTCCGAGGGGCATCCTGCGGGTGGTCTGCATCTGCGGGGATGGGTGCCTGGACGTTTGGTCCTGCGATACACAATGAAGCATGCATAGTTAGACATCAGGCAGTGATCAGGTGATACGGGGGAGGGGGATATAGGGGAGGGGGGATATGGGGACGGGCTGTCGGTGGCTCACTCGCTAGTACGCCCCCGACCTCTGCATCAGCAACCTCCCGGTCCTCAGGTCCGCCAGCCAGTTCCAGGGCCCTTTCCTCGTGTTCGGTCAGTGACCTCTCATCAGCGGGCCCTCCTCCAGTCCTCACATGCTCCCTATTGTTGTGTGCGCACTTCTCCTGTGGGGGTGGGGGGGGCGCAGGGGTAAAAGGCAACAGTGTTAGGCAGGTATATGAATGCACACCATCTGTTGCACGTGCATTGCAGAGGTTCAGGTTAGGGCTGGATTCACTTGGGGATATGGGGGATATGGGGGAGGGGGGATATGGGGGAGGGGGGATATGGGGGAGGGGGGATACGGGGGAGGGGGGATATGGGGGAGGGGGGGATATGGGGAGGGGGGATATGGGGAGGGGGATATGGGGGAGGGGGGATATGGGGGAGGGGGATATGGGGGAGGGAGGTTTGGGGAAGGGGGGATATGGGGGAGGGGGAATGGGGAAGGGGGGGGATATGGGGGAGGGGGGATATGGGGGAGGGGGGATATGGGGGAGGGGGGATATGGGGGAGGGGGGATATGGGGGATATGGGGGAGGGGGGATATAGGGGAGGGGGATATGGGGGAGGGGGGATATGGGGAGGGGGGATATGGGGGAGGGGGATATGGGGAGGGGGGATATGGGGGAGGGGGATATGGGGAGGGGGGATATGGGGGAGGGGGGATATGGGGGATATGGGGGAGGGGGGATATGGGGGAGGGGGGATATGAGGGCTATGGGGGAGGGGGGATATGGGGGAGGGGGGGATATGGGGGAGGGGGGATATGGGGGAGGAGGGATATGGGGAGGGGGGATATGGGGGAGGCTCACCCTGCCTGCTCTGACGAGGTCGTTCACCTTCTTGTGGCACTGGGTGCCTGACCGTGGTGTCAGGGCCACAGCGGTGCCGGCCTCTGCCACTTCCCTCCACAGACGCCGGCTGTGGCGTGGGGCAACTCTGCGGCCGTGCCCGGGATACAGGGCGTCCCTCCTCTGCTCCACCGCGTCCAGGAGCGCCTCCACATCGCGTGACTCGAACCTCGGGGCTGAGCGACGGCCAGCCATCCAGTCGGGTGTTGCGGTCGGGTGTTCCGGTCGGGTGGGGGGGAGCAGCGCGGCCTTATGAGCCGTCACGCCGTGCAGCACGTATGACGCTGCACGGCGTGAACTACTGCGCAAGCGCGGATCCCATTACGTCGCTGCTAGCCCATTTCGGGCCGGAGACTATCGACCCATTTTTCCGACGTGACGCAAGTCGGATTTACGCCGTTTTTTGCGCCAATCGGCGGACTTTACGCCGATAACAGAGAATTTCGCCCAAAATATGAATTTTTCCAGCAAGACTCTTTTTGTTCTTTATTTGTCGAAGAGTCATAACAAAGTCATGGTTATTAATTATGCTGACTCATATTTATGAACTCAAATTACAATGTTTAACATTACTGCTCTGTTAATGATTTTCCTGATGTTCACAAAGTGGACATTTCATGGCAAGGAGTGGTTCTACTGTGAGCTCAGACGAAACTGGGGAATGTGGTGTTAGCCTGAGCCTAATTCCACGCATGCAATATAAATGTGGCATTGTGCCTGGCCAAAGTATTATCTTTCTTTAAGCAGCCTCAAAAAGTGCAAACTGGGAAACACTGTTCAGGTGTGGATTCTTCAGAATGTAAAAGGAATTCCTGCAATACTATAATTCATCTCAACTATCATTTTGTTTGATAAAAAAAATATCCACAAGCTAGGATTCAAATCCATCCCTCAGTTAATCATATTCCCACTGAAATTCAACGTTTGGTATACTTCACTAATTTTTTTAATAATCAAACATAAAGTAAAATATCCTTGCTTGTTAATGAGAGGCTGATTTAGCACAGTGGGCTAAACAGCTAGCTTGTAATGCAGAACAATGCCAGCAACGTGGGTTCAATTCCCTACCAGCCTCCCCGAACAGGTGTCGGAATGTGGCGACTAGGGGCTAATGTGTTGGGTGCTCCGGATCCGTGGAACACATACAGGTCACCAACAGTTAAAATAGTGCAACACTATTTTATTAAATCAGAAACAGTTGAACATACTTTCACTGTGGGTTAACACGATATTAGATTGAACTAAAGACCTATGCCTTGTCCTAACCAGTCTATGCACTCAGCACATGGTGAAGATCTGTGCTGCAGGCTGTGAGCTCTGTCCTACTAGGAGGCTGCAGCTAGAATGAGCGGGAACTCTAACGCCCCTGTCTTTATAGTGTGTGTGCTCTAACTGGTGATTGGCTGCGGTGTTGTGTGTGTTGATTGGTCCCGCTGTGTGTCCGTCAGTGTGTGTGTATCTGCACCATGATATACTGGTGTATATTATGACATCCCCCTTTTATAAAAGAATGTATGTGTGTGGCAATAAATAGTGTATGGTGAGAATGTTCCTAACCACGTGTGGGGTGCGAAGACATATTTACAGGACTACGTACATGAGAATTAAGCTATTTACGTGGGAAGGTGCCTGGTGCAGAGAAGCAGTATGCAACAAGAATAACGAGATGAACACTATATACAAACCAGGTAAACGATCAAACAAAGCAACGAAACAATTCAGAAAGTCTATAAGTCCGCAAAGTTCATAATTAAGCCTCTGAGGTGGGCGACAAATTCTGGTTGACTGCCTCAAGGGTGGGTCGAGAGCCGCCAGTTCAGGAGCGGGCTGGACTGCGTCAGAGTCAGGGGGATGCAGTGTGACAGGGACTTTGCATAGTCCGTGGGAGGGTCAGCAGGAGGGCGAGGCGACAGAGGAGGATCATACAGCGAGCGTGGAACGAGACGAAGGGCGCGTCGATTGCGGCGCCGAATGGAGCCATCCGGTAGACAAACCAGGCACGAGCGGGGGGCCACCTGCCGAAGGACAACAGCAGTCTCAGACCATCCACCATCCGCAAGATGGATGCGGATGTTGTCATCTGGAGCCAGAGCCGGGAGATCAGCTGCACGGGAGTCATGAGCCGCCTTGTGCTGTGCACGAGACAGCTGCATCCGGCGAAGGACCAGAACGGGGTCGAGGTCTGGGACATGAATGGACGGCACCGTCGTCCTCAGGGTGCGACTCATGAGCAACTGGGCTGGCGAAAGGCCAGTGGACAGTGGAGCGGAGCAATAGGCCAGCAAGGCGAGGTAGAAATCGGACCCAGCATCGGCAGCCTTGCAGGGGAGACGTTTGACTATATGTACTCCCTTCTCCACTTTGCCATTGGATTGGGGGTACAGGGGACTGGATGTCACATGGGCAAAATTGTACCGCCTGGCAAAGTTGGACCATTCCTGGCGGGCGAAGCAGGGGCCATTGTCCGACATAACCATGAGCCGAATGCCGTGTCGAGCAAAGGTTTCCTTCCAGGCCCGAATGACTGCAGACGAGGTGATGTCGTGCAACCATATCACCTCCGGGTAATTCGAAAAGTAGTCCATGATCAGGACATAGTCTCTACCCAGCGCGTGGAACAGGTTGATGCCCACCTTGGTCCATGGTGACGTGACCAATTCATAGGGCTGCAGGGTCTCACGTGGTTGGGCCGGCTGGAAGCGCTGACAAGTGGGGCAGTTGAGCACTGTGTTGGCTATGTCCTCATTGATGCCGGGCCAGTACACTGCCTCTCGGGCCCGTCGGCGGCACTTTTCCACGCCCAGGTTGCCATCTTGTAGTTGTTCCAGGACGAGCTGGCGCATGCTATGCGGGATGACAATGCGGTCCACATTTAGAAGAACCCCATCTATTACCGCCAGATCATCTCAGACATTATAGAACTGAGGGCATTGGCCCTTGAGCACCCGTCTGTTAGGTGGCGCATGACACGCTGTAGCAAAGGGTCAGCTGCCATCTCGTGGCGAATTTGGACGAGGCGTTCATCCGTAGCAGGTAGATTGGAGGCCACGAAGGCCACATGGGCGTCAACCTGGCAGACAAATCCCGCTGGGTCACACGGAGTATTGACTGCCCTGGACAGAGCGTCAGCAATGATGAGGTCTTTGCCCGGGGTGTATACCGGCTGGAAGTCGTATCTCCGGAGCTTGAGAAGAATACGCTGGAGGCGAGGCGTCATGTCGTTCAAGTCTTTCTATATTATATTGACCAGCGGGCGATGGTCGGTCTCGACGGTGAATTGAGGAAGTCCGTCGACATAATCGTGAAACTTAACCACACCGGTCAGAAGGCCCAAGCACTCTTCTTTTTTTTTTAAATATATTTTATTAAAGTTTTTCGATCAAACAAAAACAAAAATTTCCCATTTTACAACTTTGTAATAATATATACATTGATCGTTTTTGAAATAAATAATATGCTAACTAACGGCAACTGCCAACAACAAAATAAGAAACAACAGAAATAGTAACTAAAATAGTAACTTCGTAAAATCTAATATAAATAACTAATATATAAACACACACATAAAACCCCTGAGGACCCAAATGAGTCCTCCCCCCTGGGTTGCTGCTGCTACCTTTCCTATTTACCCTTATCGCTCTGCGAGATAGTCGAGGAACGGTTGCCACCGCCTGGTGAACCCTTGAGCCGAACCTCCTAGTGCATATTTTATCCGCTCCAATTTTATGAACCCTGCCATGTCGTTTATCCAGGCCTCCACGCCCGGGGGTTTAGCTTCTTTCCACATAAGTAGAATCCTTCGCCGGGCTACTAGGGACGCAAAGGCCAAAACATCGGCCTCTCTCGCCTCCTGCACTCCCGGCTCATCTGCAACCCCAAATATAGCCAACCCCCAGCCTGGTTCGACCCGGACCCCCACCACCTTTGAAATCACTTTTGCCACACCCACCCAGAACCCATGCAATACCGGACATGACCAGAACATGTGGGTGTGGTTCGCCGGGCTTCCCACGCATCTCCCGCACCTATCCTCCACTCCAAAAAATCTACTCAGCCTTGCTCCAGTCATATGTGCCCTGTGTAGAACCTTGAATTGTATCCGGCTGAGCCTGGCACACAAGGACGAAGAGTTTACCCTACTTAGGGCATCTGCCCACAGCCCCTCCTCAATCTCTTCCCCCAGCTCCTTCTCCCATTTTCCCTTCAGCTCCTTAGACACTCCTTTTCTATCTGCGCGTAGCGCTGCTCCGTGGGGGTCATGGCACGTGACGCATATGCAATGGGGGCCCATGATGAGGCCTCGTCACGTTGAAGGAGCACTGCCCCAATGCCGGATTGGTTGGCATCGGTCGAAATTTTGGTCTCTTTTGCTGGATCAAAGAAAGCTAAGACCGGGGCCACGGTGAGTTTGGTTTTGAGTTCTCTCCATTCGCGCTCGTGGGCAGAAAGCCATTAGAAGTCTGTCGTCTTCCGGACCAGGTTCCTGAGAGCTGTGGTATGAGAGGCGAAGTTAGGGATGAACTTCCCTAAAAAATTGACCATGCCCAGAAATCGGAGGGCCACCTTCTTGTCCTCTGGTGCTTTCATAGCTGTGATAGCAGCTACATTGTCCACATCCGGCCGCACACCCAACTGGGAGATATGGTCCCCGAGGAACTTGAGCTCCGTCTAACCAAAAGAGCATGTGGCGCTGTTGTGGCGGAGGCCATGCTCACGTATACGTTTGAATACGTGCTGGAGGTGACTGGCATGCTCCTGCGGGGTGGTGGACCAAATGATTATGTCGTCGACATAGACGCGAACACTTTCAATGCATTCCATCATTTGTTCCATAATCCTATGGAACACTTCTGACGCAGATATGGGGCGACATTCTCCGACCCCCCGCCGGGTCGGAGAATCACCAGGGGCTGGCGTGAATCCCGCCCCCGCCGGTTGCCGAAGTCTCCGGCACCGGATATTCGGCGGGGGCGGGAATCGGGCCGCGCCGGTTGGCGGGCCCCCCCCCGCTCGATTCTCCGGCCCGGATGGGCCGAAGTCCCGCCGATAAATTGCCTGTCCCGCCGGCGTAAATTAAATCACCTACCTTACCGGCGGGACAAGGCGGCGCGGGCTGGCTCCGGGGTCCTGGGGGGGGGGGCGCGGGCCGATCTAACCCCGGGGGGTGCCCCCACGGTGGCCTGGCCCGTGATCGGGGCCCACCGATCCGTGGGCGGGCCTGTGCCGTGGGGGCACTCTTTCCCTTCCGCCTCTGCCTCGGTCTCCACCATGGCGGAGGCGGAAGAGACTCCCTCCACTGCGCATGCGTGGGAAACTGTCAGCGGCCGCTGACGCTCCCGCGCATGCACCGCCTGGAGATATCATTTCCGCGCCAGCTGGCGGGGCAACAAACGCCATTTCCGCCAGCTGACGGGGCGGAAATTCCTCCGGCGCCGGCCTAGCCCCTCAATGTTGGGGCTCGGCCCCCAAAGATGCGGAGCATTCCGCACCTTTGGGGCGGCGCGATGCCCATCTGATTGGCGCCGTTTTGGGCGCCAGTCGGCGGACATCGCGCCGTTTCTGGAGAATTTTGCCCATGATCCCAAACGGCATCCTGTTGTAACAATATCTGCCAAAGTGGGTATTAAATGTGCAAAGTTTCCTGCTGGATTTGTTGAGCTGGATTTACCAGAATCCTTTTGAGGCGTCGAGTTTGGTGAAGAGCTTGGCGCGAGCCATCTCACATGTGAGCTCTTCACGCTTGGGAATTGGATAATGCTCCCTCATGATATTGTGATTTAGATTCTTGGGATCAATGCAAATTCTCAATTCGCCGGAAGACTTTTTTACACATACCATGGAACTGACCCAGTCGGTCGGTTCCGTGACTTTGGAAATCACTCCTTGGTTCTGGAGGTCCTGCAGCTGCTGCTTGAGGCGATCCTTAAGCGGTGCTGGGACCCTGCGAGGTGCGTGCACCACAGGCGTGGCATTCTGTTTTAATAAAATCTTGTAGGTGTATGGGAGTGTGCCCATGCCTTCGAAGACGTCGTGGTGCTGGTTGATAATGGCGAAGAGTTGCGCCCTGAAGTCGGTGTCCTGAAAGGCAGACGTGTCATCAGGAGAGAGAGAGTGAACTCTCTGAACTAGGTTCCACAGCTTGCATGCCTGCGCGCCAAGCAGGGAGGCTTTTGAGGAGCCCACAATTTCAAAGGGAGGGATGGCTTTGCGTGACCTGTGCGTCACTTCAAGTTGGCACGAGCCGCTGGCATCAATGGCATTGCCATTGTGATCTAATAGCTGGCAGGCTGATGGAAAGATGGCTGGTTTGGCACGAAGGCTTTGGAGGTCAGAGCGCACAATGAGATTGGCGGAGGCACCAGTGTCCAGGCGGAATCATATTTGGGACTGGTTGACCGTCAGGGTGGCACACCACTCATCTGGATCGATGCTGTATACCGATAGAGGCTGGATTCTTTGCTTCGGGGACACCCTGTTTTTTGTAACGATACCGACTCAAAAAGGCGCCTTCGGGTCCTCGGTGTCAATGTTGGGTGGTAGGTCCGCATCGGACTCGGTGACCGTGGGCTGAATGGCCCGGACATTCCTGCGAGGCTCGCTGAAGCGATGTGAGTTGACAGGCTGAGCTGCTCTGCATAAGGCAACATAGTGTCCAAGTTTGCCACTTCTCAGGCATTATCGGGATTTGGCAGGGCATTGCCGCTTTAAATGGGCGGAGCCACAGTTGCTGCATGTCGGAGCGTCAGTACGTTCGCAGCGCCACCGCGCAGGCGCGGTGTGGTCGTACGTGGTGCGCGCCTGCGCATTACGTTCGTCGACATCACCGTCCCCTCGTTTGGTGCGCACAAGCGCGGGAGTCCGCGAAAAGCGCACAAAATGGCCACCCTCATCCAGGCTGAGGCCCTGGAGTTGCTCGATTGCTTGGACCCGTTCCGCCTCGTGGGGACCTTGCCGCACCTTTTAAGCCGCTTGGATGTGGGAATACCGACTCATGCTGTTTTCGTGTAGCACGCAGGTCTCGATGGCGGTCGCTAGGGTGAGCTGCTTTACCTTGAGGAGCTTCTGGTGTAGGGGGTCCGACTCAACACCGAAAACGATCTGGTCACGTATTATGGAGTCGGAGGTGGGCCCGTAGCTGCAAGACTGCGCAAGGATGTGGAGGTGGGTGAGAAAGGACTGGAAAGGTTCATCCTTACCCTGCAAACGCTGTTGGAATACATAGCGCTCAAAACTTTCATTCACCTCTATGCTGCAGTGAGTGTCAAACTTGAGGAGGACCATCTTGAACTTTGTTTTATCTTCATCATCCGCAAAGGTGAGAGAATTGAAAATGTGGATGGCATGGTCCCTGGCCGTGGATAGGAAGAGAGCGATCTTCCTGGTGTCCGAGGCATGCTCCCGGTCTGTGGCTTCAAGGTAGAGTTGGAAGCATTGTTTGAATATCTTCCAGTTGGCCCCTAGGTTACCAGTGATGCGGAGCGTCGGGCAGACGCTGTCCATTTTACAGGATGACGGAATGCTGATGGAAGGCAGATCACTTGCAGGTAAGTCTAAGAAGTTCTAATATCCCTCAACTCCTGGTATCATGATGTGTTGGGTACTCTGGATCCGTGGAACACATACAGGTCACCAACAGTTAAAATAGTGCAACGCTATTTTATTAAATCAGAAACAGTTGAACATACTTTCACTGTGGGTTAACACGATGTTAGATTAAACTAAAGACCTATGCCTTGTCCTAACCAGTCTATGCACTCAGCACATGGTGAAGATCTGTGCTGCAGGCTGTGAGCTCTGTCCTACTAGGAGGCTGCAGCTAGAATGAGCGGGAACTCTGATGCCCCCTGTCTTTATAGTGCGTGTGCTCTAACTGGTGATTGGCTGCGGTGTTGTGTGTGTTGATTGGTCCCGCTGTGTGTCCATCAGTGTATCTTCACCATGAAATACTGTTGTATATGATGACAGGGGCTTTTCACAGTAACTTCATTGAAGCCTACTTGTGACAATAAGCGATTTTTATTTTGCACTTTGTCAGGTAATAACAATCTTCCACTTTTTATAAAGGTAGCTTAGAACTACAGAAGTCTGTAATGCTGTTGTTCTGCTCTCATTGAATACACATTCTACCAGTATTGTATCTCAATTGGTCAGAGTTATTATTATTGGGAACGGGTTAACACTCATCCTGTAATTACATCCTGCCCCTCTGGAACATTGACATCTAGAACATGTACTCCTTTTGGGAGACTGTGGGCTGGATTCTCCGATTTTCAGACTTATATCCGGAGGATCCGTGGAGTTTTATGTCAAAAAGAATCGGCAGAGCCCCAGCACCGATCCTTCGACCAGTGAGGGGCTAGCAGCCGCGCCACATAAAACACCTGGCCTCCATGAAAAATACAGCCGGAGAATTGCCGGGTCCGTGGCCGCGCATGTGCACAGCGACAACCTGCAGCGGTCGCGCCTTACAATATGGGAATAGGATTTTTTTTTTAAATTTAGAGTACCCAATTCATTTTTTTCCAATTAAGGGGCAATTTAACATGGCCAATCCACCTAGCCTGCACATCTTTGTGTTGTGGGGGCGAAACCCACGCAAACACGGGGAGAATGTGCAAACTCCACACGGACAGTGACCCAGAGCCGGGATCGAACCTGGGACCTCGGTGCCATTAGGCTGCAGGGCTAACCCACTTTGCCACCGTGCTGCCCAACATGGGAATAGGATTAACTGAGGGACGGATTTGAACCCTAACTTGTGGATAGTTTTTTATCAAATTAAATGATAGTAGAGGTGAATTATAGTATTGCAGGAATTCCTTTTACGTTCTGAAGAATCCACACCTGAACAGTATTTCCCAGCCTGCCAGACAGTACCCCACTGGACACCCCCTCGCCACCCCCAGCCACCCCCTACCAGTCCCTCCAGCCCTCGCTGAAGCCCCCTCGGCCAGCAACACGGCTCCCGCCTGACAATGGCGGCGCTGGACACAGCCCGCAGCTGCCACGCCGGGTTTCCGACCACTGAGACCATGAGTCAACCGCGCGATCGGGAACTCGGCCCATCGGGGGCGGAACATCGGGGCAGGGCATTCAGGTGATGTCCTGATGCCGTCCCAACGGCGTGCGACGCACTCCTCCATTTTGGGGCATACAAAAACAGGCACCGCCCCCGATTCCATCGTATGAAGGGATTCTCCGCCCGGTCGACGATTACGAAATCAGAGTCGGGGAACGAAGAATCCCGCCCTCTGTTCTCCCACCGGAGTTGACGCTAAATTGTGCGTGATTTACGCTCCTACCAGGAGTGCAAATCACGGAGCAATTCAATATCGTTTGCCTTGCAAATTTCTGCATTCCTGAAAGAATTCCGCTAGCGTGCCGCCAGTTTGAGCGGGCACCCAAATTGCAAAGTCCTGTGCCGGCTGAACCCTGCATCGCAAATCAGCACCCCCTCCCCCACACCGGACTTCGTAAAGCAGCACCCTCCCAGATTCTAAGCGTGCCCCCTCCCTACCGCCAAGTACAGGGGTGACCTACACCCACAGCACCCACACCACCCCCTCCCCCAGGACCTCCTAACTAGGGAGGCTCCCCCAGGGACCCCCACCAAAATAAAGAAACCCTGCCATAAAGACCCCCTAACTAGAGGGACCCTCCATAGGGACCCCCTATCAGATCTGAGGGGTTTAAACATAGGACAGCACAGTGGTTAGCTCAGTTGCTTCACAGCTCCAGGGTCCCAGATTCGATTCCGGCTTGGGTCACTGTCTGTGTGGAGTCTGCACGTTCTTCCTGTGTCTGCGTGAATTTCCTCCGAGTGGTACGGTTCCCTCCCACATCCAAAGATGTGCAGGTTATGTGGATTGGCCATGCTAAATTGCCCTTGGGTTAGCTGGGGTTACTGGTTTACAGGGCTAGGGTGGGGGTGTGGGCTTAAGTGGGGTGCTCTTTCCAAGAGCCGGTGCAGACTTGATGGGCTGAATGGCCTCCTTCTGTACTGTAAATTCTATGATCTATGACACAGCTATTCTCTTTCCAGGAATGGACAGTGGTGCTTCCGGGTGAGTGTTACAACTGTACTTTTTTTCACTGTCCCTCTCTGGACCGCTCTCTAGCTTCCAGACAGGAGTCGCTAGTTTGGTGCGGTCTTGGGGTCCTGGAGGGGGTGGGGGGGGCCCTCTAGCTAGGGTGGCCCGGGGGGAGTACCCAAGTTGGGGGGGTCCCTTGGGAGGTGGGTCAAGAGGGCAGGGGTGGGCAGGCCCTGCATTGTCGGGGTGGGAGGTTGGAAAGAGGGTGGTTCTCGGATGGACTTTGGGGGCAACTCCCTTAAGGAGTGACTCCCTTCGCGCACAGGGAGGACCACCATGCCAGGTTCATGTCTGATGAGACCTCTTGTCATCTCCACCCATGTGATTCACAGCCTAGAGGACCGGAAAATCACGTGGGCCAGAGTCTCTGGCGCCGGGCCCATTAAGTGGGTGCAAATGGGTCATTAGAACCCATGAGCATCCTACCTCTGACACGTGGGCACGAACCCCGATCCTGCCACCAGCGCCGATCCCGATTTTTCCCAGATGCCCAATCTCCGTTGCATCGGGGTCCCCGCTACCAACAGCGGGCAGCAGTGAATCCAGCCCAATATGTGTGCAAGCTTTCACGACAAGGATAGCATTTATGTTTGTATATCATCTGTACTTTTCGCATGGCGACCAGTTTGTTTTTAATCTTTTGCATATTCACTGACTCAGCAATATCCGGCTCACCGATGTTCAGTTTGGGTTTCGCCAGGACAACTCAATCTCAGACCTCATTCCAGTCTTAGTCCATGGGCAATGAGCTAAACTCCAGAGGGGAGGTGAAAGTGACTGCCCTTATCATCAAGAAGCTATTTTGAGCAAAATGTCTGGACACCGGGACATTGATTAAAAAAAACAGGACAGCTGGTCACCATATTTCCGAACAGGAATGCTTTGCAACAATGAATGGTTCAGGCAGAGACCAGTGCATCTTTTACGGTAAAATTGGACAAATATTTAGCACAGAGAGACACACAGGCTGGGGAAAGGTGGGTAGTGGTATTAATCATGTATTACTCCTAATAAAGAATTGGCATAGGGATGATTGTGGGACAATATGGTTTAAAAAGGCACAATGTCAGAGACATTAACTGCAATAAGTAATTGAGAAAACCAACTGAAGAGATAAATAAATGTTTTAAAAATATACTTCCATTTGATTCAACTTTGACCTAAAATGGATACATCATCGGGCAGCACGGTAGCATAGTGGTTATCACAGTTGTTTCACAGCTCCAGGGTCCCAGGTTCGCTTCCCAGCTTGGGTCACTGTGCGGAATCTTCACGTTCTCCCTGTGTCTGCGTGGGTTTCCTCCGGTTTCCTCCCACAGTCCAAAGATGTGCAGGTTAGGTGGATTGGCCATGCTAAATTGCCCTTAGTGTTCAAAAAATGTTGGGTGGGGTTACTGGGTTGCAGGGAGTGTGGGGGTGTGTGCTTGGGTAGGGTGCTCTTTCCAAGGGCTGGTGCAGACTCGATGGGCTGAATGGCCTCCTTCTGCACTGTAAATTCTATGAAATTATCCATGACACTGACAAACGTCTTGTCACTAAATTTTAGATTACTTTATTTTTTTAAAGTTCAATCCAGGGATAGTTTGTATGAGAGATGCAGTACTTTAATCTGATTGCTGAAACGTTTCATTTTGTATGTGTTAAGGAATGGCAACCGCCTTGCCTCCGCAGCACAGTAATGCCACTGTTAGCAGGACAATAAGGTCTGAAGCACATTTATTTCTACAAAGACTTGGCAGTGGAAATAATGTGCTGACAAGGTTAGTAAGTATTTCAATCGAGAAACTTTTAGTCACAAGGCATTTTATTTTGAATGCAACAAAGGGTAATTCACACCGTCAGATTACTTCAACGCCCTTGAAGAAAAATCACCAATTAAAATTTTGTAGCTGTAAAAGCGTATCTAGTTCATATGCAACAATTGTGGATTTAATCCTGTAATAGCAGACGTGCTCTGCCATTTGATTTGCTTTCTGTGCACATGAAGCGAGCCAATTAGAGACAGTAGCTTAGTGGCTAAATGCTACTGAACTCATCAACCAGAGGCGTGGACTAAGGTCCATGGCTGGAATTCAATTCACACCGTAGAAACTGGCAATATAAATTCCATTAAACTGGGATATTATCACAAAAAACCATCTGGTTTAATAATATCCTTCTGCTGTCCATCACTCCAGACAGACAACAATACTCTTATTTCTTAACTGAAATGGGCTGGCAAGCCATTCAGTTGTACAAAAAACGCTATAAGAATAAAACTGGCTAGACCATGACAAAGCATTGGGCATGACAAAGGCAAGCCAGGTCTTCTTCTCAAGCATCTGGGGCCTTGGGACAAAATTGGGAGAGCTGTACCATAGCAGGCAAACTCATGGAATCAGGGGTGAAATTCTCCGTAATCGGCGCGATGTCCGCCGACCGGCGCCAAAAATGGCGCAAATCAGTCCGGCATCGCGCCGCCCCAAAGGTGCGGAATCTTCCGCATCTTGAGCGGCCGAGCCCTAACCCCTTGAGGGGCTAGGCCCGCGCCGGACTGATTTCCGCCCCGCCAGCTGGCGGGAAAGGCCTTTGGTGCCCTGCCAGCTGGCGGGAAATGACATTGCCGGGCGGCGCATGCGCGGGAGCGTTAGCGGCCGCTCACGGCATCGCCGCGCATGCGCAGTGGAGGGGGTCTCTTCCGCCTCCGCCATGGTGGAGACCATGGCGAAGGCGGAAGCAAAAGAGTGCCCCCACGGCACAGGCCCGCCCGCGGATCGGTGGGCTCCGATCGTGGGACAGGCCACCGTGGGGGCACCCCCCGGGACCAGATCGCCCCAGGACCCCGGAGCCCGCCCGCGCCGCCTTGTCCCGCCGGTAAGAGAGGTGGTTTAATCCACGCCGGCGGGACAGGCATTCTAGCAGCGGGACTTCGGCCCTTACGGGCCGGAGAATCGCCGGGGGGGGGGGGGGCGCCAACCGGCGCGATTCCCGCCCCCGCCGAATCTCCGGTGCCGGAGAATTCGGCAGCCAGCGGAGGCGGGATTCACGCCAGCCCCCGGCGATTCTCCGACCCGGCGGGGGGTCGGAGAATCCCGCCCCAGATCTATCACCCAAAGTCCAAGAGAACTTCCAACACTATCCCTAGATATATCCTACTGCAGCAGCAAGACTAACCCAGAAGCAGCAGTGGCACAGGAGGGGAACACAATCAACAGGAAGTGATCCTGAGAGTCCACAACACTGACTCTGGACCCCATTAAGTCTCATGGCATCAGGTCAAACATGGAAGGAAACCTTCCGCTAACTACCACTACCGCCCTCCCTGCTGATGAATCAGTCCGCCTCCCATGTTGAATACCACTTGGAAGAAGCACTAAGGATAAAGCAGAAGTACAAAATGTACTCTGGGTGGGGGACATCAATCATCAAGAGTGGCGCGTTATCATCACTACTGATTAAGCTGGCTGAATCCTGAAGGACATTGTGAATATCACAATGTACAGTTTATATATTATATATAGGAAGTAAACCCACTAGAAATATAGTTATACGGTTGTTGTATTTAAATGAAAATTTGTTTGGCGTAAAATATTTGTTTAATATTAATATCTTCCTTGAAATAAATGTGATAATGGATATGCAAGGTTTTATTAAAAGCACGTCTCGCCACTCTGTAACCTTGGGCGTCATTCTCCGCCGGCGGGAGTCTCCGTTTTGCCGGCGCCCGGGGGTTTCCCGACGGCGTGGGGCTGCCCCACAATGGGAAACCCCATTGACCGGCCGGTGTTACGGAGACTCCCGCCGGCCGGTCGGCGCAGAAATGTGGCGGGGTGGGTAGGAGAATTTCGCCCCTGATATCAGATTGATGTTTGTAGAAAATCCAAGTCATTAATGCTTAAGAATTTATTTTTATTACATGCTAGAAAATATTCAACAGGGAGCCAGCTACAAAGAATATCTTCCTGATTCAATCAGAGCTGCAGACTTGCTCGAACAGTCACCACCAAGCCCTCATTTAATATGCATTTGGCTTTTGATAAAATGAATTTTATTGTGCAGTTATTGTTCAAGCATGTTCAGCCTATAACTTCATGGCAAATGGAATTCAACACTGAGAAGTGTGAGATAATAATCTCTATTGCCACAAGCAGGCTTACATTAACACTGCAATGAAGTTACTGTGAAAAGCCCCTAGTCGCCTGTTCGGGTACACTGAGGGAGAATTCAGAATGTCCAATTCACCTAACCTGGGGCGGGATTCTCTGCAATCGGCGTGATGTCCGCCGACCGGCGCCAAAAGCGGCGCGAATCAGTCCAGCATTGCGCCGCCCCAAAGGTGCGGAATTCTCTGCATCATGGGGGGCCGAGCCCTTACCTTGAGGGGCTAGGCCCGTGCCGGACTGATTTCCGCCCCGCCAACTGGCGGGAAAGGCCTTTGGTGCCCCGCCAGCTGGCGCGGAAATGACTTTGCCGTGCGGCGCCTGCGCGGGACCGTCAGCGGCCGCTCACGGCATCCCCGCGCATGCGCAGTGGAGGGGGTCTCTTCCGCCTCCGCCATAGTGGAGACCATGGCGAAGGCGGAAGGAAAAGAGTGCCCCCTCGGCACAGGCCCGCCTGCAGTTCGGTGGGCCCCTATCGCGGGCCAGGCCACCGTGGGGGCATCCCCCAAGGCCAGATCGCCCCTCGCCCCACTCAGGACCCCGGAGCCCGCCCACACCGCCTTATCCCGCCATTCGAAAGGTGGTTCAATCCACTCCGGCTGGCATGGGTTGACAGCGGCGGGACTTCGGCCCATCGCGGACCGGAGAATCGCCGGGGGATTTCTGCTGACCAGCGCAGCGCGATTCCCGTCCCTGCCGAAAATCCGGTGGCGAAGAATTCGGGACACGGCGGGGGGCGGGATTCACGTCGGCCCCCGGCGATTCTCCGACCCAGTGGGGGGTCGGAGAATCGCGCCCAAGCACTCTTTCGGGACTTTTGGGAGGAAACTGGAGCACTCTGAAGAAACCCACGCAGACACAGGGGGAACGTCCAGATCCCCCACAGACAATGGAACCTGGGACCCTGGCACTGTGAAGCAACAGTATTAACCATTGATGCATTTGGGGGTCAAACGAGGCAAAGGAATACACAATAAATGGGATGATTCTGAGAGATGTATAGTGAGGGGCCTGGCAGTGCATTTCTGGAGATGTCTGGGGCGAAATTCTCCGTTATCGGCGCAAAGTCCGCCGATCGGCGCAAACAAACGGCGCAAATCCGACTTGCGTCACGTCGGAAAATGGGTCGAAGGTCTCCGGCCCGGAATGGGCTAGCAGCGACGTGACGGGATCCGCGCTTGCGCACGTGGTTCACGCCGTGCAGCGTCATACACGCCGCACGGCGTGACGGCTCATAAGGCTGCGCTGCTCCCCCCCACCCGACCGGAACACCCGACCGGAACACCCGACTGGATGGCTGGCCGTCGCTCAGCCCCGAGGTTCCAGTCACGGGATGTGGAGGCGCTCCTGGACGCAGTGGAGCAGAGGAGGGAGGCCCTGTATCCCGGACACGGCCGCAGAGTTGCCACAGGCCACAGCTGGCGACTGTGGAGGGAAGTGGCTGAGGCCGTCACCGCTGTGGCCCTGACACCACGGACAGGCACCCAGTGCCACAAGAAGGTGAACGACCACGTCAGAGCAGCCAGGGTGAGCCTCCCCCCCTGCCCGATATCCATATCCCCGATATCCCCCCTCCCCATATCCCCCCTCCCCCATATCCCCCCTCCCCCATATCCCCCCTCCCCCATATCCCCCCTCCCCCATATCCCCCCTCCCCCATATCCCCCTCCCCCATATCCCCCCTCCCCATATCCCCCATCCCCCATATCCCCAAGTGAATCCAGCCCTAACTTTAACCTCTGCAATGCACGCGCAACCGATGGCGTGCATTCATATACCTGCCTAACACTGTTGCCTTTTACCCTTGCCACCACCCCCACCCACGCCCCCGCCACAGGAGAAGCGCGCAGACAATAGGGAGCATGTGAGGACTGGAGGAGACCCCGCTGATGAGAGGCCACTGACCGAACACGAGGAAGGGGCCCTGGAACTGGCTGGCGGACCTGAGGACCGGGAGGTTGCTGATGCAGAGGTCGGGGGCGTACTAGCAAGTGAGCCACCGACAGCCCGTCCCCATATCCCCCCTCCCCCATATCCCCCCTCCCCCATATCACCTGATCACTGCCTGCGTGTCTAACCATGCATGCTTCATTGTGTATCGCAGGACCAAACGTCCAGGCACCCATGCTCGCAGATGCAGACCGCCCGCAGGATGCCCCTCGGAGGCCTGGGAGACGGAGAGACCCGGACCCTCCGTCATGCGACGCCCGCAGGATGCCCCTCGCACACCACGGGCCACAGAGACACACGGACCCTCCGGCATGCGACGCCCGCAGGATGCCCCTCGCACACCACGGGAGACGGAGAGACCCGGACCCTCCGGCATGCGACGCCCGCAGGATGCCCCTCGCACACCACGGGAGACGGAGAGACCTGGAGCAACAGGGAGACGACACCCCCGTCACGTGCAGGAGCGACGAGGCAGGCGTGTGCCACCCAGCGACGAGGGGGGCTGCCACAGGCCCCCGTCACATCCGAGCCAGGACACCACTACCCAGGACACCACTACCCAGGACACCCCTACCCGGGACAGCACTACCCAGGACACCACTACCCGGGACAGCACTACCCAGGAAGACGAAATTCCGGACAGTGACTCAGAGTGGATGGGTGGAGACGAACCCCCACCCCAAAGTGCCATGGACTCAGAGTGGGACGAAGAGCACGACACAACGCCACTGCTGTCACCAACACCCTCCACCATCGCAGAAACACTCACCTCGGTTGGGCACTTTAGTGATGAGGCGTCTGGTACACTCACTGGTGCGCACAACACAGCCGTCCCGGTACAGCAGGTGGAGGTAGGAGCAGCAGAGGGGCCGGGCGGTCGGAGGGCAGCCCAGCCCAAGCGAACATCTGCCGCCCAGATGGATCCCGGGTTCCTGCAGTTTCCACACCCACACATAGATCCGATGCAACCACCGACCCGGAGACGAGCGAAGAGGGTGACGGCCGGCTTGCGGCGGCTGCAGTCCACCCGCTTCCAGGAGCTGGAAGTGGTGCCGGTCATGCGTGCCACCCAGGCCAACACCGCACCGGTGGCGTCCGCGGTGGAGGCAATGGGTGCGACGGTGTCAGACATGGGGAACGGTTTGCGAGGCCTGGGGCTTTCCGTGCAGGCGGCGTCTGTGGCCCAGGACATGGCTGCCCTCTCACAGGAGGCCATGAGCCAGTGCCAGCGCCAGATGGCAGAGGCGCTCAACGCCATAGCCCAGTCTCAGCAGGCCATGGCCCAGTCTCAGCAGGCCATGGCCCAGTCTCAGCAGGCCATAGCCCAGTCTCTGCAGGCCATGGCCCAGTCTCTGCAGGCCATCGCTGAGGGCATCGGCGCCAGTGGCCATGTGCGAGCCGGCGTCGCACTGTCACAGACAGAGTTTGCCAACCCCCTGGGCTCCATGTCTGCAAACCTGCAGACCCCTGTCGATACCAGCACGGGCCTCCAGGACTGGCAGCGCCAGATGTCGGGGGGGCGTCGGATGGCCAGTCCGTTCACATCCCCCACCCATGTAGAGGCCTGGGGGCCATCGGGCACCCCGAGGGAGGAGGAGGTGGTGTGGTCCGTCCCGGCTCCCCCTGTAGGGGAGGTCCCGGAACACCGCGACACCTCGGTCTCCCCCCCCCCTTCCGTCCCAGGTGCATCGGGTGGGCAACGGGCAGGACAGGCTGGCAGCTCGCCATCCCAGTCGCCCGGGCCGCAGCCTGGCCCATCTAGGCCAGGACGCCCCAGGAAACGGCCGCCAAAGGGATCCAGTGTCAGAGGGCAGGAATCACAGGAGTCCACCTCCAGTTCTGCTGTACCGTCTGGGGAACCACGTAGACGTAGTCAACGGGCCCGTAAGGCCAAACAATTAGACACTGAGTAGGTTGGCACGGGTGCAGGGCTCAGATGAGTTTTAGGGGCTAGGGCACGTGCATGAACTCGTTTGGTTATTAAAGTCAATGTTACACCTACAGAAGCTGCCTTTGTGCTCTGTCCAAAGCGTGCGGGGGTGCCATGTACGTTGAGCGCAAGTGTGTGTGTGAGGGGTGGTCTTACCTCAGCCCCAGGTGAGTCTGCCCCCTTCCCCCTGGGCCGCCATCAACATCCCCGGGCAGAGGACGGGACCGTGCGCTGCAGTGTCACAGCCGCATGCAGGGATGGTCCGGGTGGATGGTGGTACTGTGGCCATGGGTCAGACATAGTCCAACGATGTGGAGCCAGGAGCTCACCGCAGGGCGGGTTGTCATCAGCCTCCATGGCCTGCAATAGACACGCGTCCACCCGCAACTGTGTGAGCCCGGCCGTTGTGCCGAAGGTGGATCGGCAATGGGGGGGGTGGTGTGCATGTGGGTGGGGTGGGTGGGGTTGGGGAGGGGGGTGAGGGTGCTGGGTGGGTGGATGGGTGGGGGGTGTGGGTGGTCGGCTGTTGCCATGGTGTGCGGTCTGTGGCCATACTACCCGATTCCCACGCCCATCTAGTCAGTGAAGCGGGCGGTTATCAGTCTGTCCCGTGCCCGCTGGGCCAGCCGGTAACAGTGGACAGCCACTCGCCTGTGTCTAGCCCGTCTGCCCTGACCATTGCCCCCATCCCCCTCATCTGGGGAGGACTGCGCCTCTTCCTGCTGCGCCTCCACTCCGCCCTCCTCTGCCTGCGGCACATCACCCCTCTGTTGGGCTATGTTGTGCAGGACGCAGCACACCACAATGATGTGGCCGACCCTATCTGACCGATACTGGAGTGCGCCCCCAGAGAGGTCCAGGCACCTGAAACGCATCTTCAGCACGCCAAAGCACCTCTCGATCACTCCCCTTGTCGCTACATGGGCATCATTGTAGCGGTTCTGCGCCTCATTGCGTGGCCTCCGTACAGGCGTCATCAGCCACGATCGCAATGGGTAGCCCCTGTCGCCTAGCAACCAGCCACTCAGCCGGGGATGGCGTCCCTCGTACATGCCGGGGATGGATGACCGCGACAACACGTATGAGTCGTGTACACTGCCTGGGTAACGGGCGCAGACTTGCAGGATCATCATGCGGTGGTCGCAGACCACCTGTATGTTCATCGACTAGGTCCCCTTCCTATTGGTGAACACGGCCCTGTTAGCTGCAGGTGGCCGCACGGCGACGTGCATCCCATCGATCGCGCCCTGGACCATGGGGGGAACCCGGCCACGGCAGAGAAGCCCACAGCCCGGACATCTTGGCTGGCCCGGTCCACAGGGAAGCGGATGTAGCGGTGCGCCATGGCATATAGGGCATCTGTCACTGCCCGGATGCACCGATGTCTGCGATATGCCGGACAGGTCCCCACTCGGTGCCTGGAATGACCCCGTTGCATAAAAGTTCAGGGCAACCGTAACCTTGACGGACACGGGGAGAGGGTGTCCCCCGCCATGGCGACGCGGTGACAGGTGTGCCAGCAGGTGGCAGATGTGTGCCACGGTTTCCCGCCTCCTGCATTCCCGGTCCGTGAGGCCCTGGTATGACTGCCGGGGCCGGTACACACGGGGCGCCCTCGGGTGCCTCCGTTGCCGTGGGGCCGCGACGTCCTCCTCCCCCTCCTCGTCCTGTCGGTCAGGTGTCCCTCCAGCCTGGGCGGCTGCCGCCTGCCCCTCTGCGGCAGCCTGCGCCGCCTCTCTGGCACGCTCCTCCTCCTCCTCATCCAGGGCAACATGGACATTAGCGGCTGCCGCCACGGCGACCAACATCGCTGGATGATCGGAAAACATGACGGCCTGGTGGGGGGGAGGGGAACGACGACATGTCATCATTGCCCATATCCCCTCCTTCCCCCCAGCCAGGTGGCATGGACCTCATGGGTCCAACTGTTGGAGGCTGGCACCTGGCCAGGTGGACCAACTCACTTGCCCCCCCATCCCCGGCACGGCCCCCCCCCCCCCCAACCCCCTCCCCGGCACGGACCCCCCCCCCATCCCCCTTCCCGGCACGCCCCCCCCCCATCCCCCTCCTCGGCACGGACCACTTACCCCCATCCGCCTCCCCGGCACGGACCCCCCATCCCCCTCCCCGGCACGGACCCCCCATCCCCCTCCCCGGCACGGACCCACCCCCCATCCCCCTCCCCGGCACGGAACACCCCCCCCCATCCCCCTCCCCGGCACGGACCCCCCACCCCCCTCCCTGGCACGGACCCCCCATCCCCCTCCCCGGCACGGACCCCCTTCCTCATCCCCCTCCCCGGCACGGACCCCCTCCCTCATCCCCCTCCCCGGCACGGACCCCCCCATCCTCCTCCCCGGCATGGACCCCAACCTTCTCCCTGGCACAGACCCCAACCTCCTCCCCGGCACGGACCCCCCATCCCCCTCCCCCTCCCCGGCACGGACCACCCCCCTCATCCCCCTCCCCGGCACGGACCCCACCCCCATCCCCCTCCCCGGCATGGACACCCCATCCCCCTCCCCGGCACAGGCCCCCCCCCCAACCCCCTCCCCGGCACGGACCCCCCCCCTCATCCCTCTCCCCGGCATGGACCCCCCCATCCTCCTCCCCGGCACGGACCCCAACCTCCTCCCCGGCACGGTCCCCCCATCCCCCTCCCCGGCACGGCCCCCCCCCATCCCCCTCCCCGGCACGGACCCCCCATCCCCCTCCCCGGCACGGACCCCCCCCCCCATCCTCCTCCCCGACACGGACCCCAACCTCCCCCCCGGCACGGACCCCCCATCCGCCTCCCCGGCACGGACCCCCCCCTCATCCCCCTCCCCGGCACGGACCCCCCATCCCCCTCCCCGGCACGGACCCCAACCTCCTCCCCGGCACGACCCCCCATCCCCCTCCCCGGCACGGACCCCCCCCCCATCCTCCTCCCCGGCACGGACCCCCCTCCCGGCACTCCCCCGGAACCCAGCCCACTCTAACCACCCCCCCCCCCCGCCACGCACACACACACACACATCCCGAGACACACCTCTCCCCACACATTCAGACTGCGGCCACGCCATCGCCTGCCCAGCGGCCAACCCCCCAGGCCGTCACTCACCTCCACGCTGGTCGGCGTGAACCTGGAGCACAGGTTCACGCCGATGAAAAGGAGGTTTGATTTACGTCGACGTGAACGGTCATCACGTCGATGGGACTTCGGCCCATCCGGAAGGGAGAATATCGGCAGGCCCAAAATCGGCTGCCTTGCGCACACCCGTGCCATTCTCCGACGTCAGCGGCGCCATTAACGCCCCGCCGACTTTTCTCCCTTCGGAGACTTCGGCAACCGGCGGGGGCGGGATTCACGGCGGCCAACGGCCATTCTCCGACCCGCTGGGGGGTCGGAGAATGACGCCCCAGAAGTGAGCAGGTCAGGTCAATAAGGTGGTTAAGGAGCCAAGTCGAAAACTTTCCTTTATTAACCGAGGCATAGAATATAAGAGCAGGGAGGTTTATGTTGGAGCTATGTAGAACAATAAGTTAGGTCCCATTTGAATACTGTATGCACTGCAGGTCACCTCATTACAGAAAGGATGCAATTGCATTAGAGAGGGTACAGAGGAGATTTGCAAGGACGTTGCAGGAACTGGAAAATTGCAGCTATTAGGAAAGCTTGGGTAAGGCTGAGGTTGTTTTGCTCGCAACAGAGGAGGCTGAGGAGAGATTTGTTTGAGGTGTACAAATTTGTGAGAGGACTGGATAGAGTGCATGGGAAGAACTATTTGCCTCAGCAGAGAGGTCTAGTGGGCATGGAGTTAAAGTGATTGGTAGGAGGATTCAAGGGGAGATGAGAAAAACATTTTTATTCAGAGGATGGTGGGAGAACTGGAACTCCTACCTGAAAGGACATTAGAGGCAGAGCCCTCATCTCATTCAAAGACATCTGTGAAGTGTTGGATACTCTGACACACAGACGAACCAACACGGTTGTGAATGGTACAACGCAGTTTTATTTCATTGAACTATAAACATAGTAAACTATGGTATTCAGCACATGGTGAAGCTCTGAGTGGCTGGCAATGAGGTCTGTGCCCTGAGTCCTCTCCTGCTCGAGTGCCCAGGAAGTGTCGTGTTCCCTGCTTTGTACTGTGTATGCTCTTGCCCGTGATTGGCTGTCGTGTTGTGTGTGTTGATTGGTCCGTTGATCTGTCCATCATTATGTGTGTATGTATGTGCTGTGATGTTCACCTGAATATCATGACAATCTGGATATGCATCTGAAGTCCCATAACCTTCAGGGCGACAGACAAAGTGCTGGAAAATGTTATTAGGTTGGGTGGCTGATTTTTTAGCTGGTGCAGACACCATGGGCAGTGCCCTCCCTCTGTGCAGCAAATAAATGTTTCTATATTTTCTCACTATCTGAAAAGGAGCAATGTCCAGGGATAGGATGAGAGGACAGAGGGACTGGCAATCCATAAAATGTCCCTGTGGAGTGCCACCCTGGACTGGGTGGACCGAATGGCCTTCTGCGCTGTAACTATTCTATGCTTCTGTCCCCTTTTGTGCTGATCAGCAACATTACATGGCAGGAATGTCCAATTTCACTACACTGCTGGTTTTCCAAAAGTAATTTGTGGGAATTTTGGCATCATCCACACCAAATGTACCATCAGGAGCACCGGAGGCTGATGGGGTACACCATGTGTTGGGGGGAGGAACACCAGAGGTGCTAGAAGTTGAGCAGAGGACAGGGGCAGCGGAAGTGTAGCCAGGGACAGGCAGGAGTGGAATGTGATGGTTCACGTTGACACATTCTTTAAATGTGGGGTGGATTTCACCCAGGTAAGAAAATGTCAAACTGCCAGGTGCCTTGGGGCGATCCAATTTTGAATTTCCTGCTGTACCAATACTGTATGTGAGGGGTGGGGGTTTGCAAATCTAGTTGGACATATGCTTACACTTCCTGCCCTCCATATTTTGGGCTTTGCTGAACAGCTGAGTAAATTGGGCACAATTTCTCTGGAGTTTAGCAAAATGAAAAGCGATGGGGGCGGCATGGTGGCACAGTGCTTACCACGGCTGCTTCACAGTTCCAGGGGCCTGGGTTCGATTCTGGCTTTGGGTGGAGTTTTCACGTTCTCCACATGTCTGCGTGGGTTTCCTCCGGGTGCTCCCGTTTCTTCCCACAGTCCGAAGATGGGCAGGTTAGGTGGATTGGCCAAGCTAAATTGCCCTTAATGTCCAAAGCTTAGGTGGGGTTAGGGTGGAGGTGTGGGCCTAGGTGGGGTGCTCTATCGGAGGATGCAGACTAGTTGAGCCCAGTGGCCTTCTGCACGGTAGGATTCTATGATCTCATTGAAACATACAAGATTCTGAAGGGTGGATGCTGGGAGATTGTTTCCACTGGTCGGGGGAACTAAAACATGGGACAGTTTCCGGTTAAGGGGCTGATCATTTAGGATTCAAATGAGGAGAAATTATTTCACTCAAAAGATTGTGAATCTTTGGGATCCTCCATCCCAGAGGGTTGTGGACGCTACATCGTTGAAAACATTCAGGGTTGAGGTAGACAGATTTTTGATCTCTGAGGGCATCAAGTTGCATGAGAGTGAGTGGGCAAGTGGGGTTGAATCCTGAGGTCAGCCATGATCATACTGAAAGGTAAAGCAGGTTTGACAGGCTGTATGGCCTACTCCTCCTATTTCTTGTGTTCTGGTGAGTTGGGTGTTGAAAATCTTGCACTGCATAGTCAAATTGATAGGCCAAAGGGTTTTCAAAGGAAACTTGATACTATACAATTTCAGCTTGTCCTTAGTTCGACTATGGGTGGAAATTTCCGTCCCGCTGCAGTGAATGGGCGATTTAACTGGGCGACAAATTCTCTGTCCTCACTAGCAGCAGTAGGGAGGAGGACTCGCAACACAGAATCCCAGCCGATATTGGAACTCAATGGGTGGCCATTCGCTAACTCTCTGATGCTCAATTTTCAGGAAGGTCTGTAAATGATTGAAAAGCAGACCTACTGCTTTCCAGCAAAAGACTGCCTAAAAATGCACATATGCTTCTAACATTGGTTAGAGGTCCTAATTGCAATTTTTCAACAATGAATGGGAAGATCATACTACTCCCTTATAGTGAGCACTGAGTTTCATTCAGAGATCCTTAAAAGGAGACCGTTGATGAAAAGGACATTTTTTTTTATTGTGGGTGGGGCCATGAGGAGGAGGCATCTGCCTCCTGGCTCAGAAAAAACTCCAGCCCACTGATCGACTTTCACAAACTCTTCCTCCACCTCCATCAATCACCTCCCCCATCCACGTCCAAGCCTCGCTACCTTAAGTCTGGAACCCAGTGGTTTTCCCAGTCCATGAGTGGCAAACTGAAGTGGGATGATTGTTTGATGTCTTCAGTTCATCAGAGATATTTAAGGCCTAACCCTTTGAGGTAATGGAAACGTTGTTCCCTTGACTGGGCAGAAGGCCAAAGATCATCCCTATGCAGCTGTGTTTACACTGATACTGAAAAACTTTCTCAAACTCAAAATGAGACAGACTTGGTGAACATGTAATAGAACAGGAATACTGTCACTGCCATGGTGTAAAGAGGTTTTAGATGCATATCAATGTATAAGTAGCATTAAAATTGCATTATAGTGCAATGAAGCCTTGAGGCATGAAACCCATCCAAGAAACTGCCTCCCATCAGCACAAAGTATACACTCTAATCCAGATTTCATTTTCAGTTTTCATTCTCAAAGACAATGCCCCCCACCCCACATTGAGTGTAAACCAAATGTATTGATAACACAACAACAATCTATATTTATCTAACATCTGTCATGATATTCAGATAAACATATCATGGTGCAAACACACATACACACTGATGGACAGATCAACGAACCAATCAACACACACGCAACATCACAGCCAATCACCAGTGAGAGCACACGCACTATAAAACGGGGAACACCACAGTTCCCGCTCATTCCAGCAGGAGACAGCTCAGGGCACAGAGCTCACAGCGTGCCACTCAGACACCCACCATGTGCTGAGTGCCTCTCTAAGATAGTGTAAGGGCTGGGTCCACAGGTTAACGGGTAAATTACGAACCACAGTCATAGGTTTACAGATGTTGTTATCAAGAGTAATAAAACAGAGTTGTACCAGCTGTACCAGAGTTGGTTCATCTGTATAGCGGAGCACCCAACACGACATAGTACCAGGATTGGAACCCAGCAACTGTGAGACCTACCTACACATCTTCAGGGATCCGCCATCCTGCGCCATGGACACCATCAGCCCGCCGCAGCCGCTCCAAATAGCTGGAAACCTCGGCGTCAACTGGAAGCTGTTTAAACAGCGCTTCCAGTTCTTCCTAGAAGTCACAGAAAGGGAGAATGCATCGGACACCAGGAAAATCGCCCTCCTCCTCTCCACAGCAGGGCAACACGCCATTCACATCTACAACTCCCTGGTATTCGCGGAAGGCGAGGACAAGACGAAGTACAAGACGGTCCTTCTAAAACTTGAGCAACACTTCAGCGTCGAGGTGAACAAGAGCTTCGAGAGGTACCTCTTCCAGCAGCCCCTGCAGGGTAAGGATGAGCCTTTTCAATCTTTCCTGACACACCTCCGTATCCTCGCGCAGTCCTGTGGCTATGAGGCCACATCCGATTCCATGATTCGGGACCAGATAGTTTTTGGGGTCACCTCGGGCACCCTATGCCAGCAGCTCCACAAAATTAAGAGCCTCACCCTAGCCACCGCCATCGAAGCCTGCGTCCTCCATGAAAACGCGACCAGCCGGTACTCCCAATTCCAGGCGGCCGAATCGTGCTTGTACGCGCCAAAAGAGGCGTCGACGCAGAGGGACGTGACGCGCAGGCGCGCTCGACGCAGGACCGAACTGCGCATGCACGGTGGCGAAACGAACGCCATGACGTCACGACGTGCGGCAACTGTGGATCCGCACATTTAAAGCGGCAATGTCCAGCAAAGAATCGACAATGCCTCCGCTGTGGCAAGATGGGATACTACGCTGCCTGCTGTCGAGCAGCTCAACCTGCCAACGCTCCCCAATTCCGCCAGCCTCGCAGGGACATGCGGGCCATTCAGCCTCCATACACCAAGTCATACCCTGACGACGTACAGACCGGTGATACCGACGACTGGGAAGCCTTCTGCGTTGCGGTAATTGACAGGAATCGGATGTCCCCAAGGAGGACCCACCAGCCGATGCCAGTGAACAGCGTTAATCCGGGTGATGAATGGTGTGCCACCCTAATGGTCAACCGATCACCAATCACATTCCGTTTAGACACTGGTGCCTCCGCCAGTCTCATTGCATGGTCAGCCTTCTACGCCTTGAAGGCCAGACCACCGATTCGGCCATCCCGCTGTCAGATGGTCGATTACAACGGGAATGTTATCCCGGCCATGGGATCCTGCCAGCTCGAGGTTACACACAATGCATACACAGCCACACTGTCCTTTGAGATAGTTGGATCCTCGAAGGACACCCTGCAAGGCGCACAGGCGTGGAAGGTTCTCCACCTCGTTCAGCGGGTACACACTCTGTCTCCAGAAGGCACGTCCGACTTCCCTGATGCAGACTTTAGGGCACAGCTTCACTCGCTCCTCGCCCACAACCAGGAGGGTTTCGAGGGCATGGGCACACTGCCCTACACTTACAGATTACGGCTCAAACCGGAAGCCACTCCGGTCATTCACGCACCTCGTAGAGTCCCAGCACTACTCAAAGACCGCCTCAAGCAGCAGCTGCAGGATCCCCAGGACCAAGGAGTGCTTTCCCGGGTCACGGAGCCCACGCCATGGGTCAGCTCCATGGTGTGCGTAAAAAAGTCCTCTGGCGAACTCCGGATCTGCATCGACCCGAAAGACCTGAACAACAACATCATGAGGGAACACTAACCCATACCCAAATGGGAAGAGATCACGAGCAAAATGGCCCGGGCTCAAATTTTTACAAAGCTTGATGCCTCAAAGGGTTTTTGGCAGATTCAACTGGATCAGTCCAGCAGGAAGCTGTGCACCTTCAACACTCCCTTTGGCAGGTTCTGCTACAATAGGATGCCGTTTGACATCATCTCGGCATCCGAGGTGTTTCACAGAATCGTGGAATAGATTATGGAGGGCATCGAAGGGGTGCACGTCTATGTTGACGACGTCATCATCTGGTCCACCACACCACAGGAGCACATCAGTCGTCTCCAGCATGTCTTTGCTCGGATACGAGAACACGGCCTGCGCCTCAACCGAGCCAAGTGTTCTTTCGCCAAACTGAGCTAAAGTTTCTGGGGGACCACATATCCCGGTCAGGGGTGCGTCCGGATGCAGACAAAGTGACAGCTATTACAGCCATGCCGCAGCCGGCAGACAAGAAGGCAGTGCTACGCTTTCTCGGGATGGTCAACTTCCTGGGGAAGTTCATTCCCAACCTTGCCTCCCACACAACGGCTCTTCGCCACCTAGTGAAGAAGGCTACGGAGTTCCAGTGGCTGCCCACACACCAGAAGGAATGTGAGGAGCTCAAGATTAAGGTCACCACAGCGCCGGTCTTGGCGTTCTTCGACACTTTTCGAGATACGAAGATCTCGACTGATGCCAGCCAGTCCGGCATTGGGGCGGTACTCCTGCAACGGGACGACACTGCATCATGGGCCCCGGTCGCCTATGCCTTGCGGGCCATGACCCCCACAGAACAGCGCTGTGCGCAGATTGAGAAGGAGTGCCTGGGTTTGTTAACCGGCATAGATAAGTTCCACGACTACGTGTATGGTCTCCCTCAGTTCACCGTGGAAACCGACCATCGCCCCCTGGTCAGCATCATACAAAAGGACCTGAATGAGATGACCCCTCGCCTCCAGCGCATTCTGCTCAAGCTCCGGAGGTACGACTTCCAACTGGTCTACACCCCGGGTAAGGACCTCATCATCGCGGATGCCCTATCCAGAGCAGTGAGCACACCACCCGAATCGGGGGGGTTCGTATGTCAGGTGGCCTTCACATCGGCCAATCTGCCAGCTAATGATGCAAGTCTGGCCCGTATTCGCCGGGAGACTGCGGCTGACCCCCTTCTACAACGTGTGATGCGCCACATGACGGAAGGGTGGCTCAAAGGACAGTGCCCACAATTCTACAATGTCCGGGACGACTTGGCCGTCATTGACGTTGTCCTCATAAAGCTGGACCGGATTGTGATTCCACACAGCATGCACAGGTTGGTCCTCGAACAATTACACAAAGGTCATCTCGGGGTTGAAAAGTGCAGGCGGAGGGCCCGAGAGGCTGTGTACTGGCCGGGCATCAGCGATGACAACGCCAACATGGTGCTCAACTGCCCCACCTGCCAAAGGTTTCAGCTGGCGCAACCCCCTGAGACACTTCAGCCCCATGAGTTGGTGACGTCCCCCTGGGCGAAGGTACAAAGAACAAAGAACAAAGAAATGTACAGCACAGGAACAGGCCCTTCGGCCCTCCAAGCCCGTGCCGACCATACTGCCCGACTAAACTACAATCTTCTACACTTCCTGGGTCCGTATCCTTCTATTCCCATCCTATTCATATATTTGTCAAGATGCCTCTTAAATGTCCCTATCGTCCCTGCTTCCACTACCTCCTCCGGTAGTGAGTTCCAGGCACCCACTACCCTCTGCGTAAAAAACTTGCCTCGTACATCTACTCTAAACTTTGCCCCTCTCACCTTAAACCTATGCCCCCTAGTAATTGACCCCTCTACCCTGGGGAAAAGCCTCTGACTATCCACTCTGTCTATGCCCCTCATAATTTTGTATACCTCTATCAGGTCGCCCCTCAACCTCCTTCGTTCCAGTGAGAACAAACCGAGTTTATTCAATCGCTCCTCATAGCTTATGCCCTCCATACCAGGCAACATTCTGGTAAATCTCTTCTGCACCCTCTCTAAAGCCTCCACATCCTTCTGGTAGTGTGGCGACCAGAATTGAACACTATACTCCAAGTGTGGCCTAACTAAGGTTCTATACAGCTGCAACATGACTTGCCAATTCTTATACTCAATGCCCCGGCCAATGAAGGCAAGCATGCCGTATGCCTTCTTGACTACCTTCTCCACCTGTGTAGCCCCTTTCAGTGATCTGTGGACCTGTACTCCTAGATCTCTTTGACTTTCAATACTCTTGAGGGTTCTACCATTCACTGTATATTCCCTACCTGCATTAGCCCTTCCAAAATGCATTACCTCACATTTGTCCGGGTTAAACTCCATCTGCCATCTCTCCGCCCAAGTCTCCAGACAATCTAAATCCTGCTGTATCCTCAGACAGTCCTCATCGCTATCCGCAATTCCACCAACCTTTGTGTCGTCTGCAAACTTACTAATCAGACCAGTTACATTTTCCTCCAAATCATTTATATATACTACAAAGAGCAAAGGTCCCAGCACTGATCCCTGTGGAACACCACTGGTCACAGCCCTCCAATTAGAAAAGCATCCCTCCATTGCTACCCTCTGCCTTCTATGGCCTAGCCAGTTCTGTATCCACCTTGCCAGTTCACCCCTGATCCCGTGTGACTTCACCTTTTGTACTAGTCTACCATGAGGGACCTTGTCAAAGGCCTTACTGAAGTCCATATAGACAACATCTACTGCCCTACCTGCATCAATCATCTTAGTGACCTCCTCGAAAAACTCTATCAAGTTAGTGAGACACGACCTCCCCTTCACAAAACCGTGCTGCCTCTCACTAATACGTCCATTTGCTTCCAAATGGGAGTAGATCCTGTCTCGAAGAATTCTCTCCAGTAATTTCCCTACCACTGAAGTAAGGCTCACCGGCCTGTAGTTCCCAGGATTATCCCTGCCACCCTTCTTAAACAGAGGAACAACATTGGCTATTCTCCAGTCCTCCGGGACATCCCCTGAAGACAGCGAGGATCCAAAGATTTCTGTCAAGGCCTCAGCAATTTCCTCTCCAGCCTCCTTCAGTATTCTGGGGTAGATCCCATCCGGCCCTGGGGACTTATCTACCTTAATATTTTTTAAGACACCCAACACCTCGTCTTTTTGGATCACAATGTGACCCAGGCTATCTACACCCCCTTCTCCAGACTCAACATCTACCAATTCCTTCTCTTTGGTGAATACTGATGCAAAGTATTCATTTAGTACATCGCCCATTTCCTCTGGCTCCACACATAGATTCCCTTGCCTATCCTTCAGTGGGCCAACCCTTTCCCTGGCTACCCTCTTGCTTTTTATGTACGTGTAAAAAGCCTTGGGATTTTCCTTAACCCTATTTGCCAATGACTTTTCATGACCCCTTCTAGCCCTCCTGACTCCTTGCTTAAGTTCCTTCCTACTTTCCTTATATGCCACACAGGCTTCATCTGTTCCCAGCCTTTTAGCCCTGACAAATGCCTCCTTTTTCTTTTTGACGAGGCCTACAATATCACTCGTCATCCAAGGTTCCCGAAAGTTGCCGTATTTATCTTTCTTCCTCACAGGAACATGCCTGTCCTGTATTCCTTTCAACTGACACTTGAAAGCCTCCCACATGTCAGATGTTGATTTGCCCTCAAACATCCGCCCCCAATCTATGTTCTTCAGTTCCCGCCTAATATTGTTATAATTAGCCTTCCCCCAATTTAGCACATTCATCCTCGGACCACTCTTATCCTTGTCCACCAGTACTTTAAAACTTACTGAATTGTGGTCACTGTTACCGAAATGCTCCCCTACTGAAACATCTACCACCTGGCCGGGCTCATTCCCCAATACCAGGTCCAGTACCGCCCCTTCCCTAGTTGGACTGTTTACATATTGTTTTAAGAAGCCCTCCTGGATGCTCCTTACAAACTCTGCCCCATCTAAGCCCCTGGCACTAAGTGAGTCCCAGTCAATATTGGGGAAGTTGAAGTCTCCCATCACCACAACCCTGTTGTTTTTACTCTTTTCCAAAATCTGTCTACCTATCTGCTCCTCTATCTCCCGCTGGCTGTTGGGAGGCCTGTAGTATACCCCCAACATTGTGACTGCACCCTTCTTATTCCTGATCTCTACCCATATAGCCTCACTGCCCTCTGAGGTGTCCTCTCGCCGTATAGCTGTGATACTCTCCCGAACAAGTAGCGCAACTCCGCCTCCCCTTTTACATCCCCCTCTATCCCGTCTGAAACATCTAAATCCTGGAACGTTTAGCTGCCAATCCTGCCCTTCCCTCAACCAGGTCTCTGTAATGGCAACAACATCATAGTTCCAAGTAGTAATCCAAGCTCTAAGTTCATCTGCCTTACCCGTAATGCTCCTTGCATTAAAACATATGCACTTCAGGCCACCAGACCCGCTGTGTTTAGCAACTTCTCCCCGTCTGCTCTGCCTCAGAGCCACACTGTCCCTATTCCCTAGTTCTCCCTCAATGCTCTCACCTTCTGACCTATTCCTCTCGTGCCCACCCCCCTGCCATACTAGTTTAAACCCTCCCGTGTGACACTAGCAAACCTCGCGGCCAGGATATTTATGCCTCTCCGGTTTAGATGCAACCCGTCCATCTTATACAGGTCACACCTGCCCCGGAAGAGCTCCCAGTGGTCCAGATAACAGAAACCCTCCCTCCTACACCAGCTGTTTAGCCACGTGTTTGTCTGCTCTATCTTCCTGGTAGGTGTGGACCTTTTTCATGCGCTCGGCAGGGACTACGTCATCATAATTGATTATTTTTCAAATTATCCAGAGGTCGTACGCCTGCACGATTTGACGTCGTCAGCTGTCATCAGGGCATGCAAAGAGACCTTCGCTCGCCATGGAATTCCGCTTACCGTCATGTCGGACAATGGGCCCTGTTTTGCGAGCCAAGAATGGTCTTCTTTTGCTGCTTCGTAGGGCTTCACACACGTGACGTCCAGCCCTCTGCATCCCCAGTCAAATGGCAAGGCGGAAAAGGGCGTCCATCTCGTCAAGCGGCTCCTCTGCAAGGCCGCCGATGCCGGATCTGACTTCTGTTTAGCCCTGCTGGCCTATCGCTCGGCCCCACTGTCCACGGGCCTCTCACCAGCCCAGCTGTTGATGGGTCGCACCCTCAGGACCACTGTACCGTCCATTCAAGTTCCTTAACCCGGTCATGCTCCTGTACTGCAGAGGATGCGACAACAGCGTGCTCAGTAGAAGGTGGCACATGACACTCGGGCATCTGATCTTCCTGCCTTGGCGCCTGGAGACAACGTCCGCATCCACCTACCAGAGGGTGGCTGGTCGGCAACTGCCGAAGTTCTCCGCCGCGTGGCTCCCCGCTCGTTCCTGGTTCGCATGCCTGATGGCTCCATTCGCCGGCGTAATCGCCGGGCTCTTCGGCTGCTTCCGCACTCGCTACGTGATCATGCACCGGTGCCATGCCCTCCTGTTGTCCCTGATGTCGACTTTGTGGAGCTTCCTGCCACCATGCCTATTCCTCTATCGCCTGTGGCCAGGCCCATTCGTCAGCCGGTGGATCCTAACCCACCCTTGAGGCGGTCAACCCAAATTCGTCGCCCACCTACTAGGCTGGACTTATGAGCCTGTTTGCACATTGGACTCACTAAAGTGTTATGCAACAATGTTAATGTGTTTCTCTTTTTGTCGTTACAGGAGTTCATTTTCGATGTTTGATGATTGAACTTGTTTTGTTTATGGTACAACCTTGTTGCTATGTTGCACCTGACACCTTTCTATGTATATAGTTTATCCTCATGTACAGGTTGTAGATATTGCACACACATATTCAGCTGCACTCAGTACACACCAATATTTATTACCACATAGGCACATATTCTTGTAAAAAGGGGGATGTCATGATATTCAGATAAACATATCATGGTGCAAACACACATACACAGTGATGGACAGATCAACGGACCAATCAACACACACGCAACATCACAGCCAATCACCAGTGAGAGCACACGCACTATAAAACGGGGAACACCACAGTTCCCGCTCATTCCAGCAGGAGACAGCTCAGGGCACAGAGCTCACAGCGTGCCACTCAGACATACACCATATGCTGAGTGCCTCTCTAAGATAGTGTTAGGGCTGTGTCCACAGGTTAACGGGTAAATTACGAACCACAGTCATAAGTTTACAGATGTTGTTATCAAGAGTAATAAAACAGAGTTGTACCATCTACAACCGTGTTGGTTTGTCTGTATAGCGGAACACCCAACACGACAACATCCTTAATATAATTAAACCATCCTTTGCAGGAACATTTTATAACAAAGCCACATAAAGAGATAAATGGTCATATGACCAAAGCCTTCGTCAAGATTTTAAGGAATGTCTTAAATGTGGAAAGTGAGGTTGAGAGACAGAGGGTTTTAGGGAGTGAAAGGCAGAGCTTAGAGCCAAGGCAGCTGAAGGCATGGTCACCAATGGGGGAACAATTAAAGTGCGCCAAATATGGAGTGCAGTTTTGTTGGAGGGTTGTGGGGTTGGAGAAGATTAATGCGATAGCGGGGGGTGAGGCCAGGGTGAGAATTTTAAAATCAGGCTGTTGCTTGACTGTGAATCAATATTGATCAGTAAGCACGGGGTGATAGGGGAACCGACTTGCTCCAAGTTAAGGACTTGCTCCAAGTTAAGGACTTGCTCCAAGTTAAGGACTTGCTCCAAGGGCGGCATGGCTGCCTCACAGCTTCAGGGACACGGGTTCAATTCCGGCCTCGGGTGACTGTGTGGAGTTTGCACTTTCTCCCCGTGTCTGCGTGGGTTTCCTCCGGGTGCTCCGGTTTCCTCCCACAGTCCAAAGATGTGCAGGTAGGTGGATTGGACGTGATAAATTACCCCTTTGAGTCCAAAAGGTTAGGTGGGGTTATTGGGTTATGGGGATAGGGTGGGTGTGGGATTAAGTAGGATTCTCTTTCCAAGAGCTGGTGCAGACTTGATGGACCGAGTGGCCTCCTTCTGCACAGTGAATCTATGAATAAGACATGTGTAGTTGAGTTTTGGACTGAGCGTGTAATGTGGGAGGCCAGCCAGGAGTGCGTGAAATATAAAAGCTGAAACCATTGTCAAATGTGCTCGTTACGGGGAATGGTTCGTTTAGTGCAGATTTAGAGCAATGACTTTTTCTACCAATTCTCCCTCCCCATCACACTCTTCCTTGAGGTATAGCAACACTCAGTTCTGCTGAACTGATGCACTCCAATGTCATGAGTGAGAATCGTAACTCTAAAAGCTAGCAATCACTTGTCGACACAAGCAGTGTAAAGTGATCATGAATAACACTTTAACCTACTCTGAAGAAGTGAACCTGAATTGCCCAAGCATGTTCTGATTTTAAACAGATTGCCCTCTGCTGGCAGTACCCAAAATGAATTGCAGTACGAACTAATAAATGCTTCATATATTTGCAGGTAAATATCAAATTGCCTGATGCAGCCTCAGAATTGGTCTGTGGACAAAGCCCGGGACTTCATTTTATGTTAGTTAAAGACGCACGCTTCTGTGACCGAGGGGTGTCAATTACATATACTTGAATAAGTCTGAGAAAATATGAAATACAAGAAGGTCATTTCACCCAGCTAACGCATTCCATTATAAGGCTGAGTTATGGGTCAATGATGTGCTCGTGGACAAACATTCCTTTTATATTCAATCCAAATGTTTTTTCACTTGTGCCACTTGAGATGTGAGCAATGCTTTTACTGTTGCAATGATAACGCAATAATGGGCTTCTCTTTGAATACCTTATTTTCCTATTGCTCCCATTATATTTTTGGCAAAGGAATTCCAGAAGTTTGACTTGTTAACAATAGAGAAAGAAATACCCAACACAGGATGGTGCAAATGGCGTAGTGGTAGGTCATGTTGTTTCCCTGCTGTTGCTGAACATGCCTTTCTAGATGGTAAGAGGTCATGACCTACCATGACCTCTTGATGAAATGCTGCAGTAATTTCTGCAGATAATCCTACATGCTGCAGTCACAGTGCAATGGTTTATGGAGTGGATGCATACTGAGTTCTAGTGTCTAGAGTCACAGGTAGACTGTTCTGTCCTGGTTGGCGATGAACTTTGTGTGGTGGTATGTATTAGGGGTAGTACGGAACCTGTGATGCCGAGAGGCTATTGGTAGACAGACACTGGGTCCTGATTGGATCTGCCGCCTGCTGGCTCCACCCAGTAAGGCGGAGTATAGGAGCCCGGGTTCTCCCAGCAGCCGCATTCTGTAACTGAGCTGCTGGGGAACAAGTCTTGCTTAATAAAGCCTCGATTGACTTCATCACTTCTCGGCTCGAGTAATTGGTTGTGCCACAATTTGTTAAGCAGACTTAAAAAGACTATGGAGCTCCGGATCGCCCCGGAGTGTCTGCGAATCAGCCCCCATGCAGCAAACTCAGCGGCCGCATTTAAACACTGGCTAGCATGCTTCGAAGGATACCTCTGAACGGCCCCCTGCCGGATCACAAAAGACCAGAAAATGCAGGTCCTGCATTCCAGGGTGAGCCCGGAGATCTACACGCTCATCGAAGACGGGGAGGATTTCCCGACGGCGCTCACCATGCTGAAAGGGGTCTACATTCGGCCCGTAAACCAAGTCTACGCATGCCGCCAACTCGCGATGAGACGGCAAATCCCCAGAGAATCGCTGGACGAGTTCTACAGCGCGCTGCTGATATTGGGAAGGAACTGCAACTGCCCATCAGTGAGCGCAGACGAATATACGGAGCTCCTAATCAGGGATGCTTTTGTGGCAGGTATGACTTCTTCTCAAATTCGCCAGCGGCTGCTCGAGAGAGACTCATTAGGACTCACAGAGGCACGGGCCCTTGCAGCCTCCCTCGACGTGGCCTCACAAAATGCCCGCGCCTACGGCCCCGACCGCGCGGCAGCCCCTTGGGCTCCGTGGATCCCCGTTGCGACCGACTCCCCGGCACCCCCCACCCCTCCGCAAGTCTGTGCGGCCAGAGCACCAGACCACCCAGGTGGGCCCCGCTGCTATTTTTGCGGGCAGTTGAAACGCCCCTGGCAGCGCTGCCCGGCCCGCTTGGCCATCTGTAAAAGCTGCGGCAAAAAGGGGCACTACTCAGCAGTGTGTCAGTCCCGGGGGATCGCCGCAATCTCCGGGGGAGAACAGGGACAGCAGACTCAACCCCACCAACGATCCATGTGCGGCCAACGGGCGCCGCCATTTTGGGTCCCGGACGCCACGCGGGGTGGATGGGCGCCGCCATCTTGTGACCCCCCGGCCACGTGCGATCCATGGGCGCGGCCATTTTGTCCGCCCCCGACCGCGTGCGATCCATGGACGCCGCCATCTTGGCTGATAGCCAAGGACCCCAGCACAGACAGCTCCACGGGGTCTGAAGAAAACGCCCCGATGCAACAACCACGACTGGCTTCGGTGACCCTCCCCTGAACGCATGCGCCCCCTTATGGAATTTCCCCTCCCCCACTGCTCCAAAACCCTGAAACGCTGCCTGGGCTTCTTCTCGTATTACGCCCAGTGGGTTTCCCAATACACAGACAAGGCCCGCCCATTAATTCAGTCCACTACCTTCCCCCTGTCGACAGAGGCCCGCCAGGCCTTCAGCCGCATCAAAGCGGATTTCGCAAAGGCCACGATGCACGCAATCGACGAGTCCCTCCCCTTCCAAGTCGAGAGCGACGCATCCGATGTAGCTCTGGCGGCCACTCTCAACCAAGCGGGCAGACCCGTGGCCTTTTTCTCCTGTACCCTCCACGCCTCAGAAATCCGCCACTCCTCAGTGGAAAAGGAAGCCCAAGTCATAGTGGAAGCTGTGCGACATTGGAGGCATTACCTGGCCGGCAGGAGATTCACTCTCCTCACTGACCAACGGCCGGTAGCCTTTATGTTCGATAATGCACAGCGGGGCAAAATCAAGGACGACAAGATCTTGAGGTGGAGGATCGAGCTCTCCACCTATAACTATGAGATCTTGTATCGTCCCGGAAAGCTGAACGAGACGTCCGATGCCCTATCCTGCGGCACATGTGCCAACGCACAAGTAGACTGCCTCCAAGCCCTCCACGAGGACCTCTGCCACCCGGGGGTCACTCGATTCTACCACTTTGTGAAGACCCACAACCTCCCCTACTCTGTTGAGGAGGTCCGAACAGCCACCAGGAACTGCCAAATCTGCGCAGAGTGCAAGCCACACTTTTTCAGGCCAGATAGAGCGCACCTGATAAAGGCTTCCCGTCCCTTTGAACGCCTCAGTCTGGATTTCAAAGGCCCCCTCCCCTCCACCGACCGCAACGCGTACTTCCTAAACGTGGTGGACGAATACTCCCGTTTCCCCTTCGCCATCCCCTGCCCCGACATGACCGCGGCCACAGTCATTAAAGCCCTCGGCACCATCTTTACACTGCTTGGTTTCCCCACGTACATCCATAGCGACAGGGGGTCCTCCTTCATGAGCGACGAACTGCGTCAGTTCCTGCTCAGCAAGGGCATTGCCTCGAGCAGAACGACCAGTTACAACCCCCGGGGGAACGGTCAGGTAGAGAGGGAGAACGGTACGGTCTGGAAGACCGTCCTACTGGCCCTATGGTCCAGAGGTCTCCCAGTTTCCCGTTGGCAGGAAGTCCTCCCGGATGCCCTCCACTCCATCCGGTCGCTGCTGTGTACCACCACTAACCAAACGCCTCACGAGCGCCTCCTTGTCTTCCCTAGGAGGTCCTCCTCCGGAACGTCGCTACCGACCTGGCTGGCAGCCCCAGGACAAATCTTGCTCCAAAAGCATGTGCGGGCGCACAAATCGGACCCGTTGGTCGAGAGGGTTCACCTTCTCCACGCGAACCCGCAGTACGCCTACGTGGCGTACCCCGACGGCCGACAGGACACGGTCTCCCTGCAGGACCTGGTGCCCGCCGGAACTACACACCCCCCCCCAACACCAATCACCCCCTCCCTCCCGCCAGCGCACCCCACGGCCACTCCCTTCCCAGGTGGATCGGACCTCCTCCCGTGCCCGCCCAGGAGTAAGGAAACAGGAACAAACAGCGCAACACTCCCAGAGATGACAGTGCCCGAGCCAGCACCTGCACCACCACCGGGGCTGAGACGATCGACGAGGACGACCAGGGCACCCACTCGACTTGTGGAATCCGTGTGACAACACAAAAATCTGTAAATAATTCAGCCAAAATCTGTAAATAGTTAACTGTTGCGATCAATGCATAGCCACTGTATGAAGATAATTCCAGGACCAGCTTTGTAAACGCCTACCACCATGCGACCCACCACCCTGCCGGGTTCCTTTTTAACAAGGGGTGAATGTAGTGGTATGTATTAGGGGTAGTATGGTACCTGTGATGCCGAGAGGCTATTGGTAGACAGACTCTGGGTCCTGATTGGATCTGCCGCCTGCTGGCTCCACCCAGTAAGGCAGAGTATAAGAGCTCGGGTTCTCCCAGCAGCCGCATTCTGTAACTGAGCTGCTGGGGAACAAGTCTTGCTTAATAAAGCCTCGATTGACTTCATCACTTCTGGTCTCATGAGTAATTGGTTGTGCCACACTTTGTAAGTGTTGTTGCAGCTGCACTGATCCAGGCGCATGATGAGTATTTCATTACACTCCTAACCCAAGCCTTTTAGAAGATGGACAGATTTTGAAGGATAGGATTTAAGCAAATTTAACAGAGTACCGACACTCTGCCCTGCTCTAGATTGCGACAGGTATGTACATGACAAGCCCAATTAGGTGTCTGTCAATCAGAACCCCCTGTATAGAAATGGTTGGTTGGGGGGGGGGGGGGGGGCTTGTTGCTGTTTAAGGTTAGGATTGGTTGTTCCTTTTTGTGGTGCAGATGGTCATTACCCATCATGTGGTACAAATATTACCTGTTACTTTTCACCAAAAAGGTTGTTCAGAAACCTTTAATCTTTCCAATATTTGAAATACTGCCCCCATATCCTTAACTATAGAGCTATTGCAAATAATTTAATATCCTCACTTGACCAATAATGATGCCCATTTTGCATTGCTGTAAAGTAATTTTGACTTCTCGTCAATGTAAAATATGTATTATAACTGAAGCCAAACTGGATTAGCTGGGGCATACTGCTTGAAATTTGCACAGCCTAGAGTATAATTAAGTTTATAATCTAAATATATAAAAGATCAATATGGCAGTCAGCTTTTCAATAACATTTTGATGCTATTTTCACATCAGCTGCAAAACTGCACATCTGGAGTAGCTCTCTGCTTTCAATTTGGAAAGTACACCTCCTACTTTACCAGGTCGATAACAAACTTCTTGATGTCAAGGACAAGTCCATACGGGCTAGTGATGCACATAATGCATTTCTGGCTGTCATTTCTGCCTTCCAGTAGACAGACACCAAAACAGTAGTACATTTATTTTTAAGATTTGCAAGGGTGCATTCTTAATCCAAGGCAGGAAATTAAAACCTTACTTCAGGAGATTGGCACTGCCTCTGACAACAAGCACATCTGTACTCAAAAAGGGCATCAAATGGTGCCAATGTCAAACCAAGACTTGCAGCTTAAACCAGTTTTATCTTAGGTTCTATCCTACACTTTACAATGAGTGTGCACGAGATCAATTATTGTATTGGACCAGAAATTACAATCAATCCATCTGGAAATAAGTTACTATCTTTTCATTATTTCCAAATCGTGCCTCCTACAAATTAAGCAGATTTTGTTCAAGGGGCCATTATTGTAGTAACCCTAAAAGGGAAGAGATCCATAGTTTGTAACAAATTAATTATTATTTTTAAAAATATACTTACAATCCCTTTTATCTAAATATTTGAGCTTGAATTTTATTGGGCCTTTCATATCCACAGAATGTCCCAAATTGCTTCACAGCCAACTAAGTACTTTAGAAGTGTAGTCACAGGAGGCAAACAAGGCAGCCACTTTAAACTCAGCAAGGTCCTGCAAACAGGAAATTAGATAATTGGCCAGATAATTTGTTTTTCATGGCATTGGTTAAGTGCCCCATTACTGAGAGAACTCCTTTCCTTTTTTGAGTAATGCCGTGGGGCAATTTAGGGTATAAATTCATCTTGTGTTGAAATATTAATTGGTCAATAATGAATCGGCAGCTCATTCTGCACTTACACATGTTAAATTGGGTGGATTGCAAAAAAGATTGCCGATTCGCCATCGCCCATTTATGATACTACCCGGGATTAAGTTAGATCCCTTTACATCTATCTGAGCAGGCAGATGGGGACTCACAGAATATCACAGCACAAAGGGAGCAGGAGCAGACTTGAAGGGTCTAATGGCCGACTCTTGCTCCTATTTTCTATGTTCCCATAATACCAGGGCAAGCTTACATTCCCCAGCCCTGTCCCGTAACCCTTTTAATTTTTTTAAAATTGTTCAATGATGTAACTTGTGAACGCTCTCATTTTCTCAGTACAGGGCATTAACCTGCACGATGTGCGTAACTACTGGAAAGGGCCAAAAGACCTTGGGCTGGTTTCTCCAAAAATGGGGCTATGTCCCCACGTCAGCGTCAAAAAATTGGTGTTTCACTCTGGTCTTTCCTATAAAAGCCCAGAGTGACTCTCCTACGTGCAGGGGGCTGGCAGGGCCCCGGAGTGCTTCCCGCAGCTCTGGCTGCGGATGCGGGCCCTGCACTTCCGGTCGGGAGCCTGCGCATGCGCATGGCGGCGGCCTGTGGCGGCCGCACCTCGCGACATGGCGGACTCGCACCGCGGAACGGCACCAGAAATGTAGGCCCCGCCGCGATCGCGCATGCCCGCGGATCGGTGCCACCCAATCGCTTGCCTGGCCGTCCGTGAGGCCCCCCCCCGGTGAATGATCCCCCAGCCCCCACCAGGGTGGCCGTGGACTGAATCTGCAGCCGCCAGCCAAGGTTCCCGACGGCCGATACGTGGTTAGAACCACGCCATCGGGAACTCGGCCAGTTATCCTCGGTGAATCGCGACGCGGGCTTCTGTCAATGGCCCCCTACCCGCGCCGAGTAGACCGCGGGCACGCGATTCACAAGCAATTCTCGGAGAATCGCTTCAGCGGCGCTGGTCACGATTGCCGCGCGAACACACATTCTCCGCCAACGCGATTTCGGAGCCTTCTGTCTACCTCAGCAATCATCCAATTTGGTTTCTTACCAAAGCTCAATTCAGAAATTGCGGCCTTGGATTGGATTTGTTTATTGTCACGTGTACCGAGGTACAGTGAGATGTTTTGTTTTTAAAATATTTTTTTATTCTACATTTTCACATTTTCCTTCAAACATTTACACCCCACCCACAAACAGTAAACGGTAACAAATACAAAATCAATCCCCTTAACAATACCAACGATCCCATCCTCCCACCACCCCAAACAACGGCCCACCTGTCAATATATGCATCCAATAAACCAAACCCTCCCACGGTGGAAACAAAAAACAAAAGAGAAAAAGAAAAAGGAGTCCGGGACCGCCCATGGTCACCATTGACCTATATAGTCCACTCCCCCTCCCCCCTACACTCAACGGCATCCAGCCTCTGAAAGAGTACCGTACATGATACCCAAGAGTTGTACCCCTCCCCCCCAAGTCTCCAGCTCCTCCCGTCCACTGCCTCTTGTAAAACTCCTCCCAACCTCGGGTCCTTCCCCCCAACTTTCTACCCCGGCTAGACCACTCGGATCCTGTTCTACCAGGCTCCGATGGCTGCAGCCCCTCCCCCCACCTTACTCCCGTTCACTAGCCGGCTTAAACCGGCCAGCATGGAGGCCCCCGCCCAGGTCCCATTCCCCCTTGCCTGGCCCTAGGAAAGCCCAGACATCCCCTTTTAGCACACAAACCCTGCATATCCACCTACACCCCAAAGAGCCCCAAACAGGGGCTGTTTAGCACAGGGCTAAATCGCTGGCTTTGAAAGCAGACCAAGGCAGGCCAGCAGCACGGTTCATAGAACATAGAAAATACAGCACAGAACAGGCCCTTCGGCCCACGATGTTGTGCTGAACCTTTGTCCTAGATTAATCATAGATTATCATTGAATTTACATTGCAGAAGGAGGCCATTCGGCCCTTTGAGTCTGCACCGGCTCTTGGAAAGAGCACCCTACCCAAACTCAACACCTCCACCCAACACCAAGGGCAATTTTGGACATTAAGGGCAATTTATCATGGCCAATTCACCTAACCTGCACATCTTTGGACTGTGGAAGGAAACCGGAGCACCCGGAGGAAACCCACGCAGACACGGGGAAGACGTGCAGACTCCGCACAGACAGTGGCCCAAGCCGGAATCGAACCTGGGACCCTGGAGCTGTGAAGCAATTGTGCTATCCACAATGCTACCGTGCTGCCCTTAAGAACAAATAAACCTACACTATATCATTTTACCGTAATCCATGTACCTATCCAATAGCTGCTTGAAGGTCCCTAATGTTTCCGACTCAACTACTTCCACAGGCAGTGCATTCCATGCCCCCACTACTCTCTGGGTAAAGAACCTACCTCTGATATCCCTCCTATATCTTCCACCTTTCACCTTAAATTTATGTCCCCTTGTAATGGTTTGTTCCACCCGGGGAAAAAGTCTCTGACTGTCTACTCTATCTATTCCCCTGATCATCTTATAAACCTCTATCAAGTCGCCCCTCACTCTTCTCCGTTCTCATGAGAAAAGGCCTAGCACCCTCAACTTTTCCTCGTAAGACCTACTCTCCATTCCAGGCAACATCCTGGTAAATCTCCTTTGCACCTTTTCCAAAGCTTCCACATCCTTCCTAAAATGAGGCGACCAGAACTGTACACAGTACTCCAAATGTGGCCTTACCAAAGTTTTGTACAGCTGCATCATCACCTCATGGCTCTTAAATTCAATCCCTCTGTTAATGAACGCGAGCACACCACAGGCCTTCTTCACAGCTCTATCCACTTGAGTGGCAACTTTCAAAGATGTATGAACATAGACCCCAAGATCTCTCTGCTCCTCCACATTGCCAAGAACTCTACCGTTAACCCTGTATTCCGCATTCATATTTGTCCTTCCAAAATGGACAACCTCACACTTTTCAGGGTTAAACTCCATCTGCCACCTCTCAGCCCAGCTCTGCATCCTATCTATGTTTCTTTGCAGCCGACAACAGCCCTCCTTACTATCCACAACTCCACCAATCTTCGTATCGTCTGCAAATTTACTGACCCACCCTTCAACTCCCTCATCCAAGTCATTAATGAAAATCACAAACAGCAGAGGACCCAGAACTGATTCCTGCGGTACGCCACTGGTAACTGGGATCCAGGCTGAATATTTGCCATCCACCACCACTCTCTGACTTCTATCGGTTAGCCAGTTTGTTATCCAACTCGCCAAATTTCCCACTATCCCTTGCCTCCTTACTTTCTGCTTAAGCCTACCATGGGGAACCTTATCAAATGCCTTACTAAAATCCATGTACACTACATCCATTGCTTTACCTTCATCCACATGCTTGGTCACCTCCTCAAAGAATTCAATAAGACTTGTAAGGCAAGACCTACCCCTCACAAATCCGTGCTGACTATCCCTAATCAAGCAGTGTCTTTCCAGATGCTCAGAAATCCTATTCTTCAGTACCCTTTCCATTACTTTGCCTACCACCGAAGTAAGACTAACTGGCCTGTAATTCCCAGGGTTATACTTGTCCCTTTTCTGAACAGGGGAAACGACATTCGCCACTCTCCAATCCCCTGGTACCACCCATGTTGACAGTGAGGACGAAAAGATCATTGTCAACGACTCTGCAATTTCATCTCTTGCTTCCCATAGAATCCTTGGATATATCCCGTCAGGCCCGGGGGACTTGTCTATCCTCAAGTTTGTCAAAATGCCCAACACATCTTCCTTCCTAACAAGTATTTCCTCGAGCTTACCAATCTGTTTCACACTGTCCTCTCCAACAATATCGCCCCTCTCATTTGTAAATACAGAAGAAAAGTACTTGTTCAATACCTCTCCTATCTCTTCAGACTCAATACACAATCTCCCGCTACTGTCCTTGATCGGACCTACCCTCGCTCTAGTCATTCTCATATTTCTCACATATGTGTAAAAGGCCTTGGGGTTTTCCTTGATCCTACCCGCCAAAGATTGTTCATGCCCTCTCTTTGCTCTCCTAATCCCTTTCTTCAGTTCCCTCCTGGCTATCTTGTATCCCTCCAATGCCCTGTCTGAACCTTGTTTCCTCAGCCTTACATAAGTCTCCTTTTTCCTCTTAACAAGACATTCAACCTCTCTTGTCAACCATGGTTCCCTCACTCGACCATCTCTTCCCTGCCTGACAGGGACATACATATCAAGGACACGTAGTACCTGTTCCTTGAACAAGTTCCACATTTCACTTGTGTCCTTCCCTGACAGCCTATGTTCCCAACTTATGCACTTCAATTCTTGTCTGACATCGTATTTACCCTTCCCTCAATTGTAAACCTTGCCCTGTTGCACGCACCTATCCCTCTCCATTACTAAAGTGAAAGTCACAGAATTGTGGTCACTATCTCCAAAATGCTCCCCCACTAACAAATCTATCACTTGCCCTGGTTCATTACCAAGTACTAAATCCAATATTGCCCCTCCTCTGGTCGGACAATCTACATACTGTGTTAGAAAAGCTTCCTGGACACACTGCACAAACACCACCCCATCCAAACTATTTGATCTAAAGAGTTTCCACTCAATATTTGGGAAGTTAAAGTCGCCCATGACTACTACCCTGTGACTTCTGCACCTTTCCAAAATCTGTTTCCCAATCTGTTCCTCCACATCTCTGCTACTATTGGGGGGCCTATAGAAAACTCCTAACAAGGTGACTGCTCCTTTCCTATTTCTGACTTCAACCCATACTACCTCAGTAGGGTGATACTCCTCGAACTGCCTTTCTGCAGCTGCTATACTATCTCTAATTAATAATGCCACCCCCCCCACCTCTTTTACCACCCTCCCTAATCTTATTGAAACATCTATAACCAGGGACCTCCAACAACCATTTCTGCCCCTCTTCTATCCAAGTTTCCGTGATGGCCACCATATCGTAGTCCCAAGTACCGATCCATGCCTTCAGTTCACCCACCTTATTCCTGATGCTTCTTGCGTTGAAGTATACACACTTCAACCCATCTCTGTGCCTGCAAGTACTCCCCTTTGTCAGTGTTCCCTTCCCCACTGCCTCATTACACGCTTTGGCGTCCTGAATATCGGCTACCTTAGTTGCTGGACTACAAATCCGGTTCCCATTCCCCTGCCAAATTAGTTTAAACCCTCCCGAAGAGTACTAGAAAACCTCCCTCCCAGGATATTGGTGCCCCTCTGGTTCAGATGCAACCCGTCCTGCTTGTACAGGTCCCACCTTCCCCAGAATATGCTCCAATTATCCAAATACCTGAAGCCCTCCCTCCTACACCATTCCTGCAGCCACGTGTTCAACTGCACTCTCTCCCTATTCCTAGCCTCGCTATCACGTGGCACCGGCAACAAACCAGAGATGACAACTCTGTCTGTCCTGGCTTTTAACTTCCAGCCTAACTCCCTAAACTTGTTTATTACCTCCACACCCCTTTTCCTACCTATGTCGTTGGTACCAATGTGCACCACGACTTCTGGCTGCTCCCCCTCCCCCTTAAGGATCCTGAAGACACGATCCGAGACATCCCTGGCCCTGGCACCCGGGAGGCAACATACCTTCCGGGAGTCTCGCTCGCGACCACAGGATCTCCTATCTATTCCCCTAACCATTGAATCTCCTACAACTATTGCTTTTCTATTCTCCCCCCTTCCCTTCTGAGCCCCAGAGCCAGACTCAGTGCCAGAGACCTGGCCGCTAGGGCCTTCCCCCGGTAGGTCATCCCCCCCCAACAGCATCCAAAACGGTATACTTGTTTTGAAGGGGAACGGCCACGAGGGCCGTTCATTTTTTCATTTCATTTCGAGTGAAAGTCCCATCACTTCCCTTGTCCAAATACATACAACATTGGCTCCTTTAGCCCCTACATCCGCACGCAGTGAAACAAAAAAGAAGAAAATACAGTCATGCGGTTACATCGGCACATGGCCATTTCTCAATTTGTCAGTTCTGCCACAGTCCTTCTGCCTTTGCAAACTCCTCCGCTGCTTCCGCCGTTCCAAAATAAAAGTCCCTGAGCTTATAAGTCGCCCTCAGCTTCGCTGGATATACAATGCCGCACTGCACCTTGCTAATGTACAGTGCCCTCTTCACCCGGTTGAAGGCAGCCCGCCTCCTCCCCAGCTCCACCGTAAAGTCCTGGTATACACGTATACCAGCTCCAGCCCACTGCACCACCCGCTTCTGTTTGGCCCAGCTCAGGACCTTCTCCTTCACACTGTACCTACGGAAGCACAGAGTCAGTGCCCTTGGCGGCTCACTCGCCTTTGGTACAGGGCTCCACGACCGATGAGCCTGATCCAGTTCATATCGGGAGGGCACCTCCCCCTCCCCAAATATTTTTGCCAGCATCGCGGCAAAATACTCAGTCGGCTTCGGTCCTTCAACTCCTTCGGGCAGCCCCACAATCCTCAAATTCTGTCGCCTGGATCTGTTTTCCAGGACTTCCATTTTTCCTCGCAGATCCTTGTTAATGTCCATCACCTTCCGCATCTCCTTCACCATCGAGGCAAATTGATCCCCGTGCTACAATAACGTCTCCTCCACTTCCTTCAGCGTCTCCCCTTGCTCTCGCACCTCAGCCACTGCGCTCGCCACCGCCGTCATCACCGGGGAAATCGCCTCCTCCGCCAACGCTCTCAAAACCTCCGTCATCTCCTTCCCCACCGACTCCATGCATTTCGCAAACTGCTTTTCGAATTCCGCAGCCATCACCTTAGTTATTCCTTCAGCCGTAAGCACTGCGGCCTCCCCTGATGCTGCAGCCTCCATTTTCTTTACTGACCCCATGGTGACCTTTCCACTCCCCAAGGGACTTTCAGTCGCTTTTTTCACGGCCATTGTTTTGCTGGTCTTCGAGATTCTTCTCCTCTGTGCTGTCTTCCGACTTTTCCTGCCTTCGTTGGCCCTAGGACCGGGCGTTAACCCCCGACAATGCCGTTCCCGAACGGGAGCCCTCCAACGCGCGGCTGCCTCCCGCCGGCCGTCACCGGAAGTCTCACAGTGAAATGTATTGCTCTGCGTAAGATCATTTCATACATAAAAAGAAAATACCTATGGCAAACATAAAGTACACAATGTAAATACATAGACACAGGCATCGGGTGAAGCATACAGGAGTGTAGTACTACTCAGTAAAGATTTGTGAAGAGATCAAATCAGTCCATAAGAGGGTCGTTTAGGTGTCTTGTAACAGTGGGGAAGAAGCTGTTTTTGAATCTGTTAGTGCGTGTTCTCAGACTTTTGTATCTCCTGCCCGATGGAAGAAGTTGGAAGAGTGAATAAGCCGGTGAGAGGGGTCTTTGATTATGCTGCCTGCTTTCCCAAGGCAGCAGGAGGTGTAGATCAAGCCAATGGATGGGAGGCGGGTTCATGTGATGGACCAGGCGGTGTTCACGACTCTCTGTAGTTTCTTACTGTCCTGGGCCGAGCAGTTGCCATACCAGGCTGTGATGCAGCCTGTTAGGATGCTTTCTATGGTGCATCTGTAAAAGTTGGTAAGAGTTGATGTGGACATGCTGAATTTCCTGTGAAAGTATAGGTGCTGTTGTACTTTCTTGGTTGCAGTGCGACATGGTGGATCAGGTCTGATTAATGATCTGGAAGAAGGAACTGAAGGTACTGTAACTAAGTTTGCCGATGATACAATGTACGGGGGGGCTTTTGGGAGGGGGGGGAAGGGGTTTGATGTTAATAATGGATAGAGGCGAGTCAGGCTCATGGGACAGGGCCCGGTGGTATGATGATGGTGGATAAGAAGGGGGGGGGAGGGTGAGAGACCCCCAGTTAGGATAGTCACGTGGAACGTGAGGGGGTTAGGAGGTCCGGCCAAGAGGTCAAGGGTGCTTGCGCATCTTAAAAGTTTGAAAGCCGATGTGGCAATGCTGCAGGAGACTCACTTGAGGGTGAAGGACCGGGTGAGACTTAAAAAGGGCTGGGTTAGTCAGGTGTTTCACTCTGGATTTGACGGAAGGGCTCAAGGGGTAGTGGTAATGGTCAGCAAAAGAGTACGCTTCCAGATAGAGAAGGTGGTGGCAGATCAGGGGGGTAGATATGTGATTGTGACAGGGGCGCTGGAGGGGAGATTAGTGGCGCTGTTAAGTGTATACTGTCCCAATTGGGACGATGTGCAGATTCGCAAAGAAGGGCCATCCCCGACTTGGACACACACGAACTGATAGAACTTGGTGCAGGAGCCAAGGTTGGACAGGTCAGGCCGCGCTCGCTGGTCCCATCAGGGGGGACGAAGGCGTTGGCTGGGCTAATGGTGGAAATGGGAGGGGGGGGACCCTTGGAGGTTTCTGCACCCAAGGGAACGGGAGTACTCGTTTATCTCAGAACTCCATAAGTAATACTCGCGAATCGACTTTTTCGTGGATCTGATTAACAAGGTCTTAGAGGAATTTTATGAGAGGTTGTACAGGTCAGAACCACCTGGGGGAGACCGTGAGATGCAGGAATTTCTAGATGGGTTGGAGTACCCGAGGTTAGGGGAGGGGGACAGGGCTACATTAGAAGGAGCGATAGTGGAGCAGGAGATAAAGGATCGATTGTGAGGATGCAGTCGGGGAAGATGGCAGGGCCGAATGGGTTTCCGGTGGAATATTATAAAAAATTCAAGGATAAGCTGGCACCCCTGATGGTGGGGATGTTTGAAGAGGCGATAGGGAAGGGGCTATCAACTGCCACAAACTGGAAGGAGGTTTTTAGGGTAATTTCTAAAGTGGTGCACGTGAAACTGGACCCGGGCCCCCGGGAGGCCATATTTGGGGTGTCGGACCAGCCAGGGTTGGAAACGGGTGTGGAGGCAGATGTTGTAGCCTTCGCCTCGTTGATCGCCCGAAGGCGGATCCTGATAGGTTGGAGAGCAACCTCTCCACCCTGTGCCCTGGCGTGGCGGGGGGACCTGTTGGAATTCTTGACTCTTGAGAAGGTTAAGTTTGAACTGAGGGGAATGATGGAGGGGTTCTACAATTCATGGTCATTATTCATTATGCACTTTCAAGAACTGGATAACATCGAACATTAGTTGGGGCGGGTGGGTGGGAGGGTAGGGGGGAGGGGGGCTGTGTGTGTTAATGGTGACTACGGGTGATCGCTAATTCCTTTTTGTCATTTGTTTGTGTAAACATGCGGGCTAATGTTTTGGGTTTGGTGGGAGGATGGGATCGTTCTTATTGATACGGGGATTGACATATTTGTTATTGTTTATTGTTGGTGGGTGTAAATTTGGGAGAAAATGTGAAAAAGGAGAATAATTTTTTTTTAAAAAGTTTGCAGATAATACAAAGATCTGTAGAGGGACAGGTAGTATTGAGGAAGCAAGAGGGCTGTAGAAGGATTTGGACAAGTGGGAGAATGGGCAATGAAGTGGCAAATGAAATAGAATGTGGAAAAGTGTGAGGTTATGCACTTTGGATAGAGGAATTTAGGCATAGACTATTTCTAAATGGGGAAATGTTTAGGAAATCAGAAACACAAAGGGACTTGGGTGTCCATGTTCACGATTTTCTTAAGGTTAATGTGCAGGTTCAGTCGGCAGTTAAGAAGGCAAATGCAATGTTAGCATTCATGTCAAGAGGGCTAGAATACAAGACCAAGGATGTACTTCTGAGGTTGTATAAGGCTCTGGTCAGACCCCATTTAGACTATTGTGAGCAGTTTTGGGCCCTGTATCTAAGGAAGGATGTGCTGGCCTTAGAAAGGGTCCAGAGCAGGTTCACAAGAATGTTCCTTGGAATGAAGAGATTGTCATATGAGGTTTGAGGACCCTGGGTCTGTATTCGTTCGAGTTTAGAACAATGAGGGGGGATCTTATTGAAACTTGCAGGATACTGCAAGGCCTGGATAGAGTGGACGTGGAGAGGATGTTTCTACTTGTAGAAAAAACTAGAACCAGGGGACACCATCTCAGACTAAAGGGACGATTTTGAAAACAGAGATGAGGAGGAATTTCTTCAGCCAGAGGGTGGTGAATCTGTGGCACTCTTTGCCGCAGGAGGCTTTGGAGGCTAAATCACTGAGTGTCTTTAAAACAGAGATAGATAGGTCCTTGATTAATAAAGGGATCAGGGGTTATGGGGAGAAGGCAGGAGAATGGGGATGAGAAAATATCAGCCATGATTGAATGGCGGAGAGACTCGATGGGCTGAGTGGTCTAATTCTGCTCCTATGTCTTATGGTCTTATGGTTGGTGATGTGCACACCTAGGAATTTGAAGCTGTCAACTTCAACTGTCAACTTGTGGCTACATTGTATTAGCTTCTTGGGCTCAATGGGACAGTTTTGTTCATCCCTAGGATTATATCTGTCCTAATAACTTATTGAGTTCTGGGATCTCCAAGTATATAACTACAAAAGCTTCTCTTCCTTATGTACATGGCGCCATTGGTGCCATCATCTGGAGACATGAGGCCACGTTCCCCCTGTACATTGACAATAGATACACTACATCTTCACCACCTCTCTTATGCCCTCACTACATCTCACCACCTCTTGTCCCATCACTACCTCTTCACCACCTCTCTTACCCCTTCAATATCTATGTATTGTCACGCTACTTGCCCAACACTTGTTCTTGGATCTGTCTCAATTTGATTCCTTCTCTACCCTTGGCACTTGATTCAGGTCAAACCAATTGTAACATCCTATTTGATATGAGCTGTACTTCCAATCCAAATCTTCTCCATTGAAAAAAATGCCGACTTCCACCTTTGTAACATCATTAAGCCCTGATCGTGCCTCAGCCCATCACCAGCTGACACCTTCATCCAAGCCTTTGTCATTGGTAGGTTGGACATTTCCAATGCTCTCTTGGCATGTTTCCATGGACTTCAGTTCATCCATAATTCTGCTGCTTAGCCCATCTCTGGTCAAGTCTTGCTCTTTCCTTTGCATTGGAACATTGTCTACATTGATTCCTGATTCACAAATGCCTCACACGTAAAACTCTCATTTGGTTTAAATCCCTTCCAAGCTTCACCCATTCCTAACTCTGTAACCTCCTGCAAACCAATGAGCCTGCTTTTATTGGGCTGTGGTCTCTTGTTCAACCCCCATCCCTTCAGCCCACAACCATACCACCCCCCCCCCCCCCTCCCCCTCATTGGCACTATGGTTTCAGCAGTCTAAGCCCTGAGCTCTGAAACTTATTTCCTAAACCTTTCTGTCCGTCTTTCCTCTTTGGGACACCCCTTTAAACCCATACCTTTTTTTTCTGGTTGTGCCCACTCATTCAGATGATGCCTCTGTGAAGCGCCTTGGAGTGTTTTCCTAGTCATGAATCCAAGTTATTAGTCCACTGTATGTCTTACCTGAGGGCTTGAAGAGGCAAACGGGAACAGTGGTATCGAATAAAAGGGATGTACAGAAGCTAAATTCTGGAACAGGGTCTGCCTCTTGTGCTTGCCGAAATTATTATTTGAATGTGTTATATTTCAGGCTTTGCAGGTTCGCCCTGAAACTATTGCTATTAAGCTATTTGTTCCTACAGCACAGAGCTCGACCTGAAGATTGACATAGATGCGGGCGCTCCTTCCTCCTCCCAGACTGGCTGCTTGTCACATTCCCTCGCCGCGTTTTTGTGGTTGCAAGCCGCCACTGTTTTTCCTATTTCCGAATGCAGCTGCCAGAACTCAACTGCATCTCACAAGTCATGTCTAGGATCACGACCTATAGGGGGAAAGGTGCGCTTCCTGTGCACACATATATCGTCTAGCCATTTTCCTGCAATCCTGGCCGTCTGAAACTTGTCTAATATCTGATCGGGCAGTGGGAAATAAAAATAATCAGAAAGTACAACATTCCAACACGTCCGCCTGAACTCAATTGAGATCTTGGAAACTGAGTAGACATAACAACTTTCCTGGCACTCTTGTGCCAGTCCTGCCAATTCGAACATATTGTACTTATCTAACGTTGTATATATAATATATATATCTATGTGCGTGTAAAAGAAGTAATTTATCAATTCCATGTCCTAAAATAAAAACACTATTAAGTAATTTGAATTCAGGGCACCTACTCATATCGGCCTCTATATTTCTGTCTTACAAACAACACAGGAATATTTTCACGTTTCAACAGCGAGTGCTCCTGAGCATGGTTCAAAGCTCGCCTCACTCCACTCCCCCCCCCCCCCCCCCCCCAAGTGTTTGCACAGTCTCTTATTTTAAAATGTGCCTGTTTGCTGGGACGGTGGTATGTGCCGTGTCAAGAGGTCACATCCAATCCGGTGTGAGACAGGAACTGGCCGGCTTCCCAGGAATGCAGAGGCGAGGTTGCTGGCTAGAGGGCGGGCCGCCTCTGTGCGTCAGCCGCCTGGGCAGAGAATAAAAAGCCCAATGCTTCAGGCATTCAGCACACAATTACAGCTCCAGAGAGAGAGAGAGAGAACAGGAGCAACCCTCAACAAGTCGCCTCGATCCTACACAACTTGCAAGTGGATAAATAGCACTTGAGAAAGTCGAACTGAAAGGTTGAGGTAAAATGTTTGTCGCAGTGAAGAGGATGAAGTTTGCACCACTGCTGCTGGGTCTGGCTTATTTGGTAAGTCAGTGACTGGGTTTTGCAATAATGTTATGAGAAGTTATTGTGAACATGTTAAAACGTGCTTTATGATGGGGACCATCGACTTTAATTATAGAGCAGTCCACGGTGTTGAGACGTTTAAGATTCATTTCGTGTTTTTATTTGATTGGACCTGCCGAAGATGTGCTGCACCTTCCTCTGGGACTGGTGATGATGGCTGTGTTATGTTTTGCAGGTATGCGCTGCCGATGATTGCCGGGCTCCCTGTCACTGCCCTGAGCAGCCGCCCCTCTGCCCTCCTGGAGTGTCTCTGGTCACTGACGGCTGCGGCTGTTGCAGTGTCTGCGCCAAGCAGGCGGGAGAGGTGTGCACCCGCCGCCAGCCCTGCGACCCCCACAAAGGCCTGTTCTGTGACTTCGGATCGGCCGCATACAGCACCGTCGGAATCTGTGCAGGTGAGGACCGTCAGCCAGCTTCCTACACACAGCAGTCTGCAGACAGCCCCACACAAACTGTCACATCCGTTGTGGAGGTTTAGACAAGAGCAGAATACCCTGGATGCTGGGTACCTGAAATGAAAGGGGAAAATGCTGAAAACACTCAGCAAGTCAGGCAACCTCCTATTTGATACGCTGAGTGTTTATACACCATTTTCTGATTTTATTATAGATTAATACCATTTTATAGTGCAGAAATATAATTACCAAATTAATTTTATATATTGCCCCTTAAATTGGTGAATAGTTTAGCCTCTGCTATTAAAATTGTTTAGGATCACAGGTGTAGTGATATTGCTATTCTTATCACAGGTATTTACTGTCATTTGACATTAATCAGTTGAACCGGTTGGCTTACAGCAATTATGTTTGTCTCTTGCAGCTAAAGAAGGGGCTCCTTGCTTGTTTGATGGTGTTGTGTACAGGAATGGTGAGACCTTTCAAAGTGGATGCAAGTATAGGTGCACCTGTCTGGATGGCTCCATCGGCTGTGTCCCTGTCTGCAGCGTGTCGATCCGCTTGGCTAGCCCAGACTGTCCCATGCCCAAGAAGGTTAAAGTGCCTGGCAAGTGTTGTGAAGAATGGGCCTGTGAGCAACCCAGGCACCAGACCATGGTTGGGCCTGCACTTGCAGGTAAGTTGCTCATTCGGCATCTCACCATTCAACTTAAAAGAGACAACTTAAGGCAGCATGCTTTGCAACCACCAGATCAAAGAAAACTGATGATAGAAGAAAAAGTGAAATTGCTCATTAAAATTGAGCATAGTAATGTATTATGACTCTAGTCATTGTTAATTTCTTTTATTTTGCCAATCTTTAAAATGACATTTAACTTTAACTAGCTAGTAACAGGTTGAAAACAGAAGTTAAATATGTTTATTCTGTATTTAATGGAACACTGGTTCATGGCGGTCATGTTACCAAGCAGTTGATGTATTTATTTTCTTCATACAGCTTACAGAGAAGAAGCCACCTATGGTCCTGACCCCTCCATGTTCCGTGCCAACTGCCTTGTACAGACCACTGAATGGAGTGCCTGCTCCAAGACCTGTGGAATGGGCATCTCCAGCAGGGTGACTAATGACAACAGAGAGTGCAGACTGGAGAAACAGACCAGACTCTGCATGGTCAGGCCTTGTGAAATGGATATGACCGATACCATTAAGGTAAAAGAAAATGCCCTTCCCAGGCCAATTGATTTTTTAAAAATGCCATCAAGATTTATATTGAATTGAATTTTTTTTTAATGGAATTTTTGTCTCTTGTAATTCACCCAACAGAAAGGCAAAAGGTGCATCCGCACGCCAAAGGTTTACAGACCGACCAAGTTTGAATTCTCTGGCTGTACCAGTGTGAAGTCATACAGAGCCAAATTCTGTGGTGTGTGTACTGATGGCCGATGCTGCACCCCCCACAGAACCGCTACTCTCTCTGTCGAGTTCAAATGTCCCGATGGCCAACTTATGAAGAAGAAGATGATGTTCATCAAGACCTGTGCCTGCCATTATAACTGCCCCATGGACAATGATGTCTTTCAGTCCTTGTATTACAGGAAAATGATGGGTGACATGGCATAAACTATGTAATCGACTTGAGACTTCTTAACTGGAAAGATTTTCCATCTCTTATACAAAGGTCACTTCATAACTCAAAGGAAAATATTGGCATGTTGAGACATGATCAGTTATCAAATGGAAACATGTCAGAGCACTCAGCCTAGATTTTGAAACTGCATTGCTTGTACACTGTTAGCTGTAATATCATTGTAAATAATGTACATATGTGTACAGTTGTCTAAGTTAATTTTAATGTATGTGCCTTATGTTGTTTATTGCTTGAGTACTATAGTTATAGACTTGACAAAATGACTGTTCTTTAATTTTTTTTTTTGAACAGTTGTTATAACATTTGAGAAGTGTGACCAAAAGTTAAATGTTTGCACTTTCCCAGTTCAAAATAAAATATATTTTTGATACAAAATAATGCTTTTGTAATTAATGCATCTTATACAAATAAAACAACATTATTATAGAGACACTAGAGTTGGCAAAATACATAATTGTAAATTAAATAAAATGTTATATATAGATATATATATAAAGTGATGAATAATGCATTCCATATATAGTTTAATAACCAATGTGCCTTGAAATGTAATGATTATATATGTTCATCATTGAAAACTGATGACAACAGCAAGAATCAGTAGGATATTGAGCTAAGCATGAATGGCTCGGAGGGATATAAGTGAATAACCTGGGATTTGGAAGAAGGAATAACCAGAGTTGGAGGGGTCATTGATTATGCTTCCAGCTTTCCCCGGGCAGCAGGAGGTGTAATTAGAGTCAATGGATGAGAGGTGGGTTTGTGTGATGGACTGGGTTGTGTTCACGACTCTAGTTTCTGTAAAAATTGGTAAATGTCAATGTGGAAATGGACTCTTTCCAATTTTTACAGATGTGCCATAGAAAGCATCCTATCTGGCTGCATCACAGCCTGGTATGGCAACTGCTCGGCCCAAGACCGAAAATCCACGATGGTAAAGGGAAAACACAGAAACGTTTCAGTGGCTTTTCTTCCATTTACCCAATGATTCGTCCTGTAAACACCTAGTCAAAATTGAGAATAATGAGAATCGTAGTTAGCCAGATGCAAACCTACATGGGGAGACTCCAGTGGATTTCTTACCCATCACCTTCTAACCATTCAGCCACAATTCCATGCCTCGCATGGGTATTATAGGTACACTAATTGTTGAAGGTGGAAGGAAAGTTGACAAATTGGGGAAAAAGATATAACCTTGGGAACATTCCAGGAATCCTCACCTTGCTATAGTAGAGAGGCTTGCATGTTCCAAAGAACCAGAGATAAATGTCGTTCGGTGTTTATGCTCCTAGTCGGGCCTCCTATGGTGATACGGTTGAGGAGGAGATTCCAGACAAAGAATGATCCAAGAAGCCCTCAACGGCAAAGCAGGCAGAGGAGGGTAGCAATGGTTGCGAAGGCGGAAGAAGGCTGCAATGGGGAAGTGGCCCCTGTTGTCTTGGTTCACTATGCCACTGAATCAGGCTAGCAGCTGCCAAGACCATGTGGAACCCAGATGCGCAGCGGAGTGCTCACATTAAACAATGTCAGTGCAGGCCTCCGTCATAGCTGCCCCATAGCAATGTAACGCAGGGAGCAGTATTAATTGCTTTCAGGCTTCTGTCCCATCTCAGGAGAAAGTTCCATCGTAGCTGCTGGCTAGAAGCTTTATAGTCCTGGCAGAGAGATGGGAGCAATGACCACTGCAGGGACCTCAGGAAGTCCCACCACGTCAAGAAGCCCAGCTAAGTCCAGAATCAAGGGTCTCAACAAGGGTTATGAGGGATTGAGGGCATCAGGTTCAAGAGGCTGGGGGAGGGGCTAAAGGGGGGATGACCTTGGGAAGGGGGGTTACCTCCAATGGCCCCAGGGGACATGCAAAGGAGGAACCTTCCCCACTTACCCAAAACCAGTCTGTGCAGCTGAAGCTGTAAGGCTTCCCACTTGGTGGGGGCCTTCCCCCCCCCACCATGGATAAAATACCAGCGGGGGCAGGGTGAGGCCCTTAAGTGGCAATAGACCCAAGAGCAGGAGGGCTGCCTGATGCTATCCCAACTCCTGTAGAATTTCAAACAGGTTTGGGATGGGTGGGTAGGTAGTGACTATGCCACACTCCGGATTTTATGTGCCACTTGGCAGGGGTGCTTAACATCCAGCTCATAAAGTGGAAAAGATTAACTTTTATAAAACATTGGCTTGGCCTTCACTGGAATATTGTGCCTAATACTGGTACATAAAATTCATTGCCCCACTGAGAAACACCCCACTATTCAACGGTACTTTGCCGTTTTCTTTGGCCTCAGGGAGATTCTCCACGCCGAGGCCAGTCTTCGAGGGATTTCCTGCTGGCAAGCTAAAACTCACCAGCAAGAAAGAATCCTCGCAAATCGGAGCGCCATTTTGTCCAGCAGCCGTGCTCGCCACCTCCCCTTCCAGACACCCCATGCTCTTTTGACCTTCCTCACCTCCCCCAACCTTGGGAACACCGCCTTAACCCCCATTACCGCTCTCTACCTCTGAAGGCCCTCCTCTCCCTGGCTAGACCCTTGGTAGTGCCAACCTGGAACCTGGGCACCCTGGCACTGGCATCCTGGCACTTTGGCAGTGCCACCCAAGTGCTTGGGTGGCATGGCCATGGTGCCAGGTTTGCAGTGCCAAGGTGCCCAGGTATTAGACGGAGTGCCAGAGTGACACTATGCCATATACCCCACCACCTGAGGGTCTCCAATGGCCTGGGAGACCTCCCCAGTGCAGTTTGTGTGGTCCAGTGCTAAACCGCGCCCTGGCAAGGTCTCCCGGCGTGGCTGGTGAGTCCCAGGTGCCAGGTGAGTCTCAGGTGCCAGGTGAGTCCCAGATACTGGGTGAGTCCAGCGAACATATATGTAAATGAGCAGATGGAGGGATGGCCTATTTGAATATGCATATTGGATCATGCCCAGTGAAGGCGGGATCCAGATTGCAACGTTTCGCGAGACTCCATTAAATCTGGCGAGGCATTTTGAGTGTCGTAAGTCTGGCGCAAGGCCACGCGTGAGATTTAACAGCATCGTCCTGACACCAAGCTGGGCATGACAAGGCTGTTAAATCGAGCCCTACATTTGGAAAATGTTTATTCCCTCCTTTAAACAGAATATATTTTTGCTGCACTCTGTTGCACACCTTTTTAATTGTTTCCCATTTAGAAGCGGACAGCATAGATAAACATATGAGGAGTTTCCAAAAGGTGGAAACCATATTAGAAATACCTCGAATGTCAAACAGTCATGCCAAACCTAAAGCAACAAATAAAATGCCATATCCTAGGTTACAAGTGGCCGAGACAGTACATTTTGCTGGTTTTCTATCAAGAGCAAAGGCACATTCCATTGCATCAGTGGTTGGTCTGTATATCAGCACAGTAAACTGGCTAAGCTACCTCATTAGAATTATGGTGCGAAGTTGTAACGATATAGAAAACCAAAGGTCGAAATGTGTGTAACCTTTAAAGTATTGGATTTAGCAGTTTATCACTGAAACTAACAGAAATCAAAGAAACAAGAGGTAAGGTTCCAGTAAAGTCAGTACACAAGCATCACTGTGGTTTAGCAGTTTCAAAGGTTGGTTAGATTGCATTTCTGGAGGGAGAAGGGTTCTTTCATTGGTGGAAATTCGGGATATATTTGAAAACATATTTCTAACGATTTTTAAAAACCCAAAACTTTGATGGCTAATATATTAAAACCCACAAAATACCTTCAAACATTAAGCATATTTTAAACAGCTGAGTAACCTTCGTTAAATATGCAACAAACCTCATCAAGTCTTGGAAGAAGGTGGAAACTTTCTTCTCGTTGTTTGTAGCAAAATCCGAATGAATACTGAATTAATACATTAAACATGAGTTCATGGTCTAACAACAAATAGGAAACACAGGGGGCTTGATTCTCCGTTTCAAACGGCCACAGATTCACAGCGCTGCAGGGGGCTAGCAGGGAGTAGTCGTGAAGCTCCAGCTGCAGATGTGGCCCCCTGCACGTCCGGGTCAGTGGCCGAGCATACGCGCCGCGGCGGCCTCCAGCGGCTGCGCTGTGCTCCATGGCGGACTCAGACCGCAGAAATAGTACCCCCGATCAGCCGCTTGCGCGACCCGGACCACCCGCTCAACAATACCCCAGTTCCATATGAGGACCCTTGTCCTCCGATCGGTCCGCCCCCGACCATAGCGGCCGCAGACTGAGTCCGCAGCTGCCACGCGAGTATCCCGAACGGCAGAACCAGATTAGATCCACACCATCGGGACTTTGGCCAGTCGGAGGCGGAGAATAGTGGGACGGGCCCCTGGCAATGGCCACGGGCGGGGGGGGGATACGCAGTGCAGACACTCCCCGAGTCTGCCGCTTTTCGGAGGCCGGAGAATCGAGGGACCGGTTCCGGTCCCGATTCCATGCATGGAACTGGATACTCTGCCCCGGCGCCGGACGCAATTTCAGCGACGGGGTCTGAAGAATCCAGCCCAGGAAGATTTAATTCTTCAGTGGACAAATAGACCAATAATTTTCCACAATATAAATTCTGTTCTCTGTTACTTTTTGACATAATTTGCTTAGATATTTTACTTTAGATAAATACTGAAAGAAAAACAGACGTAAGCTGTTAATTTGATATTTCTATCAAAACATCACAGATATTTTTGTTGATATGTTGCAATAAGTAACTTGTCGTTGTCACCTTACGAGTTACCAAATAGTTATTGTAGAATACATTCGGCTGGGTCTTAAATTTTTTTGTTTAAATTATTCAATGGTGGGGTGTCGGTGAAAACAGGTAAAGTGAGGACCACCAGTGGCAGGCTAAGCTGTCCAGGGTGATTGGGCGTGGGGTAGGGTGTGGTGGGCAGGAAAGCATTGGGCTCCCTTCCCGCCAATTTCCCTGCCATCATGCCAGCCCTCCCACCTCCCAGCACATTCCAAAAGGTCCAGAAGATTCAACCCTTAATCTCTCTTTCCTTTTATCCAATTGCAGACTTTGTCATTTGTTCTTTCTCCCCTGTGGTCAGCTCCACTTGCTTGAAACCTGTTACTTCTCTTACTTTTCCCAATTCCTGTGAATCCTTTCCCAGTTTTGGACATGGGTCGAGTGCTGGAAAGTAGGATTAGGATACTTAGGTGATTGTTTTTTGACCGGTGCAGATGCGATGGACCAAAGGGCCTTTTCTATACTGTGGATCTCAATGACTCTATGAAACATTAACTCCTCTCTCCTGAGATGCTGCCAGACCTGCTGAGTATTTCCAACATTTTCTGTTTTTACTACAAAACAATGACTCCACTATGTATACAAATCTTGCAGACCAACATTCAGCAGAGCGGAGCCCATTTTCGTGGGCCAGCAGTGCAACATCAAACATTGGCCTGACTTCTGGAAAAGAGTTGTTTTACTGGAAGGAATGTTTTATGAAAATAATACTGACAACCCACAAGCTGGCAAGGTTACATGTTATTCATAGGTTAGGTCAGATACTGGTCCCTCAGGGTGAAATCCCCAGAATAGCCCTGGAATACCCACAGAAAAACTTGCAAAGCTCTTCGGATACATTACAGGGGAGAAGGAGATCTGCACAAAACCTCTCCGCCAGAACACACCATTGTGCAAATGTGGCTGAAATACAGCACATCAAAACACAACCCACACCCTGGCTGTATTGGTTATGGGTTTACAAAATCTCACAATTTATAGTGGATTAAAATAAAGTGACCAGTCTCTACTGTGATTTATATTTTTAAAACATTTTTAATTTGAACTCTCGGAAATTACAATATTTTGTACCACATCAAGTGATATTTCTATTACTTGTTTCGAACAAGATTTGCATGTCTTAAATCTCATCTTAAATTTTTTACTAACCAACACTGTCACCAAGTGAAGAAACCTGGAATTGCGGGGAAAGAAGACATGTTGGGCTGGATTTTGTGTTCCTGAGTCTAAGTGCTGACGTCAATGGAGGATCCGTGGAGTTCCACGTCATAAAAATCGGTGCCACACCTGCACCGATTCCGCTACCGGTGAGAGGCTAATACCGGCGCCGCATGGAACACCAGCAGAACACACGAAAAACAGTGTGGGAATCGTCGGGTCCATGATGGACACTCGCAGGGCTGACAAGCTGCAGTCACGCTTAAACAAAACACACCCCACACGCACACTGATCGGGGCTGATGGGACAGCTTGTGCTGGAGCGCCCATACAGCTGATGGGTTGGCTAGGGCCTGACAGCACCCAGGGGGTGCTCCGGATAGGGGGTCACTAATACAACCCAGGCATCAGGTCTAAAGTGGGCTGTCAGAGGCATGCGCAGAAACATCGTTGCCCTGCCGGCTGCGGTAATGGTGTTGCATACCCGTCCACCCCTACCCCACAGCCCACCTCCTGGCCACCCCCACTACTCCCCCCGGCCCTGGCAGAAGCCTCCCCTGGCCAGTGGCATGACTGTCGGAAAAGTATGGCGGTGCTGGACGCTGTCCGTATGACCTCTTTCTCAGCAGCCAGGACGGCATGTTCACGATTTGTGAGAGCACAAGTGGACTGTGCCGTCGGGAACTCGGACCATCAGAGGCAGAGCATCGTGGGTGGGCCCACTAATGAGATGCGAACAGGATTCAACTACGCACAGCATGTGTCGCAATGATGCCATTTTTGAGGAGGCGGCATCAAATCAGCGCCTGCCGCGATTCAGGGGTCGGGAGCTATTCTCCGCCCAATCACACGCCCCGATTTCAGCGTCGGCCAATAGAGAATCCCGCCCATTTTGTCTTAAACTAAATGGTACTCAGAATTTAAATTATGTACGTGTGGTAAAGTGACATTACACACTTATGAAGAACTCAAAATCAAGGAAATATGAGTTCAACTGATTCAGGATGTTGCCAGGATGAAGATTTATTATAACAACGTCTTCTTCACGTTTCTGCACTTGATTTTCCGTTTTGCGATATCAGAAATGCAAAATGCGATCAGACGGAAAATCGTGCAAAATACAAAAATCGAGGGTGGCACCTGGCTCCGATTCCGATGCTACGCCCCAGCCTCTCCCTGACGGCGAAATTGAGTTTGTGCCGTGTACCGGTGCGTCCATGTAAAACCTTCATTTGCATGGATTTTAATATTATTAGCGTGTTGGGCACAATATGTTCCATCCTTCCACGATACTCCATCAGCCCCTCTTAGGCGGAAGTCATGTGGGTGTGAATTGGTGCAAGTTTTTACAAATAGGTTCTGGGTACCATAGTTGCTGAGGTGGAGTGAAAAAGTAAGGAGACTTTTAAAAACTCTCCAAAATGGTCCGCTTGCTGGGACTTGGCTGCCTGGGCCGGAAGGATGGGCAAGGAGCAAATTGGTGACAGGTCCGTGGATTCAGGGTTCCCCCCCCCCCCCCAGTATCGGGATGGCTTGGCTCAGACTGCCATTGCTGCAGTATGTGTTTTAAACGCGCCCATTTGGGACAAGTTACAGGCTCCTGGCTGCTCACACTGCTGACAGTTCGCTGTGTCCTATAAATGTTCACAGACCCTCTGGTAATGTGGCCCACCCAGGCCACCCCTCTGGAAACACTCAGACCCCAGCTGACCCATCAATGGGAGGACGTGGCCAAGATCATTCATTGGCACACCAGGTGCTGCCACTCCTCAGAAGTGCAGCCCCACTGCAGGGGAAGCAGGGGAATAGTAGAGCTCACCCCAAACCAAGGACACATACATTGTGACCTTTGGTGCCCTTCCTGGCACACTGCCCCACAGGGCAGAGACATCACAAATGACAGTATCAGCTAGCCCACCCCTCACAACCACCAGCTGACTTCAAGCCCTGCCTGTCCACCGTGCCCCTGCTCCCATCCATCCGGCCCCAGGACAGGTTGTCACAATCTGTGTATTACACCCAGGCCCTGCATTACCTGCAGCTAGGCTCCCAACAGTCCCATATTTCTGTCGCTCACCCCATCTGTAGGACCTGCCCACACACAAGGCTCGAAACATGGTGGTGATAGGTGGCACAAGGTCACCTTCTCAGTTGCACAACCAGGTGCCACCCTGCTGGCGGGATATCACACAGCCAACCCAGTGAGGACACCCACAGTGGACCCCACTGGGGAAATAGGACAGGGGCCGCAGAGCTTATTGCCTACTGAGCTCCCACTGGTACCCCTGTTGACAGGGACGGGTGCTGAGGATAGAGCCGCCCCACATTACAGGCCCGGTGTCACTTGCCGATGGGGACAAGGGTGCAGTGCGGACAGCAACATAATGGGGGTCGCGGTTGAGGGGTGGGTTTGAAGGGGACATGTTGAGGGTGGCGCTTAAGTACAAGTCAGGGTCACTATGTAATCTGTTGGCATTGAATGGCAAGGGAATACTCATCTTGCTAACATCTTTTTACCCCCCTGCAAAGAATGAGCTATGCTTGCAATCTACCTGGCCGCAGCTGCTGTTACAGACGCACAGAGGCTGGAGACACAGGGCCTGCTTGGGGAGGACCCTGCACAAAAGGAGCCTGACCCAGAAGGGCAGGGGCCAGCTGGTGAGCCCAACAGGCCGCAAAGGTGAGAAGGAGGCGACGTATCAGGGCATGTCTATACCATCAGAAGCTGTCCTTCAAGGAGCTGCCAGATCTCTTGCACCACCGAAGACTTCGACTAACCAATGAGACTGTGTGCCACCTGTGCCAGATGGTGGCGCACCTGGCACTGCAGGGGCTTGTAGGAGGACACCCTATTCTGGTAGCCGTCAAGGTGAAGGTTGTCCTGAACCTCTATGCCTCGAGTCTTTCCAGGGGCCTAGCGGGGACCTGTCTGGGACCTGTCACAGATGAAGGATGCCCCATGCATTTGGCATTGGATGATATAACCATCAGTCTGGACCAGGCCTGCCGGGATGACAGGGCAGCAGGATTTGCTACCATCACTGCCCCAGGTCCAGCGGGTGATCGATGGCACGCATGATCCCCGACGAGCTCTGTCTTATCTGGGGGTGCCCTTCATCAATAGGAAAGGGTTCCACTCCCGCAATGTGCAGTTGATGTGGGACCACCAGCTGCATATCATGCACGTCTGCGCCTGATACCCAGACAGCGTGCATGATGCATACATCCTGCCACATGCTAAGGTTCCCGACGCCTTCGAGGCGCTCCCTTGGGTGAGGGATTGGCTCTTGAGCAATAAGGGTTAACCATTGAGGTCAGAGCTAATGATACCTGTCCGGAGGCCCCAGACCGACGCAGAGACCCATCATAACATCGGCCATGCTTCAAACAGGAGCGTCATTGAGCAGAGCATCGACATCCTTAAAAATGTCCTTCTATTGCCTGGATGGCTCCGGTGGGGCTGTCCACCATAGCCAGGAGGGTCTCGAGCACTATGCTGGCCTGCTGCATCCTGCACAATATCAGGCAGCAGGAAGAACATAATTCCTCATCTGATGAGGGGGATGTCCAGGAAGAACTGGGTGTGGAGCCCGGGCTGGCCGACATGTACTCCAGGGACATCACACATGGGACATCCGACTCACTGTGAGATAAGGTCTGGTGCTCCTCATTGTTTGACAACGTCTGACTCTTGCCTTTAGGATCACCTTCCACTGTCCGCCCAGGTGATCCCTGCTCGTGAGCTGGCCCATCCATCTCACGGGCCCATATATCCTTTGTGAGGTGGAGAGGGGTTCAGGAGATGGTGAGCGGTGATGGGTCACTCCCTGGGTAAACTGTCACACATGGTGACCTCACACTTCTTGCCCCGTTGTCTGTCACGTCTCCCCAAGGGTGACATCAGGTGGGACGTTCAAGTGTCATGGCGGCGCTGTGCCGCGCCATCCTCCAGTCCCCACACCCCACCCTCAAAACAAACACACACACCCTCAAAATTCCCCCACCTTCCCACAACCCAGCCAGCACACATTTTACACCCAACCCATCCCATCCCTAACTCCCTTCAGATAGAGGATAGAGGCAGGTCGGGATGTTGGTGTTTACTGCAGACTTGTATACATTGTTGTGCCCTGACTCCTAACTATCACCTATGTGCTACACCCGTGCCAACGTTAGTGGTGTCTAACTTTCTAATTTTCCGTGCTCCATTGCTCCTTTTAGATGCCCCAGACAGTAAATCAAAAGTGGAGGCGGCCTTGACCTCTGACCTGTGTCTGCCCTCTGGAGGGCCTGGTCCTGGATGGGCCTGACCGACCTTTGGGAGTCACAGGTAACGGTGTGTCAACCTGTTCTGCTCGCTGCCCATCAGATGCGCTAGTGTCAGTTTGGTGGGATGGGGGGGGGTGGGGAGGTGTGTGAGCCTCATGTGCAGCAATCATTGACCCGACTAATCCGGCACCGTTTTTCCTGGAATTGATTGTGCTCCATGTGGCGCCGGTGCTAGCCCATTGAAATAGGTGCAGGTGTTGCGCCTATTACTTTGTCGTAAAACTCCACACATCCTCTGCTGCCTCAACACTTCGTTTCAAAAACAATGAATCCAGCCCTAAGTGTTGATACCGACACAGAATTCATGTACTTTCACGACAGCAAAACTGACGTTGAACCTGGATCGATTCAGCAACTGTGGAGGGGCAGCACCTGCGCCATGTGGAACACAATCCATTCCAATGAAAAATGGTGCTGGATTCGCAGGGTCTGTGATTGAGACTCGGGACGCTGACAAGCTGCAGCCGCATATACACATTACAATCCCCACACACACTCATCCCAGACAACAAGATGGCACTGGTTGCGCTGGAGCGCGCCCATACAGCTGATGGGTTGGCTGGGGCTAGAGGGCACCTAAGGGGGATGGCTTGGGGGGCACCCATATGACCAGTGGCCTTAAGTTCTCAGTGGGCTGTCAGTAGCGTGCGCAGCTGCATGGCTGCCTTGCCGGCTGCGGCAATGGTGTTCCTTGCCCGACCTCATAGCCCACCTCTTGGCCACCCCCACAACTCCCCCCCGGCCCTGGCAGAAGCTCCCCGGCCAGCGGCACGAAGATGTTGGACATTTTCCGTACCCCCTCTCTCTCCCTCATTAGCCATAAAGACGGTTTCACGATTTTTAAAAGCACAAGTGAACTGCGCAGCCGGGTGCCTGGCCCATCGGAGGTGGAGCATTGTGGGGGGCCCAGAGAATACAGGGTCGGGTCCGCTAATGACATGCAAATTGTATTTACTGTATGTGCGTTCCTGACCGCATTGACACCACTGTTGAGGTGATGGAGAATTGTGATTTGGTGACAAATCGGCACCCACCGCGATTGTAGCGTCGGAATGTATTCTCCGCCCTTTCGCGATATCGGCGTCAGCCAATGGAGAATCCTAGCCCATGGGCCTGATCCCCCGATTCTGAGGCTACGTGCGGAGGATCCAAGGCGTTTTATGTCAAAAAAATTGGCGCCGGCCCCTAATCTATGCTGCGACCCGTGAGGGGGTTGCAATGCACCACGTAAAACTCACAGCCTCCACGAAATAAATGGCCGGAGAATTACCGGGTCCGTGGTCGGGCATGCGCACACGATGGCCTGCAGCCATCGTGCCGTACAACATGGTACCAGCTGCGCACGGACCCGACCTGGCAGATAGTGATCCCTGGACACCCCTTCGCCACCCCCTGGCCACCCCGCACCAGTGCCCCCAACCCTCGCGGAAGCCCCCCCCCCCAACCAGCAGCATGGCTCCCGCCTGACTGTAGCGGCGCTGGACACAGTCCACGACCGCCACGCCGGGTTCCCGCACGGCTGGGACCAAATGTCCCGCACCATCGTGAACTTGGCCCATTGGGGGCGGAGCATTGGGGAGGGCCTTCAGGTGAGGTCCTGAGGCTGGGCCAACGGCGTGCGCCAAGTTGATGCTGTTTCAGAGGGAGTGGAGAATGCAAAACCTGCGCCAAACAGGCGTCACCCCTGATTTTGTCATAGAAAAGGATTTACGAAATCGGAGTCGGGAAATGGAGAATCACGCCCAAAGCTCTTTACAAACATGGTAGCACAGTAGTTAGCACTGTTGCTTCACAGCTCCAGGGTCCCAGGTTCGAATCCCGGCTTGGGTCACTGTCTGTGTGGAGTCTGCACGTTTTATCCATGTCTGCGTGGGTTTCCTCCGGTTGCTCCGGTTTCCTCCCACAAATCACGAAAGACATGCTGTTAGGTAATCGGACATTCTGAATTCTCCCTCCGTGTACCCGAACAGGCGCCAGAATGTGGCGACTAGGGGATTTTCACAGTAACTTCATTGCAGTGTTAATGTAAGCATACTTGTGACAATAAAAATTATTATTATTGTTGTTTAGGCTCATATTGCTGTTAAATATGGATGTGAAAGTGCTGGCTAAATTGGTTGCAGAAAGAATGGAAGGATGTGTCCCGGGGGTGGTTGCGGAGGACCAGGCAGGTTTTGTAAAGGGCAGGCAACTCTCCAGTAATATATGGAGGCTGTTAAATGTGGTCATGACCCTGTCCAGAGCTCAGTTTTCAAAGATAGTGGTGTCCATGGACACCATTTGACCGGGTGGAGTGGGGAGACCTGTTTGAAGTCCTGGGAAGGTTTGGGTTTGGGCCAAAGTTTGAGGCATGGCTGCGAGTGTTATACAGTGAATGAAGGACCCTCAAGAGTATTGACAGTCAGAGAGATCTAGGTGTACAGGTCCACAGGTCACTGAAAGGGGCAACATAGGTGGAGAAGGTAGTCAGGAAGGCATACCAATGCTTGCCTTCATTGGCCGGGGCATTGAGTATAAGAATTGGCAAATCATGTTGCAGTTGTATAGAATCTTAGTTAGGCCATACTTGGAGTATAGAACATAGAACATAGAACATTACAGCGTAGTACAGGCCCTTCGGCCCTCGATGTTGCGCCGACCAGTGAAGCCACTCAAAAGCCCACCTACACTATTCCCTTATTGTCCATATGTCTATCCAATGACCATTTGAATGCCCTTAGTGTTGGCGAGTCCACTACTGTTGCAGGTAGGGCATTCCACGCCCTTACTATCTCTGAGTAAAGAACCTACCTCTGACATCTGTCCTATATCTATCTCCCCTCAATTTAAAGATATGTCCCCTCGTGCTAGACATCACCATCTGAGGAAAAAGGCTCTCACTGTCCACCCTATCCAATCCTCTGATCAGCTTGGATGCCTCAATTAAGTCACCTCTTAACCTTCTTCTCTCTAACGAAAACAGCCTCAAGCCCCTCAGCCTTCCCTCATAAGATCTTCCCTCCATACCAGGCAACATTAGGGGCTGGTTTAGCATACTGGGCTAAATCGCTGGCTTTTAAAGCAGACCAAGGCAGACCAGCAGCACGGTTCAATTCCCGTACCAGCCTCCCCGAACAGGCACCGGAATGTGGCGACCAGGGGCTTTTCACAGTAACTTCATTTTTGAAGCCTACTTGTGACAATAAGCGATTTTCATTTTTTTCATTTCTTTTCATTCTGGTAAATCTCCTCTGCACCCTTTCCAATGCTTCCACATCATTCCTATAATGCGGCGACCAGAATTGCACGCAATACTCCAAATGCGGCCACACCAGAGTTTTGTACAGCTGCAAATTGACCTCATGGCTCCGAAACTCAATCTCTCTACCAATAAAAGCTAACACACAGTTCGCCTTCTTAACAACCCTCTCAATCTGGGTGGCAACTTTCAGGGATCTATGTACATGGCCACCGAGATCTCTCTGCTCATCCACACTTCCAAGAATCTTACCATTAGCCCAGTACTCTGTCTTCCTGTTATTCCTTCCAAAATGAATCACCTCACACTTTTCTGCATTAAACTCCATTTGCCACCTCTCAGCCCAGCACTGCAGCTTATCTATGTCCCTCTGTAACTTGTAACATCCTCCCGCACTGGCCACAACTCCACCAACTTCAGTGTCACCTGCAAATTTACTCACCCATCCTTCTACGCCCTCCTCCAGGTCATTTATAAAAATGACAAACAGCAGTGGCACCAAAACAGATCCTTGTGGTACACCACTAGTAACTGGACTCCAGTCTGAACACTTCCCATCAACCACCACCCTTTGTCTTCTTCCAGCTAACCAATTTCTGATCCAAACTGCTAAATCACTCTGAATCCCATGCCTCCGTATTTTCTGCAGTAGCCTACCGTGGGGAACCTTATCAAACGCTTTACTGAAATCCATATACACCACATCAACTGGTTTACCCTCATCCACCTGTTTGGTCACCTTCTCAAAGAACTCAATAAGGTTTGTGAGGCATGACCTACTCTTCACAAAACCTTGTTGACTATCTCTAATCAAATTATTCCTTTCCAGATGATTATACATCCTATCTCTTATAAACCTTTCCAAGATTTTGCCCACAACAGAAGTAAGGCTCACTGGTCTATAGTTACCAGGGTTGTCTCTACTCCCCTTCTTGAACAAGGGGACAACATTTGCTATCCTCCAATCTTCTGGCACTATTCCTATAGTGTTCACTTCTGGTCGCCACACTACCAGAAGGATATGGAGGCTTTAGAGAGGGTGCAGAAGAGATTTACCAGGATGTTGGCTGGTATGGAGGGCATTGGCTATGAGGAGAGGTTGAATAAACTCAGTTTGTTCTCACTGGAACAACGGTGGTTGAGGGGCGACTTAATAGAGGTCAACAAAATTATGAGGGGCATAGACAGAGTGGATAGTCAGAGGCTTTTCCCCAGGGTAGAGGGGTCAATTACTAGGGGGCATAGATTTAAGGTGCAAGAGGCAAGTTTAGAGGAGCGGTACGAGGCAAGTTTTTTACACAGCGAGTCGTGGGTGCCTGGAACTCGCTGCCGGAGGAGGTGGTGGAAGCAGGGACGATAGTGATGTTTTAGGGGCATCGTGACAAATACATGAATAGGATGGGAATAGAGGGATACGGACCCCGGAAGTGCAGAAGATTTTAGTTTAGAAGGGCAGCATGGTCGGCACAGGCTTGGAAGACTGAAGGGCCTGTTCCTGTGCTGTACCTTTCTTTGTTATTTGTTCTTTGTTGTCACCGATGGCGAGTGTGCGGACCAATGACATGGGCTCACAAAACTGTAAACTGCACAGTTGAACAAGGCAGGGGTGCTCGCTGTCACCGCTGTTGTTTGTGCTAGCGATAGAGCCTCTGGCAATGGCTCTTAGGAGGTCGGCAGAGTGGCAAGGGATTACGAGGGGGCAAGGGGAGCACCAGGTGTCGCTATTAGCGGATGACTTACTGATGTATGTTTCACGCCCGCTGAAGAGCATGGAGAGGATCATGGGCCTGTTGGGGAAGTTGGGGCGTACCGAGTGAATGAGTTGGGTCGGCGAGCCAACCTAGCGGGGGTGGCAATTCAAGGTGGCAAGAGACAGGTTTAGATACCTGGGGATTCAGGTGGCGAGGGAATGGGCGATGCTACATAAATGGAATCTAATAAAGCTGGTGGTAGAGGTTAGGGAGGATCTGAAGAGGTGGGATATGCTGCACCTGACTCTGGCTGGGAGGGTCCAAGTGGTGAAGTTGAACATTTTGCCGACATTTCTGTTCATATTCCAGACACATCCGATCTTTGTACCGAAGACCTTCTTTCGCAAACTGGATACGATTATCTCAGACTTTATGTGGGCAGGGAGGGTGTCAAGGGTCAAGAGGACCCTGTTACAGAGACAGAGGCAGAAGGGAGGGTTGGCATTGTCGAACCTTCTACATTGGGCAGCACGGCAGCATTGTGGATAGCACAATTGTTTCACAATTGTGAAGATGTGGCACTGGTTAAGGTGAGGGATCTGTACCTGGAAGAGGAGTTTACCAGGATAGAGGAACTGAAGAAGAGGGTAGATCTCCCGAGAGGAAGTGAGTTTAGGTACCTGCAGGTAAGGGACTTTGCATGAAAGGTTTGTAAAGAGTTCCCCAGGCTGCCCAGGTACACCTTCCTGGAGCGACTGCTGCTTCCGATGTGGAAGGGGAGGACAGGATTGGAGACATATACAGGTAGCTTGGAGAACAGGGAGGTGAGTGGGTTGTGAAGATTAAGGAGAAGTGGGAGGGGGAGCTGGAAGGGGAGATAAACTGGGGAGTGTGGAGTGAGATGTTACGAAGGGCAAATGCAACCTCCTCATTTCATGCACAAGGATGAGCCTGAAGCAGTTCAAGGTAGTACGGAGCGTACATATGACCCGGGCAAGAATGAGGGGTTCTTTCAGGGGGTGGCAGACGAGTGTGAGAAGTGTGAGTGGGGACCAGCGAATCAAGCGCAAATGTTCTGGGGATGAGAAAAGTTGGAGAGATTCTGGGCGGGAGTGTCTGCGGCGCCACCAAGGATAGTGGGGGAGGAGGTTGAGCCGGCGATATTTGGGATAGCGGAGAAGCCGGGGCTGATGGAGGGGAGGAAGGTCGACGTTGTGGACTTTGCCTCTCTGATTACCCAGTTAAGAATTCTGTCGGAGTGGCGGTCGGCAACACCACCAGGGGACTTGCATGACTTTCTTCAGTGAAAAGATCAAGTCGGAATTAAGGGATTCAGCAGAGGGCTACGAGGCAAGGTGGGGGATGTTTGTGGATGTGTTTGAAGAGCTTTTTGTCGCGGGGGTGGGGGTGTGTGGCGGTGGTGGGAGTAGGGGTTGAAAAGGGGGAATCTTTTGACAAACTGTATAGATGTGTGTTGGGGAGTTTGTTCCCCAAATTGCTTATGTTTTGTCACCTTTTATACAAGTTTGGAACAAAATATCTTAAAAAAAAGAGACAGAAGCGTGCCTGCCGAAAATTAAGCAGGCAATTTAACCCATTAAGGGGCCAATTGAAAGCTGTCTTTACATGGCCCGTCTGCTTTTACAGTTGGCGGGTTGATTGACCAGGCAGCCGTTACGTATTAGCCACAACCTCGATCCCGGACAGGATGAGATGCCAGGGCGGGAATACCTTTTAAAACGGTGTCTGGGGAATGAGGTTTGCATTTGAATATGCTGCTCAGACACTGCTTGTTGTGTTTTTTCCCTGGGATTTAATTTAGATCTGCAGCTCCCTGAGACAGCTCCACAGCTGCTGACCACCTGAGGGAGCGCATTAGAAGGGCTAGGCTGCACTCTCCCATTTCTCAGTGCCTGCCCTCTTCCCACCATCCCCGGCAGCACTCAGCATGAAATCACATTCTGGGGCCAATCGCGGTCAAAATCGCATTTTGCTCCCGCTTTCTAGCCCACCAAGTGCACGCGCCCAACGAGCACAAAGTTCACACCTGTGTTTTCCAACATTCACCACCTTCTCGCCCCTTCTATGTATTGGTTACACCTCAATAAACTGATATAGCGCTAACATGTTCCATGCTCTTCTATCTATGGCTTGGTTGCCTCCTTCTCTAATTACAGGGCCTTCAATCATTTCTGCCCCAGGCTGTGAAACACTCACACTAAATCTTCCATCTTGCTATCCCCCTCCTATTTTCTAATCTCTTTGACAACACATTCCAAACCCATGACAACTCGCATCCAGAAGGACAAGGGCAGAGGAGCATAGGAACATCATGTGCAAAATCCCCTCAAGGTCAAACACAACCCTGACTTGAAAATATTTATAACTCCTTCATTGTCACTGGATCAAAAACATGGAACTCCCCAATAGCATTGTGGGTGACTTGACATTAGATAGACTGCAGAGGTTCATGAAGGCCCCCCACCATCACTTTCTCAATGACAATTATAAATGGGCAATAAATGCTGGCCTAGTCAGTGATATGCACATCTCACAAACAAATAGAAAAAGATTGTCTGAAATCTACTTCTTAGTTTTCACTTACATAATCTAATTCTACCTCCTCACTTCCTTGATTCTGTTTTCTCTTGGCCAATTTGTAACATTTTGGGAATTATAGGATGCTGAAGGCATTATTGATGTTGTGTTTGCAATAATTACTATGATCAAAATGTTCCACAAATGATTAATTTGAGAAAGTTAGTTGATCCCAGTTGCAGTGGGGTTACTGAAGCTGACCACCATAACACTGGGCTAGAGAAAGAGCATTGGCTGCTGTGAAGTAAATCTGTGGATGTGGGTTAGGATGTGGGATAGTTGTATTATATTACAGCTCCTCGTAGCATGTTATATTGCTGGGTTGAAGTGATATATGTTGTTACTGGTTGCTGATGATCCTGAAGAACACACAAGTCTTCAATGTAAAGCAAACGCATTTATTAAGTAATGATAAAACTAATAAATGAGTTCGACACTTTACTGAACTATATCTAGAAATCAAGTAATGACATATAACTATATAAACTGTATCTGAACTACACGTGGTATCTAGGCTGTGATCTAACAATACCATGCTACTGCTATCTAGCTGCTCCTGTGTGGAAAGAGACCAAGAGCCTTTGGGAGCTCAGTTATATAGTGTGATCTGGTGGTGCCCTCTAGTGGTAGTGCCACAGCTAAGTGTTGTGATTAACCCTTTAGTTACATGTCTGTCTACATATCATTACAAGGATTGTGAAATCCCGCCCTTCGCAGCCCACCAAGGTCACTGAAGAATGGCTATTATGCCAAGGATTTTGGTGGCTCTGGAATTATAGCTCAGCAAGGAGTTAGTATCTTCATGGGATAAGGAGAGAAGAAAGTGATGTACCATCAATGACGACAGACGAGAGTCGGAAGAGTAAACTGTGGCTTTAATCAGCTAAAAGATGCCTGCTGGCAGCCGGTCCCAGAATGAGGGCAGGGCTGAAGGATAGCTACCTTTATACTTGAGCCCGAGGGGCAGAGCCAGCAGGGACAAACCCAGACATGTAACAAACAGTAAGAACAGTAAGTACCATAAGTAAGAACAGTAAGTACAATATAATACAGTGGTCTACCACATTCACCCCCTGTTAAAAAAGCGTCCGGCAGGGGTGAAGTGGACGGGTTGAATTAGAGATCAAGTCTGTCGGGGGCTTTGACCTTCTGCTGTGATCGCCTCAGTCCCGGCTGTGGTGAGGACACTGGTGTCAGGTGAAGTGTTGAGGCCTGCGTGTCCAGGAACGTGTCATCTTCAGGATAAGTAGCAATGGAGGGAGACGGTGTTGAGTCGTGAGTAACAACAGAGGGAGACAGTGTAGAGTCGGGGGTAGTGGTGATGATCGCTGGGGAACCTGCGGTTGCCAAGTCCCGAAGGCAGACTGTGTCCTCCCACCTGTCATGTTGTGCCACGTAGGCATATTGGGGGTAGCATGGAGGTGAAGGACCCGTTCGACCATGGGGTCCGACTTGTGACTCCTCGCATGCTTCCGGAGGAGGACGGGCCCTGGAACCATCAGCCAGGACGGGAGCGAGATCCTGAGGTGGACTTCCTGGGGAAGACAAACATTCTCTCGTGAGGTGTCGCATTGGTGGTGGTACACAGGAGCTACTAGATGGAGTGGAGCGCCTCGGGAAGGACCTCCTGCCAGCGGGAGACAGGGAGACTCCTAGACCGTAGGACAGCCTTCCAGTCCGTCGCGTTCTCCCTCTCCACCTGTCCATTTCCCCGGGGGTTGCAGCTCGTAGTCCTGCTTGAGGCAATGCCCTTGCTAAGCAGGAACTGACGCAGCTCATCACTCATGAAGGAGGAACCCCGATCACTATGGATGTAAGTGGGAAACCGAACAAGGTGAAGAGGCTGTGCAGGGCTTTGATGATTGCGGCAGAGGTCATGTCAGGGCATAGGTTGGCGAAAGGGAAACGTAAGTACTCATCAATGATGTTGAGAAAGTACACAATACGGTCAGTGGAGGGGAGGGGCCCTTTGAAATCGATGCTGAGGCGCTCAAAGGGGCGGGAGGCCTTTACCATGTGTGCTCTGACCGGCCAAAAGAAGTGCGGTTTGTACTCCGCGCAGACCTGGCAGTCCTTAGTCATGGTCCTGACCTCCTCGATGGAGTAAGGCAGGTTGCGGGCCTTGATAAAATGAAAAAAACGTGTGACCCCCGGATGACAGAGATCATTGTGGAGGGCCCAAAGTTGGTCTACTTGTGCGCTGGCACATGTACCGCGAGATAGGGCATCTGGGGGCTCATTGAGCTTCCCAGGTCGATACAAGATATCATAATTATATGTGGACAGTTCGATCCTCCACCTTAGGATCTTGTCATTCTTGATCGTGCCCCGCTGTGTATTATTGAACATGAAGGCAACCGACCGTTGGTCAGTGAGGAGAGTGAATCGCCTGCCGGCCAACTCTGGAGGGTACGGGAGAAGAAAGCCACGGGCCTGCCCGCCTGGTTGAGGGTAGCGGCCAGAGCAAAGTCAGACGCATCGCTCTCCACTTGGAACGGGATGGACTCGTCCACAGCGTGCATCGCGGCTTTGGCAATATCTGCCTTGATGCGGTTGAAGGCCAGGAGGGCCTCAGCTGTCAGGGGGAAAATGGTGGATTTAATGAGTGGGCGAGCCTTGTCCGCATAATTGGGGGCCCACTGGGCATAATAGGAAAATAACCCCAGGCATCTCTTCAGGGCCTTGGAGCAGTGGAAGTTCCAGGATGGGGCGCATGCGGTCGGGATCGGGCCCTAGGACTCCGTTTTCCACAACGTAGCCAAGGATGGCTAGGTGGGTTGTGCGAAGACGCATTTCTCCTTATTGTATGTGAGGTTAAGGAGCTTGGCGGTGTGGAAGAAATGTTGGAGGTTAGCGTCATTGTCCTGCTGGTCATGGCTGCAGGTAGTGACATTATCCAGATACGAGAATGTGGTCCGCAGAAGTATTGGTCAACTATTCGGTCCACCATCCCTTGAAAGACCGAGACCCCATTGGTGACGCCGAAGGGGACCCTGAGGAAGTGGTAGAGGCGGCCATCTGCCTCGAAGGCAGTGTATTGGCGGTCCTCTGGGCGGATAGGAAGCTGGTGGTACGCGGACTATAAGTCAATAGTTGAGAAGACTCGGTGCTGCGCAATCCGATTGACCATGTCAGATATGCGGGGAAGAGGGTACGCATCGAACTGCGTGTACCGGTTGATCGTCTGACTGTAGTCGATGACCATCCGGTGCTTATCCCCAGTTTTGACGACCACCACTTGGGCTCTCCAGGGAGCTAATACTGGCCTCTAGGATTCCTTCCCGCAGGAGTCGCTGGACCTCCGACCTGATAAAGGCCTTGTCCCGAGCAATGTATCATCTGCTCCTAGTGGCGACAGGCTTACAGTCCGGGGTGAGGTTAGCAAAGAGTGGGGGTGGGGCGATCTTAAGGGTCGAGAGGCTACAGACGGTGAGAGGGGGCAGGGGTCCATCGAACTCCAAGGTAAGGCTTTTGAGGTGGCATTGGAAATCTAGACTTAGTAGTAGGGCAGCACAGAGTTGGGGGAGGATGTAGAGCTTGACATTTTTCTACTCGACGCCCCGTAATGTAAGGGTTCCGACATAGTACCCATGGACTTCCACAGAATGTGATTCGGAAGCCAGGGAGATTTTCTGGGTCGCGGGTAAAATTGGGAGGGAGCAGCGCCTTACCGTATCTGGGTGAATGAAACTCTCTGTGCTCCCGGAGTCGAAGAGGCAGGTCGTCTCGTGGCCGTTGATCCGGACGGCCATCATGGATTTAGTGAAGTGATGAGGTCGAGATTGGTCGAGGGTGATGGAGGCGAGCTTCGGAAGGTGGGTGGGTTGATCGAGGATAGCGGAGGCGAGCGTACGATCTGGTGAGCAGGGGTTCCGGGAGGTGGCGGGGTGATTCCAAGATGGCGGCCCCCATGGGTCGCACGTGGCGGGTGGTGTCGAAGATGGCAGCCCCCACAGGTCGCAAGTGGCGGGTGGCGTCGAAGATGGCGGCCAAGATGGCAGCCCCCACGGGTCGCACGTGGCGGATGACGTGGAAGATGGGGGCGGTCCCCGCGGGCTGCACGCAGCACTGCTGGGTTTAGAAACAGGTCGGGCCTGGCAGACTTTAGAGAAGTGGCCCTTCTTTCCGTACCCGTTGCAGATCGCGTTCCTCGCTGGGCAGCGTTGTCTGGGGTGCTTACCCTGGCCACAGAAGTAACATTTCGGGCCTCCAGAGTTGGCAGGTCGCTGCGCGGCACAGGCTTGCGGCAGCCCTGGGTCGGGTGATGGCGGCGCCCACGAAGTCCACGAGGGTGCCGCGTGGTCGGAGGTGTAAGCATCCATGTTATGAAAGGCCACTTCCTTTTTTTAAAAAAAAAATATTTTATTGAAAATTTTTGGCCAACCATCACAGTACATTGTGTATCCTTTACACAGTAATATCACAATATAAATAACAATGGCCAGTTTTATAAACAAGAAATAAATAATATATAAACAAAAACAAAAACAAAACTAAATGGCAACTGCCTTGTCCCAGATAAATATTCTCCAAAAATATGTTTTAACAGTCCAATATACAATTATCTACAACAACAACCTATACATATTATACTTATATACTTATATATTAACATCCCTGAGAATCCCTCTGGTTCCTCCCCCCCCCCCCCCCCCCCCCCCGGGTTGCTGCTGCTGTCTTCTTCTTTTCCATTCCTTCTATCTTTCTGTGAGGTATTCGACGAACGGTTGCCACCGCCTGGTGAACCCTTGAGCCGATCCCCTTAGGACGAACTTAATCCGTTCCAGCTTTATAAACCGTGCCATGTCATTTATCCAGGTCTCCACACCCGGGGGCTTGGCTTCCTTCCACATCAACAGTATCCTGCGCCGGGCTACTAGGGACGCAAAGGCCAAAACATCAGCCTCTCTCGCCTCCTGCACTCCCGGCTCTTCTGCAACCCCGAATATAGGCAACCCCCAGCTTGGTTCGACCTGGACCCCCACCACCTTCGAAAGCACCTTTGTCACCCCCACCCAAAACCCCTGTAGTGCCGGACATGACCAGAACATGTGGGTGTGATTCGCTGGGCTTCTCAAGCATCTCGCACACCTATCCTCTACTCCAAAAAATTTACTGAGCCGTGCTCCAGTCATATGCGCCCTGTGTAACACCTTAAATTGTATCAGGCTTAGCCTGGCACACGAGGACGATGAGTTTACCCTACTTAGGGCATCAGCCCACAGCCCCTCCTCAATCTCCTCCCCCAGCTCTTCTTCCCATTTCCCTTTCAGCTCATCTACCATAATCTCCCCCTCTTCCCTCATTTCCCTATATATGTCTGATACCTTACCGTCCCCCACCCATGTCTTTGAGATCACTCTGTCCTGCACCTCCTGCGTCGGGAGCTGCGGGAATTCCCTCACCTGTTGCCTCGCAAAAGCCCTCAGTTGCATATACCGGAATGCATTCCCTTGGGGCAACCCATATTTTTCGGCCAGCGCTCCCAGACTTGCAAACGTCCCATCTACAAACAGATCTCTCAATTGTGTTACTCCTGCTCTTTGCCATGTTCCAAATCCCCCATCCATTCTCCCCGGAGCAAACCTATGATTATTTGTTATCGGGGACCACACCGAGGCTCCCGTCTTTCCCCTATGCCGTCTCCATTGCCCCCAAATTTTCAGAGTAGCCACCACCACCAGGCTTGTGGTGTATTTCTTCGGTGAGAACGGCAACGGCGCCGTCACCATGGCTTGTAGGCAAGTCCCCCTACAGGACGCCTTCTCCAATCTCTTCCACGCCGCTCCCTCCTCTTCTCCCATCCACCAACATACCATTGAGATGTTGGCGGCCCAGTAGTACTCGCTCAGGCTCGGTAGCGCCAGCCCCCCCCTATCCCTACTACGCTGCAAAAATCCCTTCCTCACTCTCGGGGTCTTCCCGGCCCACACAAAACTCATGATACTCTTCTCAATCCTTTTGAAAAAAGCCTTCGTGATCACCACCGGGAGGCACTGAAACACAAAGAGGAATCTCGGGAGGACCACCATTTTAACCACTTGTACCCTCCCTGCCAGTGACAGGGATACCATGTCCCATCTCTTGAAGTCCTCCTCCATCTGTTCCACCAACCGCGTTAAGTTTAACCTATGCAATGTACCCCAATTCTTGGCTATCTGGATCCCCAAGTAGCGAAAGTCCCTTGTTACCTTCCTCAGCGGTAAGTCCTCTATTTCTCTGCTCTGCTCCCCTGGATGCACCACAAACAGCTCACTTTTCCCCATGTTCAGCTTATATCCTGAAAATTCTCCAAACTCCCCAAGTATCCGCATTATCTCTGGCATCCCCTCCGCCGGGTCCGCCACATACACCAATAAATCGTCCGCGTAAAGAGATACCCGATGTTCCTCTCCTCCCCTGAGTACTCCTCTCCACTTCCTGGAACCCCTCAATGCTATTGCCAGGGACTCAATCGCCAGTGCAAACAATAATGGGGACAGAGGACATCCCTGCCTCGTCCCTCTATGGAGCCGAAAATACGCAGACCCCCGTCCATTCGTGACCACGCTCGCCATCAGGGCCCTATACAGCAGCTGTACCCATCTAATATACTCATCTCCAAAGCCAAATCTCCTCAACACCTCCCACAAATAATCCCACTCCACTCTATCAAATGCTTTCTCGGCATCCATCGCCACCACTATCTCCGCTTCCCCCTCTGGTGGGGGCATCATCATTACCCCTAGCAGCCTCCGTATATTCGTATTCAGCTGTCTCCCCTTCACAAACCCAGTTTGGTCCCCATGGACTACCCCCGGGACACAATCCTCTATCCTCATTGCCATTACCTTGGCCAGAATCTTAGCGTCTACATTTAGGAGGGAAATAGGTCTATAGGACCCGCATTGCAGCAGGTCTTTTCCTTCTTTAGGAGAAGCGATATCGTTGCCTCCGACATAGTCGGGGGCAGCTGTCCCCTTTCCTTCGCCTCATTAAAGGTTCTCATCAGTATCGGGGCAAGCAAGTCCACATATTTCCTATAAAATTCGACTGGAAATCCATCCGGTCCCGGAGCCTTCCCCGCCTGCATACTCCTAATTCCTTTCACTACTTCCTCTATCTCGATCTGTGCTCCCAGTCCCACCCTCTCCTGCTCCTCCACCTTAGGAAATTCCCGCCGGTCCAGGAAGCACATCATTCTCTCCTTCCCATCCGGGGGCCGAGCTTCGTATAATCTTTTATAGAATGCCTTGAACACTCCATTCACTCTCTCCGCTCCCCGCTCTATCTCTCCTTCCTTATCCCTCACTCCCCCTATTTCCCTTGCTGCTCCCCTTTTCCTCAATTGATGGGCCAGCAACCTGCTCGCCTTCTCCCCATACTCATACTGTACACCCTGTGCCTTCCTCCACTGTGCTTCTGCAGTACCCGTTGTCAGCAAGTCAAATTCTACGTGTAACCTTTGCCTTTCCCTGTACAGTCCCTCCTCCGGTGCCTCCGCATATTGCCTGTCCACCCTCAGAAGTTTTTGCAGTAACCGCTCCCGTTCCCTACTCTCCTGCTTTCCTTTATGTGCCCTTATTGATATCAGCTCCCCTCTAACCACTGCCTTCAGCGCCTCCCAGACCACTCCCACCTGGACCTCCCCGTTATCATTGAGTCCCAAGTATTTTTCAATGCACCCCCTCACCCTTAGGCACACCCCTTCATCTGCCATTAGTCCCATGTCCATTCTCCAGGGTGGACGCTCTTCTGTTTCCTCCCCTATCTCCAAGTCTACCCAATGTGGAGCGTGATCCGAAATGGCTATAGCCGTATACTCCGTCCCCCTCACCTTCGGGATCAACGCCCTTCCCAAAACAAAAAAGTCTATTCGCGAATAAACTTTGTGGACATAGGAGAAAAACAAAAACTCCTTACTCCTAGGTCTGCTAAATCTCCACGGGTCTACTCCTCCCATCTGCTCCATAAAATCTTTAAGCACCTTGGTTGCAGCCGGCCTCCTTCCAGTCCTGGATCTCGACCTGTCCAGCCCTGGCTCCAGCACCGTATTAAAATCTCCCCCCATTACCAACTTTCCCACCTCTAGGTCCGGTATGCGTCCTAGCATGCGCCTCATAAAATTGGCATCATCCCAGTTCGGGGCATATACGTTTACCAAGACCACCGCCTCCCCCTGTAATTTGCCACTCACCATCACGTATCTGCCCCCGCTATCCGCCACTATGGTCTTTGCCTCAAACATAACCCGCTTCCCCACTAGTATAGCCACCACCCTGTTTTTCGCATCTAGCCCCGAATGAAACACCTGCCCCACCCATCCTTTGCGTAGTCTAACCTGGTCTATAAGTTTCAAGTGCGTCTCTTGTAACATAACCACGTGTGCCTTAAGTTTCTTAAGGTGTGCGAGTACTCGTGCCCTCTTTATCGGCCCGTTCAGCCCTCTCACATTCCACGTGATCAACCGGGTTGGGGGGCTTTTTACCCCCCCCCCCCTTGTCGATTAGCCATCCCCTTTTTCCAGCTCCTCACCCGGTTCCCACGCAGCTGTGTCCCCCCCAGGCGGCGCCCCCCCGCCCACCCCACCCCATTCCGGCTCCCCCCTCTCCCCAGCAGCAGCAACCCAGTAACTCCCCCCTCCCACCCCCTCCGCTAGATCCCCCACTAGCGTAGTTACACCCCCCATGTTGCTCCCAGAAGTCAGCAAACTCTGGCCGACCTCGGCTTCCCCCCGTGACCTTGGCTCGCACCATGCGACGCCCCCTCCTTCCTGCTTCCCTATTCCCGCCATGATTATCATATCGCGGGAACAAAGCCCGCGCTTCCCTTTTGGCCCCGCCCCCCATGGCCAACGCCCCATCTCCTCCACCTCCCTTCCTCCCTCCACCACCACCTGTGGAAGAGAGAAAAGTTACCGCATCGCAGGATTAATAACATAAAACTCATCTTTCCCCCCCTTTTTCCCCCCTCTTCGCCCCCCATACTCGCCCCACCACTTTGTTTCAAACGTTCTTTTTTAGTAACCTGCTTATTCCAGTTTTTCTTCCACAATAAAAGTCCACGCCTCATCCGCCATCTCAAAGTAGTGGTGCCTCCCTTGATATGTGACCCACAGTCTTGCCGGTTGCAGCATTCCAAATTTTATCTTCTTTTTGTGAAGCACCGCCTTGGCCCGATTAAAGCTCGCCCTCCTTCTCGCCACCTCCGCACTCCAGTCTTGATATACGCGGATCACCGCGTTCTCCCACCTACTGCTCCGAGTTTTCTTTGCCCATCTAAGGACCATCTCTTTGTCCTTAAAACGGAGGAATCTCACCACTATGGCTCTGGGAATTTCTCCTGCTCTCGGCCCTCGCGCCATCACTCGGTATGCTCCCTCCACCTCCAGCGGACCCACCGGGGCCTCCGCTCCCATTAACGAGTGCAGCATCGTGCTCACATATGCCCCGACGTCTGCTCCTTCTACACCTTCAGGAAGACCAAGAATCCTTAAATTGTTCCTCCTCGCGTTATTCTCCAGCACCTCCAATCTTTCCACACATCGTTTATGGTGTGCCTCGTGCATCTCCGTCTTCACCACCAGGCCCTGTATATCGTCCTCGTTCTCGGCAGCCTTTGCCTTCACGACCCGAAGCTCCCGCTCCTGGGTCTTTTGCTCATCCTTTAGCCCTTCGATCGCCTGTAATATCGGGGCCAACAGCTCCTTCTTCATCTCCTTTTTAAGCTCTTCCACGCAGCGTTTCAAAAACTCATGTTGTTCAGGGCCCCATATTAAACTGCCACCTTCCGTCGCCATCTTGGTTTTTGCTTGCCTTCCTTGCCGCTGCTCTAAAGGATCCACCGCAATCCGGCCACTTTCCTCTCCTTTTTCCATCCGTATCCAGGGGGGATTCCCTTCTGGTTTACCGCACTGTGCTTTTAGCCGTTAAAATTGCCGTTGGGGCTCTTATTAAGAGCCCAAAAGTCCGTTCCACCGGGAGCTGCCGAAACGTGCGACTTAGCTGGTCATCGCCGCACCCGGAAGTCTGAAAGGCCACTTCCAACGAGTCTGAGAGCTGTACTGTGTCTTGGAAGTCGAGTGTACCCGCTTCTAGTAGGCGCTGGCGGATGTAATTAGATTTTATGCCTGCGACATAGGCGTCCCGGATCAGCAATTCGGTGTGCTTGACAGCCGATACCGCCTTACAGCTGCTGTTCCGGCCGAGTACCCGCAAGGCGTGCAGAAATTCAACTTGCGATTCTCCGGAGCACTGTCGCCTCATGGCAAGGAGATGCCTAGCATACACCTCGTTGACTTCTTTAACATACTGCCCCTTCAACAGCGTTATCGCATCCTCGTACGAGGTAGCGTCCCTGATAAGAAGGAAAACTTGCGGGCTCACCCGGGAGTTGAGGACTCGCAGCTTGTGGGTCTCAGCAACGGCAGTGGCGGAGGAATCAATGGAAGGTTCGAAGCAGCTTAGCCAGTGTTCAAACGTGGCAGTGGCGTCAGCTGCTTGGGGTCCAGCTCCAGGCGGTCAGGCTTGAGCGATGGATCCATCTTAAAATTTTAGCTGATACAAGCTGGGGGCTAGCAATATTTGGAGTAGTGGATGAACCGGGAGTGCAGGAGGCGAAAGAGGCCGGCATTCTGGCCTTTGCGTCCCTAGTAGCCCGGCGAAGGATCTTGCTAATGTGGAAGGAGGCGAAGCCCCCCCCAGCCTGGAGCCCTGGATAAATGATCTGGCTGGGTTCATAAAGTTGGAGAGGATTGAGTTTGCCTTGAGAGGGTCTGCGCAGGGGTTCTACAGGCGGTGGCAACCGTTCCTAGACTATCTCGCGGAGCGTTAGAGGAAGGTCGGTCAGCAGCAGCAGCAACCTTGGGGGGGGGGGGGGGGCGGGGGGGTGGAGGGGTCGTCCTGGGAGGGGGGGAGGGGGCGGGGAAAGGGGGGACTGCCTGGGAGGGTGGATGAGCAAGAGATAACATGAAGGGTTGGGGAAACTGGCACGTACTGGTGAGGGCCAGTGTACAAAGCTGTGTAAATATATCATTTTGCCATGTATATATCTTGCTCTGCGCGATTTCTCGTTTTTTTTTTGTTATGGGGGGGGGGGGGGGGGGGGGCAGGGGGGGTTATTGATTGTAAGGGAGAAAAATTGTGTTAAAAAACTTTCATAAACATATATATTTCTTTAAATAAATTTTTTTAGCTGATTAAATTGATGTACCAGCAATGACGACAGACGAGAGTCGGAAGAGTAAACGGTGGCTTTAATCAGCTAAAAGATACCTGCTGACAGCTGGTCCCAGAATGACGGCAGGGCTGGAGGTTAGCCACGTTTATACTTGAGCCCGAGGGGCGGAGCCACAGGCGGAGCCAGCAGGGACAAACTCAGACATGTAACAAACAGTAAGAACAGTCAGTACAATAAGTAAGAACAGTAAGTACAATATAATACAGTGGTTACCACAAAAAGAAGTTAGAAAAGAGAAGTACACCAATAATGGATTTTAGGTCCTAAAACAGATTTCTACAGTGGAAAATATCGCAGAGATTCAAATACTTAATTAATTTAATTACCACTAGATGGAGCTTTACACACATCTTTCACTTGGCACTGGCAATTTTGCTGGTGAACGGGCCTACAGTTCAGCGATGCTCTCGGCATCAAGATAATGGCTGCCTTTGCAAATTACTTTCCAGACGATATTATCGGCTCCCTGGTGCAGGTTTTTTGTGCTCATGTTGATGAATTGCGAAATAGCCTTGAGAGAATCATGGAAATGGAGGAGAATCCTATTGTTTGATAAAGCAATTTCCCTGGTGAGAGTTCGCCTTTGATTTTTGGAAATCCTGTTGCATGGTATGACGTTTATCCTGACCGACTCGGGATGTAGGGGCCGGACAAGGATTGTTTGTGAGCCCGGCCTCTTGCGAGGAGTGGGGGGGGGGGGGTGGTTTGAGGGTTTGTTGTCATGCTTACGTAATTGCAATTTGAATGTTGTGCATTTCAGGTTCGACGGAGCACATTGTACCTCGTCTTTGAGGCCTGGGGTTTGTCAGAGACCCTGACCACGGGTCTTACTGTTGCCCTGTCTTCGATGCTCATCATGAGTGGTTGGAGGCAGCTGGACGTGTCAAGTCATCCACCCTCCCCACACCCCTCAGCTTGGGCCTAAATTCCTTACTGACTGAGCTTCAGGGCGATGGTATGGCGGAGGTGAAGGTGCTTAATTTGATGGAATTTTGGAGGGATTCTGAGGGTTGCTCAACAATCCTGTCATGGCTTTGGCCTTTACAAGTGCAACAGATGCTGTTATTACCCGGCAGTTCATCAATAATCTTAAATTTTATTCCTTTGCGATTATGCTGCTGATTTCATGTTATTGTCTTTTTTCCTGACAAGGGTGTATGATATATGAGCACAAAGGTGAGGGTCGCATGTAATCCTGGTTTGCCAAAAAACATTCTGAGTCGGTAATGTGACACATGGTTTGTACCTAGTCTTGCCCTTCTTTTCTTTTATGCACTGTACCCCTTGCACTTATGAGGAGAGAGTGAATTTTAGACACCCCTTATCTCGATTATAGGAAAGATAAATGGAGCCATAGCAGCTTGAGAATTCATGTTTATCTCCCATGAAAGTACGGACAGATCATGTATCCCAGAGAGGAATGAGTTCCTTCTGATTCTTCTTTGTGGTTGGCATCTCTGAAGTTGTTAGGGTGGAGGGAAATAAGTGGTGGCACGTGTCTAAGTGTGGTCAAGTAATCCTTGCTTGATTTGCTGGAGTAACAGTCTGTGTGCCTTGGATCTGCGTTATTGGAGCCCTTATTCGGTTTGAGGATAGGCTTGATGGGGAACTTAGTCACCATCCTCCTATTGTATGAATATTTGTTGGTCCTCTCTGTATAAATATGTAGAATCATTCTGCACTGTGCCTGAGGTTAAAGTTTTGTTGCTTCATGTGTTATATTAAGTTCCTTTTGGAACTGGTGTTCTCACAAATTCTCTCTGTACGTTTTTATTTGTTACTGTGGGGTGAAAGAATCCATGATTAGCTCTTGTAAGGGTGCAGACAGGTCTGATATCTGAGAGGAAGCATGTTATTGGTGTCTCTAGTGTTGCTAGAGTTGAGGGAGATGTGTTCTTACACATGCCCAAACTTGGTGGAAGAACCTGTCCTGCATTTTCGTGGTTATTGCGAGTAATCACCGCATGGGAAGGACTGCACCGTTTTAACATGTTTTCATGGCCTTATCCTGTTCTCCCTTGATCTCTGGGAATGTGCGTAGAGACATCAAGTTGAATTTAGTGATTGTACTGGGCCAACTGTTCTCCTGCCCTCCTCTTTATCTATATGTAGGTTGAGACATTTTTGCTATGCTGAACCATTCCTGTGGTTTTGTTGCGTTATTTGTTAAAATGGAAAACGTTCAACAGAAATATTTTTTTTATAAAGAGGTCTTTGCAATTGTCAGAAAAAGTAACTACCTCAGAGCTGTGTTAGGATTTTCAGTTAACCGTACTAAATTGTAGGTCAGCACGGTGGTGCAGTGGTTAGCGCTGCTGCCTCATGGCGCTGATCCCGGCCCCGGGTCACTGTCCGTGTGGAGTTTGCACATTCTCCCCGTGTTTACGTGGGTCTCACCCCCACAACACAAAGATGTGCAGGCTAGGTGGATTGGCCACGCTAAATTGCCCCTTAATTGGAAAGATTTTTTAAAAAACTTAATTAAGAAGTTGCTGGAATGCAAATGTTAATTAATGTGTGGAAGCAAAATGGAATTTACTTTTGTGATTCATTCAATGGTTCAATTGTCTGATTCGGAGTTAGAACAGTTAGATTGGTTGGCATAATGAACAACCTATGAATAGACCATAAGAACCAATAATGGGCAAATATGAGCTTGAAAGTAGTTTGACAGCCAAGGGTGGGATTGAGGGAGTTATGGAATGTTTTAAAAATTAAATTACGGGATGTGGCCGTCGCTGGTTAGGTCAGCATTTTTTGCCCATCACTAGTTGCCCTTCAGAAGGTGGTAGTGGGTTGCCTTCTTGAAACTGCAGTCCTTGAGGTGTAGGTACACCCACTGTACTGTCAGTGAGGGGTTACAGGATGTTGCCCCAGCAACAGTGAAGGAGCGGCGATATATTTCCAAGTCAGGTTGGTGAGTGACTTGGATGGGAACCTCCAGCTGGTGGGGTTCCCAGGTATCTGCTGCTCTTGTCCTTCTAGATGGTAGTGGTCATGGGTTTGGAAGGTGCTGTTTAAGAAACCTTGATGAGTTACTGCGGTGTATCTTGTAGATGATACACATGACTGCCACAGTTTGTCGGTGGTGGAGGGTTTGAATGTTTGTGGAAGGGGGAGCAATCAAGCAGTTGCTTTGCCCTGGATGGAATTGAGCTTCTTGAGTGTTGTTGGAGCTGCACTCATCCAGGCAAGTGGAGAGTATTCCATTACATTCCTGACTTGTGCCTTTTAGATGGTGGACAGGCTTTGGGAGTCAGGTGAGTTACTCACGTAAGGATTCCTAGCCTTTGACCTGCCCTGGTAGCAACAGCATTAATGAGGCTAGTCCAGTTCAGTTTCTGATCAATGGGAACCCCCAGGATGTCGATTGTGGGGGATTCAGCAATGGTAATGCCGTTGCTGAATCCTCTCTTGTAGGAGATGGTCATTGCCTGGCATTTGTATGGCACAAATGTAACTAGTCCGAAGGATGAGTCCATGTTGACTCTGGTCTATCACCTTTCGGTAGTTTGAGCAGTTATGAAGACATGAGGCAATGAGGAGAGAAGAAAGAAGAAAACTCTGTGCATGCCAGCTGTCCTGCCCGAATAGGGCCAGTATTTGTTATTTCATAGAATTTCATAGAATTTACAGTGCCGAAGGAGGCCATTCAGCCTGCACCAGCCCTTGGAAAGAGCACCCTACTTAAGCCGCATGCCTCCACCCTATCCCCCTTTATCCCCACCTAACATTTTTTGGACACTAAGGGCTATTTAGAATGGTTAATCCACCTAACCTGCACATTTTAGGATTTTAGGAGAAAACCGGAGCACCCGGAGGAAACCCACGCACACACGGGGAGAACATGCAGACTCCGCACAGACAGTGATTCAAGCCGTGAATCAAACCTGGGACCCTGGAGCTGTGAAGCAACTGTGCAACTTTGTCGCGGTTGCTGTGTAACTAATGTGTTTTGGACATCTTAACTCTCATTAAACTGAATATACTCACAGACTTAGTTGCAGTTGACCCAAATTGACTGATTAAACACAACAATACTGTATAATTAAAAAACACACCAAATTGATGAGTTTTAATCTCAAAAGTGTTCTGTGCTCTCAGCACAGAAATCTGAGACATCTGCCCCTGGTAAATTTCATTTTGACTCCACGTCAGCATCACATCATGTGGAACAACAAAAATACTTCATTTTCACATCCGGAGTTGATTCTGTCCTTAACCAAATGCTCACACACCAAACTATCAGCACAGTTTTCTTTTGTTGCTGCCAGAAAATGATATGGCTTCAGGAGTGGGCAGGTGTAATGATGCACTTTCACAGACCTCATTTGTGAAAACCAGCAACGACGGCTGGTTTATTTATTCTTCACATCGGAGCCTGTTCTAAGCAGAATTGAAACATAGCTGGAACTTAACCAACTCCCACACAGCCAATCCCCTTGTCCAGCATGATTCCAACTATAGGTTTTACCCTTCCAGACACACTTAAAACTATACCTATGTTTATCAATACATTCCAGAACATAAACATTCAATGCATTAAAAAGGAGTTCCTCATGTCACCTCGGGTTCCTTTACCTCTCACCTTAAACTTGTAACCTTTGGCAATTGACCCTTCGGCCTTTGAAAACAATTTTCAATTATTGATTTCCAAGTGTCAGCAAAACTGAATGGTTTGGAACAATTAAAGGAGATATTCACCATGAGGAAAAAGGAATTCTTGACACTTAATAGAAAGTTACAAAAGGTATCCGATCACCTTAACGTATGGGGGCAATTTTGAAAGTTAGTCATGTAGACATGATTAGTGTTCAGAGTTTTTGGATAAAAGCTTTCCAGACCAGTTCAGGGGCCCCGCCGGGGGTGAAAGAACCCGCCATGGATAAGCTGGCTCAGGGAAAGCTACTTGAATTTAAGAAGGCTGAGATTAGGCCAGTGAAATGAAAAGGGGTCGGGAAAATGGATTTCACAACAGGTGATAGGAGTGAGCCAGAGACTGAATTGGTCAACACCTCCTGTGTTAACTTAAACAGGGAACAGGGCCGTCCACCGGCAGCAAACTGATAGTGATGGAGTTGCCTCACACAGTCAAAAGAGCCACATGGCAGAGCAGTAGAAGCTAGCTCACTCCATGTGAGCCAGGGTGTCGCAGAGGACATGGGACCGAATAGGAACTGGTCCATTCCTACAGTGGCTACATTGGGAAAGTCATTATCACCCATGCTCGCCCTGGCTCAAAAGACAGGGCAGGTGTTGCAGTTAACCCCCAGACATCCAAAATGAGTGGGCAGTACTCAGTTGAGCAGCGTCGGGGAAAAATAAAGGCTGAGATGGGAGTAGCAAAGGTTACAGGAGATGCCTCACCTGGTTGATGAGCTATCGGGCAGCGCAGCAGGAGCTAAATGGCCTCTGAGGGCAAAAGAGTCCTAAACAGAATGGGGCAGGTTGGCAACCAACCCATCCTCAAGGTAACAGGGAAACAGTCACCTTGAAATTCTACTGGCCTTGGAACTACCACAAGGGAAGTTCATGTGCAGTTAGAACCAAATTGAATCCAACCGGTGAGTATCTGCCAGAAGATGGACAAATCTGTGGGTAGACAGGTGGGATCAACTGAGAAGTAGGGACAGGAGGCCCCCCAGTGGCAAGGCTGGCAGACCCCGGAATCTCAAATGACCAGACAGGAACCTTGATGCAAGAGCGATAGGAAGATGTGGCCACTTTGCACAGAAAATTGAAAGAAACTCACAGGGATCCACTGGGAGGTTTCCCACTAGCAGTGCATGATAAAGGTGTGGTCAAACCCCACCAATAAATCAAAAGTCCTACCAGCTAAGCTCCAACCAGCTGGCCCGGTTCAGGTAGGAAACCTAACAGGCTTGGTGGGATTCTCCCCTCCTGAGAATAAATGTTGACGCCGGGGCAGGATTCATGGACTTCCATGACAACAAAACTATGCCGCACCTGGACTGAATCAGCAACTGTTAAGGGACGAGCACTGGCACCACATGGAACATAATCGATTCCAATGAGAAACGGTGCGGGATTCACCAGATTCGCATTTGACACTTGGGAGGCTGACAAGCTGCAGCTGCAAAGACACATTTCACTCCCCACACACACCATCTCAGCCAACAAGATGAGGAGAGCATCATGGACGGCAACCCTCAACAAGCGACCCAAGACACCACGGAGCTCGAGTCCGGGGATGACACTGATTTCCCTTCACAGCTGTCCATACACCGTCCACCATCCCAGACACTCACCGCGGTTAGACACTTTAGTGAAGAGGCTTTGGGACACTCACTGGTGTGCACCACACACATGCTCTGGTACAGCAGGTGGCGGTAGAAAGTCCCGAGGGCGCAGACGTTCAGAGGGCGGTCGACCCCAGGGACGAGCTGCCATCCAGACGGGTTTCAGACATCTGGAACGGACAGTCCCATCGATCGTGGAGATGCAGTTGCAGTCAGGGACTACATGATGGGTTGTTGGTGATCATCCAGCACCTACAGGTGCAGTTGAAGGAGTCCATCCCCGTGCAGGAGCAGGAGGTGGTGCCAATCTCCAGGCCAACACCACAGGGGTAGCGTCCGTGGTGGAGGCATTTGACGCAAGGGTTTCAGCTATGGATCAGCATGTCCAAGGCCTGGGGCATTCTGTGCAGGCGCTAGCCGAAGCCCGGGATTGTCACATCACAGGCAGCCATGTGCCAGAGCCACCTGTAAATTGCAGTGGCGCGTCTGAGCCTGGCCCAGTCACAGCAGGTCACGGCTGAAAACGTCGGCAGCATTACCCAGGCGCTGGCCGGCGTGGCGCAGACACAGAGGAAGGTAGCCCAGTCCCACAGCGAGGTGGCACAGTCACTGGCTGATGTAACACAGGACCAGAAGGCGGTAGCACAGTCAATGAGTGATGTGTCGCAGTCTCAGGTGGCGATGGTCCACTCCCTGTGCTCCAAGGCCACGATCATGCAGACCCTAGTTGAGATCAGAGCGGGCTTCCAGGACTGGCAGCATCAGGTGACTGGCAGCAGCAGGTGGAGCCTGAGGGGATCACTCCGCTCGGACCCCCATCCCATGGAGTAGCCCGGGGGGCTATTGGGCAACCCAAGGGAGGAGGAGGAGTTGGGGCCTTGTCGGTGACTCCCGCAGGGGAGGTGCTGGAACACTGCAGTGCCTCGGGCCCCCCCCCCTGTCCCTGACTCATCTGGCAGGCAGCGGGCAGAACAGGGTGGCACCACGTCACCTGGGACACCCGAGCAGGGCCCGGTTGCTCAGAAAACGCCCGCCAACGGGGACTCAGGATGCAGGGCGGGAATCACAGCAGGCCGCCTCCACTCCTGATATACCTTCTAGGGATCCACCGAGTCATAGTGACAGGGCCCGTAAGGCCAGAAATGTAGATACCAGTTAAGTTAGCACAGGTGCAGGGCACAGTTTAGTTATAAGGGCTAGGGCACGTATCTAGAAATATTTGTGCACCTGAAACACCTGTTAACACTGTTACAACCTGCCTTGGTGCTCTGTCAGATGGGTGCGAGGTGTGGAATCTTCATAACTGTTAAGAATTGTTTAGATTGCCACTTGAAATGTCATTACATACAAGGTTACGGACCATGTGCTGAAAAATGGGATTCAAATAGTTGGATGCTTTATGGTTGATGCAAGCACGATGAGCCGAAGGGCCTCATTCTGTGCTGTAAAACTCAATGACTCTAGTTCAGCTCAGGGTCACATTAAGAGTTATAACTCCACATCATGTGGTGGAATACCAAATCTCCCTCTGTAACAAACCTCCCATCCTTCTAACCAACCTGCACTCTGAAGGTTAGGTCAGTAAAAATTCTACCAAATGTAAAGGTATGAAATCTTGCATTTGTATAACACCCACTGCGTGGGTTTCTTCTGGGTGCTCTGCGTGGGTTTCCACGCGGGTGTTCCAGTTTCCTCCCACAGTCCAAAGGCATGCAGGTTAGGTGGATTGGCCATGATAAATTGCCCTTAGTGTCCAAAAAGGTTAGGAGGGGTTATTGGGTTAAGGGGATAGGGTATAAGTGAGGGACTAATTGGGTCGGTGCAGACTCGATGGGCCGAATGGCCTCCTTCTCCACTGTAAGTTCTATGACCACTTGAATGTCTCAATGCACTTTACAGCTAATAATGACACAGCAGTGTAATGTTTTCTCAGTGCTGCATTCGTGTCAGCCTGGATTTTCTGTCTCAAAGCACAGGCGTGGAATTTGAAGCCTGAACTTTGTACTTCATAGACAGTTGTGCGAGCAACAACAGCATAGCTGACACAGTAGATGAAGAGAAGCAGGAGGCCAAGATAAACTATTTGGTGAGTTTGGAGGCAACAGCATGCATACTGAAAGCAAAGTCATTGTTAGAGATGCCCTGGCTACAATTATATTGGTTAAGTGGGAGGGGTTGATGTAATGTTGACCTTGACAAAGTTTGCAGCAAAGCTGAAGAAGACATTGAGGGATAGTGCAACAGTCAGATGTCATCTTTTGGGAATTTAATTACAGCCTTTTTCAGGCTGGTGGTCGGACTAAAAATTAACTTGCCAGATTCAGACATGGATTTGTAGAAAATTTTAAAAGAGATTTGGGTTGCAAAAGTGCCCAATCACTTTAAAAGAAAAAGGTTGTTGGTAGTTTGCAAGGATAGAAGATTAAGGATAATTTAATTTGAGAGGGATAATGATGCTGATTTTAAAATGGAGATATCACACATTTAATCATCCCCAGTGAAATACAAACTTTCTAAATGGTACTAAGTCTACTGGTGGTCATGGAAATGATCCAATCCATTCCTGCAATATCCTTTGTGCCTAGTTTCATTGATACCTTTAATTTATTTCAGTCCCTGCCAGTGTTCCTTCAAGTCTCAAGTATTGCTGACCTATTCTATTCAATCCTGCTCCCAATCTCATTGAGATACAGAGAAATGTTTGGGTGGAAATGAGAACAATGGTGCTATCTGAGGATTTAGGGGGCTGTTTAGCACACAGGGCTAAATCGCTGGCTTTGAAAGCAGACCACAGCAGGCCAGCAGCACGGTTCAATTCCCGTACCAGCCTCCCCGAACAGGCGCTGGAATGTGGCAACTAGGGGCTTTTCACAGTAACTTCATTTGAAGCCTACTTGTGACAATAAGCGATTTTCATTTGTGGGCAGCACGGTAGCATTGTGGATAGCACAATTGCTTCACAGCTCCAGGGTCCGAGGTTCGATTCCGGCTTGGCTCACTGTCTGTGCGGAGTCTGCACATCCTCCCCGTGTGTGCGTGGGTTTCCTCCGGGTGCTCCGGTTTCCTCCCACAGTCCAAAGATGTGCAGGTTAGGTGGATTGGCCATGATAAATTGCCCTTAGTGTCCAAAATTGCCCTTAGTGTTGGGTAGGGTTACTGGGTTATGGGGATAGGGTGGAGGTGCAGGTTAGGTGGATTGGATGCTATCCCTCTCTCAATAATGCCATGCTTCTCCTCAACTAGCACCTCCACCTACCTCCACACAGTTAGAAATATAGTTTATTTTGTGTTGTATGTCCAGAAAAGGTTACCTGCTGGACTTTGTACTTCATAGACAGTTGTACGAGCAACAACAGCATAGCTGACACAGTAGATGAAGAGAAGCAGGAGGCCAAGATAAACTATTTGGTGAGTTTGGAGGCAACAGCATGCATACTGAAAGCAAAGTCATTGTTAGAGATGCCCTGGCTACAATTATATTGGTTAAGTGGGAGTAACTGCTGGAGTACCATCCAAACTGCAAATTTCAATCTTCCACCGATTCTGATCAACTATTGCCATGTGTGACTGGGTTCATAAAATCCAGACTCGGACATCCTGGGAGGTCATCATCAAGAGCCATAAAGTCTTTCATGTGTATTGTGTAAAGTGCCGACCTAATGTCCCAATGAATGGCATGGACGTAGCACTGGAAGACAGGCTGGCAGCCTGTCATTTAAGAAACAACTGGGACAGTATTTTAGTTTCACCATCCATTTTACTGAGGATTTGGCAGTATGTCGATATGCCTGAATGTAACAGACCCTGGGCCTATGGTTGAATTAGCTGTTGAAAGCCCCACAAGCACTGTAATAAGTCTCCTTAATATGGTATTGTGCATTTTTCTTCTATAATAGATCCGTTTAAAGAATTTCCCATAAATAATAATCTCCATGTTATGTGGAAATGAAAAATACATTTATTACAAGTCTCCATTAAACACACATGGAAAATCAAAAATACCGTCTAAAGTTTTACATTTTATTTGTCATTTCTAAAAACATACAAGTGTGTCATTGCTATGTTGATGCATTAACGAATTATGAGCTTTTAAGTTATCTTTGTATGTCCCTGAGTTAGAACATGGCCAAAATAAAGTTGCTCTACAATGTAGCCCTTTCATTATATGTCTTTGCTGACCTAAAACATAGCCTTTAGGGGAAAAAAGCCACATGAACATGATCACAGCTATGAAGGTGCCCTCTTCATACAGTAATATTTTCACAGCTAATGAAATGTAAATATGCCAATGTGCCAATCCAATGGCAAACTACTTGAAATTTGAAAACAATTCTCACCCAGGTATTCTGCTTAAATTGTGCATTCCATATATAACTGAAGAGGCACCAGTCACATATGTGGATGCATGAAAGGATAATTACAGAAAACTCTCTTGCAGAAGTTCTCAAACTGCTTTTGTAGTACATTAGACAGAATTGATTAAGGTGAGCACAAAGTAAATTTTAAGGTTAGTAACTTCCAATCCCTTCGCTCCACTCAATTTCTTACCTCTTACGGAATGAGAAATTATTAAATTAACAGGTTACTTACTCCATTCAAGTGCATTTTGATTTCAATCCTTTGAAAAAGAAGGAATGGTAAGGCCAGTTGGAGAGTGAACTAAAATACAATGGGGTTCAGTTTCCACCCGTTAGCACAGGCAATATTTGTGCAATTGGGTTGAACGGCTCAACTTGTGCAAAACTTTAGGGAATTTTAAAAGTAAGTGAGTTGCACCTGAAATGACTGTTGTTCACATTTACCATGATCGTCTGCATTGCTTTCGGATTCGCTTTACTGGGCCAGGCCTGTTAACAAAACCAGCCAACCTCACGGTCAAAGCTGTGAGATTCAGCTGATTAGAGGAGACTCTTCCAATTGCAATAGTGCTGTTACATGCCTCTGCACTAGTAGACACATTTTAAAGACTTTTCAACATCAAGAAATAATTCACTAAGACACTGACCAGTGTACATCAATGAAACTAATAATAAGGTCAGTGTTGTTTTTAATATATCACATATCATTTTCAATGTAAATGTTACATTTAGTTGAATACAGGTAGAGGATTGGACACTCACTGAAATGCCTATTTTTAGCTGATGAACCCATTCTCAGCTGTACTAATAAAACCAAAGCAGGTTACTACTCTTAAACACTAAAGAATACTTTATATGAAAAAATAAACATTATTTTCTGTTATGTCACTCGATTAGGCAGGTTCATGGAAAATTTTGTTTGTGGTCATGCAAATGATTCTGATCAGGCATGAACTGTAACCTAACCAGTGGAAACTCTGTCCCAGTATTTTCACACCAACGCATGAATTTGTCGGTCTAGCCTATAATTTGAGCATTCCATTCTAATAATTTAAAAGGGTAATTACATAGTCAGTTCTTATCAAAGAGTATAAATCAGGCTGATGTTCGAAGGTTAAACTGCACTCAAATATGTGTGCCATCAAATACAGGGCAGAAGACATGGGCAGTAGAACTACAGGTAGCAATGGCAGTGCAATGGGACCACCAAGAGCAGAATAAAAGACACAAAGCATATCAGTTCTATTGTTTGAATTGTACGTAATCTAAAATAAAATACCACCAATGTATAAAATTAGATACTCAAATTATAGGCCACACTGTAAGATTGATTTTGTTATATTAGTTGAAATAATAATATAGTGCAAACAATACTACCGGGAATGATAAGCAAACAAAATAGCTGCAAAATAAGTTTTCCATTTTTAAAATTTTGAAACTGGCGAATAAAGGAAACATGGTGTCAGATTTTTCTCAGGGATGTTCGAAGTTCAGCAGAAACCCTATTCAACATTTGCAAACTGAATCTAATCTGAGGGAATTCCTGACCACGCTAGCTGAGCCTTCTAACTGGCTGCAGAAAAGATCATGGGAATTTATCTCTGGGAATTATCTCCTTCAATCTTGGGGCCAGTGAGTTTATCGATATTATATTTATATTCAAAGCAGGTCATCCTCCCTGCTCTTATGATCAACAGCAATGCTGCAAAATCCTTGAAATGAAATAAAACAATCAAGTCAAGTTATGCAATTATACATTTCAGTTTGACATCCACAACTTTACTAGCTGAATCAGCTCTTTTCAAATAGCAAGATAATGCACTTTCCTAGGATTGTTCCAACTGTGTGAAGTGATATTCAATACTGGTAACTCATGTCAGTTATGCCTAATTTGGAACAGATTTGGAAGTGATGGTGTTAGGGAAACTTAATTGGAAAATTTTGGAAAGAACCTGTTTGGCAAACCTAACTCAAAAAAGAATATTAAGAAACTTGCTAAAGGCAGACAGTAAGAGACAAATTAACAAAATCTTAATAAGTACAACAACTGAACCATCGAACACTACTTAACTTGTTACATGGAACGGTATTTAAAAATCAAAGCTAGAGAGTTAAATGCTGTAACCTTGAAAATGGCACTTTGTTACTAGTATTGGGTTAGGTATGACTTGTATTCTGCCAATTACATCTCTATGGTGATTATTGATAGTGCAAATTACGAAGTTGATGATTATACTATTACAGATATAGTTAAGTAAAGAAGTACATTCAATTTTATGTCAGGCCTTTGATGTCTAACAAGCATGGCAAGAATTGCTGGTTTATGCAAGATAAATTAATTCTATGATTCAATGAATCCTCAAGCCAAATGGTAATGGATAACCTAGACATACATGGTAAATCCCAATCCAGTTCTCCCAAATCATTTTCCAAATCAATTTTTGGTACGAAACTGTTGTGCTTAAAAAAAGTTTTAAAATAATGAGTTTAAAACCTTTCAGGTGAATATTTCCAATTAAAATGATGACATTTCACTGTGTTACACTTTCATTGCTTTTGCATGTCCGGATTCTGTTGGTTATCAGAATCTCTTTTGAAGCATGTCCAAAGTGCATTGCACACCAAATTCCATAATTACATTTACACGTAAATATAAATGCATCATGTGGAAACGTCACTGCATACTTCACAACAAGCAATTTAATTAAATAAAAATCATTTTGGATCTTCAACTGTTGGTAGAAAGGTCTTTAGCTGTATAATCTCAGTAACTGGCTGTTTTCTGTCCTGATAAAAATCAAGTCCTGTGATCAGCTCCACATCCCTCACGCGTGCTCTGTGAGCCCAAATCCGCTCTTCAACCCACAGAGATTCTTCTCTGTCATCCTGCCAAGAGCACAGGACACAATAATTTAAACATCGTTAAACATATCTAAATTAAAGCCTGTTAAGATTGTGCTATTCATGCAGATCATGCCACAGAAAAAGAAGTAAACCCTTATACATAAAAGATAGCAGGAGGCCTTTTGGCTCTTCGAGCCTGCTCCGCCATTAATCATGATCATGGCTGATCATCCAACTCAATAGCCTAATCCTGCTTTCCCCCCATAGCCTTTGATCCCATTCTCCCCAAGTGCTATATCTAGCCACCTCTTGAATATGTTCAATGTTTTAGTATCAACTACTTCCTGTGGTAATGAATTCCACAGGCTCACCACTCTGTGGGTGAAGAAATGTCTACTCATCTCTGTCTGAAATGGTTTACCCTGAATCCTCAGACTGTGACCCCTGGTTCTGGACACACCCACCATTGGGAACATCTTCCCTGCATCTACCCTATCTAGCCCTGTTAGAATTTTATAAGTCTCTATGAGATCCCGCCTCATTCTTCTGAACTCCAGCGAGAACAATCCTAACCTAGCCAATCACTCCTCATATGAAAATGAAAACTGAAAATGAAAATCGCTTATTGTCACAAGTAGGCTTCAAATGAAATTACTGTGAAAAGCCCCTAGTCGCCACATTCCGGCGCCTGTTTGGGGAGGCTGGTATGGGAATTGAACCGTGCTGCTGGCCTGCCTTGGTCTGCTTTAAAAGCCAGCTATTTAGCCCAGTGTGCTAAACCAACCCCATATGACAGTATCCCTGGAATCAGTCTGGTAAACTTTTGCTACACTCCCTCGAGAGCAAAACATCCTTCCACAGAAAAGGAGACCAAAACTGCACACAATATTCTAGGTATGTTCTCACCAAGGCCCTGTATAATTGCAGCAACACATCCCTGCTTCTGTACTCGAAACCTCTCGCAATGAAGGCCAACATACCATTTGCCTTCTTTACCCCCTGCTGCACCTGCATGCTTACCTTCAGCGACTGCTGCATAAGGACACACAGGTCTCGCTGCACACTCCCCTCTCCCAATTTACAGCCATTCAGGTAGTAATCTGCCTTCCTGTTTTTGCTTCCAAAGTGAATCACCTCACACTTATCCAAATTATACTGCATCTGCCATTGATTTGCCCACTCGCCCAACTTATCCAGATCATGCTGTAGGATCCTTGCATTCTCGTCATAGTTCAAATCAAAATTTGAAAAGGACCCATTAATTCTTACCCTTTGTTTCCTCTCTGCCAACCAGTTTTCTATCCACTTCAAACACTTCCCCCAATCCCATGCGCTTTAATTTTGCACATTAATCTTTCACGTGGGACTTTGTCAAACGCATGAAATGTAAAACTGGCTCTAAAGACCCATGCTAGGATGATGCTTTGTGCCAGTTATTTTTGGGTAGCAATTTAGTTTTGTGTAGTTCTCTTGAGTATTTTTAACATATTTAAAATTGATGAAATTTGTATCATTTTATTAAAAATTTACAGTGCAGAAGGAGGCCATTCAGCCCATCGAGTCTGCACCAGCCTTTGGAAAGAGCACCCCACTTAAGCCCACATCTCCACCCTATCTTCGTAACCCCACCTAACCTTTTGGACATTGAGGCCAATTTAGTATGGCCAATCGACCTAACCTGCACATCTGTGGACAGTGGGAGGAAACCGGAGCACCCGGAGGAAACCCATGCAGACACGGGGAGAAGGTGCAGACTCCGCACAGACAGTGACCCAAGACAGGAATTGAACATGGGATCCTGGAGCTGTGAAGCAACAGTTCTAACTGTGCCGCCCCACATAAATACTATTTAAAAACCTGCATTTACATTCATCATGTTGCTGATACCAGTCACCTAAATTCTATTAGTGATTATGAACTATTATCCGCGCTTCAGGTGTACTTACTGCACAGCTCTCACTGTTGTCAGGTCTATGAGGCAGAATGAAAGCCAATACATCTAGCGAGGTGTCACATTGTAGAGGGCTTTTCATTGTGTCCTTGCAGTTGGTAAGGACAATGTAGTAATGAGTTGGGATAGGAATTTGTGTATTCTTAACATTCCTTCAAAAACAAAGTAAATAAGCAATTTTACAAAAAAAGGTTGTTTCATTAATACAGAACCCAACATTTGTCCGTATGCTCATTCTACTCCAATCCCTTAAGATTCAAAAAGTCCAAGCCAGAATATTATTCCTATAATGGATAAACAGAAATTGTAAATATTCGAGCCATGACCTTCAATAAATTTAATATAATTTTCTTGCTTTTATGTTTTGGGAGAAAGTTTCTGTTCGGTTGCATTGGCTTTATTGTTGCATTTTGCCTGAAATGGGTGGAACCAGTGAAATAAATTCCAGAATTTCAAATGCAAGTTACATGTAGCCCAATCTTTCTGCAATCCTTTGCATCAGTTGGTACCAACGACATAGGTAAGAGTAGGGACGGGATTTAAAACAGGAATTTAGGGAGCTAGGGTGGAAGCTGAGAGCCAGGACAAACCATGTTGTCATCTCTGGTTTGTTGCCGGTGCCACGTGCTAGTGAGGTGAGGAACAGGAAGAGAGTGCAGATAAACACGTGGCTGCGGGGATGGTGTAGGAAGGAGGGTTTCAGTTACCGTGGATAATTGGAGCACATTCTGAGGAAGGTGGGACCTGAACAAACAGGATGGTTTGCATCTAAACCAGAGGGTCACCAATATCCTGGGAGGGAAATTTGCTACGGCTCTTCGGGGGGGCTTAAACTAATTTGTCAGGGGGCTGGGAAAACGAGCTGTAGTCCAGAAGCCAGTGTTGAAAGTAGTGAGGTACTGAGAAGAGTATCAAGGTCGCAGGAGTGTACCGGCAGACAGAAAGGTGGGTTGAAGTGTGTCTACTTCAATGCAAGGAGCATCCGGAATAAGGTAGGTTAACTTGGAGCATGGATTAGTACTTGGGACTACGATGTTGTGGCCATTACGGAGACATGGTTAGAACAGGGACAGGAATGGTTGTTGGAAGTTCCGGGGTATAGATGTTTCAGTAAGAGTAGGGAAGGTATAAAAGAAGTGGAGGAGTAGCATTGTTAAACAAGGATAGTTTAACGGCTGCAAAAAGGCAGTTCGAGGGGCATATGCCTACTGAGGTAATATGGGCTGAAGTTAGAAATAGGAAAGGAGCGGTCACGTTGTTAGGAGTTTGCTATCGGCCCCCAAATAGTAATAGAGACGTGGAGGAAGAAATTGCAAATCAGATTATGGATAGGTGTGGAGGTCTCAGGGTAGTTGTCATGGGTGACTTTAACTTTCCAAATATTGATTGGAACCCCTATAGGTCGAACAGTTCGGATGGGGCAGTTTTTGTACAGTGTCTGCAGGAGGGTTTCCTGACACAATATGTGGATAGGCCGACAAGAGGTGGGGCCACATTGTATTTGGTACTGGGTAATGAACTGGGCCAAGTGTTAGATTTGTTTGTGGGAGAGCACTTTGGAGCTAGTGACCACAATTCGGTGTCTTTCACTATTGCAATGGAGAGGGATAGGGCCATACGGCAGGGCAAGGTTTATGATTGGGGAAGGCGTAATTATGATGCGACTAGGCAAGAATTAGGGAGCATAAGATGGGAACAGAAACTGTCAGGGAAAGGCACAAATGAAAAATGGAGCTTGTTCAAGGAACAAATACTGCGTGTCCTTGATAGGTATGTCCCTGTCAGGCAGTGAGGAAATGGCCGTGTGAGGGAGCCATGGTTCACAAAAGAGGTTGAATGTCTTGTCAAGAGGAAAAAGGAAGCGTATGTAAGGATGAGAAAACAAGGTTCAGTTGGGTCACTTGAGGGTCACATGGTAGCAAGGAATGAGCTAAAAAAAAAGGGCTTAGGAGAGCTAGGAGGGGGCATGAGAAGTCCTTGGCTGGTCGGATCAAGGAAAACCCCAAGGCTTTTTACTCTTATGTGAGAAATAAAAGAATGACCAGGGTGAAATTAGGGCCGGTCAAGGACAGTAGTGGAAACTTGTGCATGGAGTCAGAAGAGATAGGAGAGGCGTTGAATGAATACTTTTCTTCAGTGTTCACCGAGGACAGGGGCTATGTTTTTGAAGATGAGATTGTGATACAGGCGGGTATGCTGGAGGTAGATGGTCTGAGGGAAGATGTATTAGCAATTTTGAAAAACCTGAGGGCCGACAAGTCCCCTGGGCCAGATGGGCTATATCCTAGGATTCTTTGGGAGGCAAGGGATGAGATTGCAGAGCCTTTGGCTTTGATCTTTGGGTCCTCACTGTCCATAGGGATAGTGCCAGAGGACTGGAGAGTGGCAAATGTTGTTTCTCTGTTCAAGAAAGGGAATAGGAATGACCCTAGTAATTATAGGCCGGTTAGTCTTACTTCGATGGTCGGTAAGTTAAATGAAAGGGTTCTGAGGAATAGGATTAATGACCATTTGGGATAGTCAACGCTGATTCGTGAAGGGTCTTGCCTCACAAATTTGATTGAATTCTTTGAGGAGGTAACTAAGTGTGTAGATGAAGGTAGAGCAGTTGATGTCGCATACATGGATTTCAGTAAGGAGCTTGATAAGGTTCCCCATGGTCGGCTCATGAAGAAAGTAAACAGGTGTGAGATAGAGGGAAACTTGGCCAATTGGATAAGTAACTGGCTATCACATAGATAGAGGGTGGTGGTGGATGGAAAATTTTCAGACTGGAGACCAGTTACCAGAGGTGTACCACAGGGATCAGTGCTATTTGTGACTTATATAACTGACTTGGAGGAGGGGGCTGAAGGGTGGGTCAGTAAATTTGCTGATGACACCAAGTTGGTGGAGTAGTGGATGAGGTGGAAGGCTGTTGTCGGCTGCAAAGAGACATTGATAGGATGCAGAGCGGGGCTGAAAAATGGCAGAGTTTAACCCTAATAAGTGCGAGGTAATTCATTTTGGTAGGACAAATTTGAATGCGGATTATAGGGTCAACGGCAGGGTTCTGAGGAATGTGGAGGAACAGAGAGCTCTTGGGGTTCATGTCCACAGATCTCTGAAGGTTGCCACTCAAGTGGGTAGAGCCGTGAAGAAGGTCTATAGTGTGTTAGCATTTATTAACAGGGGGCTTGAGTTTAAGAACCGTGGGGTTATGTTGCAACTGTACAGGACCCTGGTGAGACCACATTTGGAGTAGTATTGTGTGCAGTTCTGGTCACCTCATTATAGGAAGGATGTGGAAGCATTGGAAAGGGTGCAAAGGAGATTTACCAGGATGCTGCCTGGATTGGAGGGTAGATCTTATGAGGAAAGGTTGAGGGAGCTGGGGCTTTTCTCATTGGAGCGAAGGAGGACGAGAGGTGACTTAATAGAGGTTTATAAGGTGATGAGGGGGATAGATAGAGTGGACGTTCAGAGACTATTTCCTCGGGTGGATGTAGCTGTTACAAGACGGCATAACTATAAGGTTCGGGGTGGGAGATATAGGAGGGATGTCAGAGGTAGGTTCTTTACTCAGAGAGTGGTTAGAGTGTGGAATGGACTGCCTGCTGTGATAGTGGAGTCGGACACTTTAGGAACTTTCAAGCGGTAACTGGATAGACACATGGAGCACACCAGAATGACAGGGAGTGGGATAGCTTGATCTTGGTTTTGGACAAAGCTCGGCACAACATCGAGGGCCGAAGGGCCTGTTCTGTGGGGTATTGTTCTATGATTTTATTTCTTTAAAAGTATTGTCAGTCATTTCAAATCAGATTACTCGTACATGGGATGGAGTGAAAAGGATTGCAAAGCTTTTTTATTAACTGTATTTTGATCTGTACTGATCAAACTTCAAGTTACCACTCTCAAATATATTGAAGTAATATTTTTTAAAGCTAAACCTTTAAATGAAAAACATACCTTTTAAAATGATTTCTGATTTACGCTGATTCGTGGCAGCCTGTTTCTTTGGTGAAGTGCAAATAGCTTTGAGCAGAAATGGGAAAGGGGGAAAACCGACTATTTTGTGTAATTTGCCAAAACAGGTCTAACCCCAAAACCATGAATCCAATCTGCTTTATTTTAATGGACATTTCTATAAGAACATAAGAAACAGGGGCTGTAGTATGCCATTCAGCCCATCAAGATCATAGTTGATCTTCTACTTTAGTGTCACTTTCCCACAATATTTCTATATCCCTCAATTTTCTCGGCGTTTAAAAATCTATTGATCTCATTCAAATATACTCAACGACTGAGTCTGTAGGATAGAGAATTCCAAAGATTCATAACCCTCTGGACGGATGTTTCCATTCTGGACAATGTGGTACTGTGTGGGAAAGTCGGCATGATTCCTGCTGGGTGATAAGTCGGGTTAGTCCACACGATCTCCTGCTTTTCAGTTCAATAATAATGCATCAGCGAGGGTCGTGAGGTGGCGTGGGCAGGGATTCAAATGACCCGTTGCTACCTCATGGAGTTGAAGGTTCTGGTGCCATATTTTAACAGCACCCAAACAGACATTCACTTATTGCAGGCCAGGTGTTCGGTTAATAAGGATCTCAATAGTGCCTATCAAAAACAAACCCTTCGCTCCATGGTTCAGTAAGGGCCCCCTGGGCATTCTCCACCAGGCCACACGGAAAGACAGGGGGTCCTGTTTCCGAGGGATGGGAGTAGGTGGTCCTACTTGACCATTTCTACCTGCGAGAAGGTCGCCATGGAGATCGATGTCTGTGACCAACAAAGAAAATAGAACATCTACTCACTCCAAACTAATACTTTCTTCAGGGCATTAGACAGTCTATGGGTTAGAATCCACAGGGATGTTACACACTACCAGCAAATGGGACATTAGCTCGGAATGTCTGTCAGCAACTTTAAGCTCAACTCACGTGAGATCCCGCACAAATGATGATTTAATCCCTTATTGAGTGTTCTGCACACACATCAGGCATGCATGCTGTTGAACTGCTCTTTCATCCATAGTGCTCACAGTCAATCCCTCTGTCTTTATGCTGGACAAGATCACCCTCAACAAAAGGGCGAGACTGAAGGCCAGATGGGGCAGGGGGGAACTCCAGAGTTGAGAACATTCCTCACCCATAGGGAACAAGGAGCAGAACTGGCTGGAAAGGATAGAGATTGTTGCTGCGCGGGATGCAAGGCCGGCCTCTGCCAACAAGCCAGTGAGGACAATTGGAGAACTGCTGGAGACCAGGCTCCTGCTGTGTCCGATGATGTGCCTTTGGAGCCTCGAGAAAAATGTTGAAGATGCAAAGGCAGCAGGGGAACATCAGGTAAAATTGTCAGGAGGCGTCAGCAGACTGGAACAAAGGATGGAAGAGTCTGTCCATGTCTGACTGATGGTTGTCGTGGCTTCGGCATGCGAGTGAATCAAAGTTTCCATGGGAAGGGTCGAGGCTGCTTAGAGACTCAGGCTCAGTTGCTGCTGGATTTGAGCTGGGACCGGCACACCATTGCATTAGCTACTGATATATGCCACAGTGACGAGGAGAGAGGGGGGGACGCGGCAATCTGACCTTCTTCCAGGTGCCTCTTCTCCTCAAAGAAGGATCATATGGGCACCCAAAGGGAAGAGGGGTGCCAGTCAGACACTCCAGGGTGTCATGATATTCAAACACACACATCATGATAGACACACCAACAGACAAATCAGAACACACAACACCACAACCAATGACAGAAAGATATAAAAGCACAGACACGACCCCCGGTGGTCAGTATTAGCTGCAGAGGAGAACCAGGACACATCTATTGCCAAACACACTCAGGGAGACAGCACGTGCAGAGTATCCAGAACGAACTGTATTATAAGAGTTATAATAAAATAGAGTTGTACCACATACAACTGTGTTGGCTCATCTGTGCACCAGAGCACCCAACACCACATGGTACAGGAGTGGATCGATACCTGCCGGCATACCTCAGTGTACACAGACAACCAGCAGTGCCCAGGCATGATGTACGAGCTCCCGGTTCCGCAGGCGCTCCAGTGCCACGGCGACCTCCGCGAAAACTGGCGGCGATTCCGGCAAATGTTCGAATTGTTCCTGGTGGCAGCTGAACTCAAAGACCTGGATGATAAAAAAAAATTGAATTTCTCCTCACCATCGCCGGTGCAAGGGCAAGAGAAATATTCAGAAGGTTCAGGTTCTTCAGGAGGCAGCAAAGGTACGATTACCAGGCAGTCCTGGGCAAATTCTCCAAGTACTGTGAAGAAAACGCAATCCAATCGGCACATAAAGGTAAGAAAAGCTGCAGTACTCACCTCGTGGCTGGGATCCCGGAGCCCGAATTCCCAGAGGCCGAAATCCCGGGCCTGAGAGAAGGCTGGGTCGAGGTCGGCGGCCATCTTGCTAAAGGTATAACGCTAGCACAGTTGCGCGAGAAGTGCGCAGAACCGGAAGTTTCGTTTGCGCATGCGCGAGATGCTGCGCATGCGCAGTCAAGAAAACGGCCATCGGTAAAGGAACAGCGATCTGAGCATGCGCAGTCGCTTCCTACGTGCTACATACCGAGCGTCAGGATGTCAGAGGCCCCAGACTGCACCAATTTAAAAGGGAAATGTCCCAAATCCAATTTAAAAGGGAAACGTCCCAAATCAAAAAAACAAAAATCTGTTAAAGCTGTAAAACAACCTTCCCTCACCTGGAATGACAGCACAGTGCCGCAAATTGACCCAGGAGATGAATTTGACCTCCGAAGAACCCTCCGACAAGCAGTTACCTACGCACAAGCCGATGATTCCGACCTTGAATACTTCGATGACGATCTTTACAGTGTTTCCGGACCTCGCGAGCCCAATGATAGCTCCGTGGTCCTATATGACTATGACTCGGACGAACCTTTCGTGTTGCACATTGGCGGCCCCCACATTGAATCCGACGCAGATGCGGATTCATTTTTCGGATTTGAGGATCTTCAATCCAGCAGATATGACGTTCCAACTTATCAGTACCGGATGATGCTGCAGCCTGACATTAACAGACAGGGAGCGGTGCAAGCACACGGAGAGTGCCCTGCTGCCACACAGAGCGTGGTCCACGTCCCGCTCAACGTTCCCGACTCTATGAAAGAAGACATGCAAGACTCCAGAGTGCAGTCCTCGCATGAACCAGAAGTGACTCCAGTGTCACAAGCTTCCACAGCAAGCTCGTGGACAGACTCCACAATTGCAGAAATGCAAGACTCCAGAGCGCAGTCCTTGCACGAACAAGAAGTGACTCCAGTGTCACAAGCCTCCACAGAGAGCTCGTGGACAGCCTCCACGATAGAAGCAACGCAAGACTCCAGAGCGCAGTCCTTGCACGAACAAGAAGTGACTCCAGTGTCACAAGCCTCCACAGAGAGCTCGTGGACGGACTCCACGATGGAAGGAACGCAAGACTCCAGAGCGCAGTCCTTGCAGGAACAAGACCATGAGGGTCTAGCAACCTCTCCTGACCAACCAGCGGCAGACGATGCAAGTCTGCCATGCTCACGTGAACAGCAAGAAGGCTATAACAGCCTACCATGCTCCACTACACAGCAGCATGAACATGACGGTCTCTCATGCTACAATGAAGGGCACAGCGCTGAAGACTGTTCAAGCCCAACTGAAGACAAGCCAAAGGAATCGCCTCGTCCAAGCCCGAAGAAAAAAGGTTTATGCGCTGACCTTCAGGATCATTATAGCCGAACAGAGATTAATAATGCTGCACGGCCACAGAAGGATGCTGAGGATTTGCTAACGAAATTAATTGAATGTTTAACTTGCAAGGAGCAGACTGAGAATTGCCAGTGTTTTAGTACGGATCGAAAAAATGGACAAGACATTGATCCTCAGGTAATGGAAATAACACAACCTGAATCATATCTACAGCAGGGACAAATGTCTCCCTTCAACACAACACCGCAAAATCCCAACTTCGGAGACCAGCAGTTAGTCAGTAATGACTCTTCAAACCTTGAGGGGAACATTAATTGCATTGAACCTATACACGCTCCACTGATTATTGAGCAGAACATTGGAGCAAGAATCCTGAGGACACCGACATCGAGTAGCCAGATAACGAATTTAAAACCCACAGCAGTGTCAAGTGAACCAAGTGTGCTTTCCACTAATGGTGAAGATGCAGATAAGGTCGACCCGATTATCCATTGTACCACACTAACCCCAGTGATTAAGCAGTTATGTATGGGGAGTATAAGGTGGGCAATTGAGAACAGTAAAAGAGAGACTGTGACCATGCCAGTCCCAGCAAAATCAGACCCAGAGACCATGAAGGCATGTACATTAGACAAAGATACACATGAGGCACCTGAGAAGAAAAGTGAAACGGAATGTTCTTTGGAAAATAGTACAATGTCGATAGAAACATTGGATCCTATATTCGAGACCATACCTATGGGAGAATTTGGGGGTAATAAACAAGGTTCTGCAATGTCTGGGGGAAGATTTAAAATTCCAAAGAAGAAAAGCCCAAATGAAGGACAACGGCAAGACAATGACAGTCCACCGACATGGTGTGCACCACCAGATGAAAACTCTGACAATTTACCCAACCCTAGTGAACAGCAAGCTGCTAATGAGGATCTATCCACGGGATGTGAGACGAGTGACGACAGCATCCCACTTCCCATGCAAAAGGTGCAAGGTGACAGACCTCGCCTAGTGCGTACCGAGGCACTCGACGATCACGGTGGGACCACTGACGACTGCGGTGGCAGCGCACCGCTTCCACCCTCGATGGCTCGACCCTCTCCACTGGTTGGTGCATTCCTGCATGTTCCGACTCCAGAAGTGCAGCTTCAGGGAATCTCGGCTGCCTCCAGTGAACCTGTTGGGACTCCGGACGGGGGGCATCGACGGAAGGCAGACCGGACTCCAGATGGGGAGCAGCCAAGCGCCGACTCTGATTCGCGCACGCCAGACCTTGCTCCGGACGGGCGGTGTCGCGGCCTCGGTGATGGCACGCTCAGGGTGACGGCGGATGCCACGGCGACAGGGAATGGATCGCGTGGCAGTCCCACTGGGTCGGCAGTGGCAACCAGCACCGGCGGTCCAAGATGGACACACCAATTCGCGCCATCGCCAGACGTTGATGCGAGCAACAATTCTCTCTCCAAGGCGACATGCTTCGACGTTTCTCTGCGGAGTCGCCCTTCCGGCACAGCAGGTGGCCAGAACCAGCGTACACGGTCTCGGCCAACTTCCACATCTGGCACAGTCATCGCCTTGCATGATATTAGTGATGGTGCTACTTCGATGGCAACGACCCATCGGCTACAAGATGCCGTCCACCACAAACATAAAAAGAAAAAGACTCCACCTTGTTCCTGGCATGCAGGGCGGATGGATTGGTGTGTAGGCGCAATCAGCGAGCTTTGCGCCGCCTTCCACGCTCGCAACTGAACCGTACGCACACGCCGGATCCTCCACTGGTTCCCAAGGATGACTTCGTGGAGATGCCACGGATCATGCCCCTTCCATCGCCACCAGAACCAAATCTCCACAGCTGAACCGGCTTGAGGACCAGCCCATTCTTGAGGCGGTCACCCATTAGACTGGACTTATAACGCTGTTCATACGTTCAAAAAGTCAAACACTTCTGTATTATAATCTGTTGTTGTTTATTGTTCCAGATATCGTCTGACCAGACCAATGTTCAAGTTTTTTTTTCTCTCTCGCATCCAAGTTTTGTTATGGTACAACCTTGTTAGTGTGACGCACCCGACATCGCCCCATGTAAATAGTTACGTCATATACACACGCTGTACATAACACACACACACACTCTTCGATGCACTCACGACACAATTATATTTATAACCACGTAGGCACATATCTTTGTAAAAAGGGGGGATGTCATGATATTCAAACACACACATCATGATAGACACACCAACAGACAAATCAGAACACACAACACCACAACCAATGACAGAAAGATATAAAAGCACAGACACGACCCCCGGTGGTCAGTATTAGCTGCAGAGGAGAACCAGGACACATCTATTGCCAAACACACTCAGGGAGACAGCACGTGCAGAGTATCCAGAACGAACTGTATTATAAGAGTTATAATAAAATAGAGTTGTACCACATACAACTGTGTTGGCTCATCTGTGCACCAGAGCACCCAACACCACACAGGGGAATCCACCCAGGACACACCAAGGGTGGCCTGCTCTCCCAAATCCCCTCTGCCAATGACCCCATCAACTCCAGTTGGTCAGGTCGAGGAGGGTGCACCAGCCTCAGAGCATGAGGCACATAGCAGGTTGGGGCACTCCAGACCTTGGGCCACCAGAATATGTCCACCAAGGGCATCTCAGACAACAGGGCATAGTAGTCAACTCTGGCGGCAGAGGTCAGGGCTGCACCTGTCAGGCTTGCACCAAGACGTAATGGTAAAGTTACAAAGATTTATATATTTTGAATGCATAACCGTAGCATGGGTTCATTAGTTGTACATACTCTGCACTGTTTCAAATATATTTCACATTTATCCCTCTCCACCTCCCAGTAATTCAATGGCTAATTGATGTGATGCATGGTCCGACATTCATTCAACCCCTCCCACCCCTACCTCATGAACTCCCATCTAGATCCTCAGTTCCTTTAACTCACTCAGTGATTAGCCTTTATTTCTACATCTGCAACATGAGCAAAGACACTTCATATGTGACAACGATGGATGGATAATACCATTGACCCTTGGATCTCAGGCAGACATTATATGGCCTCAGAACAATTACCCCTCACAGTTAGTGATTACCTTAAAAACATAGAAAATCGACTTTTGGTGGCGGCCAACACACAGGGCAGCTCCTGCTTGAAGGCATAGAAAAGAGCTCTTTTTACCCAAAAACAGGTGTAACTTCAACAGAAAAGTGTAGCTAAAGGTCAGAGGAGATGATCCACCCCAGGTGTGGCATGTACGCTGGTTACCAAACCCGGCAGAAGTGAAAGACCTGGCCAAGGAGTTGGAAGAGACCTGTGGTACAGAAGTTATTGGAAAGGTGGTGGAGGGGGAAGGGTCAGTGGAAGTTGGAAGGCCCCAGATGGAACAGTTGATGGCCTTATCGGGGAACAGTTCCGTCAGCAAGGAAAGGAGATGCGGGAGGATGGATCGAACGCCATCGAAGGGGTTGTGACACACCTGAAGGGCTCGCTTCAAAGTGTTGAAAAATGTCTGGAGGCACAGGGGTCGCAGATCCGAGAGATGGAGAGGGTGATGTCAGAACACAGTGATAGAGTGGTGACACTGGAGTGGAGGTGAGGCTCTTAGGAGACCGTTGCAAGACGCTGAGAGCAAAGGTGGTGGAGCAAGAAAACAGGTCGTGAAGGCAGAATTTGCGAATAGTCAGCCTGCCTGAAGGGGTGGTGGCAGGGTTAGAGAAGAAGCGTGATCAGGGGCGAAGATGGAGGCCATCTTGGACGGGCCGGGGAAAGGGTGAAATCAATGGGCGTGAAGCTGAAAGGAGAGGATGGCGGATGGTAGAGGGGAATGGAGGCACAAGCCCCTGGTAAGGCTGATAACATGGAACGTGCGAGGGCTCAATGGACCGATGAAAAGATCTTGGGTCTTTACGCACCTCAAGAGTTTAGAGGCGGAGGTGGTCTTTCTGTAGGGGACGCACTTCCGCGTGAAGGACCATGTTAGTCTGAGAAAGAGATGGGTAGGTTAGGTATTCCATTCGGGGTTCGACTCAAAGTCGCGGGGGGTGGTCATCCTGATGAGCAAGAGGATGGAAGTGAGGGATCCGGGTATGATATGGTGAGCGGGGTATTGGAGAGGACACCAGTGATATTGGTGAATGTATATGCACTGAATTGGGATGACGTAGATTTTATGAGGGGATTGCTGGCAGCGATCTAGTACTCAGCCACACACCAGTTGATCATGGGAGGAGATTTTAATTGCGTCCTAGAGTCGAGGGTAGATAAATCGAGCCCCCAGGTCATTGGGTAAGATACCAATGACAAAGGAGCTGGCCGGGTTTATGGAAAAGATGGGTATGATGGACCCGTGGAACTTTAAGAACCCAATGGGGAGGGAGTATTCCTTTTTCGCACAGTTTTATAGGGTGTATTCAAGAATCAACTTTTTTGTGGTGAGGTGGAGGCGACAGAATACACGGGGATAGCAATTTCGGATCATGCGCCCCACTGGCTGGAGATTCAGCTTAGATTGGGATGGGAGCAGAGGCTGGGATTGAGGACTGATTTGGGATTGTTGGCAGATAGAATGTTTTGTGATAGAAGTGCGGGCTGTCATTAAGCATTATGTAGAGTTGAACCAGAAAGGGGAGCGGTGGTCCGAGGGGAGATTATCCCGTTCAAGGCACATGCAGTTAGGGAAAGGAGGGAGGAATATGAGCGGTTAATGACCGATAAAGTTGAGGTAGATAGGGAGAATTCAAGGGCGCCCACCACGGAGGGCTTGGCGAGGAGGAAAACGTTGCAGTGGCAATTTGATAGGTTGACGACGGGTAGGGCGGTGGCGCAGTTGCGTCGGGCAAGGGTGGTGCAGTACGAGTACAGGGAGAAGGCAAGTCGAATGTTGACGCACCAGCTATGGAGGCAGGCCGCATCCAGGGAAATTTAAAAAAATAAAAATTTAGAGTACCCGATTCAATTTTTTCCAATTAAGGGACAATTTAGCGTGGCCAATCCAATACCCTACACATCTTTCGGTTGTGGGGGCGAAACCCACGCAAACACGGTGAGAATGTGCAAACTCCACACGGACAGTGACCCAGAGCTGGGATCGAACCTGGGACCTCGGTACCGTGAGGCAGCAATGCTGACCACTGTGCTGCCCGTCCGGGGAAATATTGAGGATACGGATAGGTACGGGGGAGGTGGTGACAGATCTGGGGAGAATAAATGAGACATTTAGGGAAAACCATAAGGAACTTTACAGGCAACACCCGGGGAGTGGGGGGGGGGGGGGGAGCGGTGGGTAAATAGGGGGACATGGGGTGGTTTTTAGATGGACTGGAGTTTCCACAGTTGGAGGAAAAGAGGCAAGCACTAGAGGAGCCTTTGGGACTGAGGGAAGTATTGGACAGTATAAGGGATATGAAGTCGGGGAAGACCCCGGGCCCAAGGCTACCCAGTGGAAATTTGTCAGGGGTTTGCGACGGACTGGGGCACTGAATCTCTTGGGGGGCGTTTCATGAGGCATTGGAGAAGGGGGAGCTGACGGAGACAATGATGTAGGCAACGATCACACTGATACCAAAAAAGGGGAAAGACCCGTTCGAATGTGAAGCATCTCGGCCCAAATCGCTGTTAAAAACAGACGTGAAAGTACTGGCTAAGTTGATGGTGGGAAGGATGGAAGGTTGTGTCCAGACAGGTTTCGTAAAGGGCAGGCAGCTCTCTAGTAACCTAAGGAGAATGTTAAATGTGGTCATGACTCCATCGAGAGGTCGGATACCGGAGGTAATGATGTCCATGGATGCGGAGAAGGCGTTTGACCGGATGGAGTGATGGTATTTGCTTGCAGTCCTGGGAAGTTTCTGGTTTGGGCCGAAGTTTGTGAAATAAATGTGAGTGTTGTATGTGGCACCCGTGGCTAGCGTCTCGGCCAACGATATAGGTTCATGAAACTTTGAACTGCACAGGGGAACAAGGCAGTCGCCGTTATTGTTTGCGCTAGTGAAAGAGCCTCTGGCAATGGCTCTTAGGAAGTTGAAAGAGTGGCAAGGGATCACAAGGGGAAGTAGGGAACATCAGGTGTTGTTGTATGTGGATAACCTGCTATTGTATGTATCGGATCTCTGGAGAGCATGGGGAGGAACATGGGCCTGTTGGGAAGATCCAGGGTGTTCTCGGGATATAAATTAAACATAGGGAAAAGTAAAGTGTTCCCGGTGAACGAGCAACCTAGGGGGGGTTTGCCATTTGAGGTGGCAAGAGACAGATATAAATATTTGGGGATTCAGGTTGCGAGAGAGTGGGCGATGCTGCATAAGAGAAATTTAACAAAGCTGGTGGAGGAGGTTAGGGGGGATCTGAAGAGGTGGGACACCTTACATCTGACTTTGGTGGGGAGGGTCCAAGTGGTGAAGATGAACATTCAGCCGAGGTTCTTGTTCATATTCCAGCATCTTCCGATCTTTGTACCGAAGGCTTCTTTCTAAAGCTGGATAGGATTATCTTGGACTTTGTATGGGCAGGGAAGGTGACAAGGGTTAAGAGGACCCTGTAGCAGAGGGTTGGCGTTGCCGAACCTGCTGCATTATTACCGGGTGGCGAACATGGTGAAGGTGAGGCGGTGGTTGGAAGGAGAGGGAGCAGAATGGGTGAGGATGGAGGAAGAATCCTGTAGGGAGTCCTACCTTAGGGCAATAGTGACGGCAGCGTTGCCACTGGCACCAAGGAAATTCGCGGAGAACCCGGTGGTGCACTCCATAGTAAATATCTGGAACCAGCTGAGGAGGCATTTCAGTATAGAGGGGACGTCAGTGCTGACGCCACTGTGCGCAAACCACATTCGAGCTGGCGGGGACAGACAGCATGTATAAGAAGTGGAGAGAAGTGGGGCTGGTTAAGGTACGGGATCTATATTTAAGAGATTTGCCAGTATAGAGGAACTGATGGAGAGGGTAGGGCTCCTGAGAGGAAGTGAGTTTAGGTACTTGCAGATAAGGGACTTTGCGCAGAAGGTTTGGAAAGAGTTCCCCAGGTTATCGAGGTACACCCTGTTGGAGCGGCTGCTGCTTCCGGATGTGGAAGGGGAGGGCAGGATCGGGGACATGTACAGGTGGCTGGGGGAACAGGGAGGTGAGCGGGTGGCGAAGATTAAGGAGAAGTGGGAGGGGGAGCTGGGAGGGGAGGTAAACTGAGGAGTGTGGAGAGAGGCGCAAGGATGAGCCTGATACAGTTCAAGGTGGTACACAGGGTACATATGACCGGGCAAGAATGAGTAGGTTCTTCCAAGAGTGTGAGAAGTGGGAGCGGGGAACAGCGAATCAGGCACATATGTGCTAGGGCTGCGAGAAATTGGAGAGATTCTGGATGGCGTGTCCGTGGCGGTAACAAGGACAGTGGGGGAGGAGGTTGGGCCGGGCTCTTTGGTGACGATATTTGGCAAATCGGAGAAGCCAGAGCTGATGGAGGGGAGAAAGGTCGATGCTGTGGCCTTTGCCTCTCTGATTGCCCAGCGAAGAATTTTATTGGAGGAGGAGGGGTGTAATAACCTAATATCAGAGTCCCCCTCGCCTCACCTGAATATGATCTCCCCAGACGAGGGGCTGGAGCTACACTCTTAAGCAAGGGATCACTGGGACATAAATACCCAGGTCCAAGTGTGGGCTGGTGCAGGAGATCCTCCGGGAGAAGGAGTTATATTCTAGTGGGTAAAATAAATATCGCGTTTTCTAACAGTCAACGTTTCCATGTGGTCGCTTGCCTGGACCTTTGAAATTATACAGAAATTTACAATAACACAGCATACATAGAACATAGAAAATACAGCACAGAACAGGCCCTTCGGCCCACGATGTTGTGCCGAACCTTTGTCCTAGATTAATCATAGATTATCATTGAATTTACAGTGCAGAAGGAGGCCATTCGGCCCTTTGAGTCTGCACCGGCTCTTGGAAAGAGCACCCTACCCAAACTCAACACCTCCACCCAACACCAAGGACGATTTTGGACACTAAGGGCAATTTATCATGGCCAATCCACCTAACCTGCACATCTTTGGACTGTGGGAGGAAACCGGAGCTCCCGGAGGAAACCCACGCACACACGGGGAGGATGTGCAGACTCCGCACAGACAGTGACCCAAGCCGGAATCGAACCTGGGACCCTGGAGCTGTGAAGCAATTGTGCTATCCGCAATGCTACCGTGCTGCCCTTAAGAACAAATAAATCTACATTATATCATTTTACCGTAATCCATGTACCTATCCAATAGCTGCTTGAAGGTCCCTAATGTTTCTGACTCAACTACTTCCACAGGCAGTGCATTCCATGCCCCCACTACTCTCTGGGTAAAGAACCTACCTCTGATATCCCTCCTATATCTTCCACCTTTCACCTTAAATTTATGTCCCCTTGTAATGGTTTGTTCCACCCGGGGAAAAAGTCTCTGACTGTCTACTCTATCTATTCCCCTGATCATCTTATAAACCTCTATCAAGTCGCCCCTCATCCTTATCCGTTCTAATGAGAAAAGACCTAGCACCCTCAACCTTTCCTCGTAAGACCTACTCTCCATTCCAGGCAACATCCTGGTAAATCTCCTTTGCACCTTTTCCAAAGATTCCACATCCTTCCTAAAATGAGGCGACCAGAACTGTACACAGTACTCCAAATGTGGCCTTACCAAAGTTTTGTACAGCTGCATCATCACCTCACGGCTCTTAAATTCAATCCCTCTGTTAATGAACGCGAGCACACCATAGGCCTTCTTCACAGCTCTATCCACTTGAGTGGCAACTTTCAAAGATGTATGAACATAGACCCCAAGATCTCTCTGCTCCTCCACATTGCCAAGAACTCTACCGTTAACCCTGTATTCCGCATTCATATTTGTCCTTACAAAATGGACAACCTCACACTTTTCAGGGTTAAACTCCATCTGCCACTTCTCAGCCCAGCTCTGCATCCTATCTATGTCTCTTTGCAGCCGACAACAGCCCTCCTTACTATCCACAACTCCACCAATCTTTGTATCGTCTGCAAATTTACTGACCCACCCTTCAACTCCCTCATCCAAGTCATTAATGAAAATCACAAACAGCAGAGGACCCAGAACTGATCCCTGTGGTACGCCACTGGTAACTGGGATCCAGGCTGAATATTTGCCATCCACCACCACTCTCTGACTTCTATCGGTTAGCCAGTTCGTTATCCAACTGGCCAAATTTCCCACTATCCCATGCCTCCTTACTTTCTGCAGAAGCCTACCATGGGGAACCTTATCAAATGCCTTACTAAAATCCATGTACACTACATCCACTGCTTTACCTTCATCCACATGCTTGGTCACCTCCTCAAAGAATTCAATAAGACTTGTAAGGCAAGACCTACCCCTCACAAATCCGTGCTGACTATCCCTAATCAAGCAGTGTCTTTCCAGGTGCTCAGAAATCCTATCCTTCAGTACCCTTTCCATTACTTTGCCTACCACCGAAGTAAGACTAACTGGCCTGCAATTCCCAGGGTTATCCCTAGTCCCTTTTTGAACAGGGGCACGACATTCGCCACTCTCCAATCCCCGTTTACCACCCCTGTTGACAGTGAGGTCGAAAAGATCATTGCCAACGGCTCTGCATTTTCATCTCTTGCTTCCCATAGAATCCTTGGATATATCCCGTCAGGCCCGGGGGACTTGTCTATCCTCAAGTTAGTCAAAATGCCCAACACATCTTCCTTCCTAACAAGTATTTCCTCGAGCTTACCAATCTGTTTCACACTGTCCTCTCCAACAATATCACCCCTCTCATTTGTAAATACAGAAGAAAAGTACTCATTCAAGACCTCTCCTATCTCTTCAGACTCAATACACAATCTCCCGCTTGATCGGACCTACCCTCGCTCTAGTCATTCTCATATTTCTCACATATGTGTAAAAGGCCTTGGGGTTTTCCTTGATCCTACCCGCCAAAGATTGTTCATGCCCTCTCTTAGCTCTCCTAATCCCTTTCTTCAGTTCCCTCCTGGCTATCCTGTATCCCTCCAATGCCCTGTCTGAACCTTGTTTCCTCCGCCTTACATAAGTTCCTTTTTCCTCTTAACAAGACATTCAACCTCTCTTGTCAACCATGGTTCCGTCACTCGACCATCTCTTCCCTGACTGACAGGGACATACATATCAAGGACACGTAGTACCTGTTCCTTGAACAAGTTCCACATTTCACTTGTGTCCTTCCCTGACAGCCTATGTTCCCAACTTATGCACTTCAATTCTTGTCTGACAAATCGTATTTACCCTTCCCCCAATTGTAAACCTTGCCCTGTTGCACGCACCTATCCCTCTCCATTACTAAAGTGAAAGTCACAGAATTGTGGTCACTATCTCCAAAATGCTCCCCCACTAACAAATCTATCACTTGCCCTGGTTCATTACCAAGTACTAAATCCAATATTGCCCCTCCTCTGGTCGGACAATCTACATACTGTGTTAGAAAAGCTTCCTGGACACACTGCACAAACACCACCCCATCCAAACTATTTGACCTAAAGAGTTTCCACTCAATATTTGGGAAGTTAAAGTCACCCATGACTACTACCCTGTGACTTCTGCACCTTTCCAAAATCTGTTTCCCAATCTGTTCCTCCATATCTCTGCTACTATTGGGGGGCCTATAGGAAACTCCTACCAAGGTGACTGCTCCTTTCCTATTGCTGACTTCAACCCATACTACCTCATTAGGGTGATACTCCTCGAACTGCCTTTCTGCAGCTGTTATACTATCTCTAATTAACAATGCCACCCCCCCCTCTTTTACCACCCTCCCTAACCTTATTGAAACATCTATAACCAGGGAGACCTCCAACAACCATTTCTGCCCCTCTTCTATTCAAGTTTCCGTGATTGCCACCACATCGTAGTCCCAAGTACCGATCCATGCCTTAAGTTCACCCACCTTATTCCTGATGCTTCTTGCGTTGAAGTATACACACTTCAACCCATCTCCGTGCCTGCAGGTACTCTCCTTTGTCAGTGTTCCCTTCCCCACTGCCTCATTACACGCTTTGGCATCCTGAATATCGGCTACCTTAGTTGCTGGACTACAAATCCGGTTCCCATTCCCCTGCCAAATTAGTTTAAACCCTCCCGAAGAGTACTAGAAAACCTCCCTCCCAGGGTATTGGTGCCCCTCTGGTTCAGATGCAACCCGTCCTGCTTGTACAGGTCCCACCTTCCCCAGAATGCGCTCCAATTATCCAAATACCTGAAGCCCTCCCTCCTGCACCATTCCTGCAGCCACGTGTTCAGCTGCACTCTCTCCCTATTCCTAGCCTCGCTATCACGTGGCACCGGCAACAAACCAGAGATGACAACTCTGTCTGTCCTGGCTTTTAACTTCCAGCCTAACTCCCTAAACTTGTTTATTACCTCCACACCCCTTTTCCTACCTATGTCGTTGGTACCAATGTGCACCACTACTTCTGGCTGCTCCCCCTCCCCCTTAAGGATCCTGAAGACACGATCCGGGACATCCCTGGCCCTGGCACCCAGGAGGCAACATACCTTCCGGGAGTCTCGCTCGCGACCACAGAATCTCCTATCTATTCCCCTAACCATTGAATCTCCTACAACTATTGCTTTTCTATTCTCCCCCCTTCTCTTCTGAGCCCCAGAGCCAGACTCAGTGCCAGAGACCTGGCCGCTAGGGCCTTCCCCCGGTAGGTCATCCCCCCCAACAGCATCCAAAACGGTATACTTGTTTTGAAGGGGAACGGCCACGAGGGATCCCTGCACTGTCTGCCTGTTTGTTTTTTTCCCCCTGACTGTAACCCAGCTATTCTTGTCCTGTACCTTGGGTGTGGTTACCGCCCTGTAACTCTTCTTAATCACCCCCTCTGCCTCCCGGATGATCCGAAGTTCATCCAGCTTCAGCTCCAGTTCCCTAACACGGTCTTTGAGGAGCTGAAGTTGGGTGCACTTCCCGCAGGTATAGTCAGCGGGGACACCGGTGGTATCCCTCACCACCCACATCCTACAGGAGGAGCATGCAACTGGCCTAGCCTCCATCCCCTCTTACCTGACAGAATATAGCTGCCCTGTGGACTAACTAGATCTCCGCCCTCCGACTCTGCTCCCAGTCAGCTACACTTTCTGTAAACTCCTGGCTCTCTTCTCACTCTTTGCGGAAATGTCGGAAACAAAATGAAAGGAGCACCTTACTCCCTCCTCACCTAACTCCCTCAGTCACCAAACTCTTACTATAGCACTCAAATGCACCAAATTCAGCACTCAGTGCATCTATTTTCCTAATTGTTTGTTGTACCTTCATGTTTACCATCAGGGATTTATGTACAAGGACATTCTGGTCCTTCTGATTCCTGGCATTTCTCAGTCTTTCAATGCAAAAAATACTCTATTTTTCTAATCAAAGTTAATAACTTCACATTTCTCACATTTTACTCCTCCTGCCATATTCTTGTCAAATTGTTTAATTTGATTATATCTTTTTGCAAACTCTTTGCATTCTCCTTAATATTTACTTTCCCACTTAATTTTGTGCCATCATCGCTTCTCGGCCTTTTGGCTAAGATGAGCATGAGATCAGGTGTAATGCCTGGATCTGGTATGTCTCTCTTGTGGGGACCATGAATTGGATTCAATTTGAATTAGTTTTTGGAGCAGGCAAGGAGATCCAGGTTCGAATCCCACCACGGCAGATTGTGGAATTTAAACTGAATAAAATACCTGGAATTAAAAATCTAATGGTGACCATGAAACCATTGTCGATTGCCGTAAATACCCATCTGGTTCACGAATGTCCTTTAAGGAAGGAAATCTGCCATCCTTACCTGGTCTGGCAATGTGGTTGACTCTTAAATGCTGTCTGAAATGGCCGAGCAAGCCACTCAGTTGTATTCAACCGCTACGAAAACACAAAAAAGGAATGAAACCTGATGGACCAACCAACCCGCATCGAACCAGGCCCAGTCGACCCTGCAAAATTCTCCTTACTAACATCTGGGGGCTTTGCCAAAGTTGGGATAGTTTTCTCACAGGCTAGTTAAGCAAAAGCCTGACATAGTCATACTCACAGTATCATACCTTACAGAGAATGTCCCAGACAGCACTATCACCATTCCTGTCTCACCGGCAGGACAGACCCAGCAGAGGTGGCTGCACTGTGGTATACAGTCAGGAGGGAGTTGCCCTGGGAGACTTCAACATCGACTCTGGACTCCATGAAGTCTCATGGCTTCAGGTTAAACACAGCAATTTACAATAACTTATTATCTATTTTCCTAATTGAACTTCTGAAGATCTGCCTGCCCGATCCCGGGCCACCTGCACCCCCAGATACCTAAAGTGGATCGCTGCCTCATGGAATAGCAACCTCCTCCTACCCCAGCCGCCACCCCTGGAGAGGAAACCACAAAATACTCACTTTTCCCCAAATACGTCCCAAATCTTTGAAGCAAACTCAGTATGTCCCCCACCAAGGAGCCCCGCATATCATTTGTGCGCATGCTTGCCATTGGCTCTTTATAAGCAACTTCAGCCATTCCGCAAACTTAGGCGCAACCCCAAACTTCTGCAACACTGTAATCAAATAGCTCCACTCCAAAAGATCAAACACCTTCTCCGCATCTAATGCTACCACCATCCCCAACACACTTCCCTCTGCCGGAGAAAGCACCACATTCAGCAACCGCCTCACATTCGATGACAAGTCTCTGCCCTTAACAAACCCGTCTGATCTTCCCCAATCACCATTGGAAGGCACCCCTCTAACCTTAATGCCAGCACCTTTGCCAAGATCATGGGTCCACATTCAGCAGATATATGGGCCTGTATGATCCACATTCCTTATCCTTCTTGAGCAGCAACGAGATGGAGCTTGTCCCATCGTTTTAACAAAATCCCCTCAACCACTGCGTCCTCGAATATTTCCACCAGCTTATCCTTAAATTTCCTGTAAAATTCCACCAGGAACCCATCCGGTCACACCGTTTTCCCCGCCGGCAACTTCCCGATTTCCACTTTCATCTCCTCTACTCTCAATGGCTCCTTCAGTCCCGCCTTCTCCATTTCACCCAACCACAGGCACTCTAACCCCCCAAAAAACTCCCTCATCTCCCGCTCATCCTCTGCTGGCTCCGACTTATACAAGTCCCTATAAAACTCCTCAAACACCTTGTTGATCTGCTCCGTTGTTACCACCAACTCCCCCAACCTATCCCGAACCCAAACTATCTCCCTCGCCGCAGCTTGCCTATGAACCTGATCTGCCAACATACAACCTGCCTTCTCCCCATATTCTTTGACAGCTCCTCTCATCCTTCTCAGCTGACTCACCGCTTTCCCTGTGGACAGCAGGTCGAACCTCGAATGCAACTCCTTCCCCTTGACCAGGAGCTCCCGATCCGAGTCCCCTGCGTAACTCCCATTCACCTCCAAAATCTCTTCTATCGACGTTTGTTATTTCTCCCTCTCCTCCCTATCCACCTTAGCAGGTCACCTCCCTCCTCAGCACTGCCTTCAGAGCCTCCCAAACCACCAATGGCGAGACCTCCTCTGCATAGTTGAACCCCACATACTCCTCAATTACCTTCCCCATCGTATCACAGGAATTCCAGTCCGACAACACATCCATCCTCCACCCCGGCCTCTGGGCCAATACTTCTCCAGTACCATGTCCATTCAATGTGGACCGTGATCTGAAATTACAATTGCCAAATACTCTGCCCTCTTAACTCCAGCCAACCCACAACGCCTTCCTCACCACAAAAATGGTCACTCCTTGAAAACTTCTTGAGCACCGGGAAAACGGATACAACCGATACCTCGGATGTACAAATCTCCATGGGTCCATCCCCCAACTCCCTGATAAGCCCAGCCAATGCCTTCGCCACCTATCCCGACGGGGTCAGCGGGCGCGGCTGGGACCTGTCCACCCTCGGCTCCAGCACTGATTTCCAATCCCCCCCCCCAAAGTCAACTGATGGGTATCCAAATCCGGGATTGCAGCCAGAGTTTTTTCCATGAACCCCGCATCATCCCAATTGGAGGCATATACACTAACCAAAGCTACCAAACTCATGTCCAACGCAGCAATTACGATCATGTACTTGCCACCCGAACCGCCACCACCTTCTCCATCTGGAACCTCACCCACTTGCCCACCAAAACTGCCATCCGCCAGGCCCTACTACCAAACCCTAAATCAAACACCTGGCTCATGCAGCCCTTCCTAAGCCTCATCTGGTCCTTCACCCTCAGATGGGTCTCTTGAAGCATCACCACATCAGCTTTCAAACTCTTCAAGTGCGCACAAACTCTTGCTTTCTTCACCGGTCTCTCCTTCCTTCCCTATGTATGGTATGCGTTATCTGTATAGCATGCGAGAAACAATACTTTTCACTGTATACTAACAGTAAATCAAATCAAATCAAGCCGGTCCCCCTAACCCCCTCATGTTCCACATCACCATTCGGACCGGGAATCTCTCACCGCCCCTGCCCCTCTTCCGTCATCACCATTACTCCAGGCACCGCCCATCTGGTTGGATCCGCCTCATCCTTTTGTTACTGTCAACTCCCACCCCCCCTTCCAGAATCCCTCCATCCACTTCCTCTTGCAAACAACTCACCCAGTATCGATCCCCTCCCCCCACTATCCACACCTCCGAGGTCCATCGAAACCTGCCTGACCAGGCTCCAACAACCGCAGCCCCTCCCCCACCACACTCCCGTTCACTGGCCAATCTTCGTTTTCTAGCACGGTGTCCCCTGCCAGGGCCCCCTCCTCCTCCACACCCTCAGCCACCCATACCCAGAAACCCTTCAACACCCCCCTCCCCCCCACACTCCCACCAAAAGCTGAATCCAACCCCCCAGCCATACTGTCAGAATGGGGAGACCACATCCACTAAACAGAAAAATAAAAACACATCCATTAAAAGAAACAAAAACACATAAAACCCTCCCCCAATGAAAAAAATCAAAGCCAAAAGCTCAAAGAACAAAGTTCCCAGTCCACACTGTCCAAGTCCAGATCCCAACTCTCATCTCAGTCCCAGTCCTTCAGCTTTCATCAGCCGCCATCTCAGAATAAAAGTCCTTTGAGTTGAGAGTCACTCTCAGCTTCGCTGAGTAGACCACTCTGAATCTCACGCCTCTGCTGTACAATACCGCCTTCGCCCGTCCAAAGGCCGCCTGCCTTCTTGTCAGCTCCGCCGTCAGATCTTGGTATATACGTACACCAATGCCTTCCTACTTTACATCCCGCTTCTGCTTCGCCCATCTCAAAACCTTCTCCTTCACATGGTGTCTGTGGAAGCAGACTTTGACTGCCCTTGGTGGCTCATTTGTTCTGGGCTTTGGCCGGAGCGACCAATGTCCCCTGTCCAGCGCATAGCAGGACGGCTCTTCCCTGCCCCTGTTTGCAAAGTGCTCGGTTGGCTTCGAGCCCTCCATCCTCTTGGGCAAACCCACTACAAAATTTGTCTCCTTGACCTGTTCTCCACCTTGGCTCTCAGCCCTGCCACCCATCGAGGTGAAATGGTCGGTGTGTTGCGACAATGCCTCCTCCAACCCCTTCATCGTCTCCCATTGCTTCCGCACCTCGACTGACGTATTCTTTAATGCCATGTTTATCGGGGCAAGTGCCTCCTCCAGCCACTCTTTGAGCGAAGCCGTCATCTCCCTCCGATGCACCTCTAAATGCTTGCCGAACAGCCTTTCAAACTCCCCCGATACCATCTTGGTCAGAGTTTGAACTGTAATGGGAGCAGCCCCACGCAACGAACAAGCACCCGCCATCTTTCCTCCTGTTGCACTGTCAGCAGCACTCGCCGGCGGAATTTCGCTCATTCCCTTCCTCCCCTGAATCTTCTGAAACCGACATTCCACTGACTTCTTATGACTTCCCACAGCAGCCCATCCAAGTACCCCTGAGACCGGGCATAAAGACCCAAAAAACAAAGACTCTAGCAGGAGCCACCCAATGTGCAATCTCCACATACATGTCCCTCAGCTGTGATATTGACGTTAAATAGCAGTGCTCCAAGAACTCTGTGCATACTCCCATTCTTGAAAGTTTATAATGTGCACTCCTACATCTCTCCACTCCTACTCGTCTTACCACTTTGCATGTATATTTTTCCCCCAAACTTTATTACTTCATATGTCTTTGCAAAGGAATGCACTGGCCACAAACATACTCATTCCACTAACTTCTGTCTTCCTGTAAGTGGTTGCATTTTTCCTGACAGCTTGCTATTCCCCATAATCTTGTGTCATCGGCAAATTGTATCGCCATTACTCTTGTGGTAGGGAATATACAGTGAATGGTAGAACCCTCAAGAGTATTGAAAGTCAAAGAGATCTAGGAGTAGAGGTCCACAGGTCACTGAAAGGGGCAACACAGGTGGAGAAGCTAGTCAAGAAGGCATACGGCATGCTTGCCTTCATTGGCCGGGGCATTGAGTATAAGAATTGGCAAGTCATGTTGCAGCTGTATAGAACCTTAGTTAGGCCACACTTGGAGTATCGTGTTCAATTCTGGTCGCCACACTACCAGAAGGATGTGGAGGCTTTAGAGAGGGTGCAGAAGAGATTTACCAGAATGTTGCCTGGTATGGAGGGCATTAGCTATGAGGAGCGGTTGAATAAACTCGGTTTGTTCTCACTGGAACAAAGGAGGTTGAGGGTCGACCTGATAGAGGTCTACAAAATTATGAGGGGCATAGACAGAGTGGATAGTCAGAGGCTTTTCCCCGGGGTAGAGGGGTCAATTACTAGGGGGCATAGGTTTAAGGTGAGAGGGGCAAGGTTTAGAGTAGATGTACGAGGCAAGTTTTTTACGCAGAGGGTAGTGGGTGCCTGGAACTCGCTACCGGAGGAGGTGGTGGAAGCAGGGACAATAGTGACATTTAAGGGGCATCTTGACAAATACATGAATAGGATGGGAATAGAGGGATACGGACCCAGGAAGTGTAGAAGATTGTAGTTTAGTCGGGCAGCATGGTCGGCACGGGCTTGGAGGGCCAAAGGGCCTGTTCCTGTGCTGTACATTTCTTTGTTCTTTGTTCCTATGTCAAAATATTTATGTAAACACAAATGAATGGAGTCCCATCGTACATCCCTAGGAGTCACAGTACCCCAATCCTGCCATTTGCTTTTTGTGATCACTTTACATTCCACTTTCTATGTGACTATTCAGGAAGATTGAGAAAGCGGCAGAGGTTACATTGACTACATTCTGAGTATGGCATGTAGTTCTGAATGAAACAAGAATGATCTCAAATGGAAAAGAGTTAAGTTCTGAGAAAAACAATAAAGAAAATCAAACATTGAAACTTAAGATGAAGATTAAAGAGAATCTCATCAAAGCATACACAATAATACATGTTCTAGGGAAGACAAAGTAAAATTCTGGAATACAATACAACCATAAATTTAAATTGCTGAAAGGTAAATTTTAAAACATAAGAAGAATGTCTTTACTTAAACACTGATGAATATTTGAGATAATCTATAGAGTAGGTGTCAACATCTTAAGGGTTTTTTAAAAAACAGTTGGATGCCAGTTTGGATGATTAAAACACATTTCGCCAGTGCGCTAATGAGCCGAAAAGTTTCCATTTCTCACTTTTGATTTTTTTCCGCTCCTATTAATGGAATTAAGGAGATAGTGGCAGAATGGGTACTGAATTGGTTCAGTAACAGGAGGTGGTGGTTGATGGATTTTTTCAGACTGAGAATGACTTGCAGTGGTGCTCCTGAAGGATCAGTTTTGGGTTCATTACTCTTCAAGTTTTATAAATGGGTGATGATACAAAAACTTGCTAACATAGTAGACAGTGTTGAGGATAGTTGTAGATGTCAGGATAACACAGAGCGAGTGGTGAAATGGGAAGACTCATGGAAAATTGGAGAAGAATGTAGTGATGTACTATGGGATGTTTAATGTGGAAAGACAGTCTACTATAAATGACATGATTTTGAAAAGTGCAAATGAGCAGACAAACCTTAGTATCCATATACACAAGTGGCGTCATTAAAGGTTTGATAGGCCAAATGGCCTCCTTCTGTGCTGTCAGATCCTATGATTCATTAAACACTAAATCACTTGGATATTTAAAAAATATTCATGTTTCCATGTTTCAATAATTCATGTTTCAAGGGAAATAAAAACTTTGGAGGTTAGCAAAGACATCAAATTTATTAGTGTCTATTATGGATTAAATGATACATTTCAGCACTTATATAAGGTGCCGGAAATAAATTAATCATAGTACCACTGAAAAGTGATAGAAGTTACTTACTCTTGGATTATGTCAGAAGTATCAAACCATCCATCAAAATCAAAATCAAACACTGGTCCACTAATCACATTGATGCCATTTCTCTGTATAGCATACTTCACCAGCAAAACATTGTGAAAGTAATTCCATATGTCTGTCAAGTCACAAACAAATAAATTCATTATAATTCTGCAGTTTTGCTGTGCGACATGACAAATATCAAAGTACACAAAATAGCTGGAAACGTTTCTCACTTTTCTAGGAGCCAAAAAACCTTCTGTAATGTATTTACTCCCACTGTAACGATCAGGAGCAGCAACTTGCAGTTTGTACAATAACCAAGTTTCTACCTGTCACAAATGCTCAGGAATAAAAAGAATAGACAAAAAATGTGCAGATGCCTAATCCATTCATTACAGATGCACATTTCCTGCACAGAAAGTGAAATATCTAGAAATCACAGGTAGCAGAGATCCCAGGATTCAGCCTTGGTCAAGGCACAATCCCGATCCGATGCTCTGGTCCCAGCTGTGGCATCGAGGTTCCTGCTCCACTCCAGCGGGAAGATGCAAATGGGTCAAATTGCACCATTAACATACTATTAATGGGCTGGGTACCGGATTCACCAAGCCCGTGAGAATCTTCGGTTCTCTGAACATGCGGGAGAGAATTTGTGCGGATATGACCCAGCGTGGCCCTGGCACAATGGACCACGCGGTGGGCCAAGGGGGTAACTCTTTTAGGGAGTTGCCGCTCCCAAAGACTATCGGGGGAACACTCTCCCGCCTCCCCATAAAACCCCCTCACTGCCCACCACAACAGAGACCCCCACCTAAAACTCCCACATGAGACCCCCACCAGAAACCTCATTAGAGACCCCAACCAGAAAGCTGCATTACAGAGCTACCCCACCAGAAGCCCCTCCTAATAAGAGAGATCCCCACCAGAAAACCCCCCAGTAAGGCGCAACAGGAAACCCCCCACTAGAAAGCCCTCCCATAATGAGAGACACCCACCAGAAACCCCCCGTTACAGAGATCCCTGACTGGAGGCCACCCCCATTACAGAGACCCCTGCCTGGAAGCCCCCCCATTTGAGACCCCGTGCCTGGAGGTCCCCCATTAGAGACCCATGCCTGGAAGCTCCGCCCCCCCCCCCCCCCCCCCGCACCTTCCCATGACAGCGACCCCTGCCTGGAAGCCTCCCATTACTGAGACCCCTGCCTGGAAGCCACGCGAATTACAGAGAATCCTGTCTGAAACACTCCCTGCCCACATTACAGAGACTCCTGCCTAGGAGCCCCCAGCCCCCCCCCCGCCCCCATTACAGAGACAGTTCTTGGACCACATCAAAGGCAGTTAAGTGCTTTCTGCAAAGAAAAAGCTGAAGTGAGAGCACTTATCTGGCTTTTATATGGTCCAAGAGCAGTCAATCGTAGCTAGATGTTTATTAACAGTGCAGTAAGTTTCACAGCTGGCCACCGTGAAATCCAAGCAAGAATGAAGGAAAATGAGATTAAACTGGCTGGATGAGCAAGGTGTCAATCAGAGCCTTTCAATTTAATTTCACATTGATATGAATGAAAGCATTGCAAATCAAAGATCTGAGGGGGTTTAAACCCAGCGATTCCGGTCCAGGGATTCTCTGATTTTGAGACTAAGTGCTGACGCTGGCGTGGGAACAGTAGTGTTTTATGACAACAAAAACAGCTGCAGGTGCACCGACTCTAAATGGGCTAGCGCCATCGCCACATGGAACGCAACCGGTTCCAAGCGAAACGGCACCGGATTCATCGGGTCCATGATTGGTGCACATGAGGCTCACACGCCGCAGCTGCATTGAAACGGTCCTTCCCCCCACACATACCGTCCCAGTCAACAAGATGGCTGGAAGGCGAGCAGCCACGGTTCAAGGACACTGAGCTGGACACCCTCCTGGACGCCGTGGAGGAGAGAAGGATGACCCATTAACCCGGCCTGGGAGGAAGGCCACCAGGCGCCGCCATTCACCATGTCTGGGCACAGATGGCAGACGCGGTCAGCGCCGTGGACAACGTCGTCAGGACTGGCATCCAGTGCAGGGAGAAACTGCACAACCTCCTCAGGGCGGCCAAGGTGAGTAGGCTGCGCTGTGCCCCTGGCACCAACCACCCTCCCCCCATACATGTAACCCATACCCTCTCCCCCCCAACCCAGGGGGCAGCAGAACCCCCATTCTGCCCCATATGCCAGCACCCAGGCCAACATCTACCCAACCCCAGGGCTGCATACGTCGGAATGTCTAACAGTGTCGGTGTTTGTGTTTGCTCCCCACCCCCAGTAGAAAACCACCAGACCTGCAGCCCCTCCCCATGCCTGAGCAAAGGGCACTAGACGTGGTCGGCGGCCCAGAGGAAAGGGGTCGCCAATGTGGAGGATGGTGGCAGGCGAGCAAGTGAGACCCTGCTTAGTTGCGGATCCCCATGACACATGTGTGGACCCCCCCCCCCCACCCAACCCCCTCACCTCACACCCCTCTCAACCTCCGCAACCCACACATCCTTCACCCCCCCCAGTCCCGCTCTCTAACCATATATGTCATCTTATGTCTTACAGGACCTGCCCGAGATGGGACTGGTTCATCCGGAGACCCCCCTCCAGCCAGTGCCAGAGCCGGTGCCCCCAGAATAGCAGAGCACTGACGGGGAGAGCAGCCTGAACACCAGCCCTCTGCCCGAGACTGAGGAGGCCCCAGAGCTCGGGTCGGAGGAGGACATGGACTTTCCGTCACAGCTTCTCCAACACCCTCCACCATCCCAGAAACTATTACCTTGGTTGGGCACATAAGTGAAGAGACTCCTGGGACACTATCTGGTGCGAACCACACATCACATCCGATACAGCAGGTGGAGGTAGGAGCAGCCGAGGGGCCGGACGGTCGGAGGGCAGGCCAGCCCAGGAACCAGCTGCTGCCCAGATGGGTCCTGGGCTCCTGGAAAATTCAGTCCCAACCACAGTGCAGGTGCAGTCAGAGACCCAGGGACTACAGGAGGGGATGAGGGCCAGCTTCCAGCACCTGCAGGAGTAGATGGAGGAGTCCACCCGCGTGCAGGAGCAGGGGGTGGTTCCGGTCATGCATGCCACCCAGGCCGACACCGCACGTGTGCGTCCGCAGTGGAGGCATTGGGGGCGGCGGTGTCGGATATGGGTCAGTGTGTGCAAGGCCTGGGGCAGGGCATTCCGTGCAGCCGGGGGCCGAGGCTCAGGACTGAGCCGCCCTCTCACAGACAGCCATGTGCCAAATCCACCTGGATATCGCAGCGGCACTCCTCAGCATGGCCCAGTCACAGCAAGCCATGGCTGAGAGCACTGGCAGAAACACTGGGCGGGGTGGCTGAGTCCCAGAGGGACGTGGCCCAGTCACTCGCTGATGTGGCACAGACCCTCAGGGTGCTGGCACAATCCAAGACGGAGATGGTCCACTCCCTGTGCTCCATGGCCGCAAACGTGCAGACATTGGTCAATACCAGAGAGGGCCTTCAGGACTGGCAGTGCCAGGTGGTGGGGGTGCCTCAGGGAGTGGCTGCGCTCGCACCCCCGTCCCACGGAGTAGCCCGGGGGCCAATGGGCACCCTGAGTGAGGAGGAGGTGCTGGGGCCCATGCTGGTGACCCCCACAGGGGGGTACCGGAACAGCGCAGCATCGCGGACTCCCTCCTCCTGTCCCTGATGCATCTGGTGGGCAGCGGGAAGAACAGGGTGGCACCATGCCACCCGGGACCCCTGAGCACCAGGAGACTGGCGCCACGGGGGCTCTTGTCGCGGGGCAGGAGTCAGCAGGCCGCCCCCACTCCTGCTGTGCCATTTGGGGAACCACCTAGGCGTAGTGTGAAGGCCCGTAAAGCCAGAAAGTTAGACACCAGTTAAGTTGGCACGGGTGCAGGGCACAGTTTAGTTATAGGGGCTAGGGCACATTGTGTACATTTCTTCACAATAAACACCTGTTAACACCGTTGAAACCTGCCTCGGTGCTCTGTCTGATGGGTGTGGGGTGGGCCGGTCAGGGGGAGTGGGGTGTGGGGTACCAGTGCAGGCCCCGTGGATGGACCGTGCTCCCTGCACTCCCCCTCCCCCCGCCCCCCCCCCCCCCACCCCGACCGCCCCAGCACCCCACCCCAAGAACTCGGCAGGCCCATGTGATGGACCGGTCAGCTCGCATGCAGGGATCACCCAGGTGGAAGGTGCTACTATGGACATAGGTCAGGCATTGTCTAACAATGTGGAGCTCGGAGCTCATCGCAGAGCGAGTTGTCATCATCCTCTATCCCATGGATCAGACCCGCTGTCACTGCCAATCCAGTGACCCCAGCTCATCGCGCCACATGTATGTGTCGTGGACAGGGTGTGCATGCAGGTGGTTTGGTGGTGTGGGAGGTGAGATAGTGTCCGTGCCCCTGGCCAGCAACCCCCCTCTCCCCTAGTCGGTGTAACGTGAGGCGACGAGGGCGTCCCTTGCGCGTTGGTTCTGGCGATGGTGTTGTGCTCATCATCCTCCAGCTCTTTGCCCCTCTGCTGGGCCACCGAGATGCGGGCGACCCTCCTTGCCTCATAGTGGAGAACCCCTCCAGAGCGGTCTAGGCACCTGAACTGCATCTTCAGGACTCCGAAGCACCGCTCGACCACACCCCTGGACGCTGTATGGGTGTCGTTGTAGCGGGTATCCGCGTCAGTATGTGGCCTCCAGATAGGCGTCATCAGCCACAACCGCAACAGGTAACCCGTCGCCCAGCAGCCAGCCCCGCAGCCGGGGAGATGCCCCTCGAACATGTCGGGGATTACCAAGTGTGCCAGTATGAAGGAGTCGTGTTCGCTGCCCGGATATCGGGCGCAGACGTGTATGATGCGCATCTGTTGGTCGCACGCCAGCTGTATGTTCATGGAGTGGTAGTCCTTCCTATTTGTGTACAGTGGCCTGTTACCCGCAGGTAGCCTTTGGGTGACGTGCATCCCGTCGATCATTCCCTGGACACAGGGCATCCCGGCGACTGCAGCAAACACTGCTGCCCGGGCATCCTGGTGGATTCGAACCACATGGTACTGGATGTACTGGTCCGAATGGGCATATAGGGACTCCGTGACGGCATGGATGCACCTGTGCGCCGATGCCTGCGAAATCTCAGACAGATCCCCACTTGGCGACTGGAACAACCCCGTGGCCTAGAAGTTGAGCACGATCGTCACCTTGACAGTCACCGGGAGTGGGTGTCCTCCCCTATACCCCCGAGGTGCCAGGTGTGCCATCATCTGGCATAGGTGTCGCACTGTCCCTCTGCTCACCCGCAGTCTCCGTCTGCATGGCTGGTCCGGAAGGCCCTCAAATGACATGCAGTTGCGGTACACACGGGGCCACATGCGGTGCCCCCTTGGCATTTCCTCCTCCTCCTGGGCCTATTGGGTGGCTGGCCCTCCAGCCTGTGCGGCTCCCACCTGTCCCTCCGCAGCCCGCTCGTCTGCTGCAGCCTCCGCCTCCTCTCTGAGCAGCCTCCGCTCATGCTGCCACAGGGCATCTTGCAAAGCTGTGGCCATCGCCACGACAGCCAGCATCGGAGGTTGATGTCCAAAAGCCAATCTTTGCAGGGGTGAATGGCGCATTCTCCCATGCCCAATCAGGTTCCATGGACTACATAGTGGCCCGGTTGGCACTGCGGGCCCTACCAACGCATGTTCCCACTCCCTTACCCCTGCCCCGTCGGTGCCACCCATCCCTGCTCCCAGGGGCACCATTGGCTGGCACTGCCGTCACAAGGGGTTCTCGTGGGTGTGGCCCTGGGTGGTCCCCCGGTGGGTAGCTGCTGGTCGGGTGGGGTGTTCAGGTGTGGTGGTTGGGGGGGGGGGGGGGGGGGGGCAGTGGCAGGAGGGGGGTGCGGGGTGGGCGCACCCATTAGGCTGGTGTCACTGTGCAGAACCAGGGACCGAAGTGGTGGTCAGCAAGATGGCCATCATAATGGCGGTCGGTGCCCAGCCCTGTGGGAGGGGGGGGGGGCACCCCGGCTGCTTGGCCTGTCCCTTCCCCTCGCTCGACCCTGGCAAGGCCCCCCCCCCCCCCCACCCTCCCGCTGCAGTCAGCACGGCCGGTTTCCGGACCAGCAGCCCGCAGACACTCCACACCATTTCCTACCTCCTCTGTCTCGCTCAGCAGCCAGGACATCACGGGCGGAATTCTCCCCCCACCCCCACGCCGGGTGGGAGAATCTCCCGGGCGCCGCTCGAGGCCCGCCACGCCGTCCCGACGCCCGCATGCGATTCTCCCCCCCCCCCCACAAACCGGCCTGGATGGGCCGAGCGGCCTGCCCAACACGACAGGCCTATCAGAGACGGTGAATCATGGAGGCCCCGGAGCATCGGGCGTCAGGCCCGCTAATGATATGCCCCCTGCACTTTCAGCGCACGCAGCGAGCGCCACATTTACATAATTTCCGGGATGCCTGAGCCTCCCGATTTGACGTCAAACCGGTGTCTACCACAATTTTGGTGTCGGAGCTATTCTCCGCCCAATCACGTTTCACGATTTTGGCATCGGCAAACAGAGAATCCAGCCCCAGATGTCTAGCTTCAACATAACACACAATTCGTTATACAATTCCAGTCAGCTAGCAGGAGATCATTCTTCAGATACCGAGACAAATAGCTGCCGCATAAGTGGTCTTGAGTTTAATATGCAGTTCATTTGTGGTAGTTGATATGCTTCCAGACCATAAATTAAACTCCTCACTAAAAAAAACTGTAACCCACATTTGTATCTAACCACACTTCTCGGCTTGTGTGTAACTCATTTCTCTAAAGGCACAGTGAGTATGCCGCTTTGGTAGGATGTGTTAATAGCTTACATGTAGCTCCCAGGTAACCAGGAAGGTGAAAAATCTAAGAGGATAGATATGAACCGTCTTGAATGGAAACTATTACTACACACATGGGGCGGGATTCTCCACTCCCGCGCCGAAGTGGCCACGCCGTTGTGAACGCCGTCGAGGTTCACGATGGCGCAAAACGGCCCCTATCCCGACCGATTCATGGCCCGATAATGAGCTAGGTGCGGGGCCGCGTCATTTACACGCGCCAGGCCTTGTCGCCACGTAAAGGCGGCACCACATACATGACACAACCGGTGGCGCATAACTGGCGTCACCCGCGCATGCGTGGTTGCCGTCCTCTCCGAGTCCGCCCTGCATGAAGATGGCAGATGGATCTTGCGGGCAGCGGAAGAAAGGAGGTCCTCCTTCAGAGAGGACGGCCCGACGATCGGTGGGCACCGATCGCGGGCCACCCCACATTTGAGGTACCCCCTAGTGCAGGATCCCCCCCCGCGCAGGTCGCCCCCCAGCGTTCCCGCGCTGTTCCCGACGGCAGCGACCAGGTGTGGACGGCGCCGGGGGGAACCCGTCGTTTTGGGCTGGCCGCTCGGCCCATCCGGGCCTGAGAATAGCAGGGGTGCCGGAGAATCGCCATTTTGGGTGTCTCAGGCGATTCTCCGGCCTGCGGAACCCGACAGGGCCGTTCCCGCTGCTTGGGAGAATCGCGGGAGGGCGTCGGACCGGCGTCGCGGGAAATTTTGGCGGCCCAGGCGATTCTCCCAACCGGCGCGGGAGTGGAGAATCGCACCCATGATAATGGATGACTTCATTAAACTACAAATTCAATTGGAGTTACATAATGTAACAAATGGTAACCGCAAATCATTTATAGAACATTTCAAACAATGAGTTTTAAATATTAAATAGAATCCCAGATAAAGTTACACCAGCTGTTCGCTTTCTTATGGTTGTGCATTGTCACTTGATCTGGTCTTTCAAAGAGTTTGACATTTCAGAAAATGCAGCACTTAAGTATGTTTATTTAATACATCAAGCAAGGACATTTAATAATTTGTGATGAATTATTAAGGTTCAAGTGGCTTTGAATTGCTTTTAATCAAGTCTATGAATGAGTCATAATGAAAGCAAGGGAGTCAGTGCTGTATAAATGATCAGAATTGGACTGATCATCTCCTTGCTCCAATCTATGAACTCATAATTACCTCCTTTAATTGGAATTAAAGTTACTCCTGAGCGCAACCAGTGAGAATATTAAGTGACCATTCAGTAATTAGCACATTCAACTTAAAGTTAAATTGGGGCACAATGAAATAATCAAATGGTCACAAAATCCTAATTGCTATAGAAACATAAATTCCCTCGGTGGTAAGAATCATCGTGGGTGGGACAGGAAATTTGACGGACCTCTGAAAGGTCTGTTGACCTCGGGCTGGAATTTCCGGCCTCAGGACGAGTGGTACCGGAAAATCCCGCCGTGTGTGTAAATAAATATGCCATTGTGATGGTGTTTGCAGCAAGCAATAGGCAGTATTCTGTACTTACTTTGAAATGCTTTATACATAGGTACAAGGTTGCTGGTAAATACACCTTCGAATTGATATGGTCTTGACTGCAAGTCTGGATAAAAAGTGCGCAGAGTTAAAAAAATATATATATAGCATGCAACTTGTTGCAATTAGAAGCATACTTCCTGATTGCGTTTGCTTTATTCAGTGTCAAAATTGAATGCTGATACAGATTACATAATACAGACTAAGACTGATACAAAGGCAAAAACACTGGGTGCGATCTACCGACTGTTCACGCCAGCGGGGTATTCCAGTCCCACTCGCCGCACAGGTTTCCCGGCGGTGAGAGGTGCAGTCACCAGGAGATCCCATTGAAAATGGCGGGTCGAGAAATCCCTCTGGCGGGCTACCTGCACAACCGAGAAATACGTGGCGGGTTGGTCGGTAAATCCCGCCAAGATATTGCACACTACAATTTTATTGAAGTTACCCTCATTTCTGAAAACAGACAATTACAAAGAATTGCAATCTTCTTGTTGAATGTACAGTTCTGGTACAATTTGGCCACTAAACCATACGGACCAATTTAACTAGCAGGCGGGAAAATAGGCTTGCAGGACGCTGGCATTGGTACTGGGAAAATGGAAGCTGTACCATTGGGATGTTCTGCACCTGAACCGTGCTGGACCGGCATGCTTTCATAGAATTTACAGTGCAGAAGGAGGCCATTCGGCCCATCGAGTCTGCACTGGCTCTTGATAAGAGCACCCTACCCAAGATCCACACCTCCACCCTATCCCTATAACCCAGTAACCCCACCCAACACTAAGGGCAATTTTGGACACTAAGGGCAATTTATCATGGCCAATCCACCTAACCTGCACATCTTTGGACTTTGGAAGGAAACGGGAGCACCCGGAGGAAACCCACGCACACACGGGGAGGACGTGAAGACTCTGCACAGACAGTAACCCAAGCCGAAATCGAACCTGGGACCCTGGAGCTGTGAAGCAATTGTGCTATCCACCATGCTACCGTGCTGCCCATGCAACTGTACAACTAGGGAAATGGAGAGGGCTTCCAGACTCGAAACGTGAGCTCCCTTTTCACGCCACAGATGCTGTCAGACCTGCGGAGATTGTCTGGTATTTTCTGTTCTTGTGTGAGAGAAAAATAGTAACATGGGAAATTAAGATCACGAAAAAAAAATCTAAGAATACACCAACTGTTAAGACTGGGTGTTACAAAGATAACCAAAATGCAAAACTAAAGGCTCTGTATCAGAATGTGTGTGCGATTCAGCCACCAGGTTATGCCCGAGAGCCCCAAATCGGGCTCTGTGCCGGGCCGATCGCGAGTCATCCAACTCGCTCCAGCTGGCGTATTCTGGATCTCGCCCTACTTGCGTGATCCAGCTCAGCATATTTAAAGGAGCCATTAGCCATTAGACTCATTTAAATTCCCGGACGCTGCATGCACACAGCACCCAAGAGGCAATAGACATGCCTGTGACACCTCTACCAGACACTGTTTAGCACTGGTTTCCACAAACATGGATCAGGCATGCCAGCACCTCGGGGGTCTCGTAGGCCATTAGAGACCTCCAGGTGGTTGGGGGCAGAGACCCTGGCACTCCCTCTAGCACCAGGGCACCATGGCACTGCCAGCCTGGCAGTGCCACCCATGCACCCTGGCCGAGCCACCCTGGTGCTGCCAGGGTGCCACTGCCAGGGATTGGGCCCGCATGGGGAGGGGGGGTGTTGTCCATTAGGGGGGGGGCTAGCAGGGGTTCCAAAGGCCACCAGAAGGTCGGAGGAGGTGAACTGGGGAGCTGAACTCCGAGATCGGGCCGCAATTTTGAAAGGTGCCCCAATCACTAAGTGAGCTTGTGGGTCCCCCACACCACCCACTCATTGAGAAATGTCACCCCCCCAGCACATGGGCACTACTCCACCCCCCCCCCCCAAGTCTGGACATCCTGCTATGGGGTCCCTGGGGGCCCCCTCTTCAGGCCCCCCAATCCCCCTTACAGCACCCCTCCCTTCCAGGATGCCCAACCATCACCGTCCCAACCTCCCAGAGACCCCTACTTACCTGCCCTGCCCTTCAAAATCCATCTCCACCCTCCTTTCCTGGGTATGGCCCCCCTCGGGCCTGGACTCTTGGCAGTGCCACCCTGGCACCTGGGCAGCATTGTACTCCCACCCGGACACCTTGGCAGTGCCAGGGTGGTAGTGACAAGGTGGCCAAGTTCCAGGGGAAGGGCCAGGAAGCCACCCTGCAATGACCCTGGTCACCCAGGGGTCTCTGATGTCCCGGGAGACCCTCCGGGAGCCATTGTGCCTGGTCTACCTACTTGTGGAACAGCACTGATTGGTGCCTGGCTGCAGACTCCCTGGGGAGGCCAGGTAATCGAGGGAGTCCAGTAGATCCCGGGTATGTAGGCCTTAAGTAGGTTTAAGACCTACTTCAGCGAGCACTTTTGGCCCCACCACTTTTGGGCAGAGTTCTGATTCTGATGCCTCGCGAGACTTGGTTGTATCCCGCAAGACGCGGAGGCTGCCGGGATGCCCAGAGGAGGCTTCGGTGAATAATTGGGCGAATCTCAGCACTGTAGCCACCAAGAAACATCCCGCTAAACGCAACTGAAACCGGACTTAGTTTTAAGTCTGCTGGATTCCGCTCAAAAGTAAATGAACTGAAGTAACTAAATATGATCTGTTAACCATTACGGCGACGTTGCTGCAGGATGACAAGGATTGAGTCCTGAATATTGAGGGTTATATGATATTCAAGAAGAATAGGAATCTTGGTAAAGGTTAGGACTGTTAATCAAGGATGACATTGGTGCAATAGTTGGAGATGATCTTGGTTCAGACGATCAGGATGTAGAATCAGTTTGAGTGGAGGTGAGGAATAATTGGGAAATTAAGTTACTAGTGGGAAGTCACAGCAGTGGTTCGCAGCCAGTGTGCCGCCATGAAGATCCCCCCAGATGTGCTGCAAAAGAAGTTTCAAAATTCATGTATATAAACTAAAACTAACCTTTGTCTTCAGCTCTGTGGTTGACATTTCCCAGGCCTGATGAATGCTGGGCCTTCTCCGCATGTACCGGCTGGGAAAGAGCCGCACATACGTGGTTTTGATTTTATGTTGGTCAGGCCCATGACCAACGGGGCTTGTAGCTAAAGGCAAAGGTCTCATGCACCTGCACAAAAAGTGAAAACTCAAAAAGGGTGCAAAAGCCCGGAGGGAAGCGAGAGAGACAGGAAGAGATAAAAAGACAGGAGAGAGGACAGGGAGAAATTAAAAACAAAGTTCTCAGTAAAGGAAGAATGCAGAGAAAATAGAAGACGTACCTCAACATTTTTTTAATAGTATCGGAGGTGTGCCATGACATATAAAAGGGATCTACAGGCCCCCTATTAGTAACCATAATGTAGGACAAAGTATACAAGAAGAAACACTGGGCACTTGTGATAAAGGGATGGCATTAATCACAGCACTTTGAATCTACATGTAAACTGGAAAATTCAGATTTGCAATAGCAGCCTGGATGAGGAGTTTATAGAATTCATTCAAGATAGTTTCTCAGAGCAGCACTTTGTGGAACCAACCAGAGAGCAGGTTATATTAGACTTGGTGTTGTGTAGTACGACAGGATTAATCAATGACCTCAGAGTAAAGGCATCCCCTCAGAGCTGCAACCACAAACGAATTTTACTTCCAGTTTGAAAGGGAGAAGAGTGGGTCTAAGACGAGTATGTCAAGTATGTGGGATAAAAGCTGAGCTAGCTCAAGTGAACTGGAATACTAAGCTAAGGGGTAGATCAATAGAGAAGCAGTGACATGCATTTAAGGGGATATTTCAGAATACTCAGACTAAGTACATCCACACTATAAAGAAAGATTCTAAGGGGAGGACCCTATGTCTGTGGTTAACTAAAGAAGTTAAGGAAAGTATTAATCAGGAGAAAGAAATTGTAACGTTAAAAACAGATAGCAAGAGTTTCTACAGGTATTCTACAGGTAAAAAGGAAGAGAGTTGATAAAGTGAGTGTTGGTTCTCCAAAAAGTGAGCATGGGGAATTAATAGTAGATAATAAGGAAAGGGGAATGTAATGAACAAATATTTTGCTCTGCCTTTGCTATGGAAGATGCAAAAATCATTCCAGTAATAGCTGCAATTCAGGAGGTGGGTGAGAAAGAGGAACTTGATGAAATTCCAATCACTTGGGAAGCGGTATTGAGGAAACAGATAGAGCTGTGGGCTGACCAGTCTCCAGGTCCAGATAGACTTCATCGTAGGGTCTTAAAAGAGATAGGTGATGAGGTAGTAAATGCATTGGTGTTAACTTTCCAAAATTCACTAGATTCTAGAAAGGTTCCAATAGCCTGGAAAATGGCATATGTGACCTTTCTATTGAAGGTTATAGCTGGGCACTTAGAAACGGGGAAGAGTTAACATGGTTTACTCAATTAATTGGAGTTCTTTGAAGGAGTATAATGTGCTGTGGATAAGGGGGAGCCTGTCGGCATTTGAAAAGGTGCCACATCAAAGATTATTGCTCAAAGTAGGAACTCATTGCATAGCAAGTAACATACTTTCATGGATAGAAGATCGGGTGTCTGAGAGAAAACTGAGTGTGCGTAAATGAGTCTTTGGAAGGTTGTGACGAGTGGAGTGCAGCAGGGGTGTGTTCTGGGGGCTCAACCTTTTACAATTTATATCAATGACTTACGATGAGGAGTGAAGGCATGGTAACTCAACCTGCAGAAGATACAAAAATAGGCAGGCAAGTATGTTGTGAAGAGGACATAATAATAACATGAGAAGGTTGCAGACGAATAATGATAGGTTGTGTGAGTGGGCAAATAAATAGGCAGATGGGACTATAATGTGAGAAAATGTGAAGCTGTTCATTTTGGTAGGAAGAAATAAGCAGAATATTACTCAAATGGAGAACGACTGCAGAATTCTGAGGTGCAGAGGGATGTAGGTGTTCTAGCCCATGAGTCACACAAAGTTAGAATGCAAGTACAGCGAGTAATTAAGAAGACTAATGGAATGTTATCCTTTATTACAGTAGGAATTTAACATCAAAGTACGGATGTTATGCTTCAATTATACAGGGCATTGTTGAGACCACATTCTGAATACAATGTGCAGTTTGGTCTCGTTATTGAAGGAAGGGTGTAAATGCATTGGAGACAGTTCAAAGGAGGTTTACTAGATTGATACCTGGAGTGAACAGCTTGTCTTATGAGAAAAGGGTGGACAGACCGGACTTGTTTTCACTGGAGTTTCGAGGGGGTGAGGAGTAACTTGATTGAAGTTTATAAGATCCTAAAGGGTCTTGATCAGGTGAATGTTTCCCTCCATGGCTGAGTCCAGAACTGTGGGCACCTTTTTACATTTGGAGTCACCCTTTTAGGACGAAGATGGGAGAATTTATTTCTCTTCGAGGGTTGTGTGACTTTGGAACACTGTGCCTCAGAAAGCAGTGGAGGTGGGGTTATTGAATATTTTTAAGGCAGAGGTAGGTGGACTCTTATTAGGCAAGGAAATCAAAGATTATCAGAGTAGATGGGAATTCAGAATTCAAAACACAAATAGATCAGCCATGATCTTATTAAACGGCGGGGCAGGCTCGAGGGGTCGAATAGCCTACTTCTGCTCTTAATTCATATGTATGTAGGGCCAGTAAGTTTCTTTTTACAGGAAGCACAGAGGCAGCAACCAAAAGTCACGGCCATTCAGCCCATGCACATTAAATGGTGCAAATTTAGGGGATGTTTTGATGCAGATTTTTGAATACCTCCCTCACTTCAATTTCTGTTGCTTGCCACTGTCAGATTTCTTGAAACTGGGCACTTTTACCAAGGAAAATCCAGGCTGACATCACGGCGTTGCAGAACTGTCATTTGAAACCGCAATAAAATATTGTATTTCTGTTACAGTGCAGCAAAACCTTTTCAGGAACAGCTGCATTACAGCTGTTGAAGAGGGAAACCAATGGTGTCAAGTGTTAAATTCAGACAGTCAAAATTAGAACAGTAAATGTAAATAGCAGTAATCATCCACAAACTTCAGCTCGGAAATGGCAATGGTAGTTCTTCTTAATACCCACAGCCCATCTCGTTACAGAAGTGAAGGGTCATAGTTGCAATGACTCTCGAGGTAGATATTACTGAAAATCTGCGGTACTTAAAGTGTTACGTATAGATTGGACACAGGCCTGTGCAATACTTACTGGGTGGATAAAGGAATCCGTACGTTAAGTCCTGATCTTCTTTATTGTATGAACTTTGGTTTATGTTAAAAGGAATTCGAACATCAACAAGCACACAGTTTAAAATGTTTGGCAGAGGAGGAACTAGATTTTCCTGTCAGCAAAACAAAAGAAAAAAAATGTTATTCAATTAAATTTCTGCAATCAGGCTCTCCATCAGTCATAAGCTGGGTAGTATTCAATAGTTTGACATAACAATCACATCCCGGAGGGACAAACTAGTTTTGCCCTTGCTCTATGTTTTGCTGTAAGTGACAAAGTGCAAACCCATTTAATAAAAGTTACCACAAAACAATGCATTTAACATTTGATTTTAAAAATAAGCAGAAACACCCCATTTGGTGATGTGTACAAGGCTCACCCAGCAGCTTTATAATTTATAATTCTGGCTAAAGTCTGCTATGACCATGGGCGAGATTCTCTGATCCTGAGGCTAAGTGTTGATGCCGTCGTAAACACCATTGCGTTTCTTGACGGCGTCAAATATGGCCTCAGGAGCAGCAATTCTGACCCCTACAGGGGGCCAGCACAGCACTGGAGTGACCTACGCTGCTCCAGCTGCCGATCCCCGGCGTCAGATGGGTGCCGCAGGTCTGCGCATGCGCAGTGGGGCCGACACCAATGCGCGCTTGCGCAGTAGCTTCCTTCTCCGCGCCAGCCCCAGCGCAACATGGCTTAGGGCTACAGGGGCCAGCGCGGAACAAAAGGGGCCCCAGCTCGAGAGGCCGGCCTGCCGATCGGTAGGCCCCGATCGTGGGCCAGACCACAGCGGAGAGCCCCCCCCGGGGTCAGACCCCCCTCGCCCCTGTTGCTAACTTTTGCCTCAGTTTAATTGCTCTGTTTTATCACCTTTGCTCTTGAGTCGCCAGGTATCTTTCTGATACCGCCACGTGGTTCAAGTCCGAGTAATGATCAATAATCCAATACATCGATTAGTAAGATTTAAATCAAAGCACATTTATTATACACAGTAATCGCTACTCATGTACAAATTCTACGTCTAAGCTACTTCTACGACTAACAGGCAAATACTTAACTTGGAACTGGCCCACCAGGTCAGGGAAACAAATGGCCTTTCGTTCGGGTTCTGAGCCTGCGGGATTCGAAGTTGGTACGGATTGGTAGCTCGGAGCGCCTATCTCGTAGCGAGCATTGAAGTAAGACTTACTGGATATCAGCGGCGGCTGGACCGGTCACTGTCAAGGGTTGGTTCGCGTTGCTGAGTGACCCGGTCAAGAAGAACAATTTGAACTTGGGCTTGATTCTTATAGTCCCCAGGGGCTTCCCGCCTTTCGGGGCGGACCCTGTACTTGGTTCCAAGTGATTGGACTTTGTCCCAATCACTTGGTTCGATTTTCTCCAATGCTGGAGCGGTTCCCTGATCGATGGGCGGCCCTGAGGTGGTCGTTCACCTCCCTTTGTGTAGGCTTCTGCTGGCGCCAAAGAGTCTGGTTTGACTTCATAGGCGAAATTCTCCCCCAACGGCGGGATGCCCGCCGACTGGCGCCAAAGCCGGCGCAAATCAGACGGGCATCGCGCCGGCAAAAAGGTGCGGAAGTCTCCGCATCTTTGGCGGCCTAGCCCCTCAATGTTGGGGCTAGGCCGACGCCGGAGGGATTTCCGCCCCGCCAGCTGGCGGAAATGGCGTTTGTTGCCCCGCCAGCTGGCGCGGAAATGCGGCGCATGCGCGGGAGCGTCAGCGGCCGCTGTCAGTTTCCCCGCGCATGCGCGGGAGCGTCAGCGGCCGCCGAAAGTTTCCCGCGCATGCGCAGTGGGGAGAGTCTCTTCCGCCTCCGCCATGGTGGAGGCCGTAGCGGAGGCGGAAGGGAAAGAGTGCCCCCACGGCACAGGCCCGCCCGCGGATCGGTGGGCCCCGATCGCGGGCCAGGCCACCGTGGGGGCACCTCCCGGGGTCAGATCGCCCCGCCCCCCCCCCAGGACCCCAGAGCCCGCCCACGCCGCCTGGTCCCGCCGGTAAATACCAGGTTTGATTTACGTCGGCGGGACAGGCAATTCCTGGGCGGGACTTCGGCCCATCCGGGCCGGAGAATCCAGCGGGGGGTCCCGCCAACCGGTGCGGCTGGATTCCCGCCCCCGCCCAATCTCCGGGAGCGGAGACTTCGGCGGGGGCGGGGGCGGGATTCACGGCGGCCAACGGCCATTCTCCGACCCGGCGGGGGGTCGGAGAATGACGCCCCATGTGTCTAAATATTGCTCATTGTTCCCGGGGATTGCTCATTAATATGCAGGTGGCTGGTGTTTTGTTATGCTGATGGTTGCCGGTATCGATCTTGTCTGGCCTTTCCAGAAGTAAATACACACTCAACCTGCAGCTGCTCGTTTGTGTCCTGTTGGCTGACCTTCCCATCAGCCTTTGCCGTTCGCCTTTCTAAATCGGGAGTTAGCCATTTTAACTGGCTACATACCCTCCTTGTGATTCTAACGCGAAGCGTGAAGGATCACATAACTATGTTGCTTTCCATTCCCTGACCTGGGGGGGGACACTTCCTTCATGGCCACTGCACTGATCATAGCTATGCAAAAAAATTTTAATAACAATTCTAAGGGCGCTATGTCAAACAGGGACATGCATTACAAAACAATAAACTGGGAACCTCTAACTATTCTTAATACACTACACTCTCTTAAACATTTAATTATCCTAACTTCCTCACCCATACAAACAAAATCATAGTATTTTATATATCCGTCTTCCTGGTTTGGCAGTCAAGCTCAGGATCGTACAATTTACTCATGAACAGTTCTTTACACTTCTTTATTTACAATAAACGCAGGTGAATGCTCTTTATTATAGATTGCGGGGGTCGGGGGTCTGGTCGTATCCGAAAATAGGGGATCTGATCCTATATACCGGGGTTCAAGCGCGGTAGGCTCTCCTTTTCCATTTCCTTAGACGCATAGTCTGCACTAAGCAGCAGAGTATCGCTAATACCAGTAATGTTTCCATTACATAGGACAGAGAGTACCAGGTTATAAACCTGGCACACCAAGATGATGTGGTGTCGCTGGTGACTGGGCTCTGGGTACTGCGGGGAAGTGAAACATTAACGGCTGGGGGGCTTGAAGTCATGGGGTTCGCGTTCACGCGCAACCAAAAGTCCATAAATATGATGCTGATCCATATGAAGGAAGTCCTCATGGCTCTTCTCTTTCCTTGTCTTTCTTCTCTTCTCCGGTCGTGGAGCTTCTGGAGTTCTGTGGAAACAAGCATAGTGTCTGTAACTATCTTTGTTTAATATCTCGTACAATAGTGTGTCTGTCCTGTAGTGCCAATTATTCCCTTTATAATTGGTCACTATGTGTGACTCCCTCATTTTTTTTTCTCCAAAAATCAAATTTTAGGACAAGACACACTTCCCAATAATGAACCAGTGCGATCCGTCTCGCAGATTGTGCAATTTACCATCCAAATGTTTCAGGATGTAAATAGCATGGGGTTGGCAACCTAAAGGTTACCTAAACAAAACAAAACATTTTGAACTGAAAGTGCCAAAATGAGGTGCGTATGGGCCGCGACGGGTACAATTTAGATGGAGGACGGCTACCAATGCCGTGTCACTCCTACCCGAGTGTAGTTGACCAGAGGGGGATTCCCAGGCAGGGCGGGTCCCAAGCCGTTTCTCCACTGCCTGAGCAACCGACAAGAACAGGCAAAAAATGTAGTCATCGTGGTGGGGCTGCCGTAGTGGTTCTACCTTCGAACCAGAAGGGCAGTTACGAATGGGCGTCTGGTTCCTTAACCAGTCTCTGCAGACAAGTCCTCAGAGGTTTCTGCTGAACTAGTGTCTGGCAACGGTGAGTCTCTGTAAGCAAGTCCTCAGAGGTTTCAGCCGAATAGGCGTGGGGCAGTGAGAAAAAATTCTCCTGTCGGACACACAACATTTAACAAACTTACAAACAACATAAAACATTCTGCAGGTTCCATCAGAAAGGACAACACTTCTCCCAAGCGGTTCCGTTTAAAACATCATCTGGACACCTCAGTTCTCGGTTGCGAACAGGGTAGCAAAGGGGTTCTTTGGTTTGGGAGTCAGACCCAAGGTCGTCCTCTTCTCCCGAGTGCCACACTCTTGAGTGTATCAGGGCTGAAAGGGCTGCGTGGTGTGAGGTGGGGTCGCTCTCGTTGTTGCGGACGAGTCTGAACGAGTTATCTCGGTGCCAGTAATTGGTGTCTAGCTGTGTGGGGACAAAATCGGGGTCGTCAGTGTGGTTCGGTGGTCGGTGGAGGGGTTTGTTCAGGAAAGTGATCATGAAGGGATCACTTGGATCGTAGTTGGAATCGCTGGGTGTGGGTCCGGTTGCATAGGGATAGTAGGGAGGCGTGCTGTGGCTATCGTCCGAGTCACAGTCGCTGTCTCTGCTGCTGCAGTCTGTGGGCGTTCGGGGCGGAGTGTATATTTTGGTAGTGGAGTCGAGGTCGAGTCCGTGGCTGGGCTGGATGTGGTGGGGGTTGGTAGGGTTACGTTGGCTGTGGGCGGGGTGTGGTGTGCTGCGTCGAGCTTGACGTGGTGTGCGTGGTTCGATTGTGTTCCATATGCCTTCAGCTGGTTAATATGAAACCACGCAGTCTTACCGTTGGGGTACTTTATTTTATAAACGGAAGTGCTCACTTTCTCCGCAATGGAAGATGGACCCGAGTATTTTGGTGACAGGCATGTGCTGGGGTTATATACAGACAGCATAACTTGCTGTCCTATACTGTACTCAGTCGCATGCACTGTCTTGGCGAAACAAGCCTTGCTCTGTTTCTTTCTGGTGTCCAATTTTACTGCGGCTGCTAGCTGAGCCGTTTTAACATTTTCAACTAATTGCTCCACTGCTTTCTCGTGTGTGAGGGCCGTCACCTCGGGGCTGGTCAAGTCCAAACCTAACAAATATTCTGTGCCTTTCATGGGGCGTCCGGTAATGAGGGTGTGTGGGGTGTAACCTGTGGAAGTAGAAATTGTGTTACGCAAAAACATCAGCGCAAAGGGGAGGACTGAGTCCCAAGTGGTGTTGTTCTGCTGGACCATTTTTCTGAGGGTGGACTTTAGGGTCCGATTCATGCGCTCCACAATACCACTCGACTGTGGGTGGTATGCTATGTGGAATCTTTGGGTGATGCCAAATATCGTGAGGACGTTCTGCATGACATGTCCCGTAAAATGGGAGCCTTGGTCGGATTCAATGCTGCGGGGGAGTCCCCATCTTGTAAAGATGTGGTGGGTCAAAATCTTCGCTGTGGATTTTTCGTGTTTGTGCGGGCTGGGAATGCTTCCACCCATTTTGTAAATGTGTCAATTACCACAAGTACATATTTATAGCCATTCCTGCAAGGGGGCAATGGTCCTATAAAATCGATCTGGAGGTTAGTCCAGGGGCCATTAACGGGTCGGGTGTGGCTGAGTTGAGCCTTTTTGGCATATCTGTCCGGATTATTCTGGGCACAGATAAGACAATTTTCGATATAATGGTTTACATCATCCTTTAAATTTGGCCACCAACAAAGCTGCTTGAGATGGGCTGTGGGCTGTAGTGGGATCGATTCCCTGATGTCCATGACCGTCATGGAACAAGCAAATCAATTGATTCCTGTCCTGTTCAGGAACCACATAAAGGGTGTCTTTTAACACCACGCCGTCATGTGTGGTCAGTGCATTTCTAAATCTCTCATAGGGTGCTGGATAGATTCCTTTTACAATCTCCCTGAGATTGCTATCCTGCCTCTACTAGATCCTCGATCTTTGTCTGTGAGACCTGAACTGCAGTCACTGGTGCACTTTCGGGGGTGTCCAAAAGTATCCATGCCTGGAACCTGCTTTAGCCAGTGCGTCAGCTTTCACATTTCCAGGGGGGGAGGAACGATGGTGACTGCGGACTTTGATTATCCCATAAGTCCTGTTCTGGGCTCTCTGTAAAATATGACGGAGCAATGGGGCTGAGGGGAGGGGTTTTCCGTCCGCGGAAACAAATCCTCTTGCTTTCCACAGGGGCAGAAATTCCGTAAGGCTGTTGCAGACATAGAGGCTGTCCGAGTATATGTCTGCTGGGCTGGGGAAGGAATCTGGGTGCTCAACTATATATATGATGGCCGCAAGTTCTGCTGCCTGCGCGCCTAAGTGTCCGAGTAATTTTAATGATATTTCCTCAAGGGCGCGTCCCTGCGCATCCTCGACATAGATACCTCAACCTGTTATGCGCTTCCCATCCAAGACTGTGGAAGATCCATCCACATAGATCTTTGTGGGCTCACACGTGTCCGTGTGCTGAGGGCTCTGGGTTGAACTACCTATCTTTCTGGGGGGTGTTTTAGCGATAAAGGGGCCTGTGTTGTGGTGTGGAGTGATAATTTCGCATTCATGGGGGGGTTCCGGGGTACTGTAAGTTGTCGGATAAATAGGTGTGCGTCTTTGTTCGCTTAACGATGGTGTCCCGTCCCTGCAAGAGAAGGGTCCATCTCGCTGCTCTAATCTGGCTTACTGTACCGTCCTTGAGTCGTCCGTCCAGTAAAAGTTGGGTGGGGGTGTGTTCAGTGAGAATTGTAATGGGGTTCAGTCCGGTAATATACGAAAAATACTGGACTGCCCAAAATACACGTGGCAGGCATGTCCACGTGTACTGTGCTTTAAAGGTGAAGGCAAATTTGTACTGGCACGCCTTTGCCAATGGAATGGACCAGAATCCATTACTGACATCCAAAACCGTAAAGAATCGGGAATTGAGTCCCTGCTTGAGCATGGTCTTGGGACTTGTTGCTACTGTGGGGGCTGCTGCGGGGGCGACTTTGTTGAGTTACCGGTAATCGATAGTCAGTCGCCATGATCCATCGGGCTTTCTCACTGACCAAATCGGGGCATTATTAGTGGAGGCTACTGATCTAAGTACGCCCTGCTCTAATAAGCTTTCTATTACCTTGGAGATTTCTCCCTCTGCCTCTTGGGGAAATCCATACTGTTTTGGGGGTCTAGGGTCAGGTCCTGTTATTTGTACGGAGCCAGTCATCTGTCCACAGTCGTGCTTGTAGGTCGCGAATGCTGCCCTGTTCTTTTGCAGAACTGCCCTAACCTGCTTGTCCGTACTAAGCGTGGTCGGGTTGAACCAAAATTCGCCTACTGCGCTAATTTTGTTCATGTACTCTCCTATGTTGAGCGTTGCGGGGGCTCTTGCAGATTTTGCCATCTTCCAGACACACTGGTTGACTGGATCGAATGAAAGGTGGTGGGAATTCATGAAATCGATTCCCAGAATGTGTTCTGATGTGTGGGGCACGTCAGCTAAGACTATGGGGTGCTTGGTGGTGATGGTACCGATTTGAATGGGTACAGGGGCTGTGATGTGTCCCTGCTGTGAGTGGCCTGTAAAGCCGCTGAGGGTGATAGTGGCTGTAGTGGGCCACGTGTCTTTTTGAAACAGGGTGGAGGAATTTATCGTGGTGCGGGACCCTCCTGTGTCCCAGAGAAATTCGACGGGCTGTCCCCGAATTTTCACTGCAACTACTGGTCGTCCGGATCTATCCCAAAGGGTGTCGCAGTACCAACTGGGGGAGCCTGAACACCGTCAGTCCGTTCCAGTCAGGTCCGTCTGATCTGAACGGGCGCTAACGCTATGAATGGGCTCTGTCTTTTTCTTACTCAGAGTGCCCGTCTGCTGGGCTCTCTGTGGCTTTTTAGGGGCATTGCACTCCCTTGTGAAGTGTCCCAACTGTCTGCAGTTGTAACACTCCTGTGACTTGGGTGGGGGGCTGTTCTTTCCCTCATTTACCCCTGCGGGGTTCTGGTGTGTTTTTACTGCCTGTATATCTGCGCTGGCCTGCTTTTCCTCAATATTCTTAACTGTGGGTTTACTTTGAACAGATTGCTCCCAAGCGCGGGAAAATCTTTTCACTACCCACTTCTCGATATGGGCCTCCTCTGAGGGATCATAACTCGCGCAGGCTTTCTGTCCTGTTTCTGTGGCATGGGAGATAAGGGTGCGGGTCCATTTGGCCATGTTGTCTGGGGACAAATGGGCACGGTCAAAGTCTCCAAAGACTGCTGCAAAGTGGATCCACAGGCGTCCAGCAAACGCTGTGGGGTGCTCGGATTTCTTTTGCCTACATTTGTTGAGGCCATCTACGGGGTCACCCCGGTTATACCCGATCGCATCCAGGATCACGGTATGCATTTCTGCAAGGGTGCCTCCTCTTACATTCTGTGGGTCGGGAAGGGCTGCTGCTACTGAAGGGTCTAAACTTAAAACTGTGAGCTTTACATGCTCTCGCTCATCCAGGCCGTACATGGTCGCCTGATGCTTAACTGTGGCAAAGAAATGGTAGGGGTCTGAGGTGGGGAGGAACGGTGTGATCTTATCGCACGCGTCCCGTAATTGCGTTACTGTTAAGGGGGTGGAATATAGAAATTCCGCATCGTCCGATGTGGCTGTGGGGTGGGTGGTTACTGGGTTCATTGGAGCTTGAACTATCTGCTGTGTGGGTGGTTGGGGCGCTTTTCACTTTTGTGGCTTTCCCTGCGCACATGTTCCCTGAACATATCTCTGCGCTGTTTCGTTCAATTCTTCCCAATCAGGGCCGTCTTCCTGATCTAATCTTTCTCCAAATGTTTCCTGAAAACCTTTTTGAACAGAAAGCAGTGATTTCAGCTCTGCAATCTTCTTCCGGCACTTTGCGTGGTCTAGTGAGCTTTGTCTTTGTTCTGTGGTGGCAGCATGGAGTGCTCTTAATGCTGCCTTTAGATCGCGACACTGTATCTGTAACGCTTCTACGTGCTTTTCTGTTTCTTCTCGTACCAGGACTGCACGTTGCGTGTCCTGATAGGCCTTTTCGTATTGAGACTGGAAGCTGCTTAAGTGCGCCAGACAAGACTGGTGAGCCCTTTTGGCGTCATCCACCTCTCCCTCTTTTGCTGCCAACTTCCTTCTTAATTCCAAATTCTCCTTTTCTACCTCGCTTACATCGACCTTACTCATCCGATGTATGCCTTCAACTTCTTTCCGGAGCGTCCTAACGACCTCCTCTGTGCCTCGCAGTTGTGCCAAGCAGGACACGATTGCCATCGACTTGCGAGCTTTCCCTAAGCTCTTTTTGTGGATCTCGCTCAGGTTCTCCCACCAAGTATGTCCTATACACCCGGGACCTGGGGCGAAATTCTCCAGTATCGGCGCGATGTCCACCGACCGGCGCCAAAAACGACACAAATCAATCCGGCATCGCGCCGCCCCAAAGGTGCGGAATACTCCGCCCCTTGACCGGCCGAGTCCTAACCTTGAGGGGCTAGCCCTGCGCCGGACTGATATCCGCCCCGCCAGCTAGCAGAAGTGCCCCGCCAGCTGGCGCGGAAATTACATTGCCGGGCAGCGCATGCACGGGAGCGTTAGCGGCCGCTCACGGAATCCCCGCGCATGCGCAGTGGAGGGAGTCTCTTCTGCCTCCGCCATGGTGGAGACCGTGGCGAAGGCGGAAGGAAAAAAGTGCCCCCACGGCACAGGCCCGCCCGCGGATCGGTGGGCCCCGATTGCGGGCCAGGCCACCGTGGGGGCACCCCTCGGGGCCAGATCGCCCCACGCCCCCCCCAGGACCCTGGAGCCCGCCCGCGCTGCCTTGTCCCGCCGGTAAGAGAGGTGGTTTAATCCACGCCGGCGGGACAGGCATTCTAGCAGCAGGACTTCGCAGGGGGGGGGGGGCCAACCGGCGCGGCGCGATTTCCGCCCCCACCGAATCTCCGGTGCCGGAGAATGCGGCAACTGGCGGGGGCAGGATTCACGCCAGCACCGGCGATTCTCCCACCCGGCGGGGGTCGCAGAATCTCGCCCATTCCAAAGGGGCCATCCTTTCCCTTTGAGATATTTCCTGATCTCTTCCTCCCAAATGGGACATTGTCCCACTCTGCTGCTGGTCGCTGCGACCGCAAATTCCTCTGGGTTCATTAGGCGCTGCATTGCCTGCATTGCCATCTTTCCTATCCGAATGCTTCTTTTAAATTTGGAACAGGGGAGCTAAGGCGGTGCTGTAAATACGGGTACGGCTTTCGCTACTTTCCGATATACAAACTTCCGACAGTTTTGACGCAACAAAATTCTATCAGTTTTACCTTATCGCCCTGTTAGTTGCGCATGCTTTCACACACTTCCGAATTATGACTATTGATCAGAACTACTTGAACACTTGTGGTTTTCTGTTTCCCAATTGGATTCTAATTCAAATTCTGGGTTCTCCCGGAGTGGTTTTCCACTTCTAGATCGGGTCCCATCAGGATGTCGCCAAATAATGTTGCTAACTTTTGCCTCAGTTTAATTGCTCTGTTTTATCACCTTTGCTCTTGAGTCGCCAGGTATCTTTCTGATACCGCCACGTGGTTCAAGTCCGAGTAATGATCAATAATCCAATACACCGCTTAGTAAGATTTAAATCAAAGCACATTTATTATACACAGTAATCACTACTCATGTGCAAATTCTACGTCTAAGCTACTTCTACGACTAACAGGCAAATACTTAACTTGGAACTGGCCCACCAGGTCAGGGAAACGAATGGCCTTTCGTTCGGGTTCTGAGCCTGCGGGATTCGAAGTTGGTACAGATTGGTAGCTCGGAGCGCCTATCTCGTAGCGAGCGTTGAAGTAAGACTTACTGGATATCAGCGGTGGCTGGATCAGTCACTGTCAAGGGTTGGTTCGCGTTGCTGAGTGACCCGGTCAAGAAGAACGATTTGAACTTGGGCTTGATTCTTATAGTCCCCAGGGGCTTCCCGCCTTTCGGGGCGGACCCTGTACCTGATTCCAAGTGATTGGACTTTGTCCCAATCACTTGGTTCGATTTTCTCCAATGCTGGAGCGGTTCCCTGATCGATGGGCGGTCCTGTGGTGGTCGTTCACCTCCCTTTTTGTAGGTTTCTGCTGGCGCCAAAGAGTCTGGTTTGACTTTATCTGTCTAAATGTTGCTCATTGTTCCCGGGGATTGCTCATTAATATGCAGATGGCTGGTGTTTTGTTATGCTGATGGTTGCCGGTATCGATCTTGTCTGGCCTTTCCAGAGGTAAATACACACTCAACCTGCAGCTGCTCGTTTGTGTCCTGTTGGCTGACTTTCCCATCAGCCTTTGCCATTCGCCATTTTAAATTGGGAGTTAGCCTTTCTAAGTTGGGAGTTAGCCATTTTAACTGGCTACACCCCGCCCCCCCCCCCCCCCCCCCCCACGCCACGCCGCCCCCAGGTGCATCCACGCCGAGGTCCAGCCCGGTAAGAGCAGGTGTGGACAGCGCCGGCGGGACTCTGTTTTTTTAACGTGGCTGCTCTGCCCATCCCGGGCCGAGAATCGCCGGAGGGGGAGGGGCCCCATAGAGCAGTCCCCGGCCGGCGCCGCGCCGGCGCCAATTCTCCGCTCTCTGGAGAATCGACGGATCGGCGTTGGGGCAGCGTGGCGCGCTTCTCCGGCCCGGCCCCGGGGTGAGAGAATACCGCCCCATGTTTTTCATTTCTCAGCCACATTGGAGAATTGGGAAATATAGTTGACTGTTGGGTGATCTAAAAGGTGTGAGGCAGCCCTGCAGCTGTCCAAGGAGCACATTTCACTATTGTCCCATTCCAACACTTGCAAAAGTCTTAAAATACATTTTCCAACCCAAACCTGCCTCCATTTGTGGCTTTGACTGAGGCCCCATGGTCACCCATCTTGTTGATTCCCAAATTTCTTTCTCCGTCAGTCTGGCCTCAATAAAAGTCGAGATGGATTCGCACGTAAAAATAAGTTATTTTATTCAGATTGCAAGCTTGATTCATTTCATAGAAACATAAGAGACATCCAGTCTCCTACATCCCAGAAAGCAAATGAACAAAGAGACAAAGGGATCTCTGCAAATCAATTCAAATGGTATCAAGTTTCACATACTCGACGCCCATAGGTCAGCCTATATCCCTCCTGACCTGTTTGATCTATTCTGATTGGCTCACTTCCAATCCCTTTCTCTGGCCCCTATCAATGCAGCATCACTCTCATAGACACACCTCTTCCTGCTTTTTCCATGCGGTCTTAAATCCCTTTGTCTCTATCTGCCAGAATCAAAGTGGCTTATTTCTACATTACATTAACTAATATCTCTAAAGTAACTATTTTATATCACATTCGTCAATCTAGGACGAGTTGGAACTTAGCACACAATGATGAGGCTGCCGGATTTCTTGTCACTATTTTTAACTTTAACTGTAGTCAACTGGATTTCCCCGAGCATTGGGAGCTTCACCGAAGCGATGACTTCGCGGATTCAGGAGGTGACCTCTACCATCCACCTGCCATCTGACCGGGAGGCTGCTTGTGAAGCTTTCATGATTAGACTCTACCCTCAATAGCCTTCAGTACTTCTGAAACATTAATTCTGCTCTCTCTCCACAGACCTGCTGAGTGTTCCTGCATTTAGTGTTTTTATTAGCAACATTCTTGCAAGTCTGTTGCCCAGCATAACAGGAAGCAACCTGATTAAGTTTGTTATTTTCACTTTCCTGTGATGGTGTCATGGAACCATAAAACAGCACAGCACAAGAGGCCATTCAGTCCATCTGGTGCGTGCTGGTTCCTTGTAGAGCTGTGCAATTAGTTCCACTCCCCTGCTCTTTCCCTACCTTGTAAATTAAATTCTTTCAAGTATTTATCCAATTTGCTACTGAAAGTTCCTATTATACTTGCTTCCCTCACCATTTCAAGCTGTGCTTTCTGGATATTTTTTATTCATTTATAGGATGTGGGCGTCACTGGCTAGGCCAGCATTTTATTGCCCATCTGTAATTATCAACAACTCGCTGTGTAGAGAAATGTTTTTTCATGTTGCCTCTGGTTCTTTTTCCGATCACCCTAAATCGGCATCCGCTAGTTCTCAAACCATTGGCGACTAGAAACAGTTTATTCTTATTTCTGAATTTGATCTAGTGTGCAAGTGAAACTTAACTTGGCTCCAGCCCCTTAAAGCAGAATTTTTCACAATGAGGAAAAAACACTTTTGTATTATTTGTTGAGCTGTCAGCATTTTTTGGGACCAGGTCGATTAATTTAAAGTGGTTTGTCAACTGATCCAAGTTTCACAGGTTAGTATCCCTTTAGTGATTTTCACTGTTACCGTACCTTTAGGGTAAAAAGTGTTACATTACCGATGGTCTCCAGAGGGAGATACATAGCCATCAATAAAGCCGGGATTTTATGGCTCCACCGTGGTAGATGCGGACAAGGTTTATTGACTTCGGTGGAATCGGGATGACTCCCTTAGTTCCTGTTTATATGCATATTTTTGATGTCAGTATAAAACAGGTGTAAGCAACTGAGACTTCAGGGGCGGGATTCTTCGTCCTGCGACGCCGGAATTGGGAAACATGACTGGGTAGAGAATCGCACATAAGCCGCAAATCGAGGTTGGCGACGGAATGCCATGCTCCAGTGCCTCGAAAGCGGCTTCAATGTATTCTACTCCGCACGTACAGTAAACGCAGTTGAAGTATCATCACGGACATGACCCGGTATTCTCCAGGGCTTCCGCGATGCTTCGCCTCTTTCAGAAGGAATTACTGATTGCGAGGATCGCTTGTGGTTTTAAAAATCGGGAAACAGGCACCGTGGCTGCTGAGGGAAAGAGTGGTGATGTTCCCAGAGGCACGACCGTGGGCTGCCGGTACAACGCCTGGCCAGGCTGGCTGGGGGAGGGGGGGTCGCTTGCCAGTGCCGTGTGCAGGGAGAAGCGGGGGGGGGCGATCAACGGATGGGCCATAGGGTAGTGGTGACCCCCCTGGGACTGGGGTGTCCAGGCACAGACCACCCATTGCCATGGCCTGCAAGGCAGCCACCTTGCTGCGCACCCCACTGACCGGCCACCATGGCCCGTGGTTGTGCAGTGACACATGGGTGCCGCCACCCAACTACACCCGCACTCCACCCACCCGAACCCCCACCACTCCACCCTCTTCCACACCCGCACTCCAACTCCCTCCATCCCACCACCCCCGCACTCCACACCCCTCCATTCCATCAGCCCCGCACACCACCCACCATCCACCCCACCACCCCTGCACTCTACCCCCCATCCACCCGACCACCCTCTTACTCCACTCTCATCCAACCCATCACCCCTGCACTCCAACACCCCTCCATCCCATCAAATCTGCCACCCCCAACTGGGCGGCGCCTGCCAGGGGAGATCACGCGGCCCATCCAAGGGCAACGCCCACAGCAGCCCCGACAGGAGGGCGCCAGACGAGGGTCGCAGATTGTACGTCTGGCATGGGTATGGCCAGCCACTGGTACCCCTGCCTGTGGGGACAGGTGCTGGAGCCAGGGGCAACCACGATGCTGGGCACAGACGGGGCCAGGGGTGTGGTGCAGAGGGCAAAGTGCCAGGGGGTAGGGAGGGAGACGGAGGGGTGGAGGACCGGGCGATGTGCAGTGTTCAACCCCATGCCCTGGCCCGTGCCCACCTCCAAAGTCACCCATCTCCCTCCCCCTCAGTGCCCCCTCTGCAGCTAGCCCAGCCCAGTCCATCACTCACACCCTTTTGATCAGAACTCAGACTATATGGCACCCGAGATTTGGAGGAATTTGCTTTGATTAGTTGGCTGATGGCCGATGGATTGGTCAAGGGTAATGTCGGATATGACTGTCTCACTGGCTGATTTGCCTGGACTGCGCCTGGCAGCTCCCCGCTAACAAACAGGAGAAGCACTTAAACTGGCGGAGCAAACCCCAGGCGGCACCCAGCCATGCCACCGCCCAGACCAGCTCCACGATTCAGAGATGCCTGACTGACCAGACTGTTGGACGCAGTAGAGTCCGGATGAGATACCCTGGGAGGAGGTTCCACTCCAGGGCAGCCAGTACCACCTGGGAGGCAGTGGCAGCGGCCATCAGTACAGGGAGTGTCACAGGAAGCCTCGAGACCCTGATGAATCTCCAGCGAAAACCCGTACAGACTGAAAGCAAAGACATCCAGCTAGTGGGGCATCATTACCGGCCCTAATTGGCGTTAGATACCGGAAGCGGTCTCACGGGGTTTGCTGCCAGGAAGCACCCGGCAATTCCTGCTTACCACCACACTTAGAAACTTTTTCATTAGATCGCACCCACCACCTTCAAAGATGAGCAATATTAAGAATTCGCTCCAGAGTATAACATAAAGTTTTTTTGTTTTAAAAAAATAAATATAGAGTACCCAATTCATTTTTTCCAATTAAGGAGCAATTTAGTGAGGTCAATCTACCTACCCTGCGCATCTTTGGGTTGTGGGGGCAAAACCCACGCAAACACGAGGAGAATGTGCAAACCCCACACAGACAGTGACCCAGAGCCGGGATCGAACCTGGGACCTCGGCGCCATGAGGCAGCAGGGCTAACCCACTGTATCACCGTACTGCACTTGTATAACATAAACTTGAGACTTATTTGTAGGAATACGTCAACAATTCAAATACGCTAAATGTAATTCCAAAGGTAATAAACTTCTAGGTTTACTATAAATAGATTGCATCTACAGCAGCTGCTATCAGCATACTTCACTTGAATAAACATCTGACAAAGTGCCATTGGCCTGATGTCAACCAAAACATCAGACCAACATTTCATCATAGACAGTACAGTGAGGGATTCCGAGTTTCCTGCAGATTTAAGGATAAACATTGTAATGTTCTACCGCAGTCAGGAGCCCCACTCACTATGAGTGCATGTTATAGAGAATTAGATACAGAGCACATTTCAAACAATGGGGCTAGTTTAGCACAGTGGGCTAAATAGCTGGCTTGCAATGCAGAACAATGCCAGCAGTGCGGGTTCAATTCCCGTACCAGCCTCCCCGAACAGGCGCCGGAATGTGGTGACTAGGGGCTTTTCACAGTAACTTCATTGAAGCCTACTTGTGACAATAAGCGATTATTGTTATTATTAAACAATGACGAGAGACAGAGTATAGGAATGAGATAGAGAATCTGGTGAACTGTTGCGACGACAATAATCTCCCCCTCAATGTCAATAAAACGAAGGAGATTGTCATCGACTTCAGGAAGCATAGTGGAGAACATGCCCCTGTCTACATCAACGGGAACGAAGTAGAAAGGGTCGAGAGCTTCATGTTTTTAGGTGTCCAGATCAGCAACAACCTGCCCTGGTCCCCCCATGCTGACACTATAGTTAAGAAAGCCCACCAACGACTCTACTTCCTCAGGAGACTAAGGGAATTTGGCATGTCACCTACGACTCTCACCAACTTCTACAGATGCACCCTGGAAAGCATTCTTTCTGGTTGTATCACAGCCTGGTATGGATCCTGCTTTGCCCAATACCACAGGAAATTACAAAAGGTTGTGAATGTAGCCCAATCCATCACGCAAACCAGCCTCCCATCCATCGACTCTGTCTACAATTCCTGCTGCCTCGGAAAGGCAGCCAGCATAATTAAGGACCCCACGCACACTGGACATACTCTCTTCCACCTTCTTCCGTCAGGAAAAAGATACCAAAGTTTGAGGTCATGTACCAACCGACTCAAGAACAGCTTCTTCCCTACTGCCATCAGACTTTTGAATGGACCTACCTCGTATTAAGTTGATCGTTTCTCCACACCTTGCTATAACTGTAACATTATATTCTGCAGTCTCTCATTCCTTCCCTTAAGAATGCTTAATTCAAGGCACTCCTGATTTTACAGACAATTCATTTATGGGATGTGGACATGGCTGGCTAGGCTAGCATTGTATTGTCCATCTTTAATTGTCCTCGTGAAGGTGGCGGTGAGCTGCCTTCTTGAATCGCTGCTGTCCCTGTGGTGTAGGTACACATGCTGTGCTGTTAGGGATGGAGTTCCAGGCTTGTGGCCTAGTGTCAGCGAAAGAACAGTGATATATTTCCAAGTGAGGAAGGTGTGTGACTTGGAAGGGAACTTCCAGGTGGTGGTATTCCCGTGAGTCTGCTGCCCTTGTCCTTCTAGATGGCAGTGGTTGCAGATTTGGAAAGTGCTGCCTCAAGGGCCTTAGTGAATTCCTGCAGTGCATCTTGCAGATGGTACACATGGCTGCCACTGTGTGTCAGTGATGGAGAGAGTAAATATCTGTGGAATGCATGCCAATCAAGTGGGCTGTTTTGTCCTGGATGGTGTCGAGCTTCTTGAATGTTGTTGGAGCTGTACTCATCAAGGATTCTATCGCACTCCTGACGTGTGCCTTGTAGATGGTGGACAAGCTTTGGGGAGTCAGGAGGTGAGATACTCACCATTGGATTCCTAACCTTTGACCTGCTCTTGTAGCCAATATTTATATGGCTAGTCCAGTTCAGTTTCTGGTCAATGTTAATCCTCCAGGGTATTGATAGTGGGGGATTAAGCGATGGTAATTCCAATGCATGTCAAAGGAAATGTTAGTGGCCCAGATCTTCCGGTTTGCGGATCATCGAATATATGACCCAAAGTATGCGTTTGGACCCCACGGAAATCCTGTCCCGCTGACCTCCATGGGAATTCCCCCCAAAATTTAAACTTCCAATGTACAATTCCCCTGCTTCCCAGGACCCTCCAAAAATGTCTCCAACTCTGAGTTAGAATCAAAGTCTTTGATCAGTTCCGATTTACTTACCTAAACGGTGACCTATGACATTTTGAACCAAAAAGTTCTGGTCAAACTACTAGTTAACTACAGAAACAAAAACAGAAAATACTGGACAATCTCAGCAGGTCTGACAGCATCTGTGGAGAGCTTTGTCAGACATGCTGAGATTGTCCATTATTTTCTGATTTTGTTTCAGATTCCAGCATCCGCAGTAATTTGCTTTTATCTTTGTAGTTAACTACAGAACTGTTTCTCCATTCAATCACACTTACCCCCGAACCTCCAACCCAATCACTCCCCCCCCGACCCCCCTTAATTTCCCCCTGACCAGACCCGACTAACCCTCTGACCCAACTACCCACTTTCCTCGCTTACCCACCCTACCCATTCACTCTTTCATCCACTTATCCATTAACCAACATTCACACGGGACATTTAAAGTTACTTTACAGCAGCTGGTGGCATAAAATCTTGTCTTCCAGGACTGCAATGAAGCTCCTCATGGGACTGCAAGCTCCGCATTTCTGAAGAGGTTCGGCTCCAAAGATCGGCCAAGAATGTGGAGCAGATTCTTGCCACAGAAAGGTACAAGTGGAGCAGCAATCATGATAATTACCGCATTGTGGAAGATCCGGGCCATTATTTACACACAAGTGAATTGTGTATGAATTCATGGAAACTTGACTTTTGGAAAGATGGAAAAATGAAAATACCTGCAATTATAAAGCACCTTTTATAACCTGGATATCCTTAACACTTAACAATTCACCATGGCTTCTTTGACAGCACCTTCCAAACCCTTGACCATTGGCACCTAGAAAGACAAGGGCAGCAGACACATGGGAACACCACCTGCAATTCCCTTTCAAGCCACCCACCATCCTAACTTGGAACTATATTGCCATCCTTCACTATTGCAGGGATCAAAATCCTAGAACTCCCTCCCTAACAGCACTGTGGGTGTACCTACACTGCATGGATTGCAGCGGTTCAAGAAGGCAACTCACCACCACCTGCTTAAGGCCAATTAGCGGTGAGCAATGAAAATGCTGGCCTAGCCACTGATGCCCATGCCTTGTGGAAGAATAAAATAAACACTTTACAACTAACAGAGAAAATGGAACCACAAATTAACATTTAATCTGAAAGACTCTGACAGTGTAGCGCTTCCTCACTCTCGTGGCTAGAGAATGTTTCTAATCATGACCTTCTGTCTTAGAGGTGAGGTGTTACCACTAAGTCAAGGCCTTAATTTAAAATCATACACATTTTCTGCGATTGAGTCCCCATGCGAGAAGTAGAGCGTCACAAAATCTGCTGTCAAATCCACATCTTGATGAATCACAGTGCTAAAAATAAGCCTTTTAGGAGGGTTTGACTGAATTATTAAGGTAGGAACTTCTTTGGGTGGGTTTACCCAATTTCTTGCTGCAACTTCAGTGGAACATCAGTTGAATCCCTGAAGAAATTCATTACATATTTTTCTGAGGTGTTCAAGCAGATCTAAAGAATCACTGTGGGTACTTCATTCCTAACTGTCTATTATAGTACTGGAGGATAAGTCTTATAAAATAATAGAATTTAGTGGGAAAATGTCCAGATGGAGTGCATAATTCTTAAAAGAAGAAATGCAATTGCTGTCGAACAACAGCTATGACACTTAAAGATGACTGAATTGTTTCAATGTGAGGCAATGATATTTTGTGTTTATTTTCATAAAATATCACATGCAAATAAAAAAAATAGACAAGTGGTTTAATTGGAGAATGGTCAAAGACAAAGAGATAGTTAATCTCAAACAATTCTGATATATTTAAATAACGTAATAGTGATATGAATTGGAAACTTACAGTTTTGTTGACAGTATATGCACTCCACAATGGCATCAGAATGTCATGGCTGTAGCCACTAACATACCAATGTTGATGCAGGAGACACCACTTACTGTTCTCCTGCACAACTCTCGGTCGTCCATATGGCAAGTTAAGAGCATCGGCACTCTTGACTACAAAATATAACATACAAGGTCAGTAACATTTTAGTAAACTTTCTACCAGTTGCAATGCAGTCATAAATCCAGATATCACTGACCTATACAATAGTCATTTTTCAACAGCAGTCTTCCAAGACATGAAATGCCATCTGGGCAAATACAAATGTATCGATCTGGGCATAAAATGTTGGCAAATGGACTGTATACACTAGCTTATAATTGATATTCAAATTGTATACAATATGAAAGAACTACTTCCTTAAAGAATATCCTTGGGGGCTGAGGTGTTGGGTGCTCTGAGGTACAGACGAACCAACACGGTTGCGATTGGTACAATGCAGTTTTATTCCAACCAACTATTTATACATCTGACTTGGTACTCAGCACGTTGTGACTGTGTGAGTGTCTTGCGAATGAGGTCCTGGCCCTGTGCTGTCTCCAGATGGACTGCCCAGGAAGTGTTGTGTTTCTTGTCTTATACTGTGTCTGCTCTTGTCTGTGATTGGCTGTCATGTTATGTGTGCTAATTGGTCCGTTGGTCTGTCTATCATTATGTATGTGTTATGATGTATGTTTGAATATCATGACATCCCCCTTTTTTACAAGATTATGTGCCTACGTGGTTGTAAATATAAATGTGTCCTGAGTGCAGCTAAAGGTGTGTGTGCGTAATATTTACATCATGTACATGGGGCTTAACTATATACAAGGGGCGATGTCAGGTGTGACATGCTAACGAGGTTGGACCATAACAAAAGAAGAACAACGTTGAAGTTTGGAACGATCAAACGAGGCCTGGAACTATAAAACAGTGACATGTTACAAAATAGTAGTTGCTAAAGTTTGACGTGTGAACAGTCTCATAAGTCCGGTCTAGTAGGTGGGCGACGAATTCGGGTTGACCGTTAGGGTGGCACTCCATTCATCGCCCGGATTGATGGTGTTGACCCGGTTTGCATCAATGACCGCAACCCGGAAGGCGTCTTGGTCATCTGTGTCGTCGGTTTGGATGTCGTGATGTGGAGGCTGAATGGTCCGCACGTTCCTGCGAGGTTGTCGGAGATGTGGAAGATCAACAGGTTGAGCCGCTCGACAGTAGGCAGCGTAGTGGCCCATCTTGCCACAGCGTAGGCATTGTCGGGTTTTTGCAGGACATTGCCCTTTTAAATGTGCAGCTCCACAGTTGCCGCATGTCATGACATCATGGCGTTCGTTATGCCACTGCGCATGCGTAGTTCGGTCTTGCGTCGGGCGCTCCTGCGCAGCACGTCCCTCAGTGTTGCCGTAGGTTTTGGCGCGCACAAACGCGGGAGGCCTTAAAAAGCGCGCGAAACGGCCGCCCTCGTCCGGGCCGCGGGCCGGGAGAAACTCGATTGCCTGGATGCGTTCGGCCTCGTGGGCGGCCTGGCTTGCCGATTCGATCGCGTGGGACCCCCTCCGTGCCGATTCGGTCGCCTGAAATTGGGCATAGCGGCTGGTCGCATTCTCATGCAGGACACAGGCTTCAACTGCAGATGCTAAGGTCAGGCCTTTTATTTTTAGAAGCTGCTGGCGTAGGCCACTGGAGGCAACGCCAAAAACGATCTGGTCCCAGATCATGGACTCTGAGGTGGTGTCGTAACCGCAGGACTGCGCGAGTATGCGAAGGTGCGTCAGGAAGGACTGAAAGAGCTCATCCTTACCTTGCAGGCGCTGCTGAAAGACATACCTCTCAAAGCTTTCGTTGACCTCAACATTGAAGTGCTTGCCGAGCTTGAGGAGGACCGTGTCATACTTAGCTTTGTTCTCGCCTTCCGCGGACACCATGGTGTTGTATACATCGATGGCGTGCTGACCTGCGGTAGTGAGGAGCATGGCAATCTTTGTTTCGTCCGAGGCGCCCTGTTTTTCATGGGCTTGCATGAAGAGTTCGAATCGCTGCTTGAAGAGCTTCCAATTTGTGCCCAGGTTCCCAGCAACTTGCAACGGCTGCGGTTTGTTGCGGGTGTCCATGGCTCAGGATGGCAGATTTGCCGGTAGGTATCGATTCACTCCTGGTATCATGAGGTGTTGGGTGCTCTGAGGTACAGACGAACCAACACGGTTGTGATTGGTACAACGCAGTTTTATTCCAACCAACTATTTATACATCTGACTTGGTACTCAGCACGTTGTGACTGTGTGAGTGTCTTGCTATGAGGTCCTGGCCCTGTGCTGTCTCCAGATGGACTGCCCAGGAAGTGTCGTGTTTCTTGTCTGATACTGTGTCTGCTCTTGTCTGTGATTGGCTGACGTGTTATGTGTGCTAATTGGTCCGTTGGTCTGTCTATCATTATGTATGTGTTATGATGTATGTTTGAATATCATGACAGGGGCATTGAAAGAACTTTATCGAAAAACAGAACATGTTGTAAACTGCAACAGTCATTATTACTATTCACACTTAAGTCTCAAATTGCAGAACTGTCTCTCATATTGATATTCTAAACCTATCAAAATGTTCAAGTGAGACAATTTATCTTTAGGTGTAGTGATTTTCATTTTGTAAAAATAAAGATAAAGGAGGAGGTTTTCATGAAGTTGGGAGATGGGATATGGGGAGGGGGGGGGGGGGGGTTGGAATGTGACCTGACTGGCTCCATTGTGAGACCTCACTGTCACCCACCCGCATTTGTGTGGAATCGGGCCAGCTTTTTGAATGCTCATGGTTTGCGGCCCCTCTGGAGTGCTGTGAACCATACTCTGGATGAGGGAACCTTTTGAAAGGTAAGTTCATTCGGTTTTACCCATGCGCCCCTTTCCCACCCCCATGTCAACCTGTGTCCCTCTATCTACCCCCAATGATGCTTCATACCCTCCATGCCACCTATGACACTCCCATGGTCATACATTCAGTATACACTGTAACTATAATGTTATGTAAGCAAACTACAGCAGATGTTCGAGATCTGAAATGAAAACTAAAGATGCTGGAAAGACTCTGCAGATCTGGCAGCAAATGTGGAGGGAGAGTTAATGGGGCGATTTTCTGGCCCTGCTACCACAGGTTCAAATCACATTATGGCTGGAGACTCTTCCGAGAGAGCCATAACGCAACTTTCACCTGGGAATATTGAAGGGTGGCACGGTGGTTAGCTCTGCTGCCTCACGGCGTCAGGGACCTGGGTTCAATTCCGGCCTCGGTGACTGTGTGGAGTTTGCACTTTCTCCCGGTATCTGCATGGGTTTCCTCCGGGTGCTCCGGTTTCCTCCCACAGGCCAAAGATGTGCGGGTTAGGTGGATTGGCCATGATAAATTGCCCCTTAGTGTCCAAAAGATTAAATTAATTAAATAATAATAATTATTATTTCTCATTGGTGTTTGGGGATAAATAATTGTCTCGAATGTAAGACAGGCAAAAGGATCACATATCTATATTTGGCTCACTCAACTTCACACTATTAATTAATTATGCCCAAATGCAAATGAGGAAGAAATAGACTGCATAACATGAGTAATATTAATATTAATCAAAATCAATATTACACAGGTTCTCTTAAAAGATTTCAAACCATCTCATCTAACTAGGATTTTCAATTCCTTTTGGAAGCATTAAGGATGAAGCAGTCGGAACGTATCTGCTTTTTAATAAATGATCCAGGCAAATTACTTAGCCAAGAACTGATTTAAAGAAACAATGAAGCCCAGTGCACTCACTCTTGTAATTCCCCTTATTGCTTGTACAAACTTCCTCAAGTGGGACCAGAAACAGCAATAATTTCTCAACTCCTGTTATTGTATTCAGTCAAATTAAATTACATGAGCTCATGAAATACTGATGAGGGGCCTTGCTGTTGTAAGAGGTTTGATCTGGTGCTTGGTTTCTGCAACTCTCTTCATGAAACCACAAATTAGAAAGTGCATTTCTAATGATTTCCCCAATCATCAGGACATACGAGGTAGGTAACACTTTTATAAAGCTATAGGGCGGGATTCTCCGAGCCTCCGTGCCGAAATCACGCTCGGCGATCGGGTCCGACGCCGCTCCCACGATTCTCCCAGTGCAGCTAACCGAGTTCCCGCTAGCATGGTTCTCTCATGGTTCCACCCAGCGGGCACTCAGCATGGCGGCTGCGGACTCAGTTCGCGGCCGCCCTGGTGGGGGGATCGTTCACCTGGGGGTGCCTCCAGGACGGCCAGGCTATCGATCGGGGCCACCGATCCACGGGCGCGGGCGATCTGGGGGGGGGGGGGGGGGCGGCCTATCTTCTTGGTGCCGATCCGCGGTGTGGGTCGACCGTGTCGCACAGTGCGGCCGACGCAGTCCACCACCGTGCACATGCGCGGGCGCCGACCGGACATGCAGAGTCCCATATCGACAGGACTACTCCGGGGCCCTGATCGCCTCCTCCAGGTAGGAGAATCACTCTGGACTTTCTCCAGGCAAGTCCAGACTGATTCAAGCGGGTTTTTTCGCTGGCGTGGGGACATAGCCCCATTATTGGAGAATCCCGCCCATACTTTCCCACATTTAACAGCTGAATTTTCGGGAACTTCGGATTGGAATTTTTATTTATTCATGCAAGTCATGTGGGCATCCTTGGCTGGGCGAGCATTCATTGCCCATCCCTAATTGTCCTTGAATAGGTGGTGGTGCTGCTGCTTTTCGAATTACTGAAGTCAGTGTGGTGTAAATATACCCACTGTGCTATTTGGGGGGGGGGGGGGGGGGGGAAGTTCCAGGATTTTGTCCCAGCGACAGTGAAGGAACAGCGATATATTTCCAAGTCAGGGTGGTATATACTCACTTGAATGCTCACTTCAGTGAACCTGAGCAGTGTGAGGCATAGAGTCATCAAACACTCCCCCTCTTTGATTTACAATTGAGCTTTCCATGATATCTTAGCACCAGTTCCAGTGCTGGACTCTATCCTAGCCTTGTATCATGTAAACGCTGCCATCTCTCTCGGGAGATCATGGCTGTTGCCGGCCTTTGCCACTGACACCAGGCAGGCAGCTCCCATCTCCTAGAAGCGCTTGGCACCTCTAATTGGGTATTGGTCTTGCCTGCTGGCTAATTCATCTCTTTGCATTTGAAAAGCATGTCATGAGAGAGCGATAGAGCTCAGATGTGGGGTTGGGGTCCAGTTTCCTTCTGAATCTTCCTACATCAAAAATCCAGCCCATCACCATCAACATCCACCAACAGGGGCAATCTGAAATCTACCACACAACAACCACCACCACCACCACCACAACAGTATTTATTGATGGGTCAACTGGGGTCTGGAACACAGTTGCAATGCCTTCTGCTTTTAAAGGCGCTGTTCAATTATTCCCTCTAGAAAACAACGTAGTGACAGGCTTGTAAATTCCTCAAACTATTTGGAGGTCAATACTTCACTTGAAAATTTAAGGCTCTGGGATGAAAAATTTAGCTTTGTTTCTAGTTTTGAATATTCCAGTTGACTTCATGTGGGAATCAAGACCAACTGGTGTCCTCAGACAAAGTAGGGTGAAAGGATAGATAACATTTAAACCTTAGTGTGCAGAAGTCCCCATTTTAAAGTTATACATTCTGTCTTTACTGTTATATTTCATAATGAATTCTCTGCTCACATTTATAATGGAATCTGTCTATGTAAATCTAACATGCAGTTGTTGCACCCTCCTGCCAGTGGTAGCCCTGCAGTGCCTCCTCTAAGATATATTACAGCACACTACATATACAAAGGAAGTTTCTATTAAATAGGGGATATTATGGGCACCACGGTGGTGCAGTGAGTAGCACTGCTGCCTCATGGCGCCGAGGTCCCAGGTTCGATCCCGGCTCTGGGTCACTGACCGTGTGGAGTTTGCACATTCTCCCAGTGTTTGCGTGGGTTTCGCCCCCACAACCCAAAGATGTGCAGGCTAGGTGGATTGGCCATGCTAAAATTGCCACTTAATTGGAAAAATGAATTGGGTACTCTAAAAAAAATTTTAAATAGGGGATATTGATGCAAAATAATGCGAAAGCAAAATAAAAGTCCGCCTCACATTTCCAGCAACTTCAGGGAGCTAGTGTATCATCTCATTGGGTGACATCTTACTCCTGAACATCATAATGGTGGAAAAACAGGACTGTCACCCCCATGTTAGAAAAGGAGTAACTGAGGGTGGCTCTTGGGTTTGGGGATGAGTGGAGGAAGAGCACCTTAAGTAGCACAGGAAGATAATCTGTAGCTTGAGCTTGAAATCACTGAAAATAAATTATTGTTGTGGTTATTTTCTGGGTGGAAACATAACAGGTGGACAAGGCAGAGAAAATTTCATATTACAACTAAAACTGAAAAACCTGGGGCGAAATTCTCCTACCTGCCCCGCCACATTTCTGCCCCGACTGGCCGGCGGGAGTCTCCGTAACACCGGCCAGTCAATGGGGTTTCCCATTGTGGGGCAGCCCCACGCCGTCGGGAAACCCCCGGCGCCGGCAAAACGGAGACTCCCGCCAGCGGAGAATGACGCCCCTGTTTGCCCATAGAAGGCAGGCATTTACCTTGACTGGTGGGCAGTAACTTGACAGGCTGAATCACACATACCTTACGGCTGATTATTGAATGAAAATGATCTGGCCTTTACAAAGGACAAATAAGCTGATCTGGCCAATGCCACCCAGGCAGTGAAGATGAAAATCTATCCCAGCAACATTTGTTAACTATTATACAGTTAGATTTTGTGCGATAGTTTCTTACCTTCACTTAAGGAGAGATTTAATTCTTTGCATGCATCTGCTGGCAATGATTCCTGAAATGTCAAAATATTTTTGTTACAAACCAGCATAAGAAACTCTGAAACTAGTTAGACAACTGTAAAATAATTGCTATTGAATATTGAATATTGTCTTAATTACCAGAGAACTGCATAAACATTCCGTTTGAAGAACAATAGTTGGTCTAAATTTTGTTGAAGAGCAAGATGACGTTGCAGACACTTCCTTCAAATGGGTAGGAATATAGACAGATTTCTTTAAAAGGTGATTTAGACTTCCGTGAGTTCCATTGTTGGGTGTAGGGGTGATCTGCAACAAATCTAAAGCAAGAAATAATTAAAACTCAGATTTTTTAAAAGACCAAGGGCGCGATCTATTGGCCACATTGCACCTGAAATGTAGCGTGGCGTGGCTGCTAGATGCCGGGAGATCCCTCTTCCAGGATTACCTGGCTCGCTATGCCTCACGTGATCTAAAGAGACCTTGCGAGCCGTCGTGATGTGCATCCCGCCCATTGTGGGTGGGATCACTTTTTAGAAAATCTTCTTATTAGAGTGAGACAGCTAGTCTCACTCTAATATATATTCCCAGGATCTCCCAAACAGTGGGATCTAACTCCCCCTTGCCTTGGAGATCATAGAATCATGGAATTTACAGTGCAGAAGGAGGCTATTCGGCCCTTCGAGTCTGCACCAGACCTTGGAACGAGCACCCCACTTAAGCCCACAGCTCCACCCTATCCCTGTAACCCAGTAACCCCACCTAACGTTTTTGGACACTAAGGGCAATTTATCATGGCCAATCCACCTAACCTGCACATCTTTGAACTGTGGGAGGAAACTGGAGCACCCGGAGGAAACCCATGCAGACACGGGGAGAACGGGCAGACTCCGCACAGACAGTGACCCAAGCCGGGAATCGAAGCTGGGACCCTGGAGCTGTGAAGCAACTTTGTTAACCACTGTGCTACCGTGCTGCCCACATCTTGGGTGAGCGCCGTTCAGTGCTGGCTCCACAAATGGGGACCAGATGGAACGGCACTCATGGGGATTGGAAGCTCCCAGGTGCTTGCCCTCTGGGCAGGGTGCCTCCTGGGCATCTTGACACTGCCAGCCTGGCACCTTGACACTGCCACCTGGATGCTAGCCTGGCACCATGGAAGTGCCCCTGCCAGTGTCTCCTCGGCACCTTGGCAGTTCCAGGTTGACATCCAGGTGGCAGTGCCAGCAGTCGGGCTGGTCATGCCAGGGTGCCCAGATTGGAAAAATGCCAGCCTTGCACCCTGAAGGTGCCCTGCATTAAGGAGTTCCAGCGATCAGAACTCCTCAGTGCAGAAAACTGGACTAATTATGGCCTTGACGGGGCATTCCTCACTGAGATCCTGTATCTGCCCGAATGGGTGTTCACTAGCATGGTGTTTCTCAGCACTGTGAGAGCCTGGAATGTGGGACTCTGTTCCCATTCGGGTAGATCGTGCCCAAAGGGTGGAATTTTATGACCCTCTCCTGCTGGCAGGCTCTTCCAGCTCACCTCATTCTCTTGCCCTGTCTTGGCAACATTTCACCCAAAGAAACGAATTCTAATGGAGGATATATTACCAACATATTAATCTGTCATAATTCTCTTTCAGAATACCATGGCACCTGCTGTGCACTTCCAGCACTTGCCACTATTTCGGCTTTGCAGTTTAAGAAAAGCATCCCTTCCTGCAATTGTCTTGATTTTTCAATACTCCATAAAATACACAAATGGCTTCCAAATGCACATCAGTACATCAGAGAGACTTTAATAGCTGAATTTATTTGTGTATTACAAGATTGCATCAAATAAGGATAATAGAATAGGTAATAATGTCAGTTAAAGCAGGACATTTAAGAGCAGGGCTCATTGATTTGAAAAGTGATGCTCAAGAATACAAATTAGCAAACAGACAAACAGATAATATTTATGCAGAACTGAAGAGAAAATCAACAGTCTGATGGAAGACGACTTTAACCAGGTGTGGGTTTCTCAAACAGTTAAATTCCCAGCAGCTTCTTAATTTCACAATATTCTACACTGGAGAATGCTAATAGAAATGGCAATTTTTAATATTGATGGGAATATAGTGGTAGATGGAATTCCCTTTTTTTTGTGAAGCACACTCATCCCCTGGCCTTTCTCTTACTCAATGTTAGGATCCTGGACGAGACCAACAATTTGCAATTTATAAAAGTATGAGGAAAGGATGCTTCACCCCACAGGAGTGATACCACCGACCGATTGGTATTTTATCTGTTAAAACAAACTTTAATTTAAACACAAAATCAATCACATTAACAACAAAGTAACAGTTAACAGTTCAAACAGATCTATACAAAACAGGAAAAACGTTAACTTATTACCTATACTTGCCGCTATATATTCCAATTAAGCAAACCAAAATAGTTTCAAAGATCACCTATAAATAAAGTTAGCAATTGGGAGTTAGACTCCTGAGAGAGAACCTTCCAGAGCCAGCTGAAGAGCTGTCTTGTCAGGCGCTGCTGTTCAACTTAAAATTTGATAGCAGACTGAAATGTTACAACCAGACCTGGCTCTACCCCTTACATCATAAGGCATTCTTTGGTCTCCTCCCACTAAGAAGTCCCACGACGGTCCCAGGACCATCCCTCATAAATTAGCTACACCCCAGGGATCCTCCAACATCAAATGAATGTTCCATTAGCCATCTATCTGTAAACCAGTAAATGGCAAAAATCAATGATTATCTCACCTTTGCGAACTCTTAATCACAGCTTTAGCAGACATACTGCTTGTATGTATCTGAAATATAAAAATAACAATTCCCTACATCCGTCACACTTAAGATGGTCTTTACCTGGACCTTGTCAGCCCAAGCCTGGATTTAATCAAGCTTCTGTTGTTGGCTGGCTTAGGCTGATCATTACCATAGTTTAGCAGCATCCAGACCTCACTACCACAAAATCCTATTCATGACTGTCAACCACAGCAGCAGATGAGCCAAAACCACTCAGCTAGCTGTTCCTAATTATGCATTTCCCATATTGCATAGTTACATAATTATGGGTGGTGATGGTAGAGATAGATATTAAATCCATTGGAACTGGGCCAATCAACCAAACTGATCACCCCTTGAGGATGCTAAAGCTTGAGTGTAGTTACCACTGAATAAATCTTAAATGGTGATTATGCCACATCACTCCGAGCTTGAATACTGTATGTGGCTTGGAAGGGTTAGGAGGTTAGCCAATTGGCACAGAGCATCCATCCTCTTTCCTGCTCTTGTAGTCATATCTGGTAAAAGGTGACCCACAAGATCTTGATGATTGGGGACTTGGCAGAAGGCTACAGAAGATGGCTTGGTCAATTAACTCAGTTGGATGGACGGCTGGTTTGTGATGTGATGCGATGCCAACAACCTGGGATCAATTCCTGTATTGGCTGAGTTATCCATGAATCCCCCACCTTCTCAACCTTGTCCTTCATATGAAATGTGGTGATCCTCAGATGAAATCACCACCAGTCAGCTCTCGCAAAAAAGGGGAGAGTAGCCTATGGTCGTTGTGGACTATGGCAGCTTTCATATGTTTCTATATCACAGGAGATGCCTGACCGTTTCCATGATCAAGATGCTCATTATCTGACATTGCCAGGCCAATCCTGGATATTATCATGCTTTTAGACTAGGAATAATAGTTTTTAATTGGGGGAAGACCAATTTTGTGAAGTAGAGATGTGATTTGGAAACAATATTTGAAGGCAAAGCAAAGTGAGAGGCATTCAATGGGAGACAAAGAGGATTCAGAAAAATATGCTCCCATAAATAAAAAGGGTGGGATTCTCAAATCTATATCTGTCTGGATGTCAAAGAGCATGCAGATTAACCAAATGCTTAGATACTGAGAGCTCAATACTGCAGAAAGTCTATAGGAACATAGAAAGTGTAGGGGGTGACAGTAAAAAGGGAATCAGGAAAGCAAGGCAAGGACATGATAAAATTTCGGTAGGTACAATTAAATAAAACGAAAAGCTATCTTATAAACACATAAAGAGCATGAGGATAACTTGCCAAGAAGGTGTTTGATCGTGTGGAGTGGAGCTATTTGTTTGCTGTGTTGGAGAGGTTTGGGATTGGACCTAAATTTGTATCTTGGGGTAGCACAGTGGCTAGCACTACTGCCTCACCCGGGTTCAATCGCAGCCCCGGATCACTATGCGTGTGGAGCTTACACATTCTACCCGTCTGTGTGGGTCTTACCCCACAATCCAAAAATGTGCAGAATAGGTGGATTGGCCACGCTAAATTGCCCCTTAATTGGAAAACAAAATGAATTGGATACTTAAAATTAAAACAAGATGCTTGTGGCTTGGGTGAGACTGTTGTATAAGGACCCGATGGCGAGTGTGCACACAAACAAGATAAATTCCTTTGCACAGGGGAGCTAGGCAGGGATGCTGGGGTTGATACAACTAAAGATAGTGCTCGAGGATGAGCCGGTTATTTGAGGGGGGTGGACCTGGAGTTTAGTTTTAGTTTTGGGTTGGTTTTATTTTGTAAATGTTATGCCTTTTATATATTTAATTGTTAAAATGTTAAAATTTGAAAAAAAATATTTTTCAAATAAAAAGTATGACAGCCAAAGAGAGACCAAAAAGGTAACTTGGAGGGAGAAAACTTGGGAGTAGTTCTTAATCAATTCTTTTTCTCTGACTGCACAAAAGAGATGAACAATTCAGGCATTGAAGTTAAGAAGGGATTGGCACTACCTGGTTGGCATTGCCAGGGCACCAGGGGGCAGTGACATGTCCCTGACAACCTAGAGGCCACAATGGCATCCGAGCCACCCGCCGCCTCTGCCACTTCCTGTGCGGTCATCACGTCTGGTCTCTATTTATGGAGACCAACGTGATTCCCACCAGCTTCACGTTTCACCTGCGGGATGTGGTGAGGGGGGTGAATTCCAGGAGCTGGGTGAATCTGGCGTAAAACAAAAAATGCATATTTGAATTAAGATTTAGATATCAGGGGCGAAATTCTCCCGAAACGACGCGATGTCCGCCGACTGGTGCCCAAAATGGCGCCAATCAGACGGGCATCACGCCGCCCCAAAGGTGCGGAATGCTCCGCATCTTTGGGGGCCGAGCCCCAACATTGAGGGGCTAGGCCAGCGCCGGAGGGATTTCCGCCCCGCCAGCTGGCAGAAACGGCCTTTGTTGCCCCGCCAGCTGGTGCGGAAATGACATCTCCGGGCGGCGCATGCGCGGGAGCGTCAGCGGCCGCTGACAGTTTCCCACGCATGCGCAGTGGAGGGAGTCTCTTCCGCCTCCGCCATGGTGGAGACCGTGGCGGAGGCGGAAGGGAAAGAGTGCCCCCACGGCACAGGCCCGCCCGCGGATCGGTGGGCCCCGATCGCGGGCCAGGCCACCGTGGGGGCACCCCCCCGGGGCCAGATCGACCCGCGCCCCCCCCAGGACCCCGGAGCCCGCCCACTCCGCCTTGTCCCCCCGTTCAAAAGGTGGTTTAATCCATGCCGGCGGGACAGGCAATTTATCGGCGGGACTTCGGCCCATCCGGGCCGGAGAATCCAGCGGGAGGGGCCCGCCAACCGGCGTGGCCCGATTCCCGCCCCCGCCGAATATCCGGTGCCGGAGACTTCGGCAACCGGCGGGGGCGGGATTCACGCCAGCCCCCGGCGATTCTCCGACCCGGCAGGGGGTCGGAGAATGACGCCCCAGATTACATCACCGGCCCGGTAGGGGAGAATTTCAAAATGAATTCTCCCTGATGCAAGTCCCGTTATGGCTCTCTCATGTGGGTCTCCAGCCATGAAACAATTTATGCTGCGCAAGCGGGGCCAGAGAATCGCCCCCAATATTTTCACTGCAATTAGATATAAAATTATGAGCAGGGGGCAAGAATGACAACTTTCTTTCTTAATTTTCATCTTTAATCCATGGGGTATTTTTGTAGCAGGATAGACGAACGAGTATGCAACACTCGTACGAAATGGTATTTTAAAAAAAAAACGTTATTTGGTGTAAAGTTGTCACACCATTGATTGCAACTGTATAAATGATTAATCTGGAATATTTTCTCTCTACTATTGTAATGGAGAAATTAACCCTTATTTTAAGCATTAACGCATCTGTAAAAATAGTATAAAATGGAATCTTAAATACTTAAAAGCTCGTATCTCACACTAGGGGCGAAATTCTCCCCAAACGGCGCGATGTCCGCCGACTGGCGCCCAAAACGGCACCAATCAGATGGGCATCGCGCCACCCCAAAGGTGCGGAATGCTCCGCATCTTTGGGGGCCGAGCCCCAACATTGAGGGGCTAGGCCGACGCCGAAGGGATTTCCGCCCCGCCAGCTGGCGGAAACAGCCTTTGTTGCCCCGCCAGCTGGCGAGAGAATTACATATCGGGGCGGCGCATGCGCGGGAGCGCCAGCGGCCGCTGACAGTTTCCCGCGCATGCGCAGTGGAGGGAGTCTCTTCCGCCTCCGCCATGGTGGAGGGGTCGGAGAATGACGCCCCAGATTTCTGCTTCTCCATTAGCATTAAATTGGTGCTAACATTTAAAGCAAGCGCTATCAATGTAAGGTTTTACAAGTACCTAAGAATTAAAGGACTCTAAGAATTGCATCTTAGGGCACAGGAGAAGGGCATTACATTGGAATGAATCCTCTCTTGACTTCAGGCATAGGTTGTCGTGAAATGTGTGCATGCATCCATTCTGAGTTTAAGATAGGCATAGCCATCGCACATCAATTAACATTCAACATACTGATCAGGAACTATATTCGCCGATCCTTCTCTGTCGCTGGAGCAAAATTCTGGATCACCCTTCTGAACAGTACTGTGGGTGTACCTACACCACAAGGGACTGAATTTAATGGTCACATCAATGAGTCCACCCTGTGGATCGAGAGCCGGTGGCAACCGCCGTGGCAATTCCTGGGTGCCCCCATGTGATCAAAAGCCATTTTGGTACCTATCAGGTCAGTGTAAGGGTTCCTGGGTCCTGAATGATGGATGTCCTTCCTCTGTCAGCTAGGAATAAAAGGCTGGCAACATCACAAGAGCTGGGACTAGAGTCAGTATTAAGCTCTGATTGTATCTCTGCAATAAAAAACTGTAATGCAAGTCTAGACTTCTTCAGTCAGTACTGCAGCAGGCCAAATAGTCATGGAGCCCCAGAATTCAGGTTAGTGGGGCAGGCACATTGGGGCCAGTCAAGCAGGGGAGTTGGTCTGAAGGGCATGGAGGCTGTTTTCCTGCAGTATGGTCCTTGCTAGTAACATTAGGTCCCTGCATTGTGCACAGGAGCAAGAGGGACAAACACCCAGCTACCAGGTCACAGGAATGCTGGTCAGATTGCACCTGCCAGCTTTCACCATGGCAAGCCCCACCCAAAGCTGCTCCAATACCAGCGGCAGCAGGCTTTTCCTTTCACGCAAAGGTGGTTAGGGATAGGCAGCAACTTCTTATCAAACTCACAAGAACAAAGAAAAAAGTCCTTACTTTTAATAATCTTGTACAACAATACAATTAGACAATAATATGTTTGAATACGTTATCAGTCAGCATAATCTGCACAATTAAATGTCATTCTGTGGTGAAATGTCTTTTACTGCATCAGATAAGTGTATTCATTTTAGATCTGGCCAATAAAATACCAATTATTTGGACTCGATTGAATGGAATATCAATTATAGGTTCCTTTTAGACTCTGCTTTCCATGACCTTTTTACTGAAGTACAAAAATGTTGCCTCATTTCATGAAATTACCATCAATGTTTTCTCCTGAACATTTATTCTGTGTGCTGCAATAACGCCCATTTCAATGATCTGGTAATCATTGCTGTAATCATTGGCTGTAAAGCATCTGGTGATTCAAAAAATAGCTCAAAATCCCTTCATAACTGAGCAAATTATAGAATCGTAGAATCCCTACAGTGCTGAAGGAGGCCATTTGGCCAGTCTAGTCTGCACCGACCCTCTGAAAAAGCTCCTGACCCAAGCCCACTTCCCCGCCCTATCTCAATAACCCCTCAACCTAACCTACAAATCCCTTGTCGCTAAGGGGCAATTTACATGGCCAAAGAACAAAGAAAAATTACAGCACAGGAACAGGCCCTCCAAGCCTGCACCGATCCAGATCCACCATCTAAAGCTGTCGCCAATTTTCGAAGGATCTGTATCCCTCTGCTCCCTCCCCATTCATGTATCTGTCAAGATACATCTTAAATGACGTTATCGTGCCCACCTCTACCATCTTCACCGGCAATGCGTTCTAGGTACCCACCACCCTCTGCGTAAAGAACTTTCCATGTATAGCTCCCTGAAACTTTTCCCCTCTCACCTTGAACTCGTGACCCTTAGTAATTGAGTCCCCCACTCTGGGAAAAAGCTTCTTGCTGTCCACCCTGTCTATACCTCTCATGATTTTGTAGACCTCAATGAGGTCCCCCCTCAACCTCCAGCTTTCTAATGAAAATAATCCTAATCTACTCAGCCTCTCTTCATAGCTAGCGCCCTCCATACCAGGCAACATCCTGGTGAACCTCCTCTGCACCCTCTCCAAAGCATCCACATGCTTTTGGTAATGTGGCCACCAGAACTGTACGCAGTATTCCAAATGTGGCTGAACCAAAGTCCTATGCAACTGTAAAATGACCTGCCAACTCTTGTACTCAATACCCCTTCCGATGAAGGAAAGCATGCCGTATGCCTTCTTGACCACTCTATCGACCTGCGCAGCCACCTTCAGGATACAATGGACCCGAACACCCAGATCTCTCTGTACATCAATTTTCCCCAGGGCTTTTTCATTTACCGTATAGTTCGCTCTTGTATTGGATCTTCCAAAATGCATCACCTCACATTTGCCCAGATTGAACTCCATCTGCCATTTCTCCACCCAACTCTCCAGTCTATCTATATTCTGCTGTATTCTCCGACAGTCCCCTTCACGATCGGCTACTCCACCAATCTTAGTGTCATCTGCAAACTTGCTAATCAGACCACCTATACCTTCCTCCAGATCATTTATGTATATCACAAACAACAGTGGTGCCAGCATGGATCCCTGTGGAACACCACTGGTCACAGTTTTCCATTACTACTCTCTGTCTCCTGGTGCTCAGCCAGTTCTTTATCCATCTAGCTAGTACACCCTGGACCCCATGAGACTTCACTTTCTCCATCAGCCTACCATGGGGAACCTTATCAAACGTCTTACTGAAGTCCATGTATATGACATCTACAGCCCTTCCCTCATCAATCAACTTTGTCACTTTCTCAAATAATTCTATTCAGTTGGTAAGACATGACCTTCCCTGCACAAAACCATGTTGCCTATCACTGATAAGCCCATTTTCTTCCAAATGGGAATAGATCCTATCCTTCAGTATCTTTTCCAGCAGCTTCCCTACCACTGACGTCAGGCTCACCGGTCTATAATTACCTGGATTATCCCTGCTACCTTTCTTAAATAAGGGGACAACATTAGAAATTCTCCAGTCCTCCGGTACCTCACCCGTGTTCAAGGATGCTGCAAAGATATCTGTTATGGCCCCAGCCATTTCCTCTCTCACTTCTCTCAGTAACCTGGGATAGATCCCATCCGGACCTGGGAACTTGTCCACCTTAATGCCTTTTACAATACCCAACACATCCTCTCTCCTCATGCCGACTTGACCTAGAGTAATCAAACATCTATCCCGAACGTCAACATCCGTCATGTCCCTCTCCTCGGTGAATACCGATGCAAAGTAATCGTTAAGAATCTCACCCATTTTCTCTGACTCCACGTATTACTTTCCTCCTTTGTCCTTGAGTGGGCCAACCCTCTTGCTCCTTATACATGAATTAAAGGCTTTGGGATTTTCCTTAACCCGGTTTGCTAAAGATATTTCATGACCCCTTTTAGCCCTTTTGATTCCTCGTTTCAAATTTGTCCTACATTCCCGATATTCTTCCAAAGCTTTGTCTGTCTTCAGTCACCTAGACCTTATGTATGCTTCCTTTTTCCTCTTAGCCAGTCTCACAATTTCACCTGTCATCCATGGTTCCCTAATCTTGCCATTTCTATCCCTCATTTTCACAGGGACATGTCTGTCCTGCACTCTAAACAACCTCTGTTTAAAAGCCTCCCACATATCAAATGTGGATTTACCTTCAAACAGCTGCTCCCAATCCACATTCCCCAGCTCCTGCCGAATTTTGATATAGTTGGCCTTCCCCCAATCTTCCTTTAGGACCACTCTCGTCTTTGTCCATGAGTATTCTAAAACTTACGGAATTGTGATCACTATTCCCAAAGTAATCCCCTACTGAAACTTCAACCACCTGGCCGGATTAATTCCCCAACACCAGGTCCAGTATGGCCCCTTCCCGAGTTGGACTATTTACATACTGCTCTAGAAAACCCTCCTGGATGCTCCTTACAGACCTCTGACACAAAGTGTATCCCAGTCAATGTTGGGAAAATTAAAATCTCCTATCACCACCACCCTGTTGCTCCTACATCTTTCCATAATCTGTTTACATATTTGTACCTCTATCTCACGCTCGCAGGTCTGCAGTACAGCCCCAACATTGTTACCACACTCTTCCTATTTCTGAGCTCTGCCCATATCGCCTCACTGCTCGAGTCCTCCATAGTGCCCTCCTTCAGCACAGCTTTGATATCCTTCCTGACTAGTAATGCAACTCCTCCACCCCTTTTATCTCCCTCTCTATCCCGCCTGAAGCATCGATATCCTGGGATATTTAGTTGCCAATCATGCCCTTCCCTCAACCGAGTCTCAGTAATAGCAATAACATCATACTCCCAGGTACTAATCCAAACCCGAAGTTCATCTGCCTTACCAATCGGCGCAGGCTGGGAGGGCCGAAGGGCCTGTTCCTGTGCTGTAATTTTCTTTCTTCTTCTTTGTTCTTCCCTACTACACTTCTTGCATTAAAACAAATGCACCTCAGACCACCAGTCCCTTTGCGTTCATCATCTGCTCCCTGCCTACTCTTCCCCTTAGTCACACTGACTTCATTATCTAGTTCCTTACAGGCTTTAGTTACTACCTCCTTACTGTCCACTAGCCTCCTCATTTGGTTCCCATCCCCCTGCCACATTAGTTTAAACCCTCCCCAACAGCGCTAGCAAAAGCACCCCCAAGGACATTGGTTCCAGTCCGGCCCAGGTGTAGACCGTCCAATTTGTAGTAGTCCCACCTCCCCCAGAACAGGTCCCAATATACCAAAAATCTGAACCCCTCCCTCCTGCACCATTTCTCAAGCCACGCTTTCATCCTGCCTATTCTTTCATTTCTACTCTGACTACCACGTGGCACTGGTAGCAATCCTGAGATTACTACCTCTGAGGTCCGACTTTTTAACTTGGCTCCGAACTCCCTAAATTCTGCTTGTAGGACCTCATCCCGTTTTTTACCTACATCATTGGTGCCTGTATGCACCACGACAACTGGCTGTTCACCCTCTCCCTTCAGAATGTTCTGCAGCCGATCTGAGACATCCCTGACCCGTGCACCTGGGAGGCAACATACCATTCGGGAGTCTCGTTTTCGACCACAGAACCACCTATCTACTCCCCTCACAATTGAATCCCCTATGACTATAGCCCTTCCATTCTTTTTCCCGCCCTTCTGTACAGCAGAGCCAGCCACGGTGCCATGAACCTGGCTACTGCTGCCTTCCCCTGGTGAGCCATCTCCCCCAACAGTATCCAAAATGGTATACCTGTTTTGGAGGGAGATGACCGCAGGGGACACCTGCACTGCCTTCCTGCTTTGCCTCTGCCTTTTGGTCACCAATTCCCTTTCTCCCTCAGCAATCCTAATCTGCGGTGTGACCAATTCGCTAGACGTGCTATCCACGACCTCCTCAGCAGCGCGGATGCTCCAAAGTGAGTCCATCCGCAGCTACAGAGCCGTCATGCGGTCTAACAAGAGCTGCAGCTGGACGCACTTCCCGCACGTGAAGGAGTCAGGGACATCAGCCACGTTCGTGAGCTCCCACATTGAGCAAGAGGAACATAACACGGGTCTGAGATTCTTAAGTTTAACTTAGTCCAACTATAATATCAAATAACAGATAAATGAAAAAGGAAACAAAAAAAAAGAAATTGTTACCAATCACACGATAAAAAGAAATAGATTTAGAAAAACCTTACCTTATCAACACACCAGAGTCTTTTTTTTGGTTAGAGGAGGAGGGCAGGTGGGAGACACTACACGTGTAATGTCTCGGGTTCAGAAGCTGCCCAGTTCACTCACCTTCCCAGAGCGCAATTCGACTGCCCCCACTCTGCTCCTCCCTCTCACCGCTCCTGTAAGGTAAGTTTTAAAAAGGGAGACTTACCTTCCCGACAGCCCCCTGGTTACTGCTCTCGCTGCTACCTCTGAAAAATTGGCCAATCCACATAACCTACAGCACTGGGCTAAATCGCTGGCTTTGAAAGCAGACCAAGGTAGGCCAGCAGCACGGTTCAATTCCTCTACCAGCCTCCCCGAACAGGCGCCGGAATGTGGCGACTTGGGGCTTTTCACAGTAACTTCATTTGAAGCCTACTTGTGACAATAAGCGATTTTCATTTCATTTTCATTTTTTCATTTCATATTTGGACTGTGGGAGGAAAACGGAGCACCCGGAGAAAACCCACGGAGACACGGGGTGAATGTCCACACAGTCACCCAAGGTTGTAATTGAACCCAGGCCGATGGCACTGTGAGGCAACAGTGCTAACCACTGTGCCACCGTGCCGCCGCGTAAAATGCAATCATAAAAATCCTAATGTTCTTACCGCAGATTAGATTGTAGACTTCAATATTTGAAAAGGGTTGAACCTCAGTCTTGGTTTTAAATCCAGGTCCATGGCCGAGAAAGATAGTCTACCATTGAAAGAAAATGGAAATGCAATTACTTCTCATAGTAAAAAGCTATATTCCAAAAAAATACATCAATATTTAAATAGTTTTATCGGTTAGTGAGCATAATACAAGACACAGTCAGATTCAGATCCTCAGTTGGCACCTGCACCTCACCTGCATGTTCTTGTACTGATTGTCAGAACCATGAAATCCACCCTTGCAATTTTTCATTGTTGGTTTCCTGAGACAGGTGCACAAATGATTGACATGTTAGCTCTCAAAATGCCACCTGTGTCAAATCCTACATTCATTTTGTACAACAGTTAATAAAGCCAAAATGCTGAAAGCGATCAAAACAAATCCTGTGAAAGATATCGACATGGAGTAACCGTGCAGTGAATCGGGTAGTGTGCGAACGAAGTGAAACACTGCGCACCTTCATCACTTTTCCCATTGAAAGAAGAAATCAACTGTACGGGACAGACCGCTGTCACCAAATAGCAAGGGTCTGTAAACTGCAAAGATGCAAGGAGCTAATGGAGAATGGCTGACCAGATTGGGCCTGTGCGCATTGGACTTTCGAAGAATGACTGGAGATCTTATTGAAACATATAAGAATCAGAGGAAGCCTGACAATGTAGATGTTGAGAGGATGGTTCTCCTCATGGGGAATCTCAAACTAAAGGGAAAGTATGAAAATAGAGGTCTTAAATTTAAGATGGAAATAAGGATAAATTTCTTCTCTCAGGGGGTCATTAGTCTTTGGAATTTGCTTCCTCATTGAAAAGTGGCAACCGGGTCATTGAATATATTCAAGGCTGAGTAAGAGAAAGTTTTGTGATCTACAAGAGAGTCAAGGGTTATCAGGTAAGGGCACGAAAGTGGAGTTAAGGCCACAATCAAATTTGCCATCTTATCAAATGGCGGAGCAGAATTAATGTGCTGAATCATTTACTTCCCTATTTCTTCTTATCTTAATATGTTTTGATGCTTTTATATGCAGGATTCCACAGAGTCTGCATTATTGAAGAAGAAGCACTGGGTGGAGTAGAAAGCTATTGAATTCATGACATGCATGATTTTCTGACAATATTGGGATTAAGTTCATTTCATGTATTAGAACATAGAACATAGCACACAGTACAGCACACGATGTTGTGCCGGCCATTTATCCTAATCTAAGATCAACCTCACCTACACCCCTTCAATTTACTGCTATCCATGTGCCTGTCCAAGAGTCGCTTAAAAGTCCCAAATGTCTCTGACTCCACCACCTCCGCTGGCAGTGCATTCCACGCACCCACCACTCTCTGTGACCCTAGTGGTGCTGCTCACACATTCCCACCTTCAGCGTATGTTTCTTCACCTCCCAAAATCCAATTTGTGGTAATTTGACCATAAAAAGATAGTCAAATACATTGTGAAAGTTCAATCTTCTTTACATATAAAAATATTTAAATAACAGTACAGTATGGATACAGTACAGTACAGTAAACTAGCAGCAGTTATACACAACTATACACAAGCTCCTCGTGGAGATTACTGAATCATCACTGGCACATGTCACACTTGCTGATGGCGTATCCATTCATATAATCAAATAAGATGTTTACTATAACACTCTATGACACCTCGCCCCCTTAAATTTCAATCCCTCTTAAGGAAAGAAACATAATGACACTCATGTCTCAACTACATGTCAGTTTTTGCAGCTCCACTGTGATCTCAACAAAACATTAGTGACTCAGTAGATCCTGGTGAATTTTGGCTCAGTTGTGCTGGACTTGAGGATGCAGGAGTAGATTGGATGTTTGTGAATGAATGTCCTGCATCCTCTCCAGGGGTAGAATCCACTGGATGCGCCTGAACAACAGGAACCACTTGTGTTGAATTTCTGCAGCAGCATTTCTTTTTGTCATGTCATCCAGAAAACTAGCTGTCTGAGAAGCATGGTGCAGACAAATGTGATCTTTGTGTCTATGGATGACTCTGCTATTAGTTTGTTTCACAACTACTGATACTGGACCATTTTGGTTCAGAATAACTCCAGGCAACCATCGTTGCTACTGCCAAAAGCCCTTACATAGACACAATCACCTGGATTGAAATGCTCTCTTTAGCATGGTAGTCATATCTCTCTTTCTTTTCCTGTCTCCTTCCCACTCTTGTTTTGGCATCTGCATGTAGCAGATTCAGGTGAGACTTTGATTTCCTATCCATCAGCCAGTGATGGTCTTGTCGTTTGTGGTGTGGTACGATACTGGAACAAGAACCGTGAGCGCTTAGTGCCAAAGTTCCCAGTCATTCTCTTCAGTCCTTCATTCAGTTCTGTACAGCTTGCTCTGCTAAATCATTTGACGTTGGGTGAAAAGGAGCAGTACGCACATGGCGGATTCATAAACTGTTGGAACAATTCACTTGTAAACATTATCCCGTTATCAGAAATAAGAGAATCCGGTATGTCATGAGTTGCAAAAACTTGGCAGAGCTTTTCTATCGCAACGAGAGCTGTAATGTTGCTCAGGATGTGTACTTCTATTCACTTAGATGCAGGTCCATGATGACTAAAAACAAATGACCCATAAAAGTCCCTGCAAAGTTCACATGAAGTCTAGATCAGGGACAGTCAGGCCACTCCCAAGGACGTAATGGTGCTGGTGGTGCCCTCTGTTGGTTTATCCGACACGCAGAACAGGATTTTACCTTGTTCTCCAATTCCTGATCCATATTAGGCCACCAAGCAAACAAATTTGCTGAACATTTGATTTGTGAGTTACCCGATGAACCTCATGAGCTTCATTCACAACTTGTGAATGACTAGGGGCTGGAACGAGCATTCTAGAACCCCCAAAAAATTCAACTATCCTGCACACTCAGCTCACCTTTGTGTTTTATGAATGGTCATAGTTCATCATCCTCAAATCGGAAAACCATCCTTGCATAAGGAATCTTCTCACCTGGGACAGGACAGGATCCATGTCTGTCCACTGTTTAATCTGTTGGGCATTTACAGGAGACTTTGAAAGTCTCAAGCTAAAAAATTGTCTCTGGAGGAAATGCTGTCTTGGTTAGCATATGTGGTAAAGGAAGACAACGCAATGTGTTTGTGTTTGCGTTGTCCTTCCCTGCCCTGTACACTATGTTTTACTGGTAGGCCAACAATGTGAGAGCCCAGTGCTGTAATCTCGTCGAGGGCATGGGAGCAATACATCTGGACTCACTAAAAAGACTCATCAATGGCTTGTGAGCTGTACAGATGGTGAACGAATGCCCATAAAGGTACAGATGAAACCATTTCACTGTGAAAATGATGACTAGACCCTCCTTGTCTAGTTGCGAATGTCCCTTCTCCGCTGAGGTCAGTGGGCGTGATGCAAATACAATGCTTTTTGCTGACCCATCCTCTGTCAAATGAGAGAGTACTGCCCCGACTCCGTAAAGTGAGGCATGACATGACAGAATGAGCTCTCTGTCCTGATCAAAGTGAATCAGCAGATTAGCTGATTGTAGCAATGTCTTCATGTCCGTCGAAGCTTTCCCTTCGGTAGGCACCCACTTCCATTTGGTCTCTGTAAAGCAGCAGATACAGTGTTGAAATTTCCCATAGCAGTTCACTCAACTGAGAAAATGTATGAACTCGGACAAATTCTTGGGATTTGGAGCTTCCTTTATAGCTCAAACCTTTTCCTCCATGGGGACAAACGCTGCACAGTGATTCTATATCCCAAATATTCCATACTTTGTGCCTGGAAAATGCACTAATTATGCTTCAGACTCAGATCTGCCTCTGAAAATCTCGTCAACATTGATCCAGGTTTTTGATGTGCTTCTCCTCAGTTTTCCCTGTGGTCAGGATATCGTCCACATAAACTGTCACAGGCAATTCCCTGCAACAGATTGTCCATTGTCCTTTGAGAAACTGCCAGACTGGAAGACACCCCAAAAACTAGATGGTTGTCTTTGAACAAGCCCTTGTGGGTGTTGATTGTGACATACTGTTTTGAGTCCTCCTTGAAAAGATGTGCTGGTAGGTTTGACTCATGTCAAGTTTCAAAATGTCTTGCTTCCTGCACGGTTGATAACAGATCTTGTGCAATGGGTGAGCATCCAGCTTGGGAGCCTAATTAATGGTTTTTAATCCCCACATATGCACGCAGTTCCATCACTTTTAAGATCAGCACAATTGGAGCTGCCAATGTGGAAACTGAATGGGTTCAATGGTTCCAAATATTTGCAGCCACTCCCCCAACTGCTCCTCCACTTTCTGTCTCAGGGTGTAGGGTACTGTTCTGGGCTTGAAAGAGTGAGGAGTAGCCTGTGGATCTACGAATAACTTAACAGTAGAGCCTGCAATGTACCCGGTTCATCTCTGAAAACCTCACGATATTTCTGACTGGTGTCCTCGTGTCACTTTTGTATGTTTTAGATCATCCCTAGTTCAACTGAATTTTCCTGAGCTAGTCACGCCAGAGTAGACTAGACCCATGACCTTTTACTACTAGGAGCCATATTCTTGCTTCTTGGCCGTGATATGCAATGTTCATCTCTGCGCTCCAGGTAATGGTATAGTCTCGCCAGCGTACATCCAAAGGTCGATTCCTGCCTGAGTAAGGGCTGGCACCTACTTAGAGCCCCAAATCTTCTTGTAGGTCTGCTCACTGATGACAGATTCTGAGGCCCCTGTGTCTACATCCATCTTAATTTTCTGTCCATTGACCTCCACTATAATAGCGATAGGCTCTACATGTGCCTCACATGCATTAAACATGTTGTAGGAGGGCCCCTCTTCCTGTTCTATACTTTCCAGGTGATGCGTAGCAGACTGCAGCTACTTTGAATTTGAATAACCCTGCCCAGGCTTTGACTTGGTCAAAGTGCACTCCTGCGTTTTTTAGGCCCTTTTTATTGCAATTATGACGGCAGCGACCCTGAACTTGCAATGATTTGCTGTTTTCATTAATGCCACAGACAAATCTGTGCCGGAGCAGGTCCTCTAAATTTACAATGCTCAAAGAGTTGACGCAGTTCAGCCACTTAGGTCGCTACCGACTGTCCTGCCTTATGAAAATGACTATGAGACAAACAGTTGGTCAATCACTGAGGGCTCAGAATGGTGGTGATTCTGAACGAGTGCAACCAACTCTGCAAATTAAGAATTGACAAAGAGTCATCCAGACTCAAAATGTTAGCTCCCTTTTCTCTCCATAGAGACTGCTGAGATTGTCCAGTGTTTTCTGTTTTTGCTTCTGCAAATGAAATGCCCCCAGTTTCTGTGATGTTGCTAAATTCTTCATTAGCTTGAAGTCTTTGCCCCACACAACACATTCAGGAGAATTGAGTACTGTTTAGCCTCATCTGGAATTCCAGTTGCCAGGAAAAAGTGTGCTAACATTTCCACGTATTCAGTCCAGTCCTAGTGCCCCTGCACAAACTCACCGATAGTCCATAACATAGCTATGGCCGTCAACTCATTTTTTGTCGGTAAACTCACGAAACCCTGCTGGTTAGAACTTTCAACCGCCATTCATGTTGCAAACTAGCTACTCACTGTACAAGACTTCAAGTTGCCATGCTGCACCTCAAAGTTTTCTGGTCCTGTTTGATCCTTGTACCCAAAAAGGTGTGGCAACTTGACCACAAAAAGGTAGTCAAACACATTGTGAAAGTTCAATCGTCATTATTTATCAAACTATCAAAACAACAGTACAGCAACGATCCAGAAACTAGCAGCAGTTATGCACAACTGTACACAAGCTCCTCATGGCGAATACTGAAGCCGGCGCAAGCCCGCGCTACCAATCACATCACTCGCGCATGCTCATACTTGCTAAAGACATCCATGCATATAATCAGAAAGGAAGATGCTTACTATACACTCCCCAACACAACGAACATAGAACATACAGTGCAGAAAGAGGCCATTCATCCCATCGAATCTGCACCAACCCACTTAAGCCCTCACTTCCACCCTATCCCCGTAACCCAATAACCTATCCTAACCTTTTTGGTCACTAAGGGCAATTTATCATGGCCAATCCACCTAACCTGCACGTCTGTGGACTGTGGGAGGAAACCGGAGCACCCGGAGGAAACCCACGCAGACACAGGGAGAACATGCAGACGCCGCACAGACAGGGATCCAACGGGGAATTAAACCTGGGACCCTGGCGCTGTGAAGCCACAGTGCTATCCACTTGTGCTACCGTGCTGCCCCATGGTTCTATATTTTTCGGACACTGTCCTTGATAGGTTTATTTGGGCACTGAAAATAACTGGCATGTTTGTTTTTATTGATATCACATCACAGACTATATCATCGACAAGGTGGGATTGAACATTCACCACTGGCTTCAATTTTGTGACACCCACCATATAAGATAGAACCACTGTGAACCCCATAGTCTTGTGGCCAGCTGTCTTTACAAGGACATTTCTTTCACCAGTCTTGGTAATGTTCTAGTTCACTGACATGTCAAAGTTCATCAGTGTTTCATCCGTATTTTAAAGGCAGGCCAATCAATCCGCATTCATCTCTCTATGTTGGATGACAAAGCGGTGGAATTTAATAATTTTATTGTCCTATTCAGGTGGAAGACACTGTAAATCTTTTGTTTTCTAAGGGAATATTATGTTGTACCTTTTTCATGAATCTTGTGCACCATGAGGCACTGGAATTGAATTCTGAAATAGCATCTTTCTTTGCTTCTCTGAGAGCGTAGAGACATGTGGTTCTGCGGGTGATAATATGATGATTTTGCAGATGCCTGGTGGCACATTCTGCCACATTTCCTCCAATTTAAACTGAGATGCGCACTTGTTGTGCTTTTGTGAAGGCATCGTGATAGCTCACATGGCACACATTACTCTTGTTAATCGGCTGCGACATTGCTGCTAGAATTGGCAGAGGGAAAATTTAAAGGTTCCCATACATGCCTTTACTTAAATGAGCCAGTAAGTACCAGTAACTCATTAAAAATAAATCACAATGCTATCTGATCCCCGAAAAACCAAGGCCGTCTTTTACACAACATAATTGAAAAAGTACATTTATTTTAGGCGAAAGTCACGGAGTCGACTTTGACATGATATTGACTTTGGCACCAGTATTTATTGCCTCAAATTTACTGAAAATAGGAAGGAAAGCAGGAGATCTCTCCATTACAAGTTCTCTAAGAGATATTAGATTAACTGAGACTTGTTGGGAAATGTACCAAAACAATTAGTGATTGCAAAATGTAACCTCATCCAATGATTCCTATAAAAGTGAACCTGATGATCATGCAGAAGAAACCTCACCAAAGGGTTAGCAGCAGCCATCCTTGAAGCTTAAACCATTATGTTGTAATTGCTTTTGTGCCTATGAGAATTTTCCATCTGTAAAAAATTACAGTTGCCCATCTGTAAATAATTCAATGTTAACAGCTAAAACAAGCTCACAGATTAAAAGGAGAAAATGTTGGACACAGGCTGCTACTTAGGCAAGATTATGCCTCACAGCCCCAGGGACCCAGGGTTCAATTCCGGCATTGGGTGACTCTGTGTGGAGTTTGCGCTTTCTCCCCGTGTCTGATTGGGTTTCATCTGGCTGCCTTCCACAGTCCAAAAACTTGCAGCTCAGGCGGACTGGCCATGCTAATTGGCCTCTTAGTGTCCAAAGATGTGTAGGCTAGGTTAAAGGGTTATCGGCTAGTGCAAGCAGGGAAGTGGTCTTGGGTGGAGTGCTCTTTCAGAGGGTCGGTGCAGGCTTGATGGGCCAAATGGCCTCCGACTGTGTTGTAGTAGTTTTTTGATTCTATGATTTGTGGAGATGAAACAAATTGAAACTGTATGTAGAACCCTTTCTTCAATTCTCTGGAAGAGTCTACCATGTCCGCTTGCGGTCTCGCGATAGATACTCCCTGGTCTGCTGAGTATTTCCAGTATTTTCTATTTCTTTTCTTATTTCCAGCATCTGGAACATTTGTCTTTTGTTCAACTTACAGGTTAGCCTGCCATTGTGGGTCCATATACAAATGAACATCTTCAATTCTTCTACTGCTGGCATAGTGGAAACGTTTTGGCAAGAAATGTTTCAGATAGGGCTTGAAGTGTTGATCTGGTGATCTGCACTAATGTGGCAAAAAATGTACATATTAACTGGTTGCATTATATTTCAAAATTACTGCATTAGAACTGAACTTAGACTGAGAAGGCTTCACACAGCTAGAGATGCACAAGGCAAACAAAGTACATACTTATGCCTGTGATCCGTAGCTAGGTTTTACTGGAATAGGTTGTTAGCCTGAGGCCAGAGACTAAGGGCAGCTCAGTGGTTAGCACTGTTGCTTCACAGCTCCAGGGTCTCAGTTTCGATTCCCGGCTTGGGTCACTGTCTGTGTGGAATATGCACGTTCTCCCCGTGTCTGTGTGGGTTTCCTCCAACAAGTCCTGAAAGACGTGCTGTTAGGTAATTTGGATATTCTGAATTCTGCCTCCGTGTCCCCAAACAGGTGCCAGAATGTGGCGACAAGGGGCTTTTCACAGTAACTTCATTGCAGTGTTAATGTGTGCCTACTTGTGACAATAAATATTATTATTAAAGCTGAAGTGCACCACTCCACATTAAGCATGGCTGACCAGGGGATCTCTTATTTATGTATTGGAAGGATTTGCAGGTTGATAATGTGGCCATGGAAGTTAATTATGAATGCATCTTCCGTCGTCATCAAGTCCTGGAGTGGGACCCAAATCCAGAGATTCGTGCTTAGAAGCTGAGCCACAAGACCTTCTTTAGAACTTAATTAACACTTTTATTATATTGCAATTATAGCAGTGATCATTCAAGGCAAATATGAAATTCATCAAGCTTGAGAAATTTGTGAAAAGTACTTACAGTGAGATTTTTCACAAGACCTTCTGAATCAACTGTAAACAAAAAACAATAGAATCAGTCAGATAGGTATGGCTGGTTAAAAGAATACATTTCCCTCTAGTACCTCGCACCTACCCATTCAAAAGGACAAACTCAAGTCTGACTCCAGCCAAAATGTTACTGTCCATGAAGCCCTAGAAAAAACTAGGAGGCAACAAGGACCAATTTCTTCATTTTTCTTTCCCTGCACCATGACTCAGCTTCTATCATAATTTAAATATCCCGTATGAAGAGGCAGCACGGTGGCACAGTGGTTAGCACTACTGCCTCACGGCGCCGCGGTCCTGGGTTCGATCCCAGCCCCGATCACTGTCCGTGTGGAGTTTGCACATTGTCTGTGTGTCACACCCCAATAACCCAAAAAGTGCGCAGACTAGGGGGACTGACCACGCTGAATTGCCCCTTAATTGGAAAAAAAAGAATTGGGCACAATAAATTTTTAAAAAAGAAAACAAACTCTTATGATAATGCAGCTGAGTGGAAATTCACATTTTTATTATTCCCACATTTATTGCTGATAGATACCAGAATGAAATTTAATGTTCCCTCTGCCTCCGTCTGGAGTAGGTTGAGAGGTAGGGATGCTGTGTAATTGGGCAGGCAGACACGTCAGGAGAGCGGCAATAAAGTCCTGGAAAGCGAAGGCCAAGATCATCCTTGGGCAATCAAAGTCCTTAAGCAGTCAATTAATGGCTTCTTAAAGGCCTCACCCTGTCGCAGCAGGGGTGCAAGGATTGCCAGGCCAGACCACCGGTTATTTTCTGACAATCAAGTGTGAAACTGGTGAGGATGGAATAGCCTTCTGATTGGACACTGTCCCCAACAGAGGGACCTGCCAGAGGAAAGGCTTCCCAATGCAGGAAAAGCCTTCCATGTCTTTCAAACTGACTGACACTCCCCACCCCTCCATTCCCTGTCTGACTGGCCCTATCAGGCCGCCCCTCCAGTCTCCACTCCTTAATTACTTATGTTCCAGGGCCTCCAGCACTATTATACCTCCTGAGCCTTGTGCAGTCCCAGCAGTGGCCACTACTCCTAGTGCCACTGCTAGTACAGAAGAGTTGCCAGCCCGTTGATTGGTCAGCAGCTGTTGGAGGAAGGACTTCCTTCCTGGAGGCCCCAGGAACTCCAGCGGCAGGTAGGTAAGTGCCTGAATGGATTTAAATCCCTCTGAGGCTCCCAGCAGTGACCTCAGTGGGTTACCCCTTTGTTCTCCAGCCAGTAGATGGGCTCACCACCCTGACCATTTAATCCAGCCTCAGGAATGCACCAGTGTGCCAAACTCTGCATTCCACTCCTGCATCCACCCCTGCAATCCACCCGTCGCCTTTCTCAATTCTATAAAACCTCAGACTCCCCTCCATAATAATTGTAGATTAAAGGATGCCCATCTCATGCTTACAACTGCAGATAATCTACTTCAACTCTGTTGAATTACCTTGAATGTAGCCAAATGCAATCCTCCTAACCAGGTATCTACCTTTAACTCATATTTCATTTGGATGTGTATTCTCAGCTTTAAGGGATGAACATAAGGAGTGTGGGCATTGCTGGCTAAACCAGCATTTATTGCCCATCCCTAATTGCCCTTGAGAAGTTGGTGGAGAGCCACCTTCTTAAACCGCTGCAGTCCATGTGGGATAGGTACCTCCACCATACTGATAGGAAGGGAGTTCCTGAATTTTGGCCCAGTTGCAGTCAAAAATAGACGACGGAAATGAAGAACTACAGCTGCTGTCTTCACAGAACATTGGACAGGATTTTGGAATTTAATCCTCAAAGCACCAGGACAACTTGCAGAATATGTTTAATAAAGGTTTGGGGGGGGCTGTCACTTTTCTCTGATCTCTGAGGAACCCAGCCTGCTGGCGTGTTTAGACCCCGCACCTCTCCAAGCCAGGGCAAAACTTGTCCCCCTCCAAAAAATGGCCAAGTGGATGGATTGCGATCTGGATTACACCCACCGACCCAGTGGGAATCACACCATGCTCCCATTGGAGATGACACTTAGTCATTTTTTGGGATAATTCTGTCCAACAAGTATATTTCTCAGAATCCCTGTCCAGCCTGACTGACAGTCTTAGCCGCAATTGGGTGATCAGCACTACAATGCAGGCTGCAGGAGCAATTGGGAGCCTGCAGCAGCTAGTCAGAGAAATTGGGAATACTGTGGCTCCCCAAACTCTAGTCACTACCTGCAAGGATCAAGTCAGGAGTGCGATGGAATACTCTCCACTACCTGGGTGAGTGCAGCTGCAACAACATTCAAGAAGCTCAAGACAATCCAGAACAAAGCAGTCCACTTGACTGGCACCCCATCCATTACCTTAAACGTTCATTCCCTCCACCATCGACGCACAGTGGCAGCGGTGTGCACCACCAACAAGGTACGCTGCAGCAACTCACCATGGCTCCTTCAACAGCACTTTCCAAAACAACAACCTCCACCCGCAAGAAGGACAAAAGCAGCAGACATGGGAGAAACACCACCACCTGCACCTTCCCTCCAAATGACACGCCATACCAACTTGGATCCGTATTGCTGTTCCTTCATTGTTGCTGGGACAAAAACCTGGAACTTCTTTTCAAAAACACTTCAGGGCAGGATTCTCTAATAATGGGGCTCTGTCCCCACGCCGGCATCAACGGCCCCCGAAAGTGAGGAATTCTCACCTTGCTAGGGGGCTAGGTTGCTGCAGGAGTCGTCCCCACAGCTCCAGCCGGCGCGGAACAGCCCGCGCGAGTTCACGCATGCGTGGAACGACCGGCGCATTTCTGCGCAGGGGTTCCCTTCTCCGCGCCGGCCCCTGGGCAATGCGGCGGAGCCATACAGGGGCCCGGCGCAGAGGAAAGTAGGCCCCCACAGAACCAGCCTGCCCGACGATCGGTAGGCCCCGATCAAGGGCCTGGCCACCGTGGGGACCCCCCCCAGGCGGCGGATCCCTCCACCCCCCCCCCCCCCCTCCAGGACGGACCCCGCACACTCACCTTCCAGGTCCCGCCATGTGGGAGGTGAGTAATCCACGCCGGCGGAACTCAGCCAAACTCGTCGGCCACTCAGCCCATCGGGGCCCGGAGAATCTCCTGGGGGTGCCGCTGTCAACGGCCCCCGACCAGCGTGGCGGCGATCCCGCTGGCGCCTGAAAAACGCCGGCAGAGAACGAGGAAGCCGGCGTCGGGGCACGATTCTCACGCCCCCCCCCCCCCCCCCGGGAATTCTCTGACCCGGCGCCGGGTCGCAGCATCCCGGCCCGTGAGTATACCTGCACCAGATGGACTGCAACGGTTTAAGAATGCAGCTCAATATCTTGTTCTCAAAGGCAATTAGGGAAGGATAATAAATGCTGGCCTTACCAGTGATGCTCACACCCCACAAGAAGTTATTTTTAAAATCCTGCAGTTAAATTAAAAAATGCTGTTTTCATTTCAAAATGCGACCACCTTATCTCTGCCGTTATCTCATCCGTCTCATCATCTGGTACGTGCAGCGTGTGAATATTCCCATTCCACACAAAAGACCTTATTGCATGAACAATATCCACCAGCTTTGTCACCACTGATCTATTAGAATTTGAAACAAAAAAGGAATGCAAAATGGACGGACCCTGGGGCAGAGCACTGTGGGATGGTGGTGTTATGGTTACTGGTCACCTGGCAGGGGATAATTAGATTTATTTTTATTTGTTCATGGGACGTGGGCATCGCTGGCTGGGCCAGCATTTATTGTCTATCCCTAATCGCCCTTGAGTGGGCAGTTAAGAGTCAACCACATTGCTGTGGGTCTGGAGTCACGTGTAGGCCAGACCAGGTAAAGACAGCAGATTTCCTTCCCTAAAGGACATTAGTGTACCAGATGGGTTTTTAATAATAATAATCTTTATTATTGTCACAACTAGGCTTACATTAACACTGCAATGAAGTTACTGTGAAAAGCAATCAACAATGGTTTCATGGTCATCATTAGACTTCACGATTTTTATTGAATTCAAATTGCACCATCTGCAATGGAGGGATTTGAACCGGGTTCCACGAGCATTACTCTGGGTCTCTGGTTTACTAGTCCAGTGACAATACCATTATGCCACAGCCTCACCTATATAAGAACTGGAGTAGGCCATTCAGTCCCTCTAGTATGTTCTACCATACAATCAGATTATGGCTGATCTCTAGCTGAACTGCATATCTCCACTTTGGCTCCATATTCCTTGATACCCTAACTAATAACATTAAACTCAATCTTGGTAGGTTACCACTGTTGCTTCACAGTGCCAGGGTTCCCGGTTCAATCCCCAGCTTGGGACATCGTCTGTGCAAAGTTGCACGCTCTCCCTGTGTCTGCGTGAGTTTCCTCCGGGTGCTCTGGTTTCCTCCCACAAGTCCCAAAAGATGTGCTTGTTAGGTGAATTGGACATTCTGAATTCTCCTTCTGTGTACCTGAACAGGCGCCGGGGTGCGGTGACTGAGGGATTTTCACACTAACTTCATTGCAGTGTTAATGTAAGCCTACTTGTGACACAAATAAAGATTTTTTTAAAGTCTTGAAAGTCCCATCTGCTGACGCAGGCATCCACATCCTCCTGGGGAGAGATTTCATATTTCTGTTAACCAGTTTTCACGCAAATGGTTTCCGATTTTACTCCTAAATTGCTGAGCTCTAATTTTAAAAGATAAACCCTTGTTGTTGATTCCCCCACCAAAGGAAATGGTTTCTTTGGATGGGATTTTCCACACCCCCTGCAGCATGTTTTACGGTGGTGGAGGTGGCCTGCGATTGGAGGGTGGTGGGTGGCGGGATATTCTGATTCCGTCGCTGTCAATGGGGTGCCTGTTTTTCGCACCCTCTGCTGCCGCAAAGCCCTCCACACGGAGTTGCCAAATGATCCCAATGGCAGGACCGACTGTAAAATCCTGCCCGACGTATCTAACTTATCACATTATGACATTTCAAGCAGCTCATTCGGATCTCCACGCAATATTCTATACTTAAGTGAGCACAAGCCAAATTTATGCAACCTGTCCTCATTGAATATACAAGGTGTGACCTTGTGAATCTTAAAAATCTCCACACACTGACATAGGTAATAGTCTTTAACATCACCAGTGCCTCAGGATCATTCCAATCATGATGGTGATACCACATCAGTGGTAGTGTGGCCAGCCCGCAAAGGATAATGGAAATTGTGGTCAAGTTGGGACACAGTCAGTACACAGCCCCTGTGTACTGGGCAAAGGAAAACCATACCAAACTGAAACTCGCACCTGTTAAAGGTCAATCACCGATTTCCCCAGGGCAATAGACTCAAATTAAGGAATAGCAACAGTAGCAGACTCACCGGCGCCGTCTCCCCTTATTTGGAAAGACATCTGTACTTGGAACAATGGTAATTAGGACCCGCCCAGCCATCGAGGTACCCGCCCCTAATTGGCCAGGATCGATTAGGGTGATCGAGACCCCTATCGATCCATTGGACCCTGAGTTAGCACCGCCCAAAAGGGCGCGAAAGAGGAGAAGGATAAGAGGCCCTGCACACTAGGGATCGATCTCTTCTGGAACCGGCCTGTGCCCACACCAACTGCAGCATAACGACCAGCCAAGTTCTAGACCCGCGATCACTACCTGAGAGAGACGAGCCGCAGTCGAGACGAACCTGACGACTTCCAGCCGACACACGTGGGGATTCAGATAAAGGCCTTATCTACCTGCACAGAGCCGGTCATCCAGAAGCTAAGTAAAGGTCATCTTAGTTGGTCGATGAAGTTTAATGCGTAGCCGCGTGTATAATTGCACATGGAGATAAGTCTTGTGTTTAATAATAAACTGTGTTTTGAACTAACACACCGGCTGTGCGGTCATTTGGTCAATACAAGAAACATACTCGCAGCTTGTGGTTTGTTAATAGAAGTAGCAACAGTAGGGAAAGTATAAAGGTTTTCCAATTAAGGGGCAATCTAGCGTGGCCAATCCACATACTTGGCACATCTTTGGGTTGTGGGGGTGAGACCAACGCAGACAGGGAGAGAACGTGCAAACTCCGCACAGACAGAGGGCCGGGGCCGGGATCGAACCCGGGTCCTCGGCACCGTGAGATAGCAGTGCTAACCACTGTGTCACTGTACCACTTAGTGGTAGGGAACGTATTGGAGAAAGTTCTGAAGGAGAGAATTAATCTCTATTTGGAAAGACATGGATTGATTAACGATAGTCAGCATGGCTTTGTCAGAGGGTGGTCATGCCTAAACAAATTTGACAGAATTTATTGATAAAGTGACTGAGTGTGTAGATGAGGGTAGTGAAGTTGATATAGTTTATATGGATTTTAGCAAAGCCTTTGACAAGGTCCCACATGGGAGACTGATTGAGAAGGTCGAAGCACATGGAATTCAAGGAAACTTGTTGAGATGGATCCAAAACTTGTTTAGTAACCTGCTCCACCTAACCTGCCCATCTTTGGGTTATGGGCGTGAAACCCATGTAGACTCGGGGAGAATATGCAACCGCCACATGGACAGTGACCCAGGGCCGGGATTAGAACCCGGGTCCTCAGCGCCGCAGTCCCAGAGCTAACCACTGTGCTACATGCCGCCCTACTTTAACTATTCTCAGCATCTTCTTTATGTTCCAATTTTGCAGAGCCGGGCCGGAGAATCGGAGCAACTGCGCCACGACACCCCAATGCCGGAGCACGATTCTCCGAGGTGCGGAGAATCGGAGCCATTTGCGCCGGCGCGTTTGAAGCAGCACCGGCCACTGTAATCGGCGGGGCCGACGATTCTGCAGCCCGGATGAGCCGAGCAGCCGCGCGGATACGACAGAGTCCCGCCGGCGCCGTTCACCCCTGGTCTCTGCCGGCGGGAACTCTGCGCGATGGGTCGGGGGCGGCCTGTGGGGCGGGGAAAAGCGCTCCTTCACCGGGGGGTGCCTCCGATGGGGTCTGGCCCGTGATCGGGGCTCACCGATCGGCGAGCCGGCCTCTCCCCCCCCCCGGGCATACTTTGTTGCATGGCTGGCCCCTGAATCCCCACGCCATGTTGCGTCGGGGCCAGCGCACTGAAGAAGTCCCCCGCGCATGCGCGGGTTGGCGCGGCACCCATTTGGCGCCGGGAAGGGTGGCTGGAGCAGCGTAAACCGCTCCAGTGCCGTGCTGGACCCCTGTAAGGGACAGAATCGGTCGTCCCAGTGCCCGTTTCGCGCCGTTGTGAAACGCAACGGCGTTCACGACGCGCGAACACTTCGTCTCCATTTTGGAGAATCGCCCCCAATGCTGCTGCAATAGTTAATTTTTTTTGAAGAGATTGTGGGAAGGAAACAGCACCAAGTTCACACTTGCATTTTGCTTCCTCGCAAACCGTTAAACAGCCTACGTAGTTTCAGAATAGAAAAATGTAAACTTTCATTACTAACTGCTCTGTCAATAGCCAAAATACTTAAACATCTTGATTACCTACATGTGAAATAGTCCTCAGGGACATCTTTAGCTCTTATCCGACCGGCTGGTCCATAATGCATGTAGATGTCCTTGGCATTGTCTATATATTCGTTCAGATATGCAAACTTTTTACAGTCACTTTCTTCCATTCCTGCAAGATATAAAAAATTAAGATTCAGCAGATTTTCAGTGAATATAACAATTCCACTATAAATTGGCTAGCATTCTCTTTCTGGAAGCAGCTAAAATAGGATAAGAAAAGTTTTGAATTTTTCACTACCAGCTTCTCTATTTTCCTCCTATTGTTCCCCAGAGCTCTTTAGATCAGACCATATTACAAAGTAGTTACAACAGATATTAATGCTTTAGAAAGAGTACAGAGGCGATCAGTAAAACATGCCATGGGAAACTGCCAGTAATGCATTGCAGACGTTTCAGCAGGGAAAGACAGCAGACTTTGAGAACATGAAATATTGGACGGCTTTTGATCAAATAGGTAAACCATAATTATTTAATGTTTCTGTTTGTTCATAGGATGTGACTATTGTTGGCAAGGCCGGAATTTGTTGCCCGTCCCTAATTGCCTTTGTAAAGGTAGTGGTGAGCAGCGGCAGCTTATCTGGTGTAGGTACACCCACAGCGCTGCGAGGAAGATCTGGTTGGCAAGAAGAAAGAAAAAAAGTGAAAAGTGTAAAGGATAATAGCCAACCAGAGAGCTGCAGTAAAAAAAGCTTTGCTAACAAGTCTTCATTTAGACTGCTCATCTTTATCATAAATAAATATTCTTCACCTGGGATTCGAGGGAAACTATTAACATTTTCTGATGAAAATGCAGTCATTGTGAGAAGCAATGGGAAAGTCTGGAGGAATTGTGTGTGCAAGTCTGGTATCTTACCATGGTCAGATATCAGAATCAAGTTGACACATCGCTGCAGGTTTCTTTGCTTCAGTCCATCCATCAGCATTCCCACTATCTTGTCCACTCTCTCTAGTGCTTTTCCAATCTATATATTAAGAGAGAAAACAGTTGGAAATGAATGACACAGAGCAAGGCCAAAACAATTTTCATCATCTCATTCTACTAAAATCTTATTCATGTCATTGCTGCTGCAGTTCTAGGATGATCTTTATTTTAGTTCGGCAAACAGCAGTCAATTGCACCACAATAAGAAGGAATCATGAATGATTTAATGTTTCAAAGGTGCTTGCGTATGTTAAATATTTTATTGAAATTTGTAGCCATGCCTGGTATTGCAGAACTTAGACATGGCTCCTGATAGATATCTTAGGGCTCGGTTTTGCAGGGGGAGGTGGAATGGAAGGTAGGTTCATTTCCAGATCACAAAATCACCCCCAACGGGAACCTAGAAATGTTCCAAATTTTGGCCGTGACATGAGTTCTATTGGTGAAGGAACTATGATGTGGGAACAGAGGTGGGTTGCCTGTAGAACTGATGAATTGGCAGCTACTGCTATAGCTGCCACTTGAAAGTGAGCAAACAGTTGGTAAGTGGTGGAAAGGTTTAAAATAGTGAGAGAGACCTCCTAAGCTTTGAATTGTGTAATAACATGTAAGGAGGGGCAGTAATGTGAAATAATATGGAAGGGGGTTTAGCTCACTTGGCTAGACAGTTGAATTGTGATGCAGAACAAGGCCAGCAGCGTGGATTCAATTCCTGTGCTGGCTGAGATTATTCATGAAGCCCGCCTTCTCAACCTGGCCCCTTGCCTGAGGTGTGGTGATCCTCAGGTTAAATCACCACCAGTCAGCTCTCCCCTCGAAGGGGAAAGCAATGATCATTGGGGACTATGGTGACTTTACCTTTACTTATCAACTGCTTGCAACTATATACATAGATACAGTAAAGGTACATGCATGAGGCTCTCTTCATCTTTAGGTCTTAACACGTCTCTGATCAACACCATACTGACCCCAAGTCTACGTTGTGTGCCTTCTTACATCACCGTCTGGGGACTACTATATTCAGTCCCACATTAACTCTCTATACACTATGTGTAAGTGCATCTTAAAATAATTTGGATTAGTGTTGCAATGTTGACCTTATCTTTTGTTCTTGGTTTTGGATTTGTCTGAAGAATGTAATGGGCAAAGATTACCAGTGATTAAAAAGTAACGAGATGTTTTGAAGGGCCCCTCAAGGCGCGGCACAGTAATTAGCACTGCTGCCTCATCGCGCCAGGTATCGGGTTCATTTCCGGCCTTGGGTGACTGTATTTTCTCCCTTGTCTACATGGAAACAGGATGGCTATTTCCTCCCACAGTCCAATGATGTGCAGGTTAGGTGGATTGACCATGCTAAATTGCCCCTTAGTGTCCAAAGATATACAAGTTAGGTGGGGTTACGGAGATAGGGAATGCGAGTGGGCCTAGGTAAGTTTTGCTTTTGGAGGGTTGGTGCAGACTCGATGGGCCAGATGGCCTCCTTCTGCACTGTAGGAATTCTATAATTCTAATACATGGAACCGGAGTAAATGGCTTTTCCCAAGAAATCCAAATGAAGAATTCATACCTGAATATCTTCCTAATACATAATCATTTGGGTACGCTTAACTTACACTATCCAATGGGAAACATTAGCTGACTTAGGGAACCTACATACTAACCACCTGACACAACAGGAAGTCATCCCATGATGACCTATGCACATTTAAAGCAACCAAACCTACATGCGCAGGCAGGCATTGGTTAATGTCCTTGACCAACATCACACTGGCCCGAGGTCTAGGTCATGTGCCTTCTTGCATCTTTTGTGGGCAATATTGTCAGGATGTGTCAGTGGAGTGAATGAATCCAGCCTGAGTGGCCCCAGATTTTCAGATACTGGCCAGGAAACTTTGGTTCAGGCCATGAGGGATATCATCTTCCCAGAGGCAAGGAAGATGTTACCTGCCCTTAGCAAAAAGACAGGACTTTGAAATGCTAAGGTGCCAAGTTCAGGAAATATTTCAATGACTCATTACGATTTAGATACAAGAGTGCAACTTCCAGCAGTGGGCCAGGCCCTTGAGTATAGATGTGACTATACTCACAGCAGCTGGGGAGATACAAAACACATGCTGCTCCTCGCCTTTGGAGGGGTGTGCACCCAGGACACTCACTCATTCACCTTTTCGAGAAGCTCTGAACCATACTATTTCTGAGGACATGCCACAAATATGTTGCTTCTAAAGCTGTGGCTGAAGCTGACCTGGCGGTGGAAAGGGGAAATGTGTGCCACACCTCACCTAGGAGCATGCTGAGCTCTGCTTAGAAGCCCTCAACACTGCACAGCCTTCAGCTCTCCAAGCTCTCCGATAGGATTGTGATGTTGTTTCCCACAGGGAGCAGGTGTAACCCAAGTCTCCCTTCGCCAGAAGTATCCCTCAGACAGAGCAGGAGGAAGAGATATTCGAGGAAGCAGCATCATATCTGACTAACTCGCCATCCATCAGCGTTTATTTACACCTCAGTAGGTCTTTCCGCATGATGGCTACGAGTGAGGACCAGAGCACAAGAAAAAGTGACAGAGGTATTTGTGGACAGGCCTCTTCAGAGCAGAGAGAACAGTCACATTGATGCACTGCTGGGCATTAATGTGGGGTCTCATCAGCCACAATAAGAAGGCTTTAATTGGAACAGCAACAGTGAATGTGTTCCCACCTGTCAGCGTTCCCGGAGGTTGTGTGGGCCAATGGTATGTGAGTGGAATAATCAATGCAGCCACTGAGCTCCACCATATCTCAGGGCTTCAAGTTCATGACCCCCTCCAATGAGAGCGCAGCCAACCTCACTGAGAGCCATATGCAGCACCACCTGGAGTACATGTAGAAGCAGACCATTCACTTGCACAGAATTCATGGTGCTTTCAGAACTTGAGCAATGATGTCCATGAAGTGCCATGCAGTGTCATGCCCAGTACAGGAATGAAGATATTCCAAACATAAAAGATATTTTTTTCAAAATGTGGACAACCAAAAATTGTTTAAAATGGCAGTATGCAGCTCCAGACAGTCCTAAAACTCAATAAATAACTGATTACATTTGGGTAATCTCAGCCACTTGTGAAATTCACACATCATTTTATTAATGATGGACCATCAATAGAAAGACCATGGACAATAAAGCATCAAAACTCACTAGAGGTTAGATGAATATGAAATGGATCTCATTGACCTTTCATTATATTGTGATGTTTCCCAAACACAACGACCTTGGTTATCTGAAAATTTCAGGGTGTGAATGTTTACCAATCTAACATACGACCTAATTTGGAAAATAACTTTGGACTTGTCACGGGTCACATGGATAAGGGGCTGGTTTAGCACAGTGGCAGCAGCTCTGGTTCAATTCCCGTACCGGTCTCCCCGAACAGGTGCCGGAATGTGGCGACTAGGGGCTTTTCACAGTAACTTCATTGAAGCCTACTTGTGACAATGAGTGATTATTATTATTATTATATGGCAGCTTTCTACCTGCTTTTTAAAATGTAGCAGCAGGAGCTCTTCTGGGACAGATACCCTCAGAAACACCAACTAAACCTTGGAAACAGGAGCAAGAAAATTATGCAGGCAAGATAATCTACAACTGTACCCTGAAAGTGCGATTCAGATTCTCCCCTCCAACGTGTTCTAAATTCACGTTCACCTTGGAGCCGATAAGCAAGCAGTTCGACCTTGTAGCTTGCTGTAAATCCTATGTTTTTACAAGACCTCCACTCCCGTTAAAGTATCAAGTCATCTAAGAAACTACTGGCCTGCTATGAAAGAGACTGAAATAAATCCAGAGTGTAATCATATTTTCCATCAATCTGTATGAAATTTCTTTGTGTGCGATAGTGTCTGTGAGAAATTATGTGTAAACCTTCGGAGCAAGTGTGTGCTTGAATAAATAAACTGTTTTTCAATTCACAAAATTTTGCTGCTAGAATCATTTAAATGTAGACAACTCTAAATTTTGAACACTCTAAGCTCACACATTAAAACACTTTGGACACGATTTGATGGAAATATTTCTATGTGCCATTTTGGGCATGATTGGCGGGGTGATTCTCGACGGCTGCATTGGCAAGAACGTGGCCCATATTTCACGGCACCTAGTGCCGGAAATGAGCCCTCAGGAGCTTCTCACCATTACTGCTATCTCACTGTCCGATTCGCCAGACTTGCGCCTCAGTGTCTCGCTACTATTAAGGGGGTGCTCCTTTTAAACAGCAACAGCACTCACAACAGTCAACAGACAAGCATGGCAGCGAGGAGACCTGCTGCTCGATTTGGTGATGCCAACTAGGCCAGGCTTCTCGACGCCGTCAATGTAAAACAGGAAATCCCATTCCCCTAAGGGGATCGGAAGACCAGCAGCAGGGTCACCAATGCAGCCTGGAAGGCAGTGGCAGTGGCTGTCAGTGTAAGCAGAATGACAAGGAGGACAGCTGTACAATGTCAGAAGAAGATAAACGACCTCCATCAAGCTGTAAGGATACATTACTACCTCTCTCTCTCCTGGCATCAGTTCTGCTTGCCACCCCTCACATTTCCAACCATGCCCCCTCACTGGCTGATACATCACACTCCCCCACATTCGATCTTCGTGAGAAAAGGGCCCGGGAAATCACAGGGTTGTCCGAGGAGAGAGCAGTCACCCACAGTGAGGGTGAGGGTCCACTGCCCTTTCACCCAGATGACCTGTCTCAACAGAGTTGTTCATGTCAGGTAAAATGATTGTTCCCTCTCACGGACCACATGTCCATTGCGGCAGCTGCACGTTTTTAAAGTGGAGTACTAAACATCACCCATGTGATTTCTCGCTGGGGAGCCGGTTAATTCCTGGGAGGCCCTTGCATTCAACTTCAATCTCGCTAATGAGATGGAAATGAATGCAAATGAGCGTTAATGATATGCTCGTCATATTTGGGAGAGATCCGGAACTCACAATCCGGAGCAGGCCGGTTAGACTGCAAACCGGCGCCCAGCACGAATCTCGATTTTAAATGGCACCGCAATCTCGTCCTGTACTGACGAGCAAATGAAGGTGAGTGCGGCATTCCTCATCGGGGCCAGAAAAAGAGGCCCGTTTGATAGCGGGGTAGTTCTCAGCACCGTAAGCGCCGGAAACACCCCGCTAAACCCGCCCAAGGCGTGACTGTTTTTTTCCGTTAAATATATTTTATTTACTTCATAAGCCATGCTGGATGCACTTGTCTCATTGAGTCTTTCTTTCAGGACACTCAGCAAAGATATATTCCATCAATAAATATCTCCTTAAATGTCTGTGACTGCATCTCTACTATCTTACCCTTCAACCTAATTTCCCAGTTCACTTTAGCTAGCGCTGTCATCATACCCCTGTAATTGCCAGTATTTAAGTATAAAACCCTAGTCTTAGACTCCCTCTGCTCGCCCTCAAAGTAAATGCAAAATTCAATTGGGCCGAATGGTAGCACAGTGGTTAGCACAGTTGCTTCACAGCTCCAGGGTCCAGGTTCGATTCCCGGCTTGGGTCACTGTCTGTGCGGAGTCTGCACGTTCTCCCCGTGTCTGCGTGGGTTTCCTCCACAGTCCAAAGATGTGCAGGTTAGCTGGATAGGCCATGCTAAATTGCCCTTGGGTTAGGTGGGGTTATTGGGTTGCGGAGATAGAGTGGAGGTGTGGGCTTAGATGGCCTTTCCAAAATCCGGTGCAGACTCGATGGGCTGAATAGCCTCCTTCTGCGCTGTAAATTCTATGATTCTATGATTATGATCATGCTACTTTGAGGCACCTTAAATATGAGGTCATTAATTAATTCTGCCTTATTGCACATTACCAGGTCTACATTCTAGAACATGCTGCTCTAAATAATTGTCCTGAAAACACTCTAATAACTTATATCCCATGCTACCTTTGCCAATCTGTTCCATCCAATCCATGTATAGATTAAAATCACCCATGATTATTGAAGTACCTTTCTTACAAGCCCCCATTATTTCTTCCGCCATACTGTTCAGGGACCTATAAACTTCTTGCCTTCTGCGTGCATATATTTTTAGTATGCATTTTTTTATCTGTGTGTACAGTTGTGCGTGTATGCGAGCACATGTATATATGTGTGTGCATGGCATTTATACCTGTGTGTGTGCATGACTGTGTGTACATGTATGTGTTTTGAGCTGCAGATTAGCCAAGTACAATCCTGCCATTACCGCACATTTACACAAATGCACTTTCGATAGGCATCAATGGATAGCAATAATTGTCAAACTTGACTAGTTTTAAAATCCTTTTCCCTAGCCGAGGGACATTGTAGCACAGTGTTTTTCAAACTTTTTTTCCGGGGACCCATTTTTACCAACAGGCCAACCTTCGGGACCCAACCCAGCCGACCTTTGCGACCCACACCGGCCGACCTTCGCGACCCACGCCGGCTGACCTTAGCGACCCACGCCGGCCAACCTTTGCGGCCCACGTCGGCCGACCTGCGCGACCCACCATTTTCTCTTACCTTGTTTGTTACTGACAAAAATGGAGGAAATGGTTTTGGGTCCCTTTGGCCCCAATGGTCCCTTTGTCCCCCCCGAACTTGAAATAAAAAAACTGCGACCATATAAAAAGAAATGCAGCCGCACTGCGCAAGCGTGCCCGATCATCCGTGATCGGCTTATAAAAAAACGGCTGCTGTGGCTGTTGCACGCGGATTTGATTAATAGGGAGCGCCGCGACGGACGGCTCCGCGACCCACCCGACACCTGCCCGCGACCCACCCGCAGGTCGCGCCCCCAAGTTTGACAATGCCTGCTGTAGCATTCACTGCCAAAGTCAGGTCACTCAGCTTACATGATGGAATTGTGCATAATATTCCCATAGCTCATACATTAACTACTGTTAATATCCACGCTCTCATTTTGATGCACTAGAATTATCTGGATACAATATCATATTTTATGACATTATTAAATTAACCTAGAATCTCTTCAAAGGAAAGTACCAAAATGAACTTACTTCATTGCTATAAGGCCCGTGGCGATGCCCTGAATGATCTGGTTCGTCCAAGTACAAGGTGTAGAAATCAGGCCTAAAACAGCAATAAATCCATTTTGAAATAATATATAAGCACTAATTCTTTACACGTGAACAATACTGTAAAATGTTGGCGGCACAGTGGTTAGCACTACTGCCTCACAGTACTAGGGTTCAATTCCGGCCTTAGGTGGCTGTCTGTGTGGAGCTGACACATTTCCCCGTGTCTGCGTGGGCTTCCTCCGGGTGCTCCGGTTTCCTCCCACAGTCCAAAGGTATGCAGGTTTTGTGGATCGGCATGCTAAATTGCCCCTTAGTGTCCAAAACGTTAGTTGGGGCTACTGGGTTACAGGGATAGGGTGGGAATGTGGGCCAAGGTGGAGGGTGCTCTTTCGCAGGGTTGGTGCAGACTGAATGGACCGGATGGCCCCCTTCTGCACTGTAGGGATTCTATGGACACTGAAAAACATGTACGGTCTTCCGGTGGCGGCCATGGAGGAGTAGGTCGCACATTCAATAGCTCCTGCCTGTAATGGACTTTCGGACCTTTTGCCCCTGATTTTTCTTGGATTTTTGGGGATAAATCGGTGAACTGTGTTACAGTAAGGAGGATTCCCTCTCTGGTGTATGGAGAATTGGATCAGAAGTGGGCGTGTGAACCGACTCAGTCCCGGTAGCGAGAAGCACGCGGAGCTGGTACCGCGGGACAGCATGGCAAAGGGCAAGGGCCGAGGAGAGGCGGCTCAGTGGTCGATGGAGCAGCTGGTGACGTTTTTTGAGGATTGCTTCGCCAAGCTTAAAAAGGATATGCTGGACCTGATCAGGACTTCGATCGATCAAGTAGTCTTGAATCAGGAGACCCAGGGGAAAGCGATACGGGAGATCAAACAAAAGCTATCCGACCAGGAGGACAAGGTTGAGGTGCTGGACGACTGCCAGAAGAGGATTCAGGAAAAGCTGGAGGACCTGGAGAATAGGTCCAGGAGTCAGAACCTTAGAATCGTTGGCCTCGCTGAAGGCTGTGATGTTTCAGATGCGAGGGAATATGTGGCGGACATGCTGGAGAGGTTGATGGGGCTGAGGTGTTCCCTCGGCCCCTGGAGGTGGATAGAGCACATAGAGCCCTCGCGAGGAAGCCCAGGGTGAACAACCCGCCGAGGGGCATGGTGGTACGTTTTCACCGGTTTACAGACAAGGAACTTGTCCTGCGGTGGGCCAAGAAAGAACGGAGCAGCAAATGGGAGAACTGTGAGTTGCGTATTTATCAGGATCTGGGAGCGGAGCTGGCCAAGAGATGGGCTGAGTTCAACTGGGCAAAGGCGACCCTCTTTAAGAAGGGGATGAAGTTCGGGATGTTGTACCCAGCGCGGCTGTGGGTAACGCACGAGGAACGAGACTTTTATTTTGAGACGCCAGACGATGTTTGGGCATTCATTAAAGAAAAGAAGCTCGAGACGATTTAGAGGACATTTAAGTTGCGGATAGGTTTTGTAGCGGTGGCTCGTAACACTGTCTTGGGGTTTTTTTTCTAAAAAGAGATTTCATGTTGCTCTGGGGGCAACTGTGGGCGGCGGTGATGGTTGTAGGGTGCTTTGCCTTGCAGAGACTTGATGTGGGGGGGGAGGGGGTCTTCAAATTAGAGCTTTTCTTTGGGAGACTGGATCTTGCCTTAAGGGACTGTTTCTTCACTGGTGCCTGTTAATTGCATCTTTTTGTTTGTTTGTTGCCGCTGCTTTTTACTCACTGGGAAATGTGATGCTGTTATCAGATTTATTCATGTGGGGGAAGAGGTTCGAACAATAGGGAGACAGGGGTGGGTGTTATCGGGATTAGCATGGTACAGCTGACTCTCAGAAGCGCAGTGGGGGGTGAACAGGTGTTAAACTGGTGCTTGGCCTGGGGGGATGAGGTTTCTGGTGTTGTGGAGGGGGGGAAAGTGGGGGGTGGGGGAGACTGCTTTGCTGACAGGGGAGGAACTATTGTCGGGGAATAAAGGTGAGATCGGGAGCGGCTGCTGCTCATAGGGGTGCTCGGGGAAGCGGGGGGCGTGGGCCCGGGGTTGGCCTAAAAAGGGGGATGGCTAGTCGGCGGGGGGGGGGGGGGGCCCGTCTAGGCTGATTACGTGGAACATGAGAGGACTGAATGGGCTGGTCAAGAGGGCTTGCGTATTCGCGCATCTGAGGGAACTGAATGGGGCAGCACGGTAGCATGGTGGTTAGCACAATTGCTTCACAGCTCCAGGGTCCCAGGTTCGATTCCGGCTTGGGTCACTGTCTGTGCGGAGTTTGCACGTTCTCCCCGTGTGTGCGTGGGTTTCCTCCGGGTTCTTCGGTTTCCTCCCACAGTCCAAAGATGTGCGGGTTAGGTGGATTGGCCATGCTAAATTGCCCATAGTGTCCAAAATTGCCCGTAGGGTGGGGTTACTGGGTTATGGGGATTAGGTGGGGTTACTGGGTTATGGGGATAGGGTGGAGGTTTGGACCTTCGGTAGGGTGCTCTTTCCAAGAGCCGGTGCAGACTCGATGGGCCGAATGGCCTCCTTCTGCACTGTAAATTCTATGTCTATGTCTATGTCTATGAAGGCATCGTGGCTATGCTACAGGAGACACATCTTAAGGTCATAGATCAGACGAGATTGAGGGAGGGTTGAGTTAGCTAGGTGTTCCACTCAGGGCTGGACTCAAAGACCAGGGGTGTAGCAATTTTGATTAGTAAGCGAGTGGCATTCGAAGCGGGGAGAATCGTGTCAGATAAGGGGGTAGGTACATAATGGTGATTGGAAGGTTGGAGGGTGTACGAGTGGTGCTCATGAACATCCGAATTGGGACGACATGGCTGTTTAGCACAGGACTAAATCGCTGGCTTTGAAAGCAGACCAAGGCAGGCCAGCAGCACGGATCGATTCCCGTACCAGCCTCCCCGAACAGGCGCCGGAATGTGGCGACTAGGGGCTTTTCACAGTAACTTCATTTGAAGCCTACTTGTGACAATAAGCGATTTTCATTTCAATTTTTCATTTCCCATGGAGTTTATGAGTCGGGTGTTAGGTAAGATCCCGGACTTAGAGTCGCATTACTTGATCATGGGGGGAGGGGACTTTAACACGGTCACTGATCCGGAATTGGATCGGTCATTATTGAGGTCAGGGAGGAGGCCGGCTGTGGCAAAGGAATTGAAGGGCTTTATGGCACAAATGGGGGGGGTATAGACCCATGGAGGTTTACACAGCCGAGGGCGAAGGAGTTTTCTTTTTTTTTCTCACGTCCATAAGGTTGACTCTCGTATTGACTTTTTTGTTCTGAGCAGGGCGCTAATACCGAGGGTGGTGGGGACGGAATACTCGGCAATTGTAGTGTCCGATTATGCCCCACCTTGGGTGGACTTGCGGGTTGACGAGGAGCAAGGGCAACGTCCGTTATGGAGACTGGATGTGGGTTGTTAGCGGATGAAGCGGTCGACGGGCGGGTGAATAAGTCCATTCAGAACGATCTGGAAACTAATGACACGGAGAGGTATCTGCAGCGACGGTTTGGGAAGCTCTGAAGGCGCTTGTTAGAGGGGAGTTAATTTCGATCCGGTCCCATAGGGAAAAGGGGGAAAGGGCGGAGAGGGAGAGATTAGTGGAGGAGATACTCCGGGTGGACAGGAGATACGCGGAGGCCCTGGACACGGGGCTCCTGAGGGAGGGGCAGAAGTTACATGCGGAGTTTGAGTTGTTGACCACATGGAAAGCAGTGGAACAGTTGAGGAAGGTAAAAGGGGCGGTGTATGAGTACGGGGAAAAGGCGAGTAGGCTGTTGGCGCAGCAGTTTAGGAAGAGAGAGGCAGCCAGGGAGATTGGTAGAGTGAAGAATAGGGACGGGAACATGGTCTTGGACCCAGGGGGGGGGGGGGGGTGAACAAAGTTTTAAAAGAATTATACATGTAGACTATATGAGTCGGGACCCCCGGCTGGTGTGGAGGGGATGAGGCAATTTTTGGATCGGTTGGAGTTCCCGAGGGTGGAGGAGGACCTGGTGGAGGGGCTGGGGGCCCCAACTGAGATGGAGGAAGTTATTAAGGGGCTGGAGGTATGCAGTCGGGCAAAGCTCCGGGGCTGGATGGTTACCCGGTGGAATTTTATAAGAAGTTCTCAGAGATATTGAGCCCACTGCTGGTGAGGACATTTAACGAGGCTAGAGAGAAGGGAATCCTCCCCCCGACAATGTTGCAGGCCTCAATTTCACTTATTCTTAAACAGGAGAAGGACCCTGAGCAGTGTGGCTCATATAGGCCGATTTTGCTTTTTTAACAAAAATTATTTTTATTCAGATTTTTATCGAAACAAAATTTTTACGTAACCATTAACAACAGTTAACAAAACAAGGTGAACGTTAACATTATATAAAGATGGGAAAAAAAAGAATATGCAGTACATGAACATCCCCCCCCCCCCCCCCCCCCACAGATTGCTGCTGCTGACATTTTAATGCTCTCCTAGAAAGTCGGGAAAAGGCTGCCACCTCCGATAGAACCCAGTCATGGACCCTCTCAAGGCAAATTTTATTTTCTCCACACTCAGGGGTTTTGAGTCTCTCCACATTAAAAGGATCCGTCTCCGGGCTACCAGGGAGGCAAAGGCCAAAACCTCGGCCTCTTTCGCTTCTCCCGGATCATCTGACACACCAAAGATCGCTATCTCTGGACTCGGCACCACCCGCATGTTTAGGATCTTGGACATTGCCTTAGCGAATCCCTGCCATTATCCTTTGAGAGCCGGACATGCCCACAACATATGGATATGGTTCACTGAGCTTCCCGCACATCTATCCTCAACCCCAAAGAACTTGCCCATTCTCGCTGCCGTCATGTGTGCCCGGTGGACCACTTTAAACTGAATTAAGTTAAGCCTGGCACAAGATGAGGAGGACTTAACCCTACTTAGAGCATCTGTCCACAGGCCCGGATCCAGCTCCCCGCCTAGCTCCTCCTCCCACTTGCCCTTAAGTTTCACCACTGGGGCTTCCTCCGCCTCCTGTAGTTCTTGGTCAATGTCCGACATCTTCCCGTTCCCAACCCAGGTGCCAGAGACCACCCTATCCTGTATCCTACGCGGGGGTAGCATCGGAAATGTCACCACCTGTTTTTTTTAGGACGGCGCGTATCTGAAGGCATTTCCAGGTGGCAGATTAAATTTCTCCTCCAGCGTCTTCAAGCTGGGAAAAGTCACGTCTATGAACAGGTCCCCCATCCTTTTAATACCTGCCCTATGCCAGCTTTGAAACTCTCCGTCTATCTTGCCCGGGACAAATCTGTGATTGTTGCGTATCGGGGTCCAAACTGAGGCTTCTTCCACCCGCCCTGTGCCTTCTCCACTGACCCCAGATCTTTAATGCCGCCGCCACCATCGGACTAGAGGAGTAGCGCGCTGGCGAGAACGGCAGAGGTGTGGTTACGAGTGCCCCTAAGCTGGTGCCTTTGCGCCTTTGCGCCTCTAACCGCTCCCACGTCAACTCCTCCCCCAATACCCATTTCCTAATCATGGCTATATTAGCCGCCCAGTAGTAGCTGCAAAAATTCGGCAGCGCCAGCCACCGCCCCCCCCCCCCACTCCTCGACTGTGCTCGAGATACAGTGTCTTTATTCACGGGGTCTTATTGCCCATACAAATCCCGAAATTATCTTGTTCACCCCGCTTAAAGAAGGACTTAGGGATGAAGATGGGAAGACACTGGAAGACAAACAAAAATCTGGGTAGGACCGCCATCTTAACGGACTGCACCCTCGGCCGATTTCGCTTTTGAATGTGGATGCCAAGTTGTTGGCGAAGATATTGGCCACTAGGATAGAAGACTGTGTTCCGGGGGTGATAGGGGAAGGCCAGACGGGATTCGTTAAGGGCAGGCAGCTCAAGGCTAACGTGCGGAGGCTTCTAAATGTTATTATGATGCCCTCAGAGAGAGGAGAGGCGGAGGTGGTGGTAGCGATGGACGCGGAGAAGGCCTTTGATCGGGTGGAGTGGGAGTACCTGTGGGAGGCGCTGGGTTGATTTGGGTTTGGTGAGGGCTTTATTGGCTGGGTGCGGTTGCTCTACCAGGCGCCTGTAGCCAGCGTGTGTACGAACCGGCTGAGGTCGGGGCATTTCAAATTACATCGAGGGAGGAGGCAAGGGTGCCCCCTCTCCCCGTTATTGTTTGCACTAGCTATAGAGCCACTGGCCATAGCGCTAAGAGCTTCGAGGAACTGGCAGGGGCTGGTTCGGGGTGGGGGGGGGGGAGGGGGTGGGGGGGGGGTGGAGCATCGGGTCTCGCTCTATGCGGCCGATTTGCTCTTGTTCATTTCGAACCCGCTGGAGGGGATGGGAGAGGTCATGCGGATCTTGGGGGAATTTGGCAGTTTTTCGGGGTATAAATTGAACATGGGGAAGCGCAAAATGTTCGTGATCCAGGCTGGAGGGCAGGAGGAGAGACTGGGGGAGCTGCCGCTTAGGGTGGTAGGGAAGTGCTTTCGCTATCTGGGAATCCAGGTGGCTCGGAAATGGGAGGCACTGCATAAGCTTAATCTATCCCGGTTGGTGGAACAAATGGAAGGGGACTTCAAGAGATGGGACATGCTCCCGTTGTCATTGGCGGGGAGGGTACAGACCGTGAAAATGATGGTCCTCCCCAGATTTCGGTTTGTTTTTCTGTGCCTCCCCATCTTCATCCCTAAGGTCTTTTTCAAGTGGGTGAATAAGATCATCTCGGGCTTTGTATGGGCGAATAAAACCCCGCGGGTGAAGAGATTGTGGTTGGAGCGCAGTCGGGGGAGGGTGGGTTGGCGCTGCCGAACTTCTGCAACTACTACTGGGCGGCTAACATCGCCATGATTCGGAAGTAGGTAATGGGGGACGGGTCGGCATGGGAGCAGCACGAGGCGGCGTCTTGTAAAGGCACCAGTCTGGAAGCATTGGTAACGGCACCTCTGCCGTTCTCACCGGCCCGGTACTCCACGTGTCCGGTGGTAGTAGTGGCTCTGAGGATCTGGGGGCAATGGAGGAGGCATAAGAAGGTTGAGGGTGCGTCAGTCAGGACCCCGATTTGCAACAACCACAGTTTTATTCCGGGCAAGCTGGATGGCGGTTTCCAGAGCTGGCAGAGGGCAGGAATTAGAAGGATGGGGTATCTGTTTATAGACAGGAGCTTTCCCAGCTTGAAGGCGCTGGAGGGTAAATTTAAGCTGCCGCCAGGGAATGGGTTCAGATATTTCCAAGTGCGGGACTTCCTGAGAAAGCAGCTGCCGGCCTTTCCGCTGCCGCCGCCGCGGGGGATACAGGATAGGGTAGTGTCCGGTACCTGGGTGGGGAGGGAAAAGTATCGGATATCTACCAGGAGCTGTTAGAGGTGGAGGAAACCCCTGTGGAGATAGAGGCAGGTCTATGGGCGGATGCCTTAAGCAGGGTCAATTCCTCCTCTTCATGTGCCGGGCTGAGCTTAATACAATTCAAGGTGGTCCACCGGGCACATATGACGGCGGCGAAGATGAGCAAGTTTTTCTGGTAGAAGATAGATGTGTGAGGTGCGCGGGAAGCCCAGCAAACCATGTCCACATGTTCTGGGCATGCCCGAAGCTTTGTGGGTTTTGGCAGGGGTTTGCGAGGGCAATGTCCACGGTGCTAGGAACTCGGGTGGTGCCGAGTCCAGAGGTAGCGATCTTTGGAGTGTTGGAAGATCCAGGAGTTCAGGGAGTGCAAGAGGCCGATGTCCTGGCCTTTGCCTCCCCAGTAGCCGGAAGATGATCCTTTTAATGTGGAGGGACTCGAAGCCCCCGAGTGTCGAGACTTGGGTTAGTGACATGGCTGGGTTTCTCAGTCTCGAGAAGATAAAGTTTGCCTTAAGAGGGTCTATATTGGGGTTCTCCCGGAGGTGGCAGCCGTTCGTCGACTTTCTCGGGGAAAATCGAAATGTCAGCAGCAGAAGCAGTATTCCGGGGGGGGGGGGGGGGGGGGGGGGGGGGGTGGATAGGTGTCAGATGGTTGTGGTGTGTGAAGATTGGGTCGGGTGGGGAATTGTTTATTTTACCATATTAATGTTTTTGTAATTGTTATAAAAATTTGCAAATACTTTAATTTAAAAAAATGTTTAAATAAAAAGAAAAACATGTACAATTGCAATAATGGTCAATGAAGTGTGATGGTAGTTGTTTCCAGATCTCTGCATTGCTGACTTTGCAAAATTAAAAATCAACATAGTATGAATATTAACATACAATTAGGGCATCAGTTGTCCTTTTAACAATAAAAAGGTTGTATACAGCTAATCATTCTAATGTACAAGCCTTCAGAACTTGCATGCAATAATTTTATATATTTGTCTTTGATCTAGAGGTGTGGACAATAAATATCTTTAAAGGCAGTGTAGAGTGTAAATTGCAAAAGCAATAAAAAGGACAAATCATTGAAACATAGAATTTACAGTGCAGAAGGAGGCCATTCAGCCCATTGAGTCCTTGGAAATCCTAATCAGGTTCTGATCTTCATATATATTGGGGCAACAGTTAATTTACAATGCCCTGAAGAGCACAAGTGTATAAAGAGCCTCAACATGATTTCAGTATGCTGACGGCTGAGTAACCCAGTCAGCCACTTTGTATTTTAATGTGCACTCTGGAAATCTGCTGGTGGCAAGGTGTCATCTCAGAGCTGATGTGGTCACATGTGACATATTTAGCAGATTCCTCTCTGGGAAGTTGCCATTCAAGGTGTATGGGACTTACCTCCAGGAATGAGAGGAATGTAGATCAGAAATGTCACTGCATACACTTTGCAGTATGTTTCTTACTGCTAGGGTGCTCACACAGTCAGCTCCATGCTCTATTCTCTGCCCTTTAGTTTTGCAAATGTCTATGCTCAGCAAAGATGTATTTAGCAATGCTTGTCCAAAATTCTCCGTTTGGGAGACTAAGGGTGCGATCCACCCGAATTAAGACAGAGTCCCATGGCGCACAAAATGGGTGCCGGGAAACACCTGTCACAGTAACTTCATTACACTGTTAATGTAAGCCTACTTGAGACAATAATAAAGATTATTGTTATCTAACGTCCATCTGGGTAGATCGGAGACTGCACTTAGCCCCATTTTCTGCACTGAGGAGCTCTGCTTGTCTATCGAGCTCCCGATGCAACCCCCCCCCCCGAACCCTCCCCAATTCCCAACTCACTATAAGGGGGTCCATGGGCTTCCCCACACCCCCAACACCCACGCAAGGCACCCCCAGCCCGATAACTGGCGGTCAAAATTGCCAGCTTGGCAGTACCAGCCTGGCACCCTGGCAGTACCAGCCTGGCACCCTGGCAGTGCCACCTGGGCACCTTGGCAGTACCACCTGGGCACCTTGGCAGTGCCAGGCTGGCATCCAGGTGGCATTGCCAGGTGAGGCTTGATCACGCCCACCCAGATCTCACGAGGCGCACTGACTGTCAGGAAGCATGGGAGAGACCTTTCAGGGCATCTACCGGCCAGTAGATCACGCCCAATATTTTCTCTCCCTCTTCAGCAGCAAACTACGCATATAAACAAAAATATTATTTTCACTGCTACATTTTATTTAGCGAGTGAGCCATTTCCAACTGAATCCCCAAATCTCATTTTAAATATAAAACTGTAAACTGGTAAATGGTACTCTAGAGGCAAGAATGGGGAAGTTTATTTCTGTTCAAACATGTGTTAAGAGGAATGAGGGTAAATTTATAGATTAAAGCATAGAGCTAGGAACAGTCATTTAACCCGCCTTCACTCATCAATAAGATCAGATCATCTGCTTGAAATATTTTCCGTGCAGAATTTTAAAAGGAGAAGGGTTTAATTATAATTTGAGGCCATCTTTACGCTCAACACGCAAATACTTTTACCTGAATTTTACAGTCTCCCCTTCCCCCGACCATCATGTCCCACCTCAAAACCCGCCTGGTAGGGGGTATGAAGTGTAAAATTGCATGGATGGGATTCCCTCCTGGATCCCGCCTGCCCTAACCCAGAGGCAATTTTTCGGTGGAGCGGACAGCACCTCAGCAGGGAAGTCTGCCCTTGCACCGAAGACCGGTAATTGGCCACTTAAGGGCCTTTCCCGCCAGCCTCAATATTTAAGCTGGAGAGTGCCAGATGTCTCAATGTGCAAAACAAAAAAATGTGCCTGGATCGGTTGGAGAGCTGCCCGCAGATCTGATTGGCCAGCACGTCTCCAGGGCAGGGCTTCCTTCCAAGTGGGACAGAAGTCCCTCCTGCTGCCAATTAATACTCTTTGGATGCACTCCCCACTGACTCTCCCCTGCCATCTGAAAAATTCACGCCCTTGTCTTATGTGAAAGATAGGAAACTAGGAAGGTTCCATTTTTGCATGCCTGATCTGTGCTGAGTTAACTCATGTCAGCTTTCGATAGAGGTGCTTTCCCCATCAGTGTCCATGGGTCCCTGCATGTAAGCATGATCCAGGAGTGAGAACGATCCAGGAGTGAGAACAAGACCGGTTACAGCTGTGCCTTGATCCAGAAAATCTGCTATTACTCTCTGCAAACTCATAGATGGATGATGATTCTGGGGCGAGATTCTCCGACCCCCCGCCGGGTCGGAGAATCACCGGGGGCTGGCGTGAATCCCGCCCCCGCCGGTTGCCGAATTCTCCACCACCGGTTGGCGGGCCACCCCCCGCGATTCTCCGGCCCGGATGGGCCGAAGTCCCGCCGCTAAAATGCCTGTCCCGCCAGCGTAGATTAAACCACCTACCTTACCGGCGGGACAAGGCGGCGCGGGCGGGCTCCGGGGTTCTGGGGGGGCGATCTGGCCCCGGGGGGTGCACCCACGGTGGCCTGGCCCGCGATCGGGGCCCACCGATCCACGGGCGGGCGTGTGCCGTGGGGGCACTCTTTCCCTTCCGCCTTCGCCACGGTCTCCACCATGGCGGAGGCGGAAGAGACTCTCTCCACTGCGCATGCGTGGGAATGCCGTCAGCGGCTGCTGACGCTCCCGCGCATGCGCCGCCCGGAGATGTCATTTCCGCGCCAGCTGGCGGGGCACCAAAGGCCTTTTCCGCCAGCTGGCGGGGCGGAAATTCGTCCGGCGTCGGCCTAGCCCCTCAAGGTTGGGGCTCGGCCACCAAAGATGCGGAGCATTCCGCACCTTTGGGGCGGCGCAATGATTTGCGCCGTTTTGGGCGCCAGTCGGCTGACATCGCGCTGTTTCCGGAGCATTTCGCCCCAGATGTTTTCACTGAGATTTTTGAGGATCTTTTCCCAAAGTTACTGCAGATAATCCAGTAAGGCCTGGAGAAATCTATCCTCATAAATCTTTAGTGGGTTTTATTGGACTAAACAGCAATAACAATGGTGTAGTTAGTACATTCTGCTTAATCATTCTGTTCATGTAACTTATAAATATAAATGATTACCTGTCTTTCTTTGGCAAATCAAGCCACTTGAGAATAGTGAAAACTCTTTCTTCATAAAAAATGGAGCTTAAGGGAAAAAATACATGGATTTCAAAATTGCAATCATTCACAAGTTTTGATTTTAGTACTATATCAAAGACGACAATGTTCAGTTTTACAGTACTGCCACATAACTATGACCCACTCTGAAGGCCTGCTTTCTCACCTGAGGTCTGGTGATCCTCAGGTTAAACTACCTCAAAGGGGAAAGCAGCCTATGGTCATTTGGGACTATGGCGACATTACCTTACCTTAATTCATAAGATTCCCAAATAGACAAGAGGTCATTTTCATCTTCATCACCTGTGCGATAAATTAATTGAATTCAAAAAAACACCCAATTTTTCATTTCCATTGTGAGCTACCTTTCATTGATAATCACAAACCTACTGAGTCACAGAGCAGACAGAAACGTCTTTTAAAGACTCCATGCTCTGCTCTCTTGTTTCTCCAGTGGTCTTATGCTCTACTGCAAGAAAAAGCCATGTAGCTTGAGGGCAATTTTGTCCTAGTTACACTGCAATGTTTTGGGCATGAAAATTGATTTCATACCTTGAAACCTTAGCTATTACTTTAATTTCCAAACCTATTCTTTGTTTCATACTAAATCAGAGTGTTCCCCTATTTCTTGGATTTCCCCTGGCCTCCCAAATTCTTAACTGTTTACAGATAAATTAAAGATAATTCATGATTGACAATGTTTCTGCAATTCATTGGATATTAGCTGTAGAAATAGTGTAGTATAGATGTAGATGTAGTGTATGTAGTCTTTCTTAAGTCATCTGAAGTGTTTCACAGGAGACTTGTTACAAAATTAACTATAGTTCTGGAATAAAAAAAGTTGCACACAAATAAAAAGTTGGTAGATGTTGTTTGTTCAGTATGCCTCATGAAGAGATCCTGAATTTGTATGGTTAAATATTAACTATTTATTGATAACTCTAACTATGCACATAAATACAGGGAATAGTCCAAATTATGAGCTAACTTCATGCTTGCTTCTGCACAGATCTCTGTCCAGTCCACAACTGACCTTAGTCTCAAGTCATGTGTCTCTTTCCATCACACTGTAAACAACACTGTTTCCTAGTCCAACATTAATCTTTGCCTTGCCAAATACTCTTATATTACAGTGAGGCACGCAAGAAACAAAGGGCTAGAGTTATTGGGTGCTACTCAAATTGGATGAAGGACAGAAGTAATGTAACCCAAAGATCAATACAGGATATAAACACATGGAATTGACAGTGGAAAAAAAAAGATGTTCAGGTCAAACCAGCCCCAAACAGTAATTTTGCAATTGAGCATCATTTTCTCATTCATCCCATCTACTGGCAACTATGTAATCTCTTGAGCAAAACAAAAAAGCAGAGGTTTAGAGAAAATGGGACACAATGGGAATTTCCTTTCTGATCCCAAAGGTGATCAAAACAAAGTCCAGGAGGACACAGTATGAATGAGGGATATCTACTAAGTACTCATCTACCAGAGGACTATGAAGTCCCCAATGCATCCTACCTTTCGAGAACCTCATAGTCCACATTATCTCTCACTCTCCCAAGTTTCAGTTCAGAAATACCAACCAAGAAATTAGTGCAAGGAATTGGGTGAAACACCAGGCATTAGTAATTCAGAACAGCTAGTGTGCAAAATGAGAAGGAAAGCATTACTGATCAAATATTGAGGAGATATCAGGCTGAACAGCCAAGAGATCCTATATCCTAAGTTTCTTTTCAAAAATATTTTCAGGGCTTCAGAAATATGTGTAGACACTGTGGACAGAGTGGGCTGCAGATAACAGGTCAAATGGAGGATTCTACTATCACATGTTCTCTGATGGCTTTGCAGCATGTGGTAACTCCATAGACATCTGCAGCGGAAACACTGACAATAGATGACCCAAGAATGATCTGTGATTCTTCCAGAAGCTTGGGGCATCTGACTCGACACGGCATTTATTCTGATCTCCAAACATTTGTGGGCTGGGTTGCCATCAAGCATCTCCTGTGGTTAAAGTGTTCGCCATTGAGGCCAGTAGACGATTTGTAGATATTGTCCAGTACTAGTCACACAACAGGAATAGATACACAAGGCTGCTCTTTCTGGATGTTCTCCCACCAGTACCTTGCCATGTTTGAAATACTTCCCGGAGGTAATACGAATGATTCCCCAAACTTACCACAATAATATTCAAATTATTTTCAAAAATAAGAAAGTATGGCAGACATTGTTCTACGCACCCGTTATATGTTTTATAAAAGTTTGGGTATGTTCCATTTATCTTGACTTCAGATCCAGGCCAGAAAAAGGAACCTGTCTTCAGACCCTGATACATTGCTGTCAGCCACAACTATAGGAAGAACAAATAAAGTTATTAAATAATCAAACCTCTGACACTCTTCGATAGAATTCACTAAACATTTCCTGCATACTCTGGAATTAAAAAAACATTTATTTGTCATAGCTTGTGGAATACTATAACCAAATGTCGATTGCACTACAGTAGCAGGACACACAGTGGTGTGTCAGATCACAGCTGTTAACAGGAGGGATTACAAAACATAAAAGTGGCTAGGGAGAAAAACTCAACCTCAGCCCATGCCATCGGGACAAAATACATAACATCAAAAGCCAGTGTTTAATGGTTCCCATAGTAGTTCAGTCAACTTATACAGCAGGTACTTAGACAATGTACCCCAGGCAATAGAATGTATTTCACTTATTCTCAGCATCACTGGTTGTGAATGTAGTATATTATATCTGCCTCTCTGCTGCCTCCTCTGTTGGGGAAGGTTAAATATAAATAGTCGAAGAGCAACTGCTTACACGGAGTCCACATTGTGAGTCTTTTCACAGTGCAGTACCCAACAGAAAGATGGCGATAAGGATGGGATGGAATTCTTACTTAGATATCACCTGAGAAATTAAGAATGGAAGAACATTGTGACACACTTGTTCAAACTCATAAAGTTGACTTTGAAGAAATTTGAGCAGTTTGAATGGTTGTGCTGTGTGCACATTGTGTTCAAGTACAGCTCAGTAAATCAGCAAGGTATATCATTGAAGAAACAGTCATATCCTGGGAAAGCAAACAAACAGAAATTATCCAAGCTCACTCATGAATAATAGTCACAGGAAAAACACAGCACCATAGAACCGTATTCTTAATGCATATTTAAGCACTTAATGCATTAAGAAGTGAAATAACAAGGAGCAACATATTATAAGAACTATAGTCTTGAATTTCTCACCACACAGGAGCCGTCCACTCAGATCTGCTCTTGCTTCATTGAGAATTAAATGTCCTACAAGGAGCATGTGGTGGATAGTGGTTCCTCAAAGTGGAAGGAAGTATAAAGTGGTGCTCCCAATTAGTGCGAGGACCACTACTCTTAATGATATTCATTTTTTGATATATATTAATGACTGGGACTTGGATAAACAGAACATGATTTCAAAAGTTTGCAGATGATACAAACCGAAATGTAGCCAGCAAAGAGGAGGAGAATAACAGAGTTCAGGAGGAAAGACATTGATTGTTAACATGGGCAGGCATATGACAAATGGAATTGAAAATGTGAGTTGATAGATTTTCGCAGTAAGATTGAGGAGAGACAGTGGGCAGGAATCACCCTCCTGGAGACTAAGTGCTGCCGCTGGAATAAAATGGCCTTACAAATCGGAGTAGTTTTTAAAGCGCTCCACTCACCACAGACTCTCATTCCAGCCAATAAGATGGCTGCTAAAAGACTTGCTCCAAGGTTCCGAGAGTTGGAGATCGACCGAATGCTGGATGCCATTGAGGAGAGGATGGACACCCTCTCCCACAGGGTGGGGTGGAGACCCGTGCCCATCATTGTCAACAACGCCTGGGATGAGATGGCAGAGACTGACAGAAAATGAATGACCTCCTTAGAGCAGCTCGGGGGAGTAACCATCTCTGTACTCCGGCATCATTCCAGTCCCACACTCCTCACATCAGTCCCTAATCTCCTGAAGGCCAACAACACCCCATCTGTCTGCATCTCATTTACAACCCAACTTCCACAAAACCCCAACACATGTATTGTCCTCTTTGACCAGGAGCCTTGCACACACATGCTACCAGCTAATGATCCCCCAAAATACGCCTCTCAGCTTCTCACTGTCTCCTTTTTATGTCCCAAGGATAAAGCGGCCCATAATCGCCAGGAGCGCCAGAAGACAGGAGGGGGCATCACTGATGTTTTCATTCATTTACAGGACGTGGGCACCGCTGGTTAGGCCAGCATTTATTGCCCAAACCTAGTTGCTCTTCAGAAGGTGGTGATGAGCTGCCTTCTTTTTTAATTAAAAAAACAATTTTATTGAGGTATTTTTGGCATATAAAACAGCAACATTATAACGTAGTGTACAAAAAGCAAATAAGACATAATGCAAGCATCGGCTCCCCTCTCGCAAGAACCTGCCTAAGCAATCCCCTACTCTACGCTACCCTAACCACCCCCCTCCCCCGCTGACGATTAATTATCCGCGAAGAAGTCAACAAATGGCTGCCACCTCCGGGCGAACGCTGACAGCGATCCTCTCAAGGCGAACTTAATTTTCTCCAGCCCGAGAAAGCTCGCCATGTCCGAAAGCCATACTTCAGGGGCTTTGAGTCCCTCCATGCCAACAGTATTTGTCGCCGGGCTACCAGGGAAGCAAAGGCCAAGACGTCGGCCTCTTTCTCCTCCTAGACTCCCGGGTCCTCCGAAACCCCAAATATTGCGACCTCAGGACTCATTGCTACCCTAGTTTTCAATACCCGGGATATGATGTCCGCGAATCCCTGCCAGTACCTCCTTAGTTTAGGACACTCCCAGAACATGTGTACACGGTTCGCTGGTCCTCCGGCACATCACATATGTCCTCCAGCCCAAAGAACTTGCTCATCCGGGCCACCATCATGTGGGCCTGATGTACGACCTTGAACTGGATCAGACTGAGCCTGGCGCATGTTGCGGTCATGTTTACTCTACTCAAAGCGTCTGCCCATATGCCGTCCTCTATTTCCCCCCCCCCCCCCCCGAGCTCCTCTCACTTAAGCTTCAGTTCTTCGGTCTGTGCCTCCTCTGCTCCCGTTAGTTCTTCATAAATGTCGGAGACTCTCCCCTCTCCCACCTCTCCTCTGGAAACTACCCTGTCCTGGATCTCCCTTGGTGGGAAGCGTGGGAAGGATGGCACCAATCTGCGTACGAAGTCCCGCACCTGCAAGTACCTGAAATCATTCCGTCTCGCCAGCTCAAACTTCTCCTCCACCACCCTCATGCATGGGAAGCTCCCTTCCAGGAACAGATCGCCCATCCTCACAATCCCCGCCCTCCGCCATAATTGGAACCCACCGTCCATATTCCCCGGGGCAAATCGGTGGTTAGCGTAGATTGGGGACCAAACCGATGCTCTCACTTCCCCTATATTGCTCCTCCACTGGCCCCAGATCCGTGGAGCCGCCACCACTATAGGGCTGGTGGAGTATCGTGCCGGCGGGAGCGGCAGAGGCGCCGTAACCAAGGCTGCCAAACCGGTGCCCCTGCATGAAGCAGCCTCCATCCGCTCCCAGACTGACCCCGTGCCCACCATCCATTTCCTTACCATGGCTATGTTAGCTGCCCAGTAGTAGTTGCTTAAGTTCGGCAACGCCAGCCCCCCATCCCCTCGGTTCCTCTCGAGCATTGCCTTCCTCACCCATGGGGGCTTTCCCGCCCAAATAAATCCCAGGATAATTTTATCTAGCCTCTTAAAGAAGGACCGCGGAATGAAAGTGGGGAGACACTGAAATATGAACAAGAATCTCGGGAGAATCGACATCTTAACCGTCTGCACTCTCCCCACCAATGACAGCAGGAGCGCATCCCATTTCCGGAACTCGTCCCTCACTTGCTCCACCAACCGGGACAAGTTTAGCTTATGCAACTTACCCCAGTCTCGCGCTACTTTTATCCCTAAATATCTGAAGCTTTCCCCTACCAGCCTGAATGGCAGCCCCTCAGCCTACTCTCCTGACCTCTCGCCTGCACTACCCACATCTCGCTCTTTGCCATGTTCAATTTATATCCTGAGAACCAACCAAATTCCCTCAGGGCAATTGTCAACGGCTCTATAGCCAGCGCAGTGGGGAGAGGGGGCTATAACCAGTGGGGAGAGGGGGCATCCCTGTCTAGTCCCGCGGTGCAGTCTGAAGTAGTCAGATGTCATCCTGTTTGTCCTCACACTAGCCTCTGGAGCCTGATATAACAGCCTCACCCAGTCAATGAATCCCACCCCGAACACAAAACGTCCCAGCACCTCCCATAAATAGTCCCACTCAACCCGGTTAAAAGCCTTTTTGGCATCTATTGCTACCACTACCTCTGCCTCCCTGCTCTCCGGGGGCATCATAATCACACTGAGCAGATTGGCCACCAGTTGACTGCGCTTTACGAACCCGATTTGGTCCTCCGCAATCACGTCCGGTACACAGTCCTCAATTCTAGATGCCAAGATCTTGGCCAATAACATAGCGTCTGCGTTAATCAAAGTTAATCAGTATAAGCGAGATAGTGGCCTGTGACATCGTCAGGGGTAAGACCCCTCTGTCTCTTGTCTCATTGAACACCCTGACCAGCACCGGCCCCACTATCTCGGAGAACGTTTCATAAAACTCCACCGGGTATGCGTCTGGCCCTGGGGCTTTACCTGACTGCATGACCTTCAGGCCCCCCAGTACTTCTTCGGTACTGATCGGGGCCCTCAGCCCGTCCACCAACCCCCTACCTACTCTTGGGAAGGTCAGTCTGTCCAAAAAGCGCCTCACCCCCTCCGGTCCCATGGGGGGTTCCGAGGTGTACAGCTTGCTATAGAAGTCCCTAAATACCTTGTTCAGTCCTACTGGGTCCCCCACCAGGTTTCCCTCCCCGTCGACTACCTTTCCTATTTCCCTATTTCTCTCTTTCTTAGTTGTTGTGCAAGCATTCTGCTGGCCTTCGCCCCATGCTCGTATAATACGCCCATTGCCCTTCTAAGCTGCTCTACGGCCTTCCCTGTAGACAACACCCCAAACTCGGTCTGCAGCCTCTGTCGTTTCCTAAGTAACTCTGCCCTCGGAGACTCCGCATAGCTCCTGTCCGTCCGTAAAATTTCCTTAACCAGTCAGTCTGTTTCTGCCCTGTCTGTCCTGTCCCTATGGGCTCGGATTGAAATCAGCTCCCCTCTCACCACTGCCTTCAGAGCCTCCCAGAGCACCGCTGCTGAGACTTCTCCAGTATCATTTACCTGCAGGTAATTATGCATGCATTTCCTCAGCCTCTCACGCACCGTCTCATCCGCCAGCAGCCCAACTTCCAGCCTCCATTGTGGGCGCTGAAAGCTATCTTAGTGAATCTGCAGATCAAACCAGTGCGGAGCATGGTCCGAGATGGTAATTGCCGAATATTCTGCACCCGTCAACCCTGTCAGCAAGTCCCTGCTCATGATAAAGAAATCGATTTGGGAATACACCTTGTGGACGTGAGAATAGAACGAAAACTCCTTTGCCGACGGCCGACTAACTCTCTATGGGTCAGCTCCCCCCATTTGCTTCATGAACCCTCTCAGTTCCTTTGCCATCGCTGGCACCCTACCTGTTTTTGAACACGACCGATCCAGGCCAGGATCAAGAACTGTGTTAAAGTCCCCACCCATGCTCAGTTTAGGTGAGTCCAAGTCAGGGATTTTCCCCAGCAATCTCATAACAAAATCTACGTCATCCCAATTAGGGGCATATACGTTGACCAGGACTACTTTCACCCCCTCGAGCTTCCCCCTAACCATAACAAATCTGCCACCCCCGTCCGCAACTGTGCCCTCCACCTCAAATTGAACCCGCTTGTTGATCAAGATCGCAACCACCCTGGTCTTAATGTTGAGCCCCAAATGGAAGACCTGACTAATCCAGCCCTTCCTTAATCAGACCTGGTCAGCCACTTTCAGATGAGTCTCCTGTAACATGACTTTGTCCGCCTTCAAAACCCGTAAATTTGCGAACACACGCGCCCTCTTGACTGGCCCGTTTAGCCCTCTAACATTCCAGGTGATCAGCCTGGTCGGGGGGCACCTCACCCCCCCCCCCTTTGCCGATCAGCCATCTCCTTTCTTTGGCCAGCCCCCAGCCATGTGTCGCGCTTCCTCTGGCCCACTCCTGGCCGCCTCCACCCCTGACCTCCTCACTGTTACCATGCCCAATTTCCAACATCGTCAGCAGACCTACTCCCCCTCCCCCTCCAGCAACACCACCCTAAAACCTAACACCTGACATAAACTAGCTAAATGAACACCCCCCACCAGGCTTCCATTGACTAGCCCACCCAACTAGCCTGGTGGCTCCCAACTCTGGCGCCAGCGAGTCTCTCACCTATTGTTCCCTGGCTCCCCTCCCCCCGGCCCATCCACACCACTTCCCCAAATCAGCCCTGCTTGAACAAATACTCTAAAAAAAAGGACAGAGACAGCCCCAACAATAGTACAATTTAAGTCATATAAAACAAAACAGCAGGCACTGTCAATCATTCCTATCTGAACGCAGAAAGAGATCGCACAAATTCCCCGAAAAAACACTCCCTATATCCGGCCCATTCTAACTATTCTCTTTTTCAAACAAAACTCAAACAGAAAAGCAAAAAAGAGACATGAAGAGAAAAAAGACAAAAAACACATAAAAACCAAGATACAAAAGCATGAAAAAACATGCAGGCATCTCTCAGAAACAAGAGAGAAAGAAATAAAAGTTCCAACACGAGTCCAAGAGTCCTCAGCTCGGGACCAGCCCCTGCCTCTTTGCAAAGTCCATCGCCTCCTCGGGTTCCTCAAAATAATGGTGCTCGCCCTCGTGCATAACCCACAGTCGCGCCGGATAGAGCAGCCCAAATTTCACCTGCTTCTTCTATAAAATCTCTGTACCTTGCCTGTAGCCTGCCCTCCTTCTGGTCACCTCTGCTCAGGTCTTGGTAAATGCGCAGGGTGCTATTGTCCCAGTTGCAGCTCCGCGTGCTCTTGGCCCATTGAAGAACCCGCTCCTTATCTAGGAACCTGTGGAACCGGACCACCATCACTCGTGAGGGACCCCCTCGCCGCGGCTGCCTCACCTGCGCTCTATGTGCCCTGTCCACCTCCGGCAGGTGAGGGAACACCTCGTTCCCCAACAGCTTCTGGAACATTTCTGCCACATACGTGGCAGCATCCAGCCCCTCGGCCCCCTCTGGGAGGCCAATGATTCTTAAATTCTGCCGGTGAGACCTGTTCTCCAAGTCCTCCAGCTTTTCCAGGAGCATTTTTTGTTGGTCTCTCACCCTTCGAATCTCCATGTCCGCCACCGTTTGAAAGTCCACCTGCTCCTCCACTGTCTTCTCCAGCTCCTGGATCTTCTCCGCCTGGTCATCCAGCCTTTTCTCCATTCGGTCAAACGGTTTCTGGAGCTGTTCCAAATGATCACTTTTCAGTGCTAGGTAGTTGCATCACCTGCAACAGGTGCTCCATTGTCGGCTGAGCTGGCGGTGCCCGGGTCTGGACATCGGCCATATTGGTTTCACTCACAGCCTCCCCATTGCCCTTGCTTGTCCACTTCGTCAGCTGTTTGCGATCCTTCCTACTTCTTAGTTCCATACATCTCTGTATGGATTCAATGCCTGAGTGCTATTACTTTCTAATCCAGCGTTTAAAAGTGCAAAAACGTCAGGGGGAAAGGTCCAAAAGTCCGACCGGAGCTGGAGCCACCAAGTGTGTGACTTACTCCCTCATAGCAGCCACCGGAAGTTGATGAGCTGCCTTCTTGAACACTTTGTAGACTCTGAGGTACACCCACTGTGCTGTTAGGGAGGGAGGTCCAGGATTTTGACCCAGCGATATATTTCCAAGTCAGGATGGTGAGTGACTTGGGAGGAGAACCCCCAGGTGGTGGGGTTCCCTGGTATCTGCTGCTCTTGTCCTTCTAGATGGTAGTGAGTTTGGAAGATGCTGCCTGAGAAACCGTGGCGAGTTACTGCAGCCATGGTACACCCGGCTGCCACTGTTCGTCGGTGGTAGAGGAATTGAATGTTTGTGGAAGGGGTAGCAATCAAGCGGACTCCTCTGTCCTGGATGGTGTCGAGCCTCTTGACCTGCACTCATCCAGGCAAGTGGAGAGTATTCTATTACACTCCTGACTTCTGCTTTGTAGATGGTGGACAGGCTTTTTTTGGGGGGGGGTCAGTAGGTGAGTTACTCGCTGTAGGATTCCTAGCCTTTTACCTGCCCTGGTAGCTACAGCATTAATATGGCTAGTTCTGTTCAGTCTCTGATCAATGGTAACCTCCAGGATGTTGATTTTGGGGAATTCAGCTACGGTAATGCCACTGAATGTCAAGGAGCGATGGTTAGATCCTCTCTTGTAGGAGATGGTCATTGTCTGATACTTGAGTGGGAAAATGTTACTTGCCACTTGTTGGCCCAAGTCTGGATATTTTAAGGACTTGCTGCATTTGGACATGTACTGCTTCATTATCTGAGGAGTCTCGATTGGTGCTGAACATTGTGCAGTCATCAGCAAACATCCCCACTTCTGACCTTATGATGGAAGGGAGGTCATTGATGAAGCAGCTGAAGATGGTTGGGCCTAGGACGTTACCCTGAGGAACTTTTGCAGTGATATCCTGGCGATGAGATGATTGACCTAGGGGGTGGCACAGGGGTTAGCACTGCAGCCTTGCAGTGCCAGGGACCCCGGTTCGATTCCGACCTCAGGTGATTGTCTGTGCTCCCCCTCAATGGCAATGGCATCTGGGGCATACTCCTCAATATTTGCATCAATTCCCAGCCGTGTAACTCCCAGCTGAGGAGGGGTGGAGCATCGGGCTTCCAGCCCGCTAATGACATTTAAATGCACGCAAATCGCAATTTTGCAAGGTGCCGCCGGCGTAGAGAATGTAGCTCACTGCCGCTGGGAAAGGGGACCATCGAGGCAGCGGAGAATCCACCCCAATATAACTAAAAGGTACAATTTTAAAGAGGATGCAGGAACAGAGACTCCAAGATGTATTTCATAGAATCATAAAAGAATGAACCATAGAATCCCTACAGTGAAGAACAAGGCCATTTGGCCCATCGGGTCTGCACTGACCCTTTGAAAGACCACCCTTCCTCGGCCAAATCCCTGCTCTATTCCTGCAACCCCACCCCAAGGGGAAATTTAGCATGGCCAATCCACTTAACCTGCACATCTTTGGACTGTGGGAGGAAACCAGAACATCCAGAGGAAACCCATGCAGACAAGAGGCGAATGTGCAAACTCCACACAGTAACCCAAGTTTGGAATCAAACCCGGATCCCTGGCGATATTAGGCAGCAGGGCTAACCACTGTGCCGCCATGCCACCCTTTGTACACAAATCCTTGAAAATGGCACACTGGTAGGGCAGCTTGGTGGCACAGTGGTTAGCACTGCTGCCTCATGGCACCGAGGTCTCAGGTTCAATCCCGGCTCTGGGTCACTGTCCTTGTGGAGTTTGCACATTCTCCCTGTGTTTGTGTGGGTTTCGCTGAATAGAAAATTAAACTTTTAAGTTCACACCTGAAATGAACAGTTTACAATTACCCCTTAACATAACGATACAATTTCCCATTAAACAACAAGAAAATCAATACACAGCTCTTAATCCAGTTTAAAAATCAGTTGGGTGTATAGTAATACTTGCAGCACAGAACAGATTCTGGCTCTTGTTAGAACCCTTTTGGATCTGGCTGAATATCTTCAAATGGTTGCTTTAGCTGTGTAGTTTAAGCCTCTTCTTTGTCTCAAACAAGACTGCTTTGCAGTCTTTTGCATCATTCTTTTTTACCAAAACTATCCTACTGGGAAATAACACTGCATTTACTTATAGTCGAACAAACAAGGGTTGCCAGATCAGACTTCACTTCCAAATGCCTGTCTCCAACACTCCATAGTTTTCTCCAAAATTGCCTCTCTCCACAGCTTCTCAAAATGTCTCTTTGCATTCCATGGCTCCATCCAGTAATGACCTCATCTCCTCAAGCAAACAAAACAAACAAATTCTATCTGCAGGCTGCAATTAATTCCCCAGGGACTTCCCCAGTCAAAACACAGTCCATTAGCCCAGACTGAAAAACATATTCCTTCAACAATTTCACCTGCTAGTCCGTAGAAGCAAAACACAATCCTTTTTAAAACCATGATCACTGCAGCCACACACTATATTCCTCCGAGGCGAAAGAGAAAATGCTGGAAAATCTCAGCAGGTCTGGCAGCATCTGTGGGGAGAGAAAAGAGCTAATGTTTCGAGTCCGATGACTCTTTGTCAAAGCTCCAGCATTCCAGCATTTTCTCTTTCATTTCAGATTTCAGCATCCACAGTAATTTGCTTATATTGTTACGGGCATAGGGCGGAGGCGTGGGCTTAAGTGGCGTGCTCTTTCCAAGGGCTCAATTGGCCACATTCTGCATTGTAAATTCTATTCACCCAGAGGAAATCCATGCAGACATGGGGAGAACGTGCAAACTCCACGCTGACAGTCAAGAATTTAACCTGGGTACCTGAAGCTGTGAGACAGCAGTGTTAACTACCGTGTGACCTTGTCTATATCTTTTAGGGGTTGGTTTAGCACAGGGCTAAATCGCTGGCTTTTAAAGCAGACCAAGGCAGGCCAGCAGCACGGTTCAATTCCCGTAACAGCCTCCCCGAATAGGCGCTGGAATGTGACGACTAGGGGCTTTTCACAGTAACTTCATTTGAAGCCTACTTGTGACAATAAGCGATTTTCATTTCATTTTTTCATTTCCTGTAATCCAAGACACTCAACCTCACTGTTAACCACCCAGCTCATCTTTGTGTCATCCACAATCTTACTGCCCCTACCCCCCACATAATCAACTATGTCATTTATATAAATAAGAAACAATAGGGGACCCAACACAGATCCTGGCGGCACGCCACTGAACTCTGGCTTCCAGTCACTAAAGCAGCCGTCTGTCATCACCCTCTGCCACCTACAGCTAAGCCGTGGCCAGAAAGGAATTAAAAATTTAACATGATGACTATCCCAATTAATGTTGGGAAAGTTGAAATCACCTAATATAACTACCTTTCTATTATTTTAAACCATCTCTGAAAATTGCGCACATATTTGCTCCTCAATTTCCCGCTGACTATCTGGGGGTCTATAATAAACACCTAGCAATGTGGCTGTCCCTTTTTTATTGCTAAGCTCTATCCACAAAGCTTCCTGTCCATAGTTACCTGGGAGCAGCTACTTGTTGGAACATCTACATCAGAGCAGTGGTATTCATTCAAAAAGGAAATAGAGAGTACAGGGACAATATGTTTCCGTGGATAGAGAAGGGTGGGAGCAATAAGGCCAGGGAACCCTGGACGTCAAGGGATAGCCAGGGTTGGGATAAGGAAAGAAAGCAAGGCTTATGGCAGATACTGAGGGCTCAAAACAGCGGAAGCCCTAGAAGAATATAGAAAGTACAGGGGGATTACTTAAGTAATAAATTAGGAGACCGAAGAGGGGATGAAAAGCACTGGTGGGTAAAATAAAGGAAAATCCAAAAGTGTTATATAAGTATATTGAGGACAGGAGGTTGACCAGGGTAAGAGTTGGGCCCATGAGGGACCAATGTGGCAATTTGTGTTTAGAACCGGAAGATGTAGGTGAGATTTTAAATGAGTACTTTGCATCTGTGTTCACTGCGGAGAAGGATGATGTGGGTATGGAAATCAGGGAGGTGCCCTGTGATGTACTTGATCAACTTATCATTGAGAGGGAGGAGGTATTAACAGTTTTAACGGGTCTAAAAGTGGATAAATTCCCAGGGTCAGATGAGATGTATCTCAGGTTGCTAGTGAGGCAGGAGAGGAGACTGCAGCAACTCTGACAAAAACTTTCAAACCTTCTCTGGCAACAGGAGAGGTGCCAGAGGACGGGAGGTAGGTAAATGTGGTGCTATTATTCAAGAAGGGAAGTAGCGACAAATCAGGAAATTACTGGCCAAAGATTCTAACTTCAGTGGTAGGGAAACTACTAGAAAATATTCTAAGGGACAGAATTAATCTCCACTTGGAGAGGCAAGGATTAATCAAGGATAGTCAGCATAGTTTTGTCAAAGGGAGATCATGTTTTGAGGAGGTGACTAGGTGTGTAGTCGAGGGTAGTATTATTGATGTAGTCTACATGGACTTTAGTAAGGCTTTTTACAACGTCCCACATGGGAGGCCGATGAAGAAGGTAAGAGCCCATGGGATCCAGGGAAATTTGGCAAACTGGATCTAAAACTGATTTAGTAGTGTGAAGTAGAGGGTGATGGTTGAAGGTTGTTTTAGTGACTGGAAGCCTGTGTTCAGTGGTCTTCCGCAGGGAACGGTGCTGGATCCCTTGTTGTTTGTGGTTTACATTCATGTGAATGTAGGAGGTGATAAGTAAGTTAGCAGATGCCACAAAAATTGGTGATGTGGTAAGTAGTGAGGTGCAAGGCCTTAGCTTACAGGATGATGTAACGGGCTGGTTAGATGGGCAGAATACAGCAAATGGAATTTAACCAAGAAAAGTGTGAGGTAATGCATTTTGGGAAGACTAACAAGGTAAGGAAATATACAATGAACAGTTGGATCCTTGGAAGTACAGAGGATCAAGGGACGTGGTGTGCATGTTCACAGATCTCTGAAAACAGCAGGGCAGGTAGATAAAAGTGGTTAAGAAGGCCTATGGGATTCTTGCCTTTACTAGGTAGGACCTAGGACTTACCTAGGACTTGGCTCCACATTCTGCAACTGGATCCTCGACTTTCTGACCCACAGACTACAATCAGTAAGAATAAACAACAACACCTCCTCCACAATAGTCCTCAATACCGGGGCCTGCAAGGCTGCGTATTTTGCCCCCTACAATACTCCCTTTACACACACAACTGCGTGGAAAAATTTGGTTCCAACACCATCTACAAGTTTGCTGACAATATGACAATAGTGGGCCGGATCTCGAATAACAATGAGTCAGAATACAGGAGGGAGGTACAGAACTGAGTGAAGTGGTGCAGCGACAACAATCTATCCCTCAATGCCCGCAAAACTAAAGAGCTGGTCAATGACTTCAGGAAGCAAAGTACTGTACACACCCCTATCAACATCAACGGGGCTGAGGAGGAGATGGTTAGCAACTTCAAATTCCTAGGTGTATACATCTCCAAAAATCTGTCCTAGTCCACCCACATCGACGCTATCACCAAGAAAGCACAACAGCACCTATACTTTGTCATGTGAGAGTACCTTTAAGAAATGGGTGTTTATAAATGGGTGTGTATATAAATATGTGTAGTTAGAGTACCTTTAAGAAGTGGGTGTTTATTACTGCAGTGATGTCAGAGAGTGGGTGGAGCTGGGCTGTCTGTCAGCTTTTTACTTTCATTTTAGCTGTTTGCTGCAGGGTGTGTTTTAGTTTCGCTTTCAGTTCTGGATAGCTGCAGTCACAGCCAGAAGGGGTATTAGTCTCTCTCTCTGTAATCTAAAAACTGTAAATCGATCCTTTGGTGATTTAAAACAAATAACTGCTCTCAGTAGTGACTTTAACCTGATGTGCTTCTGTTAAAGGTTTTGTTTTTAAGTCTTATGGATGTTAAAAGGAAAGCTGAAAGGATTACTTAGTGTTGTAGTCTTTGGGGTTTGTATTTGAATTAATGGTTGCTAAGATGTTCACTGTATGTTTTAAAAAGGTTAACTTGAGTTCATAGAATAAACATTGTTTTGCTTTAAAAAGTACTTTTCCATTTCTGCTGTACCACACCTGTAGAGTGGGCGTGTGCTCTCCATACCACAATCTATTAAAAATTGTGGGTCAGGTGAACTCCATGATACACTTTGGGGTTCTCTAAACCCTGGCACTCATCACAAATTGGGGGCTCGATGGGGATAAAATTCTATCTATTGGATTGGTTTAGTGAACTTAAAGACAGTGAGGGGTGAGCATATTGTGGTTGCTTTTCAGGTGTGGTATTCTAGTTTAAGTAGGGAGTGTGTTGTGGACAATGGCTCTCTCAGAGGCTCAGGAGTTTTTGGGGGTGGAGACGGTCACACGCAGTACCTTAAGGACAGAGACTAAAAGCAGATTGTTAGATTTGGCAAAAAACATTGCAGTTAACATTACCTGACAAAATGTGAAAAGAAGAGGTAATTATGTCGGTGGCTAAGCATTTAAAGTTGCCTGAGATACAGTTTGACTCATTGGAAATGGCAAAAATTCAGTTACAAATTAAACAAATGGAACATGAGAAAGAATTAAAGCAGCTTGAATATGAAAGAGATGGAGAGGTAAAAGAAAGAGAAAGGGAGATACAGACCAGGGAAAAAGATAAAGAGAGAGAGTTTAAACTTCGGAAAATGGCCATGAAACATGACAGTCAGTTAAAATTGGCAGGCATAAAGGAAAACGTACAGTTGGATGATAGTGATAAGGATAGTGAGAAAGAGCATCATAGTCGAACGCTTGGTGGGGATCTATTTAAATATGTCCAAGCATTGCCAAGGTTTGATGAGAAGGAGGTAGAAGCCTTTTTCATTTCATTTGAGAAGGTAGTTAAACAAATGAAATGGCCACAGGACATGTGGGTATTACTGATTCAAACAAAGCTGATAGGTAGGGCTAGTGAAGTGTTTGCATCACTACAGAGGAGGTATCTGAGTCGTATGAGGAGGTGAAAAAATCCATCTTAGGTGCATAAGAACTGAAGCCTACAGACAAAGGTTTAGAAATTTAAGGAAAGAACCTGGTCAAACATACATGGAGTTTGAAAGGATCAAACAGAGTAACATTCATAGGTGGATAAGGGCTTTGAAAATAGACCAAACATATGAAGCTCTCAGAGAAATTATACTTTGGGAGGAGTTTAAAAGTTCAATTCCTGATGTAGTGAGAACTCATATGGAAGAGCAGAGGGTTAAAACTGTGAGATTAGCAGCAGAAATGGCAGATGATTATGAATTAGTTCATAAATCAAAGTTTGGTTTCCGACATCAGTTTCAGCCTGTGAAGGGTAGAAACTGGGGACATGAGACATACTCAAGTGGTAAAGGTAAAGGTGATCTGATGGGAGATAATAAGGAGAGTGTACCTCAGACTAAAAAATAAATCCAGGATGGTGGAAAAGAAATGAAAAGTTTCAAATGTTTTCACTATAATAAACCAGGCCATGTAAAGTCACAGTGTTGGTGGTTGAAGAAAAGCATTGGGTAGGCTGATGTGGTAAAACAGGCTAAGACAGTGGGGTTTGTTAAAGTGGTAAAGGAAAGCCCAAGTGAAGCGAAGGAGGTGCAAAAGATTGTACAGCCAGATGTACAATCGATTTCAGCGGGAGCGGAGCAGGTTAGTCAATTTCAGCGGGAGCAGTGCGCAAGTGATTTCTGGGAGGTAAGTCTCTCCTTTAAAAACACTTGTCTTTGCAGGAGCAGGCCAGTCGATTTCAGCGGGAGCGGAGCAGGTTAGTCAATTTCAGCGGGAGCAGTGCGCAAGTGATTTCTGGGAGGTAAGTCTCTCCTTTAAAAGCACTTGTCTTTGCAGGAGCAGGCCAGTCGATTTCAGCGGGAGCGGAGCAGGTTAGTCAATTTCAGTGGGAGCAGTGCGCAAGTGATTTCTGGGAGGTAAGTCTCTCCTTTAAAAACACTTGTCTTTGCAGGAGCAGGCCAGTCGATTTCAGCGGGAGCGGAGCAGGTTAGTACCATATTTTATTATTTTTTAAAAAAATTTAATTTAGTTGTTAGCCAGATCTTGGTAGAAAGTTAGAGGGATGGCAGGGAAGGGAGTGCAATGTTCCTCCTGCAGGATGTTTGAGGTGAGGGATGCCGTTAATGTCCCTGCTGATTTTACCTGCAGGAAGTGCTGCCATCTCCAGCTCCTCCAAGACCGAGTTAGGGAACTGGAGCTGGAGTTGGAAGAACTTCGGATCATTCGGGAGGCAGAGGGGTTCATAGATAGCAGCTTCAGGGAATTAGTTACACCAAAGATTGGAGATAGATGGGTAACTGTAAGAGGGACTGGGAAAAAGCCGTCAGTGCAGGGATCCCCGGCGGTCGTTCCCCTGAGAAACAAGCATACCGCTTTGGATACTTGTGGGGGGGGGACTTACCAGGGGTAAGCCATGGGGTACGGGCCTCTGGCACGGAGTCTATCCCTGTTGCTCAGAAGGGAAGGGGGGAGAGGAGCAGAGCATTAGTAATTGGGGACTCGATAGTCAGGGGCACAGATAGGAGATTTTGTGGGAGCGTGAGAGACTCACGCTTGGTATGTTGCCTCCCAGGTGCAAGGGTACGTGATGTCTCGGATCGTGTTTTCCGGGTCCTTAGGGGGGAGGGGGAGCAGCCCCAAGTCATGGTCCACATTGGCACTAACGACATAGGTAGGAAAGGGGACAAGGATGTCAGGCAAGCTTTCAGGGAGCTAGGATGGAAGCTCAGAACTAGAACAAACAGAGTTGTTATCTCTGGGTTGTTGCCCGTGCCACGTGATAGTGAGATGAGGAATAGGGAGAGAGAGCAATTAAACACGTGGCTACAGGGATGGTGCAGGCGGGAGGGATTCAGATTTCTGGATAACTGGGGCTCTTTCTGGGGAAGGTGGGACCTCTACAGACAGGATGGTCTACATCTGAACCTGAGGGGCACAAATATCCTGGGGGGGAGATTTGTTAGTGCTCTTTGGGGGGGTTTAAACTAATGCAGCAGGGGCATGGGAACCTGGATTGTAGTTTTAGGGTAAGGGAGAATGAGAGTATAGAGGTCAGGAGCACAGATTTGACGTCGCAGGAGGGGGCCAGTGTTCAGGTAGGTGGTTTGAAGTGTGTCTACTTCAATGCCAGGAGTATACGAAATAAGGTAGGGGAACTGGCAGCATGGGTTGGTACCTGGGACTTCGATGTTGTGGCCATTTCGGAGACATGGATAGAGCAGGGACAGGAATGGATGTTGCAGGTTCCGGTGTTTAGGTGTTTTAGTAAGCTCAGAGAAGGAGGCAAAAGAGGGGGAGGTGTGGCGCTGCTAGTCAAGAGCAGTATTACGGTGGCGGAGAGGATGCTAGATGGGGACTCATCTTCCGAGGTAGTATGGGCTGAGGTTAGAAACATGAAAGGAGAGGTCACACTGTTGGGAGTCTTCTATAGGCCTCCAAATAGTTCTAGGGATGTAGAGGAAAGGATGGCGAGGATGATCCTGGATAAGAGCGAAAGTAACAGGGTAGTTATTATGGGAGACTTTAACTTTCCAAATATTGACTGGAAAAGATATAGTTCGAGTACATTAGATGGGTCGTTTTTTGTACAGTGTGTGCAGGAGGGTTTCCTGACACAATATGTTGACAGGCCAACAAGAGGCGAGGCCACGTTGGATTTGGTTTTGGGTAATGAACCAGGCCAGGTGTTGGATTTGGAGGTAGGAGAGCACTTTGGGGACAGTGACCACAATTCGGTGACGTTTACGTTAATGATGGAAAGGGATAAGTATACACCGCAGGGCAAGAGTTATAGCTGGGGGAAGGGCAATTATGATGCCATTAGACGTGACTTGGGGGGGATAAGGTGGAGAAGTAGGCTGCAAGTGTTGGGCACACTGGATAAGTGGAGCTTGTTCAAGGATCAGCTACTGCGTGTTCTTGATAAGTATGTACCGGTCTGGCAGGGAGGAAGGCGTCGAGCGAGGGAACCGTGGTTTACCAAAGAAGTGGAATCTCTTGTTACGAGGAAGAAGGAGGCCTATGTGAAGATGAGGTGTGAAGTTTCAGTTGGGGCGATGGATAGTTACAAGGTAGCGAGGAAGGATCTAAAGAGAGAGCTAAGACGAGCAAGGAGGGGACATGAAAAGTATTTGGCAGGTAGGATCAAGGAAAACCCAAAAGCTTTCTATAGGTATGTCAGGAATAAGCGAATGACTAGGGAAAGAGTAGGACCAGTCAAGGACAGAGATGGGAAGTTGTGTGTGGAGTCTGAAGAGATAGGCGAGATACTGAATGAATATTTTTCGTCAGTATTCACTCAGGAAAAAGATAATGTTGGAGAATGCTGAGACCCAGGCTAATAGAATAGATGGCATTGAGGTACGTAGGGAAGAGGTGTTGGCAATTCTGGACAGGCTGAAAATAGATAAGTCCCCGGGTCCAGATGGGATTTATCCTAGGATTCTCTGGGAGGCCAGGGAAGAGATTGCTGGACCTTTGGCTTTGATTTTTATGTCATCATTGGCTACAGGAATAGTGCCAGAGGACTGGAGGATAGCAAATGTGGTCTCTTTGTTCAAAAAGGGGAGCAGAGACAACCCCGGCAACTATAGACCGGTGAGCCTCACGTCTGTCGTGGGTAAAGTCTTGGAGGGGATTATAAGAGACAAGATTTATAATCATCTAGATAGGAATAATATGATTAGGGATAGTCAGCATGGCTTTGTGAAGGGTAGGTCATGCCTCACAAATCTTATCAAGTTCTTTGAGAAGGTGACTGAACAGGTAGACGAGGGTAGAGCAGTTGATGTGGTGTATATGGATTTCAGCAAAGCGTTTGATAAGGTTCCCCATGGTAGGCTATTGCAGAAAATACGGAGGCTGGGGATTGTGATTTAGAGATGTGGATCAGAAATTGGCTAGCTGAAAAAAGACAGAGGGTGGTGGTTGATGGGAAATGTTCAGAATGGAGTTCAGTTACAAGTGGAGTACCACAAGGATCTGTTCTGGGGCCGTTGCTGTTTGTCATTTTTATCAATGACCTAGAGGAAGGCACAGAAGGGTGGGTGAGTAAATTTGCAGACGATACTAAAGTCGGTGGTGTTGTCGATAGTGTGGAAGGATGTAGCAGGTTACAGAGGGATATAGATAAGCTGCAGAGCTGGGCTGAGAGGTGGCAAATGGAGTTTAATGTAGAGAAGTGTGAGGTGATTCACTTTGGAAGGAATAACAGGAATGCGGAATATTTGGCTAATGGTAAAGCTCTTGGAAGTGTGGATGAGCAGAGGGATCTAGGTGTCCATGTACATAGATCCCTGAAAGTTGCCACCCAGGTTGATAGGGTTGTGAAGAAGGCCTATGGAGTGTTGGCCTTTATTGGTAGAGGGATTGAGTTCCGGAGTCAGGAGGTCATGTTGCAGCTGTACAGAACTCTGGTACGGCCGCATTTGGAGTATTGCGTACAGTTCTGGTCACCGCATTATAGGAAGGACGTGGAGGCTTTGGAGCGGGTGCAGAGGAGATTTACCAGGATGTTGCCTGGTATGGAGGGAAAATCTTATGAGGAAAGGCTGATGGACTTGAGGTTGTTTTCGTTGGAGAGAAGAAGGTTAAGAGGAGACTTAATAGAGGCATACAAAATGATCAGGGGGTTGGATAGGGTGGACAGTGAGAACCTTCTCCCGCGGATGGAAATGGCTGGCACGAGGGGACATAACTTTAAACTGAGGGGTAATAGATATAGGACAGAGGTCAGAGGTAGGTTCTTTACACAAAGAGTAGTGAGGCCGTGGAATGCCCTACCTGCTACAGTAGTGAACTCGCCAACATTGAGGGCATTTAAAAGTTTATTGGATAAACATATGGATGATAATGGCATAGTGTAGGTTAGATGGCTTTTGTTTCGGTGCAACATCGTGGGCCGAAGAGCCTGTACTGCGCTGTATCGTTCTATGTTCTATCAAGAGGTGATTGATAAGAAGGTGCCAGATCTCTTTAAAGAATTTACTTGTGTGGGTAAAGTTTACTCATGTGTATCAGGGGAGCAGGTAAAGAAGTCACAATTTTAAGAGGTACGGGAGCTAGTCAATCTTTAATGGTAAGAGATGAGGAGTTATGTAGTTTGGGAAGAATGTTGCCAGAAAAGGTGGTAATATGTGGAATTCAGGGTGAGAGAAGTAGTGTTCCATTATATAAGGCAAGGTTGTAAAGTCCAGTGAAGAGTGGTGAAGTGGTAGTAGGAGTAATAGAGAAACTATCTTGTCCAGGAATACAATTTATTTTGGGTAATGATATAGCTGGATCGCAGGTGGGAGTGATGCCTACTGTGGTTGATACGCCAGTGGAAAATCAGACAACTGAAGTGTTGAAGGACAAATATTCAGGGATTTTTCCGCAAAGTCACAGGTTAAGACAAGAGGAGAAATCAAAGAGTGAAGATGACGTTGAAGTGCAATTATCAGAAACAATTTTTGATCAGATGTTTGAAAAAGAACAAGAACAGGTGGCGGATGAGGCAGATATTTTTAGTTCAGAAAAATTGGCGGAGTTACAACAGAAAGGTGTAGAAATAAAACGGATGTATCAGAAAGCATACACAGAAGGGGAATCTGTATACCAAAGTGTTATTACCGTAAAAGTAATGTCTTGATGAGAAAATGGAGACCTTTACATATGCAGGCGGATGAAAAGTGGGCAGAAGTTCATCAAGTAGTATTGCCGGTAGGGTATAGAAAGGAGGTGTTGCGAGTTGCACATGAGGTGCCAGTGGGAGGTCATTTGGGAATAAGGAAAACTCAAGCTAAAATACAAAGACATTTTTATTGGCCTGGACTACATAAAGATGTAGTTACATTTTGTCAATCATGTCACACATGTCCATAAGACCATAAGACATAGGAGCGGAGGTAAGGCCATTCGGCCAATCGAGTCCACTCCACCATTCAATCATGGCTGATTTCAACGCCATTTACCCGCTCTCTCTCCATAGCCCTTAATTCCTCGAGAAATCAAGAATTTATCAACTTCTGTCTTAAAGACACTCAACGTCCCGGCCTCCACCGCCCTCTGTGGCAATGAATTCCACAGACCCACCACTCTCTGGCTGAAGAAATTTCTCCTCATCTCTGTTCTAAAGTGATTCCCTTTTATTCTAAGGCTGTGCCCCCGGGTCCTAGTCTCCCCTGCTAATGGAAACAACTTCCCTACGTCCACCCTATCTAAGCCATTCATTATCTTGTAAGTTTCTATTAGATCTCCCCTCAACCTCCTAAACTCCAATGTCAAGCGATAGGGAAACCTCAAGCAGTGATAAAACCAGCTCCCTTAATACCCATTCCTGCATTTGAGGAACTTTTTACAAGGGTCCTAACTGATTGCGTAGGACCGCTTCCTAAAACCAAAAGTGGGAATCAATATCTTTTGACTATAATGGATGTGTCTACTAGGTTTCCAGAGGCCATTCCAGTATGTACAGCTAACAAGATTGTGGAGGAGTTACTTAAATTCTTTACTAGATATGGACTACCCACAGAAATACAATCGGATCAAGGATCAAATTTTACCTCAAGGTTATTCAAAGAAGTTATGCATAGCTTAGGAATAAAACAATTTAAATCAACCACGTACCATCCAAAATCGCAGGCAGCATTACAAAGGTGGCATCAGATATTAAATGTTGAGGGCTTATTGTCAAGATTATCCAGAGGATTGGGATAAAGGAATTCCATTCGTACTGTTTGCAATTAGGGATGCACCTAATGAGTCAACCAAATTCAGTTGTTTTGAACTAATTTTTGGTCATGATGTAAGAGGACCACTTAAATTGATTAAGGAAAAATTGGTGGGTGAGAAATCGGAAATTACATTATTGGATTAAGTGTCAAATTTTAGGGAATGATTAAATAGAGCAGGTGAATTGGCTAGACAACATTTGAAAGTTGCACCAACTGTGATGGAACGGGTCGCGGACAAGAAATCCAAAGTTTGTAGTTTTGCCATTGGAGATAAAGGTTTAGTGTTGTTACCAGTGGTAGGTGATCCTTAAAAGCAAGGTTTTGTGGACCTTATCAGATTGAAAGGAAAATAAGTGAGGTGAATTATGTGGTAAAAACACCAGATAGAAGGAAAACTCACCAAGTGTGTCATGTGAATATGCTTAATAGGTACTTTGAAAGGGAAGGAGAGAAAATGGAGGAGGTTTTAATGATTCTCACTCAAAGTGACAAACCAAATCCAGATGACTGTGACTTTGACATACCGCAAATTAAATTGGAAAACGAGGATGTTCTTAAAAATTGGGATAAATTGTTGAGTTACCTTGCAGAAGAAAAAGGGACTGACCTGAAAGAATTATTGATATCACATGGGCAAGTTTGTAGAGATAAATTGGGAAGTACTAAAATGGCTATACATGATGTAGATGTGGGAAATGCTGTTCCAATCAAACAACATCCATATAAACTTAACCCTTTAAAATTGGCACAGGTTAACAGAGATTGAGAGTATGCTTAAAAATGGCATAACTGAAGTGGGTTGCAGCCAATGGAGCTCACCCTTAGTGATGGTACCTAAACCAGACTGTACCCAACGGTTGTGCGTGGACTATAGAAAGGTTAATGCAGTTACAAGAACAGACTCTTATCCTATCGCACGTTTGGAGGATTGCATTGAGAAAGTGGGACAATCAAGGTTAATGCAGTTACAAGAACACTCTTATCCTATCCCACGTTTGGAGGATTGCATTGAGAAAGTGGGACAATCAGCTTTTATTCCAAACTGGATTTACTTAAAGGTTACTGGCAGGTACCTTTATCTGAAAGGGCAAAGGAGATTTCAGCTTTTGTGACTCCAGATGGTATATACCAATTCAAAGTTATGCCATTTGGCATGAAAAACACCCCAGCCACATTTCAATGGTTAACTAATACAGTCGTTTCAGGATTACCCAATTGTGCGGTATATATCAACGATCTGGTAGTTTTCAGCCAGACATGGAAAGAACATTTAAAACATCTGATGGAGTTATTCGATCGACTTCAGGAGGCGGGTTTGGTGATAAACCTAGCCAAAAGGGAATTTGGAAAAGCCCAAGTCACTTTCCTTGGCCATACAATTGGATGGGGTCGAATAGTCCTACGGGATGTGAAAACAAAAGTTATTGGGGAGTTTCCGATACCCTCGACACAAGGGTAATAATGCGATTTCTTGGTATGAGTGGATTTACAGGAAATTTGTACCAAATTTTAGCAGTGTGGTCGCTCCATTGACGGACTTGCTCAAGAAGCGTAACAAATTCCAGTGGACAGCGGAGTGTCAACAGGCATTTGACGGCCTGAAGGCTGTGTTAACCACTGCTCCTGTGTTAGCCATCCCAAATTATACAAAACCATTCCAAGTGGCGGTTGATGCAAGGGATGTGGGTGTAGGTGCGGTGCTTCTACAAGACGACGATGAAGGTCTAGAGCAGCCTACTTTTCAAAGAAATTGAATTCTCACCAGAAAAAGTATTCCACGATTGAGAAGGAGACGTTGAGTTTGGTGCTAGCTTTGCAACATTTTCACATTTATGTGACCAGCAATCCGTCTGACACCATTATATATACTGATCATAATCCGTTGATGCTTTTGGAGCGATTCCAGAATACCAATGCAAGGCTGTTTCACTGGAATTTATTGTTACAGCCATTTCATTTAAAAATAGTACATGTGGCAGGATGGGAAAACATGATAGCCGATGCTTTGTCACGAATGTGATGAACAGAAGCAATTTCAATTGGAGGAAGAAGAACAAACAAAAAAATGGATTATATTGTTGTACCTGTTTGTGTGTGTTATTTTTTTTTTAATGAAAAAGTATATTTAATGTGTGCATCTCTTAAAGGATAGTGAAAAGATGAAAAATGAAACCATCTTGAAGTTGATGGTTTATTTATTTTTCTTGGGAAGAGGTGTCATGTGAGAGTACCTTTAAGAAATGGGTGTTTATAAATGGGTGTGTATATAAATATCTGTAGTGAGAGTACCTTTAAGAAATGGGTGTTTATTACTGCAGTGATGTTAGAGAGTGGGTGGACCTGGGCTGTCTCTCAGCTTTTTACTTTTGTTTTAGGCAGTTTGCTGCAGGGTGTGTTTTAGTTTCGTATTCAGAGCTGGATAGCTGCAGTCACAGCCAGAAGGGGTATTAGTCTCTCCCTCTGTAATCTAAAAACTGTAAATCGATCCTTTGGTGATTTAAAACTAATAACTGCTCTCAGTAGTGACTTTAACCTGATGTGCTTCTGTTAAAGGTTTTGTTTGTAAGTCTTATGGATGTTGAAAGGAAAGCTTAAAGGATTGCTTAGTGTTGTAGTCTTTGGGGGTTGGATTTGAATTAATGGTTGCTAAGGTGTTCAATGTATGTTTTAAAAAGGTTAACTTGAGTTCATAGAATAAACATTGTTTTGCTTTAAAAAAATACTTTTCCATTTCTGCTGTACCACACCTGTAGATTGGGCCGTGTGCTCCCCATACCACAATCTATTAAAAGTTGTGGGTCAGGTGAACTCCATGATACACTTTGAGGTTCTCTAAACCCTGGCCCATAACAACTTCCTCAGGAAACTAAGGAAATTTGGCATGTCCACATTAACTCTTACCAACTTTTATAGATGCCCCATAGAAAACATTCTATCTGGCTGCATCACAGCCTGGTATGGCAATTGCTCAGCCCAAGACTGCAAGAAACTTCAGAGAGTCGTGAACGCAGCCCAATCCATCTCACAAACCTGCCTCCCATCCATTGACTCCATCTACACCTCACACAGCCTGGGGAAAGCGGGCAGCATAATCAAAGAGCCCTCCCACCCGGCTTACTCACTCTTCCAACTTCTTCCATCGGGCAGGAGATACAAAAGTCTGAGAACACGCATAAACAGACTCAAAAACAGCTTCTTCCCCGCTGTTACCAGACTCCTAAACGACCCTCTTATGGACTGACCTCATTAACACTACACCCTGTATGCTTCACCCGATGCCGGCGGTTATGTACTTACATTGTGTACCTTGTGTTGCCCTATTATGTATTTTCTTTTCTTTTCATGTACTTAATGAAAATACTTGAGCTGAGCAGCTCGCAGAAAAATACTTTTCACTGTAGCTCGGTCCACGTGTCAATAAACAAAATTGAATTAACTGAGACATTGAATATAAGAGCAGGAAGGTTATGATGGAGATGTATAAAATGCTGGTTAGGCCCCAGCTGCAGTATCGTGTACAGTTCTGGTCCCCACACTATAGGAAGGAATGAGTGCACTGGAGAGTGTGCAGAGGTGATTTACCAGGATGTTGCCTGGGCTGGGGTGTTTCAGTAGGGAGACGGGATAGGCTGAGATTGTTTTCCCTGGAGCAGAGAAGGCTGTGGGGGACATGATTGAGGTGTATAAAATTGTGAGGGTCATTGATAGGGTGGATAGGAAGGTACATTTTCCCTTAGTGGAGGGGTCACTAACCAGGGGCATAGAGTTACGGTAATGGGCAGGAGGTTTAGAGGAGATGTGAGGAAAAACATTTTCACCCCGAGGAGGGTGGGAATCTGGAACTCACTGCCTGAAAGGGTGGTGGAGGCAGGAACTGTCACAACTTTTAAGAAGTATTTAGGTGAGCACATGAAATGTCATAGAATCCAAGTGCTGGAAAATGGGATTAGAATAGTTAGGTGGTCAATGGTTGTCGCGGACACGAGGGGCCAAAATTCCTCTTTTCGTGCTGTAAAACTCTGCTGCTTTTTGAGGTGTTTTCTGGAGAATTTTGCAGGGTGGACAGGGCTGAGTTTGCCTTTGTCAGTGCCTAGCTCAATGCTGAGTTGTCCGTCCAGTTTCATTCCTTCTAGAGCTCATAGCAGTTTGATCCAACTGTGTGGCTTTCTGGGCCATTTCAGAGAGCAGTTAAGAATCAATTACATTGCTGTGCAGCTGGAGTCACGTGCAGGCCAGACCAGGGGAGGATAGCAGATTTCCCTTTTTTTCTGTTTTTTTCAAAGGAGCAATTTAGCGTGGCCAATTCACCTACCCTGTCCACCTTTTGAGTCGTGGGGGTGAGACCCACACAGACATGGGCAGAATGTGCAAACTGCACACAGACAGTGACCCGGGGCCAGGATCGAACCCGGGTATTTGGCGGCGTGAGACAGCAGTGGTGAGTACTGCGCCACCATGCCACCCCAGGATAGTAGATTTCCTATCCCTAAAGGGAATTAATGAACCCGATAGGTTTATACGCCACTTGACTATGACCAAGACTTTTTTCATTTTTTTATTAATTGAATTCAAGTTCCATGGTTGGATTTGAATCAGTGTTCCAATAATGCCAGCTGGCCTCTGGATTGCTAGATCAATTACATTACCACTACACTGCCTCCCCATCAATTGAAATGTTTGGCTACTTCTCAGTTTTGTCAACTGATGGAATTTCCTCTTGTTACAAAAGCAAATACTTTTCCCAGAAGATAATTTTTCAATCTAAGTGAAAATGCTTTAATTATGGCAACAATAGAACTATTATGATGGTTAACAAAGAACTGACTTTCTCATTGTGGGTGCAGCTTTATTGCTACGCAAGAGAACTGGAGTGAATCCATTATGTGTGTCCCCACCAGTTAACCAGGCCATTGCACTGTGAGCTAGTACAACACAACACTTCGCAAAGCATTTTCAATCAGGAACCACGAGACAGCTACCCTGAATTTGAATGAGAAACAGTGGCCGGGATTCTCTAAAATCGCGGCTAAGTGTTGACGCTGGTGTAAACACCGGAGTGTATCACTCCGGCGTCAATGTGCCTCCTGGCCCAGTGATTCCATGGCCCACAGGAGGCCAGCACAGCACCGGCGCCGATATGCGGCCGGGCCCGTGCATGCACGTGACGGCCACTTCCGCACCGGGCCCGCACAACATGGCGGAGCCACACAGCAGGCCAGCGCGGAAGAAGTAGGCCCCCCCCCACCCCCCCCAACCCCCGGATCGCACGCGCCCACTGATCGTTGGCACCCGATCACGGGCCTGGCCATCGTGGAGGCCAACCCCGGAGTCTAATCCCCCCGCACCCCCACTCCCCTCCCTCCCCATCAGGATGGCCTCCACGGCAGCGTGTCCGAGTTTTCAATGCCCCCCAACCGGCGCCACGTCGGTGGCAGAAACCTATGAATTATCCCTGGCATCGGACCGGCGTCGTGGGCCGTCTCAGCGTCAACTCCGATTCTCTGAGCCAGCACGGGCTTGGAGAATCCTGGCCAGTGTCTTGTCTACACTAGAAGACCACGCTTTTCGGTTGCTTCTGCTCAGAATTAAACACACATTAGCTGATGCGTAGAAACCTAGACTATGTTTACATTCCCATTCATCTGGAACAGACGTTATGGAGGTAGGAACTAAAAGAATGTGGTATTTTTGCGATGAATAAATGACAAAATGCAACTCTGAACCCACAATCAGAAACTTCTAGATTGAATTTAGCAATTGACTGGAAAAATAATGAAATATTTTGTTGTGAGGCAGAGTAAAATTTCCACCAGTTAGATAGAGACCTTCATAATATTTGAAGGATTTGGGTGGCACAGCGGGACATGTGGTTAGCACTGCTGCCTCACAGCACCAGGGACCTGGGTTCAATTACGGCCTTGGATGACTGTGGAGTTTGCACGGCACCTACTCCCCATGTCTTCGTGGGTTTCCTCCGGGTGCTCCAGTTTCCTCCTACAGTCCACAAATGTGCAGGTTATGTGCATTGTCCATGCCAAATTATCCCTTAGTAATAATAATAATAATCTTTACTGTCACAAGTAGGTTTACATTAACACTGCAATGAAGTTACTGTGAAAAGCCCCAAGTAGCCACATTCAGGTACACTGAGGGAGAATTTAGAATGTCCTATTCATGTAAAAGCACGTCTTTCAGGACTTGTGGGAGGAAACTGGAGCAACCGGAGGAAACCCACGCAGACACGGGGAGAATGTGCAGACTCCGCACAGTGACCCAAGCCGGGAATCGAACCTGGGACCCTGGCGCTAGGAAGCAGCAATGCTAACCACTGTGCTACCGTGCTGCTCTTAGTGTCCAAAAGGTTAGGTGGGGTTACTGGGTTTCCGGGATTAGGGAAGGGGTGTGGACTAGGTAGGATGCTCTTTCCGAGAGTCGATGCAGAATCAAGGGGCCAAATGGCCTCCTTCTGCTCTGCAGGAATTCCATGATTGGATGATTTGGATTAAATTCAGTAATTGCCTTCACCCTGCAGAAACCTATGAATTATCCCTGACATTAGAGTCAGAGCCTACCTCCCCCCCTCCCTCAGCGGGAAGTGATAGGGAGGGGGGGGACACCGAGGGAGGAGGGAACACTGAGGAAGGGGGGGCGTTTGGAAGGGTAGATGGTAGCCTGCTGATCCTGAGGCCAACTGAGGCCATTAGGTAGCCACTTAATTCTACAATGACCAGTAATCGGCATGAGAGACAACTGCACATCAAAACCTATGCTTGCCTGTGGCCTACTAATCTTTATTACATCCTTATTATAATCTTTATTATTGTCACAAGTAGGCTTACATTAACACTGCAATGAAGTTACTGTGAAAATCCCCTTGTCGGGTTCATAGAGGGAGAATTCAGAATGTCCAATTCACCTAACAGCACGTGTTTACGGACTTGTGGGAGGAAATCGGAGCATCCGGAAGCAACCCACACAGACATGGGGAGAACATGCAGTCTCCGCACAGATAGTGACCAAACCCGGAATCGAACCTGGCACCCTGGTGCTGTGAAGCAACAGTGCTAGCCACTGTGCTCCCATGCCACCTTCTAGGTGTGAGTCCCTCATATACAGGCACTCTGCCCAATTGAGGGACCTAGCATCAGGGATCCCTACGAGAAGGCATCCCCCTGCCCTTACTGTCAAAACACCCCCACCCCGCCAAAAAACTCTCCCTGGTACCCGCAGCCAGCCCCAATGAGCTCTCTCTCCCTCTCTCTCTCTCAAGGAATTCATCAGAGATTCTTGGTGAAGGCAAAGTGCTATACCAGCAATGGCCACCATTCCCAGTGGCACTGCCATAACCGGCGAGCTACTGGTCCCTGACTGTTGGGAGCTCTCTGGGAAGAATATCTGCTCTGCTATTGTTAATATTCAACAGGAGGCACAATCCGGCCCATCTAAGTGTCTAATTCTTACAAAATTCCATTGAGCATTCTGAAAATATTCAACGCTGGGATTTAGCCAGTGGACATAAGCCACGCCTCAAACATTCAATTCAACAATAGGTGTGAACTGAATGTTCAATTCTTCTTTAGATCAGATTATATAGAATATACAGTCCAAATAGAATATAGCAGCATTCATGCTTCATTCAACTCTTCTCCCATCATTCCTCATCTAAATCTATCATTGTAACCCGTCATTCCCAACTCCTGCATATGCTGGACTAGTTTCTGGGTAAATGCATCTATGCTTTTAGCTTTAACCATTCCCTGTGGTAGCAAGTTCCCCACTCCCACCGTACTTGGGGATTTCCACTCCCCCACTCTCCTACCTAATTAAATGCCCCCATACCACCAAACATACTGTGAGGGACGAAGATTCCACCAGGCTATTATAAATCAGTGATCTAACACTCAAATGTTATTAATTCCAATACTCACAGGCTGTCCTTTGTACCAGCGGGGATTGAACTTTTCCTTAGTTCCAAGGCTGAAACTGGCATTCATGTCCACATCATACATGCGATTATCTATCACACCATGAGATTCCGGATACAGACCCTGAAATTGAAATGAATGACACAGGACTATTCTGCATTTGTATTCTTTCAAATCAAATTTAGAGTAAATCAAGAGAAATTGTTTGCAGTGACTGATGCATTGATGACCAGAGGATATAAATTTGAAATGTCTGGCAAATGAATCATAGGCAATGAGAAAACCTTTCTATTTAAATTACCCAATTCATTTATTTTTCCAATTATGGGGCAATCCTCCTCCCCTGCACATCTTGGGGTTGTGGGGGTGAGAACCATGCACACACAGGGAGAACCCTGACAATTCTTATCAACCAGGGGCAGCACAGTGACACAGTGCTTAGCACTGCTACCTCACAGCACCAAGGACCTGGGTTCGCTCCTGGCCCTGGATCACTGTCCGTGTGGAGTTTGCACATTCTCCCCATGTCTGCGTGGGTATCGTACCCACAACCCAAAGATGTGCAGGCCAGGTGGATTGGCCATGCTAAATTGCCCCTTAATTAGAAAACAAATCATTTTTTTAAATACCCATATGTGGACAGAAATCCTGCCTCTCAGGGCAAAACACAGCAGTTACCTGGAAGAAACTTACTGATGGTCAGCCGGAGGGACCACAAAGCCTCCAACACTCTATCTCCCCTGCCCACACCAGAGTGGCAGGGATCAGCAGGCCGCAGACCCATCCTCTGCAGGAGTTTCACTTCCACCTGAGTGGTCTGGCAGCTGTTATCTTTTTTTAACTGAGACCTCTTCAGAGGGCACGTCAAGATGGAAGCTCTCTCCCAGTTTCCCTTCTGCAGTGACACTGTACACTTCATCGGTGTCAGTGACATCCTTCCAAAACACAAGACCCTCTGATTGGGCCGACGGTCTCAGCAAAACTATCCGCTGTCCTTAATTGGGCACCATTCCCAAAGACAGCTAAAAGGATCCGATAGACTGGGTAAGGACCTGGAAATAGTCCCACCCCCTCCATTATTTCTAAAGTTAGGACTTCATCCAGCAGGCGCACAAAACACATCCATAACAGTTGGAGTCCTGTCTAAAACCCGAACACTAAGTTGAGGTACAATATTGATTTTTCTCTTATTTTAGTATTTAAAAATATTTTCAATTTTCAAACTGAGAAAACTCATGAAATATTGTATTTGAAATGTTTTCTTAAATATAAGATTAAAAACAAGCTTGCAGCGACACCTATATTATATGCTGGCAGCTCTTTCCATATTAATCAATAGCTGCATGTTAACACACAGGATAGGCATTTATTCGTGTAGGCATCAACTTTCTTTATGCAGCAGTGGGTGAAAAGTGAAATTGCTACCAATCATTTGAATTATATTCTCTTTCTATCTACTTCCCGGTTTCCTTTTATGCACATCCTGTTCCTTGGAGTGTCTCTTTCATTTTGTCCTGTAAATGCCAGTTATGGTGACATTTTCTGTTCATGAAAAGGGTAGAAGCAGCACTACATAGTATTACATCTATTCCATGGGGCAAAAGGCACCACGGGCTACTACCTATGCAGCATTCATCATTGAGATCATTGAGGAATGCCATGCAAGTCCAGCGTCAAAGAGATGTAAGTGCATTCCAAGCACTAAGTGCATTCCAATCACTCAAGTGATTTCACTGCACTTACCTCTCTTTGATGTGCAGCACGGTAGCATTGTGGATAGCACACTTGCTTCACAACTCCAGGGTCCCAGGTTCGATTCCGGCTTGGGTCACTGTCTGTGCGGAGTCTGCACATCCTCCGTGTGTGTGCTTGGGTTTCCTCCGGGTGCTCCGGTTTCCTCCCACAGTCCAAAGATGTGCAGGTTAGGTGGATTGGCCATGATAGATTGCCCTTAGTGTCCAAAATTGCCCTTAGTGTTGGGTGGGGTTACTGGGTTATGGGGATAGAGTGGCGGTGTTGACCTTGGGTAGGGTGCTCTTTCCAAGAGCCGGTGCAGACTCGATGGGCCGAATGACCTCCTTCTGCACTGTAAATTCTATGATAATCTATGATGTGGTCAATGTTTGCAAACATTAGGGTTTCACAACTTGGACCACTGAACTGTGATATGAATGATCAAAGATGCAGATGGTTTGTAGAAGCTGTCAATCACAGACCACTACTCGAAAGCTATGAATGGCTTGCAGATAATTGATCTGTGGGAACCAGACACCAGACGCAGGCACAGCTCCTCTCCTTTGCGAATGGACACGTGGAGCTGCAAGGTACTTATTACAGCTATTTTTTTCTTGGAAAATGTTTTATTAAGATATATATAACTTTTAACAACAATTTACAAGAGGAAAAAAAATCACAGAACAGATAACGCCCACCGAACCAACAACAAAACCCAGCCAACTTGGCCTACACACACAGCTCTCCGTCCCCCCTTTCCCACCAACTATTTCCCACCTCAACCCTCTTTCCCTTAACCCCCCCTCCTCTTATATCTGCTGACAGCTTAATTTTCCCCAAAGGAGTCAATAAACGGCTGCCACCTCCGGGCGAACCCTACCATCAATCCACTCAGGGCGAACTTCGTCTTCTCAAGCCTGAGAAATCCAGCCATGTCACTGACCCATATCCCCGATTTTGGGGGTTCCGAGTCACTCCATGCCAGTAAGCTCCGTCTCCAAGTCACCAGGGAGACAAAGGCCAACACATCAACCTCTCTCACCCCCTGGACTCCCGGGTCTTCTGACACACCAAAACTGCCACCTCTGGACTTGGAACCACTCCTATCTTCGATACCGTGGACATGACATTGGCAAATCCTTGCCAGGATCCCATAAGCATCGGAAATGCTCAAAACATGTGGACATGATTTGCGGGCCCTCCCGCACACTGCCCACACCTATCCCCCACCCCTTCAAAGAACCTGTTCATGTGCACCCTGTGGACAAACCTTTAATCGTACCAGGCTAATCCTGCACACGACAAGGCGCGTTAACCCTACTCAGGGCATCCTCCCACAATTCCAGCTCTAATTCCTTGCCCAACCCTTCCTCCCATTTTCGCTTTACCTCTCCCATCGGGGTTCCCTCCCATTCCATGAGTTCTTAATACATTTCTGAGACCTTCCCCTCCCCCACTCCCATTTACGACACTACCTTGTCCTGTATCCCCTGGGCCGGTATAAGCGGAAAGATCGAAAGTGCAAAGTCCCTCACCTGCAAGTAGTGGAACCCATTCCCCCTGGGCAGCTCAAACTCCTCCTCCAAGTCCTCCAAGCACGGAAAGCTGCTGTCAATAAACAGGTCCCCAAACCACTCGATCCCAGCTCACTGCCACCTCCGAAATCCCCCATCCAGCCCCCCCCCCCACCCCCGGTGCAAACCGGTGGTTCCAACAAATAGGTGTCCATACCGACGCCCCCTCCACTCCCATGTGCTTCCTCCACTGTCCCCACACCCCCAAGGCCGCCATTACCTTCAGGCCTGTGGAGTACCGAGCCGGCGAGAGCGGCAGAGGTGCCGTTACCAGTGCCTCTAAACGCGTGCCCCTACATGAGGCCACCTCCACCCACTCCCATATCGACCACTCCCCCACTATCCACTTCCTAACCATTACTATGTTTGCCGCCCGGTTGTAGTTTCTGAAGTTCGGCAGAGTATATAGATGGGTCAATATGAGCCATTTGCCTTTTTTTTTTAACCCTCCACCCCCCCCACCAGCCGCATTATGGACCGCGTTCACTCCACCGCAGGGGGTCGGAGCATTGCGTTCGGGGATCCCAAATCCCAATTTTCCCCGATTCTCCGTTCCATTATGGAACACATTCCTGGGACGGAAAATCCTGCCCAATGAATGGCTAATGGACCTTTTGCCCAGAGTGCCAGAAATTAAATTTGGCTGCTTGTTTTTCACATGTACTGTCACCAAGTCTGCTTTTCTGACACACTAAAAGTAATCTTTTTTTATAAAATATATTTTATTAAAGTTTTTCGATCAAAAAGAATTTTCCATTTTTACAACTTTGTAACAAAATGTACACTGACCGTTATTTAAACAATATATTAACTAACAACAAGTGCAGAAAAAGAAATAGTAACATTGAAAAAATAAATATAAACAACTAGCATGGAAAAGAACAAAAAAAACCAAGAACCCACATGTACCCTCCCCTCCCCCCTGGGTTGCTGCTGCTGTCTTTCCTGTTTTCCCTTATCGCTCTGCGAGATAGTCGAGGAACGGCTGCCACCACCTGGTGAACCCCTGAGCCGAACCTCTTAGTGAGTACTTTATTCGCTCCAATTTTATAAACCCTGCCATGTCGTTTATCCAGGCCTCCACGCCAGGGGGTTTCGCTTCTTTCCACATAAGTGGAATTCTTCGCCGGGCTACTAGGGACGCAAAGGCCAAAACATCGGCCTCTCTCGCCTCCTGCACTCCCGGCTCTTCTGCAACCCCAAATATAGCCAACCCCCAGCTTGGTTTGACCCGGACCCCCACCACCTTCGAGATCACTCTTGCCACACCCACCCAGAACCCATGCAATACCGGACATGACCAAAACATGTGGGTGTGGTTCGCCGGGCTTCCCGCACCTATCCTCCACTCCAAAAAATCTACTCAGCCTTGCTCCCGTCATATGCGCCCTATGTAGAACCTTGAATTGGATCAGGCTGAGCCTAGCACACGAGGACGAGGAATTTACCCTAATTAGGGCATCTGCCCACAGCCCCTCCTCAATCTCTTCCCCCAGCTCCTCCTCCCATTTACCCTTCAGCTCCTCTACCATCGTCTCCCCCTCGTCTCTCATTTCCCTGTATATATGGGACACTTTACCATCACCGACCCATGCCCCCGAAATCACTCTGTCCTGGATCCCCTGGGCCGGGAGCTGCGGAAATTCCCTCACCTGTTGCCTCGCAAATGCCCTCACTTGCATATATCGGAAGGCATTCCCAGGTGGCAACTCGTATTTTTCTATCAGTGCTCCCAGACTCGTGAACGTCCCATCCAAGAACAAGTCCTTCAATTTCATAATTCCTGCTCGTTGCCAAGATTGGAATCCCCCATCTATCCTTCCCGGGATGAACCTGTGGTTGTTCCTTATCGGGGACCACACCGAGGCACCCGTCACTCCCCTATGTCATCTCCACTGCCCCCAAATCTTCAAAGTCGCCACCACCACTGGGTTTGTGGTGTATTTTTTCGGGGAAAACAGTAACGGCGCCGTCGCCAGTGCTTTTAAACTTGTTCCCCTACAGGACGCCATCTCCAGCCTTTTCCACGCCGCTCCTTCTTCTTCCCTCATCCACTTACATATCATAGACACGTTGGCGGCCCAATAGGAATCACTCAGACTCGGCAGTGCCAGTCCCCCTCTGTCCCTCCTACGCTGCAGGAACCCCCTCTTTACCCTTGGGGTCTTTCCAGCCCACACAAAGTTCATAATACTCCTATCCACTTTCTTGAAGAAGGCCTTTGTAATCAGTATGGGGAGGCACTGAAACACGAAAAGAAACCTCGGGAGGACCACCATTTTGACCGCCTGTACCCTACCCGCCAATGACAGGGGCACCATGTCCCACCTTTTAAAGTCCTCCTCCATCTGCTCTACCTGTCATGTCAAGTTACGTTTATGCAAGGTTCCCCAGTTCCTAGCCACCTGGATCCCTAGATATCGAAAGTCCCTTGCTACTCTCCTCAGCGGCAGATCGTCTATTCCCCTGCCCTGTTCCCCGGGGTGCATCACAAATAGTTCACTCTTTCCCATGTTCAATTTGTATCCCGAGAACTCTCCAAACTCCCTGAGTGTCTGAATTATCTTAGGCATCCCCTCCACTGGGTCCACCACATATAGCAGCAGATCATCCGCATATAATGACACCCGATGTTCCTCTCCTCCTCTAAGCACCCCTCTCCACTTCTTAGAGCCCCTCAGCGCTATGGCCAATGGCTCGATTGCCAACGCGAACAGTAACGGGGACAGGGGACATCCTTGTCTTGTGCCCCTATGTAATCGGAAATAGTCGGATCGTTGCCTGTTTGTAACCATGCTTGCCACCGGGGCCCCGTACAAGAGCTGAACCCACCTGATGAACCCCTCTCCAAATCTCTTCAGTACCTCCCACAGGTAGTCCCACTCCACTCTATCGAATGCCTTCTCTGCATCCATCGCCGCCACTATCTCCGCCTCCCCCTCCGGTGGGGGCATCATCATTACCCCCAGCAACCTTCGTATGTTGGCATTCAATTGCCTCCCTTTAACAAACCCTGTTTGGTCACCATGTACCACCCCTGGGACACAGTCCTCTATCCTAGTCGCCATCACCTTGGCCAGTAACTTGGCGTCTACATTTAGGAGGGAGATGGGCCTGTATGACCCGCACTGCAGCGGGTCTTTGTCTCGTTTCAGGATCAACGATATCGTCGCCTCCGACATCGTCGGGGGTCGTGTCCCCCTTTCCTTAGCCTCATTGAAGGTTCTCGCCAGGAGTGGGGCCAGTAGGTCCACATATTTCCTGTAAAATTCCACAGGGAACCCATCTGGTCCCGGGGCCTTTCCTGCCTGCATGTTCCCGATTCCTTTTACCACCTCCTCCACCTCAATCTGCGCTCCCAGACCTGTCACCTCCTGCTCCTCAACCCTCGGGAACGCCAACTGGTCCAAGAAGTGCATCATTCCCTCTTTCCCCTCCGGGGGTTGGGACTTATACAGCCTCTCATAGAATGACTTAAACACCCCGTTCACCCTCTCCGCCCTCTGTTCCATCCTTCCCTCCCCCTCCCTAATTCCTCCGATCTCTCTCGCCGCCCCCCTCTTCCTAAATTGTTGGGCCAGCAGTCGGCTCGCCTTTTCCCCATACTCGTATTGTATTCCCTGTGCCTTCCTCCACTGCGTCTCCGCCTTACCCGTGGTCAGCAGGTCAAACTCCGTCTGTAGTCTCCGTCTTTCCCTGTATAACCCTTCATCCGGGGCCTCCGCATATTGCCTATCCACCCTCAGAATCTCCTCGATCAGTCTCTCCCTTTCTTTACCCTCTTCTTTCCCCTTGTGGGCTCTTATGGAAATCAGCTCCCCCGTAACCACCACTTTCAGCGCCTCCCATACTACTCCCACCTGGACCTCTCCATCATCATTGACCTCTAGGTACCTTTCAATACATACCCTCACCCTTCCACATACCCCCTCATCTGCCAACAGTCCCATGTCTAATCTCCAAAGTGGGCGCTGCTCCTTCTCCTCTCCTAGATCCAGATCCACCCAGTGTGGGGCGTGATCTGAAACGGCTATAGCCGAATATTCCATTCCTGCCACTTTCGGGATCAGCGCCCTTCCCAGGACAAAAAAGTCTATCCGGGAGTATACTTTATGGACGTGGGAGAAGAAGGAAAACTCCTTACTCCTCGGTCTAGCAAATCTCCAGGGATCTACTCCTCCCATCTGCTCCATAAACCCCTTAAGCACCTTGGCCGCTGCCGGCCTCCTCCCGGTCCTAGATCTGGACCGGTCCAGCCCTGGGTCCAGCACGTGTTGAAGTCCCCCCCCCCCAATACCAAATTTCCCATCTCTAGGTCCGGGATGCGCCCCAACATACGCTTCATAAAACCCGCGTCATCCCAGTTCGGGGCATATACGTTCACCAGCACCACCGCCTCACCTTGCAATCTGCCACTCACCATCACGTACCTGCCCCCACTGTCCGCCACTATGGTCTTAGCCTCAAACGATACCCGTTTCCCCACCAGTATTGCCACCCCTCTATTTTTCGCATCTAATCCCGAGTGGAAAACCTGTCCCACCCATCCTTTCCTTAATCTGACCTGATCCGCCACTTTCAGGTGCGTCTCTTGAAGCATAACCACATCCGCCTTCAGCCTCTTTAGGTGCGCAAATACCCTTGCCCTCTTAATCGGCCCGTTCAACCCTCTCACGTTCCACGTGATCAACCGGGTTGGGGGGCCCTTTACCCCCCCCCCCCCCCCACCATTGTCGACTAGCCATCCCCTTTTTTAAACCAGCTCCTCACCCGGGTCCCACGCACCCATTTGTCCCCCAGGTGGCGCCCTCCCGTCCTGACCATCCCATCAAATATCTGCTCCCCATTACCCTCAGCAGCAGCAACCCAGTTAATCCCCCCCCCCCCCCCCCCGCGCTAGATTCCCTTCTAGCTTGATTGCTCCCCCCATATTGCTTCCGGGAGTCAGCAAACTCTAGCTGACCTCGGCTTCCCCCGTTTACCCTTGGCCTCCCTGCGTGTGGGGCCCCCTTCCTTCCTGCGCCCACTTTTCCCGCCACAATTTCCGTAGCGCGGGAGAAAAGCCCGCGCTTCCATCTCGGCCCCGCCCCTAATGGCGCAGTTCCCTCTCCCCTTCTCTGTCCCCTTCCCCACCGGCGCCCACATTTCTTCGTGTGTCCCCTCTCTGGTTGTGGGGGAGAAAAAATTCTCCCGTCCAACATTTTTACAGCTAAGCCCTCCCCCTCTCCCCCCTTTACAATTCCTTGCCATCACCTCGCTACTTCTTTCCAAACATCCATTCCTCAAATCTAGTCCAACTTCTCTTCTTGAATAAATGTCCACGCCTCCTCCGCCATCTCGAAGTAGTGGTGTTTGCCCTGGTGTGTAACCCACAGTCTTGCCGGCTGCAACATTCCAAATTTCACTTTTTTCCTGTGGAGCACCGCCTTGGCCCTCCTTCTCGCCCCCTCCGCACTCCAATCTTGATACACGCGGATCACCGTGTTCTCCCACCTGCTACTCCGTGTCTTCTTAGCCCATCTCTCTGTCTTTGTAGCGGTGGAACCTCACCACTATTGCTCGCGGTATTTCCCCTGCCTTCGGTCTTCTCACGAGGACCCGGTATGCTCCCTCCACTTCCAGGGGGCCCGTCGGGGCCTCAGCTACCATTAAAGTATGGAGCATCGTACTCACATACGCCCCAACATCCGCTCCCTCTGACCCTTCGGGAAGACCCAAAATCCTTAAATTCATCCTCCTCGAGCTATTTTCCAGGGCTTCCAGCCTTTCTATGCACCTCTTATGTAGTGCCTCGTGCGTCTCCATCTTCACCACCAAGCCCTGTATCTCGTCTTCATTCTCGGCTGCCTTTGCCTTCACTCCACGGAGCTCCATTGCCTGGGTCTTTTGCGTCTCCTTCAATCCCTCAATCGCCAGCAACATCGGCGCCAGCACCTCCTTCTTGAGCTCCTCCACACATCGCCGGAGGAACTCCTGCTGTTCCGGGCCCCATACCATCTGGGCTCCCTCAGCCGCCATCTTGCTTCTCCCTTCTCTTCTCTGCCGCTGCTCCAGAGGATCCTCCGCAATCTGGCCACTACTATCGCTTTTTTCCATCCACACCCGGGGGGACTCCTTCCTTTGTCGCCTCACATTGAGATTGGCCGTGAAAAATTTCCGTTGGGGCTCCCGATAAGAGCCCAAAAGTCCGTTAAAACGGGAGGTGCCGAAACGTGCGACTCAGCTGGTCATCGCTGCAACCGGAAGTCCTAAAAATAATCTTTATTGTTGTCATAAGTCCAATTTACCTGACAGCACGTCTTTTGGGACTTGTGGGAGGAAACCGGAGCACCCGGAGGAAACCCACGCAGACACAGGGGAACGTGCAGACTCCGCACAGACAGTGACCCAAGTCGGGAATCGAACCTGGGACCCTCGTACTGTTAAGCAACAGTGCTAACCAGTGTGCTACCATGCCGCCCCTATCTACACTCTGATGCAGAAACAATTACACATAATTGTTTGGCGCATGTTGGTGTAAAGCTGCATTTTATTTAGATAAATGAAACCGCTGAATTAGCAACTGAAAAAAAACGGATTTTAAGCAATTTGGCAGCTAAGATGTAAACGTGGCATTTGACGGAACAAAACATTCATTATCATGGTGGATAGCAGACAAGTTCATCATTGACTGGAACAAACCCACTCCATGTGAGGCAAAGGCAAGTCTCCCAGATTCATACTGTCCTGGACTTTCATATTATCACTGAGAAAGCCGATGCTCTCCTACACCAATACTGTAAACTGAACTAAACTTCACTGAAAGAATAAAAACTCCCAATGAAACAAATCTTGCCTTATATATTTGTGACTGGTATATGCTCATTTTTGGCAGTATTTTAAATTTTGTCCCATTAACCCTTGGAGTAAGCAGTACAAGCCTCAGCACACTCCACTATAAATAAGCAGAATATATTGGAGAATTAATGTAAATCACAAAAGTTCAATTAAATATTTTACTGAAACTTCTATTTTGCCCAAACTATTTGCTGTCTTTTGAAAAAAAAAATGGCTTTGCAGATCTGACATGATATTGTTCATCGACTAAGGAGGTGATAATGGTACGTGTTTGGTAGGACCAATTCTTTGGAACAGATAGAGTGGAAAGATGAATGAAAAGACTTAATGGGAGAATAGGTACTAGGATTATTGTGTGCAGGTAGCAGGGTTGTCCAATCACATGATGCTAGACTGGTTTGCTAAAGAAAGAAAAATGAAATAAAAATAAAATCAAGCCTGAAAGTGGAAAACAGATACCTCCAGAAGTTAAGTATTAAGTACAGGTGGATGTGGAATAGGAGAAAAGTCGGCTCCTTAAAACAAAGTCTGACATGTGTGGGCACTGGGCATCTATAAAGTTATGTCATATTAATAGAATAACAGCTAAGATCCTTTCCATCTCATTCCTGGGAACACATAAGCCATTCAACTCAAAAACTCACCACGTTCAAAGGAACACAATGATAAATCTTCATCGCCAAAGTGATAACCAGTGTAGAAGACTGCTGGACAGACCACCGGCTCATCAGCTGCTCCATGGCCATCAAACTCCACCAGAAGCAGCAGAATATGAAGTAACAGCTTAGAAAAAAGATCACCGTTGAGCGGCTTCAAGAGCCAAGCTTGCTAGTGAACTCACAACAATGTCTTCTCCGGAATCTCCAAAGTATCCAATGTAATAGGGTGGAGGAAAATGGGAAAGAGCTGAGGACAGCCATCATCTCAAGCTGTGAAGAAACTGTCAGCAACGAGACCAGGAAACAACAAGACTGGTTCGACAAGAACAACCGCACCATCCAAGACCTCATTGTCAAAAAGAGGAAAGCTCTCCGCACCTGGCAAAATGGTGCAACCAGCAAGCCAAAGAGGGCGTACCAGGACGTAGGCGCAGACCTGACGAAGAGGAGGGCCGGGTTCAATCGGGTGAAGGCTGCCCTTTTTAAAAAGGGGCAGAAGTTCAGGATGATGTACCCGGCCCGCCTCTGGGTGACTTTTCACAGCCAAGAACACTATTTCGGGACACCAGAGGAGATGATGGAATTTTTGAGGGACAATGGACTGGAAGGAGAAGTAGGACACTGAACTTGGGAGGAAGGAAGTGTGAGGAGCTGTTTGCTTTTTCTGTCTTTTTGTTTGTTGGTTGTTGGAGAACTTTTCTCCTTGGAGATGTTTTGTTGCGTTTGGTGGCGGATGCTTGGGGAGCGCCGAGGGTGAGTGCAACTTTTTTCCTTGTTTCATTGTTGTTTGTTTTATGGAGGTATGCGAGCAGGGGAGAGGGGAATCTGTGAGGGGTAGGAGACCTAGCAGCCTTGGGCTGCCAGGCTAGTTGGGCAGGCTAGTTAATGGCAGTGCTTTGGGGGATGGCCAGGTGGTTAGTGTAATGGGGGGATGGGTTTCTTTGTTCAGGACAGGGGATGCAAGAATCACATCTGAAGATCGGGACCAGACAAGGTTAAGGAAAAGGTGGATAGGGGTTGGACATGAAGATGAGGGGGGTAGCAGTGACGGTAAATAAATGCTTGGCACTGGAGGTGGGGAACTTTGTGGCAGATTTGGAAGGGGGGATCATGATGGTGAGTAGGAAGTTGGAGAGGAGGCCGGTGGTTTTGGTTAATGTTTATGGCCCAAACTGGAACGATATGGAGTTAATGAGGTGGGTGCTGGGGAAGATCCCGCACCTGGACTCGTACCGGTTGACTATGGGGAAGGTATTTTAACATGGTTGTTGAACTAGTTTTGGACTGATCGAGCCCGAGGTCGGGGTGGGTATCAGCGGTGTCGAAGGAGCTGAAGGGGTTCATGGAGCATGTGGGGGAGAGGGTACACCCATGGAGGTTTGGGAAGGTTCGATTCCCAGCTTAGGTCACTGTCGGTGCAAAGTCTGCATGTTCTCCTCATGTCTGCGTGAGTTTCCTCCGGGTGTTCCGGTTACCTCCCATAAGCCCCGAAAGACGTGCTGTTAGGTAATTTGGACATTCTGAATTCTCCCTCCGTGTACCCGAACAGGCACCAGAATGTGGCGACTAGCGGCTTTTCACAGTAACTTCATTGCAGTGTTAATGTAAGCCTAATGTAATAAAGATTATTATTATCATTAAGTGAGGTGTTCCCGATTGAGGCCAGGGGGCAGGTTAGGAGGTTGGGAGGTTGGGGCGAGCCCTTCATGGTGTGTGTGTGTGTGGGGGGGGGGGGGGGAGAGCTTCATGTATTTGGGCATCCAGATGGCACGGGATGGGCACAGTTGCATAAACTGAATCTGGCTCAGCTGGTGGATCAGATAAGGGGGGATTTTAAGAGATGGAATGTGTTGCCACTATCGCTGGCGGGATGGGTGCAGCCAGTAAAAATTACGGAACTGCCAAGGCTCTTATTTGTCTTTCAGATCCCGATCTATATCCCAAAATCATTTTTTAAGAAAGTCAACACTTTTATTTTGGGGTTGGTGGGGGCAGGGAAAGCCCGGCGAGTTAGGAAGGTATTGTTGGAGCAGTGACGATTACGACCCTTGGGATTACAGGATAAGGTGCTATCGAGGGAGGGAGAGGGTGAGGGTAAGATGTCCGAGATTTATAAGGAACTAATGGATTGGGAGGGAGCCCCGATAGGGAAAGTTAAACGGAAATGGGAGGAGGAACTGGGGGCGGAAATGGATGCTGGGATGTGGGAAGAGGCCCTGAGGAGGGTGAATGCATCCTCGTCGTGTGCGAGGCTCAGCCTTATCCAGCTAAGGTACAGTAAGAAGTCTTACAACACCAGGTTAAAGTCCAACAGGTTTGTTTCGAATCACTAGCTTTCGGAGCACTGCTCCTTCCTCGGGTGAATGAAGAGGTGGGTTCCAGAAACATTTAAATAGACAAAGTCAAAGATGCAATACGATACTTTGAATGCAAGTCTTTGCAGGTAATTAAGTCGACAGGTCCAGATGGAGCAACTGGAGAGAGGGATAATCATAGGTTAAAGACTTGTGAATTGTCTCAAGCCACGACAGTTGGTAGGATTTCGCAAGCCCAGGCCAGATGGTGGGGGATGAATGTAATGGGACATGAATCCAAGGTCCCGGTTGACACATGGACCAGTTGAACCAGGAACATTTCTCGTCACAATGGACGTCTTGGCACTCTACATCAGCATCCCCCATGACGACGACATTGCTGCAACTGCCTCAGTACTCAACACCGACAACTGCCAATCTCCAGACGCAATTCTGCAACTCATCCGCTTCATACTGGATCACAACGTCTTTACCTTTGACAACAAGTTCTTCACCCAGACACACGGAACAGCCATGAGGACCAAATTCGCACCTCAATATGCCAACATCTTCAGCACAAGTTTAAACAAGACCTCCTCACTGCACAGGACCTTCGACCGACAAAGAACAAAGAACAAAGAAATGTACAGCACAGGAACAGGCCCTTCGGCCCTCCAAGCCCGTGCCGACCATACTGCCCGACTAAACTACAATCTTCTACACTTCCTGGGTCCGTATCCTTCTATTCCCATCCTATTCATATATTTGTCAAGATGCCCCTTAAATGTCCCTATCATCCCTGCTTCCACTACCTCCTCCGGTAGTGAGTTCCAGGCACCCACTACCCTCTGCGTAAAAAACTTGCCTCGTACATCTACTCTAAACCTTGCCCCTCTCACCTTAAACCTATGCCCCCTAGTAATTGACCCCTCTACCCTGGGGAAAAGCCTGGACGTTATACACCAGATACATCGATGACATCTTTTTCCATTGGACCCACGGTGAAGAATCACTGAAATGACTACACGATGACATCAATAAGTTCCATCCCACCATCAGACTCACCGTGGACTACTCTCCAAAATCGGTTGCATTCTTGGACACACACATCTCCATCAAGGACGGTCACCTCAGCATTTCTCTTTACCGCAAGCCCACGGATAACCTCACGATACTCCACTTCTCCAGCTTCCACCCTAAACACATTAAAGAAGCCATCCCCTATGGACAAGCCCTCCGTATACACAGGATCTGCTCAGACAAGGAGGAGCGTAACAGACATCTACAGACGCTGAAAGTTGCCCTCGTACGAATGGGATATGGCGCTCGACTCATCGATCGACAGTTCCACAGCAAAAAGCCGCACCGACCTCCTCAGAAGACAAACACGGGACACAACCGACAGAGTACCCTTCGTCTTCCAGTACTTCCCCGGAGCGGATAAACTACGACATCTTCTTCACAGCCTTCAACACGTCATTGATGACGATGAACATCTTGCCAAGGTCATTCCCCACACCCCCACTACTTGCCTTCAACCAACCGTGCAACCTCAAACAAACCATTGTTTGCAGCAAATTACCCAGTCTTCAGAACAGCGACCATGACACCACACAACCCTGCCATGGCAATCTCTGCAAGATGTGCCAGATCATCGACATGGGTACCACCATTATACGTGAGAACACTACACACCTGTTCCGTGGTACTTACTCGTACTACTCGGCCAACGTTGTCTACCTCACACGCTGCAAGGAAGGATGTCCCGAAGCATGGTACATTGGCGAGACTATGCAGACGCTGCAACAAGGGATGAACGGACATTGCGCGACAATCACCAGGCAAGAATGTTCCCTTCCAGTCAGGGAACACTTCAGCAGTCAAGGGCATTCAGCCTCTGATCTTCAGGTAAGGGTTCTCCGAGGCGGCCTTCAGGACGCGCAACAACGCAGAATCGCCGAGCAGAAACTTATAGCCAAGTTCCGCTCACATGAGTACGTCCTCAACCTGGACCTTGGATTCGTGTCGCAATACATTCATCCCCCACCATCTGGCCTGGGCTTGTGAAGTCCTACCAACTGTCGTGACTTGAGACAATTCACACCTCTTTAACCTGTGATTATCCCTCTCTTCAGTTGCTTCGTCTGGACCTGTAGACTTAATTACCTGCAGAGATTTGCATTCAAAGTTGCATTCTGGAACCCACCTCTTCATTCACCTGAGGAAGGAGCAGTGCTCCGAAAGCTAGTGATTCAAAACAAACCTGTTGGACTTTAGCCTGGTGTTGTAAGACTTCTTACTGTGGTCACCCCAGTCCAACGCTGGCATCTCCACATCACAGTTTAAGGAAGTTCATAGGGTGCACATGAAGGTGGCCAGGATGAGGGTTTTTTTGAGGGGGTGGAGGATAGGTGTGGGTGGTGCGGGGGAGGCGTACTATAGTCACATGTTCTGGCACAGATTCGCGGATGTAATGTCCGAGGCGTCGATGGTGAAGGTGGTCCCGAGTCCAGAAGTAGCGATATTCGGAGTGTCGGAAGACCCGGGAGTCCAGGGGGCGAGAGGCGCCGATGTCCTGGCCCTTGCCTCCCTGATAACCCGGAGACGGATTTTTCTTGGGTGGAGGGACTTGGAGCCACCAAAACCAGGGGTGTGGGTGAGTTCCTACGGTGGACGAAAATTAAGTTTGTCTTAAGAGGGTCAGTCGACTTCTTCAAGGAGGACTGAGGTGTCAGCGGGGGTGATAAAGGGATTAAAACGGGGAAGGTAGGATGGAAGGAGGGGAATGGCAGTGGGTTGGGTATTGGTTAGCTAGTTATTTATTACAGTGATCCTGTTTATTATTGCTCTTGTTTTTGTTTGTATTTCCTGTTTATACAAATACCGTAATAATTTTTTTTAAAAACTTATAAAGGGTGGAAAAGCCGCAGGAGTGGATGGGATCCCAACACAGATTTTCAAACTTGGAGGAGAAGAGATCACCCATCATCTCCATCAGCTGTTCCTGAAAATCTGGGACAGAGAGGAAATTCCTGCCAATATGAGAGATGTTGTCATTGCCACCATCTTCAAGAATGGAGACAAAGCGTACTATGGGAACTACCAAGGAATCTCCCTACACTCCATCACTGGGAAGATCATTGCCCGAATCCTTGCTAACTGGCTTCTCCCAGTCTCTGAAGGCATCTTTCCTAAAAGGTAATACGACTTCTGACCAAACTGTGGAACTCCAGCGGAGTGAACTTCATCTTCAGGGTGGACGGAAAAGCTTTCAACCTCAACCGGTTGAAATCCAAGAAAAAACAACACTGACATCGCTCATGGAATTTCAGTATGCGGATGAGATCGCCATCTCCACTCCTCAGAAGAGAATTTCTAAGCCGTGCTTGTCACCTTCACGGAAGCATACTGAAGGAGCGGTCTCAGCCTTAACCTCATTTACCAACCCGCCCCCAGGGCAAAATTCGGTCTCTCCCTTCACCAAGATCAATGGAGAAACCTTACCAAATGTGGAATATGTCTAATACATGGGGAGCCACCTCTCATCTAAGACTGACATTGATGCGGAGATCCAACATCATATCCAATCCACGAGCGACTCCTCCGGACGCGGAAGAACGAGAGTCGTTGACGACCATGATATCTGTGCTGACACCAAAGTCCTCGAGTATAAGGCAGTCTTCCTCCCAACTCTTCTGTACGACTCAGAAACTTGGACTATGTATAGACGCCACCTCAAGTCCTGAAGAGGTACCATCAATGCTATCTGTGATAGTTTCTCCTCATCAGCTGGGAGCACAGGCGTACTAACATTAGCATCCGTGAAGGAACCAAGAGTACCAGCATGGAAGCCCATGATCACCTGAACCCAACTAGGCTGGGCCGGACCTGTGTTTAGGATGTCAGAGTCCGGATTGCCAAAGCAACTCTTCTTTGTCCAGCTGAAGGAAGTTCCCAAACAAGAGTAGGACAAATGAAGTACATCAAAGACACTCTGAAGACTTACCTCAAGACCAAATGCAATGTGTCCAAGTTTGCTGACGACACTAAGATGAGTGGTAAAGCAAAAAATGCAGAGGATACTGGAAGTCTGCAGAGGGATTTGGATAGGTTAAGTGAATGGGCTAGAGTCTGGCAGATGGAATACAATGTTAACAAATGTGAGGTTATCCATTTTGGTAGGAATAATAGCAAAAGGGATTATTATTTAAATGATAAAATATTAAAACATGCCACTGTGCAGAGAGATCTGGGTGTGCTAGTGCATGAGTCGCAAAAAGTTGGTTTACAGGTGCAACAGGTGATTCAGAAGGCAAATGGAGTTTTGTCCTTCATTGCTAGAGGGATGGAGTTTAAGACTAGGGAGGTTATGCTGCAATTGTATAACGTGTTAGTGAGGCCACACCTGGAGTATTGTGTTCAGTTTTGGCCTCCTTACCGGAGAAAGGACGTACTGGCGCTGGAGGGTATGCAGAGGAGATTCGCTAGGTTAATCCCAGAGTTGAAGGGGTTGGATTATGAAGAGAGGTTGAGTAGACTGGGACTGTACCCGTTGGAATTTAGAAGGATGCGGCAAGATCTTACAGAAACATATAAAATTATGAAGGGAATAGATAGGATAGATGCGGGCACATTGTTTCCACTGGCGGGTGAAAGCAGAACGAGGGGGCATAGCCTCAAAATAAGGGGAAGTAGATTTAGGACTGAGTTTAGGAGGAACTTCTTCACCCAAAGGGTTGTGAATCTATGGAATTCCTTGCCAAGTGAAGCAGTTGAGGCTCCTTCATTAAATGTTTTTAAGATAAAGATAGATAGTTTTTTGAAGAATAAAGGGATTAAGGGTTATGGTGTTTGGGCCGGAAAGTGGAGCTGAGTCCACAAAAGATCAGCCATGATCTCATTGAATGGCGGAGCAGGCTCAAGGGGCCAGGTGGCCTACTCCTGCTCCTAGTTCTTATGTTCTTACTAAATGCAGCACAGACGTCAACACCGTGGAATCCCTTTCTCGCGAGACTTACTTAGAGAAACCTAATGATTGAAGAGTCACGATTCTTCAAGGACACCCAATGGCAAAAGGAGGCCGGAAAAGGAGACTGAGAAAGGAATACCAGTGATCTAGGGTACAAGGACGAATCCTACCTCTCGGAAACACCTGCCAAGTGTGCGGTTGAAGATGCAGCTCTAGGATCGGGCTCATCAGCCATGCAAGAATCCACAGAGTCCATGACCAGTAAGGCGGTGTTTCTTAACTGGGCAATCATAGCGAGTTCTTGCCAAAGAAGAAGATGGTGACTGTTTATTTTTTGGTTTGAAACTGCACATTAATATTTGTGGTACAGAGTAATCACCCAAGGGATCGAGGTGGCATTTTTCACCAACCTTCTCCCCAAACTACCAAATGGTCTGCCCCTCCTAAATCTCATCTGATTCTAAATCTATTCAGTGGACCTCAAGAAGATCGACAGAAAAAGGATGTTCTGTGCCAAAATAGATGTTTTCACATATTTCACCCATTGCGACAACGCAGGGAGTTTGTTTTAGACATGATGGAGTAGGCTAATTGAAACAGTGGCACAAGCAGCATTTACAGCAACTAAACTTTGGACAGAGAAATTAGACTAAACTCACACAGCACAATGGGATAAATATAAGTATGATAGGAGAGCTGTCAGTATGAATTTGTCTTGAATTTTAAAATACTAATTTTCGTGTATATATGTCCCTGAAACACGATAAATGTAATCACATTTTTGTTATAACCTGCACAGGCCTTATGCGGTAGGGATGATTCACTACCACGTGAATTTTGCAGAAAATTAGCTCCCTGACAAGGGGTGGGGGGCCCTAAACTATGTTCGTTTTGTATAAATAGCTATCCAGTAAGACACCCACTAGAGACCCAGTAGGGAACTACTGGAGCTGTCCATAAAAGTACGCTTTGTTTTCTCTACAACCTTGTTACGGCCTCTTTGTTGCCCTTTACAAAAATTTAAACTTCTATTAATTAGAAAGATGATGCCAATGATAACTGTTTAAATTAAGTGAAAAGTCATGGGCGCGATTCTCCGCTCCCGCACCGGTTGGGAGAATCGCCTGGCGCGGGGGTGACGCCGTGCCAACGCCCTCCTGCGATGCACCCAAGCGGCGAGAACGGCCCCGTCGAGTTCTGCGCGGCGCAGGCCGGAGAATCGCCCGGGACACCCAAAATGGCGATTCCCCACTACACCCGCTATTTTCCGGCCCGGATGGGCCGAGCAACCTACCCAAAACAACGGCTTCCCGCCAGCGCCATCCACACCTGGTCTCTGCCGGCAGGAACAGCGCGTGAATGCTGGGGGGGGGGGCGGCCTGTGGGGGGGGGGGGGGGGGGCGTTCTTTCACCGGGGTTGCACTCAAAAGGGGTCTGGCCCCCGATCGGTGCCCACCGATCGGCGGGCCGGCCTCTCTGAAGGAGGACCTCCTTTCCTCCGCGCCCCGCAAGATCCATCCGACATCTTCTTGCAGGGCGGCCTCGGGGAGGACGGGAACCACGCATGCGCGGGTTGGCGCCGGCTGGCACCGGCCAACCTGCGCATGCGCGGGTGACGGCAGTTAGGCGGCGGATGACGTGGCGGCGCTTTTATGCGGCGCCAATGCCCGGTGCGCGCTGACGATGCTGCTTTAGCGACATGCCCCCCCCCCCGAGTTTCTCGCGGCCCCGATCCTAGCCCATGAATCGGTCGAAATCGGGGCCGTTTCGCGCTGTCGTGAACCTCAACAGCGTTGACGACGGCGTGGGCACTTAGTCGCGGGAGCAGAGAATCTCGTCCCATGTGCTTGAGAAATTATAATGTATCAAAATATGTCAACTTCAAAATGAGCTTCATTAGCAAACATCTAACATCATGAAGCAATACATGTAACAGATCATACATCCAACTCCCGAAACGTCACAATCTTACTTACTGTGATAATTGTGTAGTGGTTAGGGAAGGTTTTGGTTGGATACACTGGTATCATGTATGGAGCATGCACACCACAGGTTCCTGCCAAGAATCATAATAAATACAATAAACATTTTTTATTTGGTCATTCATATTTCACTGCAGGTAAGTTTATTGGCCAACATAAAGATGCAGTTCGGAAAGACATTTTAAACTCCCATGCAAGATTTGGGCCCATGGAATAGATACTGATGTATATACAAACATATAAAACAGGAGCAGAAGCAGGCCATTCGGCCCCTCGGATCTGCTCTGCCATTCAACAACGATTCCCTTGAATCTATCTTTGATTCCCTTGAATCTATCTACCTCTACCTTAAAAATATCCACTTCCACCTCCTTCTGAGGAAGAGAGTTCCAAAGTCGCACAACCTTGTAAGGGTAATAATTTCTCCTCATCTCTGTCCTAAAAGGCCGACTCCTAATTTTAAAACCGTTCCCCATAAGAGGAAACATCCTTTCAACAGTCACCTTGTCAAGACCATTCAGGATCTTATATGCTTCATTCAAGTCACCCCTCACTCTTCTAAACTCCAGTGGGAACAAGCCTAACCTGGCAACATTTCCTCATAAGACAACCTGCTCATTCCAGGTATTAATCTAGTAAACCTCCTTTAACCCTCCTCTAACACAATGACATCCTCCCTTAAATAAAGAGACCACAACTGCGCACAGTATTCGACAGTGGTCTCACCAATACCTTGTATAACTGAAGCATAACATCCTTACTTTTATGTGCAATTCCTCTCGGAATAAAGGCTAGCATTCCATTAGCCTTCTTGATTACATTCTGTACCAGCCCACTGACGTTTTGTGACTCATACCTGCGAATACATAGATCCCTCTGTACCTCGGAATTCTGCAGTCATTCTCCATGAAGTACTAGTCTGCTTTTTTATTCTTCCTGTCAAAGTGAACAACTTCACATTTTCCCACATCATACTCAATGGACTGAATTCTCCGAGCCTCTGAGCCAAAATCGTGTTTGGCACGGGGGCAGAGAATGGCCGTTTACCCAGAAATCAGGACCGGCGCCGCGGAAACGCTCAGGAGTCACTCGCACGCGATCTATGCGAGGCCTGCCCCCCCCATGATTCTCTGCGCAAAACTGGCCGAGTTCTTGACGACGGGGTTCTAACCATATATCAGCCGTTGGGAACCTCGGGTGGCGACTGCCGCGATGCTGGTGGGGAGCCGGGGGAATTGATCACCAGGGGGGGGGGGGGGGCGGGCCTCATGGATGGCCAGGGCAGCGATCGGGCGACACAGATCCGCGGGCTCGGGCGATCTCGGGGGGGGGGCCTACATTTCTGCTGTCGCTCCGCGGTCCCAGTCCGTCGCAGGCCGCCGCCGTGTGCATGTGCGGACTCCCGACCAGAAGTGAGGGGCCCCGTATCCAGAGCCAGAGCTGCGAGAAGCACTCCGGGGCCCTGCTAGCCCCCTGCAGGTAGGGGAATCGCTCAGGACTTTCTCAGGGGACATAGCCTCATTTTTGGAGAATCCAGCCCCTTCTGTCAGATTTTATCCCACTCGCTCAATCTATCTATATCCATCTGCAACCTCCCTATGTCCTTTTCACAACATACTCTCCTATCTATCTTTGTGTCATTGGCAAATATAGCTACCATGCCTTCACGCCCCTCATCTAAGTCACTGGTGTAAATTGTAAAATGTTGAGGCCCCAGCACAGACCCCATGCAGGATTCCACATGTCATGTCCTGTCAATCAAATGAAGAACTATTTGTGCATACTCTCTGTTCTCTGCCAGCCAGCCAATCTTCTATCCAAGCTAATATGTTACCCCCGTACAGCATAAGCTTTATTTTCCACAATAACCATTGATGTGGCACCTTATCAAATATGAAAGTGGATCAGCAATTAGCCCCTTGCTGGATAGCACTGCGTTAGAATGTTCACAGGGATATCCTTCTGTCAGTGATGTAACACAAAGCTCGCATTGGGAGTGCTATCTGAATATTTTTTTGCAAACTGATGTGGAAGATGAAGGGCTGGATTCTTCTGCTCCACCTGCCGCAAGAACGTCACCGACAAGCTGCGTACAATGGAGAACTCCATCGAACTCGGGCGGGGTTCTCCAGTCGCCCGACGGAAGGGGCCGGAGAATCCTGCCCAAAATTACATTTAAGGGGCGAGATTCTCCGACCCCCCGCCGGGTCGGAGAATCGCCGGGGACTGGCGTGAATCCCGCCCCCGCCGGTTGCCGAATTCTCCGGCACCGGATATTCGGCGGGGGCGGGAATCGCGCCGTGCCGGTTGGCGGGCCCACCCCCACGATTCTCCGGCCCCGATGGGCCGAAGTCCCGCCGCTAAAATGGCTGTCCCGCCGGCGTAGATTAAACCACCTACCTTACCGGCGGGACAAGGCAGCGCAGGCGGGCTCCGGGGTCCTGGGGGGGGCGCGGGGCGATCTGGCCCCGGGGGGGGGGCCACCGATCCATGAGCGGGCCTGTGCCGTGGGGGCACTCTTTCCCTTCCGCCTTCGCCAGGTCTCCACCATGGCGGAGGCGGAAGAGACTCCCTCCACTGCGCATGCGCGGGAATGCCGTCAGCGGCCGCTAACGCTCCCGCGCTTGCGCCGCCCGGAGATGTAATTTCCGCGCCAGCTGGCGGGGCACCAAAGGCCTTTTCCGCCAGCTGGCGGGGCGGAAATTCTTCCGGCGCGGGCCTAGCCCCTTAAGGTTGGGGCTCAGCCCCCCAAGATGCGGAGCATTCCGCATCTTTGGGGCGGCGTGATGCCCGACTGATTTGCGTCATTTTGGGCGCCAGTCGGCGGACACCGCGCCGATATCGGAGAATTTTGCCCCAGATGTCCAAATGGATAATAATAATTAATAATCTTTATTATTGTCACATGTAGGTTTACATTAACACTGCAATGGAGTTACTGCGAAAATGCCTTCGTCGCCACACTCTGGTGCCTGTTCGGGTAAACTGAGGGAGAATTCAGAATGTCCAATTCACCTAACTGTACGTCTTTCAGGTCAATAAATTGAGAGCAGTAACAAAAATAATGATCAATGTGAACAAGTTCAAACTTATCCAGAGGGTGAAGCCATGTAGGGCATGAAGTAGATGTCATTCAATAAGCAGATGTAAAATTATGAGATTCTGCAGAGGACAGTGTAGATTATGCACTAACAACTCATTGTTACAGCAGCAATATCATCTTGGGTGTGTGTGGGTGGATAGAATACAAACCTTTGGAAGTGTTTAAAGTTAGGAAAGTAATTTGCAAGGTACGGCAATTTAGATTATTTACTTCTAATAAAAGGTAACTTATCTTAGTAATTTCTTTATTTGGTTTTAGTAACATAGTAGCAATACTTAAGCAGAGATCAACTATTGCTCCATCTAACCTGCCCATCCAATGTCTCACAAAATATTTCATGCTGAGCAGCAACTCTCTGGTTCAAAACGATGACTTGATGATGGTGGAATAGTTGAATGATGCAGGATGAAAGTAGAGTGACTACTTCCAGGAGAAGGGGCATTCATCAACATGATGATTTGAGAAAAGTCACACAAAAACTGCAGGTTCAGGCACTGGAATTCTTTGCCATTCCGGTAATCTTCCCATTGGGATTTGCAACTGCCGAGACACATGTAATGGATACCTACACCATTGGAGAGCCACCTTGTCCAACCACGTGCCCACTCCTCCTGCTTCACTTTGGGTAGACAGAAGACTTAGGAATTAGGAGTAGAAGTAGGCAGTTTAGCCCTTCGAGCCTACTCCGCCATTCAATCAGATCATGGCTGATCTCTTCCTGGTCTCAAAGACACCTCCCTACCTGTTTCCCATAGACCTTTAACCTGTTTTGTTAATTAAAAATATATCTATCTCCCTCTTGAAACCTTTTAATGATTTAGACTCCACTGCACTATGGGGCAGCGAGTTCCACAAATTCACCACCCTCTGCGAGAAGTAGTGCCTCCTTATCTCAGTTTTAAATCTACCGCCTCTCAACCTACATCTGTGACCTCTCGTTCTAGATTGCTCCACAAGGGGGAACATTTGGTCCACATTTACTTTATCAATCCCTTTTTGTATTTTATATAGCTCGATCAGATCCCCTCTCGTCCTTCTAAACTTCAGTGAGTATAAGGCCAAACTGTTTAATCTCTCCTCATATGTCAATCCCTTCATCCCCGGAATCAATCTGGTGAACGTCCTCTGAACTTCCTCCAATGCTATCACACCCTTCCTCAAATAAAGAGACCAAAACTGGACACAATTGCAAAAATACTTCTCTACTTTTATACTCCAGTCCTTTTGCAATAGACGCTAACATCCATTTGCCTTTCTTATTACATTTTGTTCCTACATAAGGACTTTCTGCAATTCATGAACAAAGACACCTAGATCCCTCTGCCCAAACCTTGTACCTATCCACATTAAACTCCATCTGCCAAATTTTGCCCCAATCTCCTAGCCTAGCTATAGCCATCTGTAAAATCTGTACCTCTTCTTCACTGCCTGCCTATTTTAGTATCATCTGCAAATTTTGCTGTTACACTCTGTCCCTGCTTGCAGATCATTTTTACAGATTGTAAACAGTTGAGGTCTGAGGACTGAACCCTGTGGCACCCCACTAGTTACAGTTTGCCAGCCAGAGAAGGATTCATTTAGCCCAACCCTCTGCTTTCTGTCAGTCAGCCAATCCTCAATCCAATCTAGTATTCTACCCGCAACACCTTGCACTCTCACCTTCTGAATCAATCTTTTATGCGTCACCTTGTCAAACATCTTCTGGAAATGTAGATATACCAAATCCACAGGTTGCGCATTATCCACCTTGCTGGTTGTGTCCTCAAAGAACTCAAGCAAGTTTGTCAAGCATGACTTACCCTCATAAAGCCATGCTGACAATGGTGGATTGAGCTTTGTCTTTCCAAATGTTCAATCATCACCTCCAGCAACTTCCCACCACAGAGGTCAAGCTAGCCGGTCTATCGTTTCCTACATTTTGCTTATCTTCCTTTTTGAAGACGGGAGCTACATTAGTGTGCTTCCAATCCACTGGGACCTTTCCAGAATCTAGGGAATTTTGAAATATCATAACCAATACATCCACTATCTCTGCTGACATCTCCTTTAATTATTTCACCAGTATCGTCCTCTAAAGGGCCAACATTTACTTTCGCTATTCTAAGACGATAAAGACTCCTTCCCTCGAAAAACAGGACTTTGGTGATCTCCACGAGGTAGCAATGAATTGTAAACTGAGAATGTCAACAATGTTGCCATTGCAAACTGGAAGGATTTGTCTAGTGACTACCTCCTTTCTGAAGTGTAGCCATCATAGACACTGTGATTCAGTTGCATGGAAATTTAAAAAATTAAAGTGTAAGCAGAAGGTTAATGATGAGGCTAATTGTTACCAGATAATGAAAGAAAGGGACAGAGTATGTGAATGTCATATTACACCAGGGAATCCCATACCATTCAGAATAAAATTAATGAGTCAACAGCGTATAATGAGATAACGGGGTATGATTTGCCGATGATTACTGAGACCAGGGGCGAAATTCTCCGGTATCGGCGCGATGTCCGCCCAAAACGGTACAAATCAGTCGGGCATCGCGCCGCCCCAAAGGTGCGGAATGCTCCGCATCTTGGGGGGCCAAGCCCCAACTTTAAGGGGATAGGCCCGCGCCGGACTAATTTCCGCCCCGCCAGCTGGCGGAAAAGGCCTTTGGTGCCCAACCAGCTGGTGCGGAAATGACATCTCCGGGCAGCGCATGTGCGGGAGCGTTAGCGGGCGCTCACGGCATCCCCGCACATGCGCTGTGGAGGGAGTCTCTTCCGCCTCCGCCATGGTGGAGACCGTGGCGAAGGCAGAAGGAAAAGATGCCCCCACGGCACAGGCCCGCCCACGGATCGGTGGGCCCCGATCGCGGGCCAGGCCACCGTGGGGGCACCCCCCGGGGCCAGATCGCCCCGCGCCCCCCCCCCCCCCCCCAGGACCCCGGAGCCCGCCCGCGCCGCCTTGTCCCACCGGTAAGGTAGGTGGTTTAATCTACACCGGCGAGACAGGCATTTTAGCAGCGGGACTTCGGCCCATCCGGGCCGGAGAATCGCGGGGGGGGCCCCCCAACCGGCGCGGCGCGATTCCCGCCCCCGCTGAATATCCGGTGCCGGAGAATTCGGCAACCGGCGGGGGCGGGATTCACGCCAGCCCCCGGCGATTCTCCGACCCGGCGGGGGGTCGGAGAATCTCGCCCCAGGTCTGGGAGTTGAATATCCAAGGGTACTCAGTATTTCGGAAGGATTATCAAAAAGGAAAAGGAGGTGGTGTAACTTTGTTAGTAAAAGAATGGATCAATGCTGTAGTAAGAAATTATGTTGGCACTGGAGATTAAGACGTAGAATCAGTCTGGGCAGAAATAAGAAATAGCAAATGAAAGAAGTCCCGAGTGAGAGTAGTCTGTAGGTCTCCTAATATTAGTTCCACAATAGGACACAGTATAATCAGGAAACATTGGGAGCTGTAAGAAAGGCATGACAATAATCATGGGTGATTTTAATATGTATATAGATTTGATTAATCAAATTGGCAAGGGTAGTCTTGAGGGAGAGCTCATTGTGTGGATTAGAGATTGTTTCTTGGAACAATATGTCATCTAACCAACCAGGGAGCAGACTGTTTTGGATTTAGTATTGTGTAATGAGATGGGATTAATTAATATCTGGTAGTAAAGGATCTTCTAGGGAAGAGTGATCATTGCACGTTTGAATTTCAAATTCAGTTTGAGGGCAATAAACCTGAATCTCACACTAACGAAGGAAGTTACATAGTCTGAGGATAGATTTGGCCCGAGTGGACTGGGCAGAAATATTAAAAGGTAGGACAGTTGATGATGAACAGTGTCAGATATTTAAGGAGATATTCAATTCCTCCCCAAAAAATATATTCCAGAGAGAAGAAATGATTGTAAGGAGGAGGGGGGAAATGCATTCATGGCTAAGCAAGGTGTTTAAAGATACAAAAGAAAAGACAAAAACCATTTCGCAACAGCTAGTGGCAGGCTGGAGGATTGGGAATATTTTAAAGACAAATAGAGGGTAACTAAAAAAATAATAAAAAAGAGCAAAGGTAAATTATGAAAGAAATCTAGGGAAAAATGTAAAAAACAGATAGCCAAAGATTCTAAAAGTATATACAAAGAAAGAGAGTAGCCAAAGTTAATGTGGGTCCCTTAGATGTCAAAATTGGGAAGTTGTTAATGGAGAACACAGAAATGGCAGAGATACTAAACCAATATTTTGCCTCAGTTTTTACAGTGGAAGACACGAGAACCATCCCAATAATAACAAGTAATGCAGAGGTTGTGGAAAAGGAGGAACTTAAAACAATGGCCATCACTAGGGCAAAAGTATTGAGCAATCTATTGGGATTAAAGGCAGACAAATCCCCAGGGCCTGATGGCCTACATCCTAAGGTCTTAAAGGAAGTGGTAGCAGAGATAGTGGAGGCATTGATTATAATATTCCAAAATTTCCTGGATTCTGGAAAAGTTCCAGTGGATTGGAAAAATGCTAATGTAATACCCCAGTTCAAAAAGGGAGGAAGGCAGAAATGAGCAAACTATAGATCAGTTAGTTTAATGTCTGTTATTGGGAAACTGTTGGGAGTCCATTATTAAGGAAGTAGTAATGGAATATTTGGAAAGTCAAAACGCAATCCATTAGAGTCAGCATGGTTTCATGAGGGGTAAATCGTATTTGACTAATTTGCTGGAGTTCTCCGAAGAGGTAACATGCAAAGTGGATAAAGGGGTTCCTGTAGTTGGATTGTATCTGGACTTCCAGAAGGCATTTGATTATATGCCGCACAAAAGGTTAATACACAAGGTAAGATCACACCAGGTTGGGATAATATATTAGCGTGGATAGAGGATTGGCTAACCAACAGAAAGCAGTGAGTGGAAATAAATGGTTCTTTTACTGGTTGGCAAGCTGTGACTCGTGGTGTGTCACAGGTTTCCGTCCTACGGTCCCAACTATTTACAATATATATTAATGACATGGATGCAGGGATTGAATGTGGGAATGGGTGAGACCACATCTAGATTAATGCGTACAGTTTTGGTCCCCTTACTTGAGGAAGGATATAAATGCATTAGAGACAGTTCAGAGAAGATTCACGAGATTGATTCCAGAGATGAAGGACTTGTCTTCTGAAGAAAGATTGAGCAGTTTAGGCCTATACTCGCTGAAATTTCAAAGAATGAGAGGAGATCTAATTGAGCTATATAAGATGCTACGGATTGAAAGGATAGATGCTGAGCAGATGTTTCACCTTGTTGAACATTCTAGAATGAGAGGGCATAGGTTTAGGCTAAAGGGCAGATTTAAAACAGAAATGAGGAGGGATTATTTCACTCAAGGGGATTATTTCACTCAAAAGGTTGTGAATCTGTGGCATTCTCTACCCCAGAGTGCAGTGGACACTGGAATACTAAACAAATTTAAGGAGGAGGTAGATAGGTTTTTAAATAGTATACACGATTCGATTCCAGTCTTGAGTCATTGTCTGTATGGAGCTAGTACGATCTTTCCGTGTCTGTGTGGGTTTCATCCTGGTGGTCTAGTTTCCTCCCACAGTCCAAAGAAGTGCAGGTTAGGTGGACTGACCATGCAAAATTGCCCCTTAGTGTCCATAGATGTGTAGATTACATGGGGTTGTGGTGATGGGGCAGGGAAGTGGGCTTGGGGAGACTGCTTTCGGAGAATCGGTGCAGACACAATGGGCCAAATGGCCTCCTGCACGGTAGGGATTCTATGAATCTATGAAGGGTTATGGGGAGTGGGCAGGAAGGTGGAGATGAGATCAGCCAAGATCGTATTGAGTGGCGGAGAGGCTTGAGGGCTTTCATTACCTACTCCTGCTCCTAGTTCTTATGTTCTATGTTCCAGGCTGACGTGGAGGAGGGAGAAATGCTCCACGAATGCCTAGGCCCATCGTGGTTTTGAACATCTTAATAAAATCACCGCTTAACCTCCTTCTCTGAGGAGAACAACACCAGCTTTGCCAATCTATCACCATAACGGAAATTTCTCATAACGGAAATTTCTCATCCCTAGAACCACACTCCTACATCTTTCCTATATCCTCCTAAATGCCTTTACATCCTCCTGCCCAGAGTTGAACACAAAATTCCAGTTAAGGCCAAACTATTACTCCATTGCTTTTATATTTTTTGCCTCTATTTATAAATTTGTTCTTGTGATATTCAATAAACATTGCAAGTTAAGAGGGGTGGCACGGAGGCACAGTGGTTATCTATAAAGCCTTACAGCTCCAGGGACCTGGCTTCAATTCCAAGCCTTGGGTGATTGCCTGTGTGGAGTTTGAAAATGAAAATCGCTTATTGTCACAAGTAGGCTTCAAATGAAGTTACTGTGAAAAGCCCCTAGTCGCCACATTCCGGTGCCTGTTCGGGGAGGCTGGTACGGGAATTGAACCGTGCTGCTGGCCTGCCTTGGTCTGCTTTCAAAGCCAGCGATTTAGCCCTGTGCTAAACCAGCCCCTGGGGGAGTTTGCATCTTCCCCCCCGTGTCTGCATGGTTTTCCTCCCACAGTCCAAAGATGTGAAAGTTAGGTGGATTGACCATGATAAAATATTGCCCCTTAGTGTCCAAAGATGTGCAAATAAGATGGGGTAATGGGGATGAGGCAGGGGAATGGGCCTAGGAAGGTGCGCTTCCAGAAGGTCAGTGCGGACCCGATGAACCAAATAGCCTCCTTCTACACTGTAGTAATTCTATGGTTCTATGGAAGTGCTGATGTTTATAAGCACTAAGGTGGGATTTTCTGCACAACCCTTGTTTCGCGAAGGTGGCCCTCCATTGGTTGGTGGCGGGATCTTTTGGTCTTGACGTTGTTAACCCTGCGGTGGGGGTGCGCCATCAGTGGGGCGTGAAGATCCCACTGACATGAACAGCCGATAATTAAAGGTATATGATTCCTAAGATACTATCTTCCAGTCTGATAGATTTAAAATATATATATATATATATACTTGGTGCAGTCACGATAATTCATTCCATTTGTTGCCCATTTTCTTGACCATTATTTGGCTTCAGTGCAAGCACTGATGGCCAAGTTGAGAGTTTGAGCCATGGGAACCTTTGGAACATTTTGTCAAGACATTGTTTTAAAGAAATCATATTTGTCCCTCTTCCAGTTGGCGCTGATACACAATAAACATCAGCTTAAAGATTAAAATTAAAATCATCACCATTGTAATTAATTTTTGAGACGTAACTTGTTGTTGGCTGCCAGAAAGGTCTATGGATTAATGCATGACCAATAGAAGAACAGTTACATGGAATGGCTACTGAGCGTTTGCACAATGCAGAGACTTGCAGCAAGAGTACAAATTGAAGCTAATTTGTGGGAAGCAAGGAGCAAGGTTAAGCAATAACTATCAGAATACATTTGCATAAACAAAAGAGAATATATTTGTTCTTCTCCATTTTGATCCTACTTACTCAGTTTGTCTATAACAGGCACAGAACTCTTCCACTTCTTCAAATAATCAAATCTGAATCCATCTAATGAAAACAAGATGACAGGAGGCCGAGAATACCTGGAAAAATCAGAATGTTGGAAAGAAATTTAGGTTTCAATTGTTACAACTTTCTCAGAGAAACAAGTACGAAACGAACACTGAAAATTTTCTCTGGTGTTTTTATTTATGTATATCTCATGCATGAATTTATCGCTCAATGCCATCACGCACATTGTCAGTTCATGTTAATATCGCTCTCCAATACCCAGCATTCGCGTTGCTGCTGTTTCATGTTAATGTCCCTGTAGTCCTGAGTGTTTCAGCAGAGCTCTCATATTGCACCTGCAAGAGTCTGGAAAGCAGGCAACCTTGCGAGAATATTATGAGCCTCAGACAGATAGAAGCAGCCCAGATTTGTATTTATGCTAGGTTCAGGTGCATTGCTCTGTAAGTGGTCTCTAGTAGTCCTTTTAAACACCGTGGGTTAATCACTCACCACCTTGTACAGTATAGACAAAGTGCACCGTGCCAATTTGTAAACTGTGCAAAAAGCAGCTATCTCCTGAGCCAACTTGGTTGTCTGAATTGTTGTGGAATATAGATCATAGAATCCCTACAGTGCAGAAGGAGATCATTCGACTGATTAAGTCTACATTGACCCTCTGAAAGAGCACCCTACCCAGGCCTATTCCCCCGCCCTGTCCCAGTAACCCCATAACCCTACCTAATCTCTTAGGCACTAATGGGCAATTTAGCATGGCCAGTCTACCTAACCTGCACATCTCTGGACTGTGGGAGGAAACCAGAGTGCCCAGAGGAAACCCACGCATACATGGGGAGAAAGTGCAAACTCCACACAAAACAATCACCAAGGCCGGAATTAAACCCGGGTCCCTGGCGCTGTGAGGCAGCAGTGCTAACCACTTTGCCACCGTGCCGCCCATGGGTGAACTTGTTTCACGGGAAAATTTGTTAATTTTACCCATGAACGTCACTCGTAAAAAGCCAAAAATGAGGCAGTGATTATGAAGTGCTTTATGTTAAGAAAAGAAAGCAAAAATAAATTACACTGTGAATTACAGTGAGGTTAGATATTATAAAGCACCCTGAAGCAGTTGAACATACAGTGGATATCACTACAGTTCACGACTTGCCAGAATCAACAGTGAGAACAGTTAAAAAAACAATGATAAAAATAGAGTAAGCTGAAAACCTCCTTGGCTCAGAGTAGATTAAGTAGGAATAATCAGAGTGGAATCGTGATGGACATGGAAGAACCATACGGACTGAACTTCAAACTCAGCAATGCATGCCTCTTAGTTTAATGCTTAATTCAAGAAAAGGGGAGGAGTTTGTACAATAATCTTACAAATGACTGTGGTGAAAGTTCAAACATAGAACCATTTAGTGCTAGTCATGGGTGGTTTGTAAGGTGGTTTATAAGGTTTGTAAGGACGGCATGATAGCACAGTGGTTTGCACTGTTACCTCACAACGCCAGGGTCCCAGGTGCGATTCCCGGCTTGGGTCACTCCCGGTGCGGAGTTTGCACGTTCTCCATGTGTCTGCAGGGTTTTCTCCGGATGCTCCAGTTCCCTCCCACAAGTTTCCTCCTGAAAGACGTGCTGTTAAGTAACCTGGACATTCTGAATTGTCCCTCTGTGTACTCGAACAGGAGCCGGAATGTGGTGACCAGGGGATTTTCACAGTAACTTCATTGCAGTGTTAATGTAAGCTACTTGTGACAATAAAGATTATTATATATTATTTAAAAAAGCATGCTCACGTGCATAACATTGTTGTAAGTGGGGACGTTGCCAGTGCCGATGATAATGTTTTAATAGAGGACTTAACTGCTTTAAGTGAAATCATTGAAGTGGGTGGATGGACTTCTCAGCAAGTGTTTATTGTGAATAAGACTGGTTTATTCTGGAAAGGGATGGCTCCAGGACATACATTTCAAGAGGGGAACAAAAAGAGTGTATGCCAGCAAAGTATCTTCTGACATTGCTGCTTGGTGAAAATGCAGCACGTGATTGTAAAGTGAAGCCAACACTTGTGCACCCTTACAAACAGCCACGGCAATGAAGGGCTATTCAAAGAATAGGCCACCAGTTGTGTGGAGGGCAAACAAGAAAGTACAGGCAAACTCGAGCAATTTTTGAGCATTGGGTTACATCATATTTTTGTCTAGACGTTAAGGATTATTATTCAGTAAATTCAGGCAGCACGGTGGCGCAGTGGGTAGCACGCTGCCTCACGCAGCTGAGGTCCCAGGTTCGATTCTGGGTCACTCTCCGTGTGGAGTTTGCATATTCTCCCCGTGTTTGCGTGGGTTTCGCCCCCACAACCCAAAGATGTGCAGGGTAGGTGGATTGGCCACGCTAAATTGCCCCTTAATTGGAAAATTAATTGGGTACTCTAAATTTTTTTTTTTAAATTATTCAGCAAATTATCCTGCCAAAGAAAAAAAATTGCTCCTCCTCAACAATGCTCCTGGCCATCCTACGGCTCTTGATGATCTCAGTGCCAACCTCCAAGTGATCTTCCTACCACTTAACATCTCTCCATTTTGCAGCCTGTGGATCAAGGGGCAAGCATCAAGCATATTGCCACAGAAGAACCTTTGGGCAAGCCACAAGGCAACAGGAGGTGATGATGCTCCTGTGCTAAGGCGTTCTTGGAAGAACTGTAACAGTGAAAACATCTGTGCGGCATGGAATGAGGTAACCTCATCTAAACGAATGATGCATGGACAAAGTTATGGCGAGAATGTGTTCGAATCAAAGGCAATGTGCAGCCTATCGAGAAAATGCAAGACAATAGTAGAAATGGTCAAGAAAATTGGATTGGATGAGTTAAACTTGTCTCGGATGCAGAGGTGTACCCACCGAGAACCTGAAAGAAACGGAATAACAGAGGGCTAGAGAGGAAGGCTGGTGAGCAAGAAGCAGAGCCAACCAAAACATTTAGCTCAAAATCACTTAGTGATGCCTTGAAAAGCCTTGAAGATGCAATGGCCTGATAGAGGGCATATTTGGGGAGGTGGTGGCCCTGTGGTATTGTCGCTGGACTAGTAATCCAGAGCCCCAGTGTAATGATCTGGGGACCCGGGTTCGAATCCCACCATGGCAGATGGTGAAATTTAAATTCAATAAATTAACCGGACTTAAAAGTCTAAGGATGACCATTGTCGTAAAGGCCCATCTGGTTCACTATGGCCTTTAGGGGAGGAAATCTGCCATACTTACCTGGTCTGGCCTATATGTGACTCCAAACTCACAGTAATGTATTTGACCGCTACAAAGCACATAAAAAGGAATGAAACCGGAAAGACCACCCAGCATCGAACCAGAAAGGAAAAAGGCAAAGCCCTCCTTACGAACATCTGGGGGTTTGTACCAAAGTTGGGAGAGCTGTCTCACAGACTAGTTTAGCAACAGCCTGACATAGGCATACTCACAGAATCATATCTTGTGGAGACAAAGTCCCGTCTTCACATTGAGGATATCCTCCATCGTGTTATGTGGCACTACTTCGGTGCTAAATGGGATAGACTTTGGTCAGATCTAGTAAGTCAAGACTGGGCATCCATGAGGCGCTGTGGGCAATCAGCAGACTTGTACCCAACCACAATCTGCCACCTCATGGCCTGGCATATCCCCCACTCTACCATTGCCACCAAGCCAGGGGATCAACCCTGGTTCAATGAAGAATGCAGGAGTGCATGCCAGGAGCAACACCAGGCATACCTCAAAATGAGGTGTCAACCTGGTGAAGCTACTACATAGAGATACTTGTTTGCCAAACAGCTCTTTTGTCACTGTCCGTGTGGAGTTTGCACATTGTTCGTGTGGAGTTTGCACATTCTCCCCGTGTTTGCGTAGGTTTCGCCCCCCACAACCCAAAGATGTAGTAAGTAATAGACAGAGCTAAGCAATTCCACAACAAACACATCAGATTTAAGCTCTGTAGTCCTGCCACATCCAGCCGTGAATGGTGGTGGACAATTGAACAACTCGCTGGAAAAGGAGGCTCCACAAATATCCCCATCCTCAATGATGGAGGAGCCAGCATGTTTCTGCAAAAGACAAGACTGAGGCATTCGTAACAATCTTCAGCCAGAAGTGCCGAGTGGATGATCCATCTCTGTCTCCTCCAGAGGTCCCCAGCATCACAGATGTCAGTCTTCAGCCAATACGATTCACTCCACGTGATGTCAAGAAATGACTGAAGTCTTTGGATATTGCAAAGACTATGGGCCCTGACAATATTCTGGCAATAGAAGACTTGTGCTCCAGAACTTTGCACCCCTAGCCAAGCTGTTCCAGTACAGCTATAATACTGGCATCTACCCAGCAATGTGGAAAATTGCCCAGGTGTGTCATATACACAAGAAACAGGACAAATCCAACCCAGCCAATTACCGTCCTATCAGTCTACTTTCCATCATCTGCAAACTGATGGAAGAAGTCATCAACAGTGCCATCAAGCAGCACTTACTCAGCAATAACCTGCTCACGGACGCTCAGTTTGGTTTCCGCCAGGGTCGCTTAGCACCTGACCACATTACAGCCTTGGTTCAAACTTGGGCAAAAGAGCTGAATGCCAGAGGCGAGGTGAGAGTGACTACCCTTGACATCAAAGCAACATTTGGCCGAGTATGGCATCAAGGAGCCCTAGCTAAACTGTAGTCAATGAGAATCAGGGGGGCAACTCTCTGCTGGTTGGAGTCTACCATCTAAAGGACAAGAGCAGCAAAGATTTGGGAACCCCACCACCTGGATGTTCCCCTCCACAAACATTCAATCCCTTCACTACCGACAAATTGTGGCAGCTGTATGTACCATCTACAAGATGGACTGCAGATTCCTAAGGCAGCACCTTCCAAACCCACGGCCACTACCATCTGGAAGGACAAGATCAGCAGATATCTCGGAGCCCCACTACCTGGAGGTTCCCCTCCAAGTTACTCACCACGCTGACTTCAAAATATATTGCTGTTCCTTCACTGTCCCTGGGTCTAAATCCAGAACTACCTCCCCCTAACAGCACTGTTGGTGTACCTACTCCGCAAGGACTGCAGCGGTTCAAGAAGGCAACTCACCACCATAGGGGTTGGTTTAGCACAGGGCTAAATTGTTGGCTTTTAAAGCAGACCCAGACAGGCCAGCAGCGCGGGTTCAATTCCCGTACCAGCCTCCCTGAACAGGCGTCGGAATGTGACGACTGGGGGCTTTTCACAGTAACTTCATTTGAAGCCTACTTGTGACAATAAGCGATTTTCATTTCATTTCATTTTCATTTCTGAAGGGCAACGAGGGATGGGCAATAAATGCTGGTCAACCAGCGATGCCCACATCCCGTGAATGAATTTTTTTTTAATTTCAAGAATGAACAGAAGCAGCAACAATGCAGTTAGCTAATGCAGAGAGCTCTATAGAGAAAAGAAAAAGTGAAGCTGTCACTCAGAATATTCTTTAAACGCCCTTCAAATGATGCTGCGAAGATTCCTACTAATACTCCTCAAAAAACTCTTCTAATAGCCCTCCCAAACAATCCTCCCAACATCCATTAGTGACGGGAGTCCTGGCTGATGCTTACTCTCATAACTGAGCAACATTGAGGTAAAATGAATCACTTCTCCCCGAAGTGAATGACTAGGGAAAGAGTAGGACCAGTCAAGGACAGGGATGGGAAGTTGTGTGTGGAGTCTGAAGAGATAGGCGAGATACTAAATGAATATTTTTTGTCAGTATTCACTCAGGAAAAAGATAATGTTGTGGAGGAGAATGCTGAGCTCCAGGTAAATAGATTAGATGGCATTGAGGTACGTAGGGAAGAGGTGTTGGCAATTCTGGACAGGCTGAAAATAGATAAGTCCCCGGGACCTGATGGGATTTATCCTAGGATTCTCTGGGAGGCCAGGGAAGAGATTGCTGGACCATTGGCTTTGATTTTTATGTCATCATTGGCTACAGGAATAGTGCCAGAGGACTGGAGGATAGCAAATGTGGTCCCTTTGTTCAAAAAGGGGAGCAGAGACAACCCCGGCAACTATAGACCGGTGAGCCTCACGTCTGTAGTGGGTAAAGTCTTGGAGGGGATTATAAGAGACAAGATTTATAATCATCTAGATAGGAATAACATGATCAGGGATAGTCAGCATGGCTTTGTGAAGGGTAGGTCATGCCTCACAAACCTTATCGAGTTGTTTGAGAAGGTGACTGAACAGGTAGACGAGGGTAGAGCAGTTGACGTGGTGTATATGGATTTCAGCAAAGCGTTTGATAAGGTTCCCCACGGTAGGCTATTGCAGAAAATACGGAGGCTGGGGATTGAGGGTGATTTAGAGATGTGGATCAGAAATTGGCTAGCTGAAAGAAGACAGAGGGTGGTGGTTGATGGGAAATGTTCAGAATGGAGTTCAGTCACAAGTGGAGTACCACAAGGATCTGTTCTGGGGCCGTTGCTGTTTGTCATTTTTATCAATGACCTAGAGGAAGGCGCAGTAAATTTGCAGACGATACTAAAGTCGGTGGTGTTGTCGATAGTGTGGAAGGAAGTAGCAGGTTACAGAGGGATATAGATAAGCTGCAGAGCTGGGCTGAGAGGTGGCAAATGGAGTTTAATGTAGAGGAGTGTGAGGTGATTCACTTTGGAAGGAATAACAGGAATGCGGAATATTTGGCTCATGGTAAAGTTCTTGGAAGTGTGGATGAGCAGAGGGATCTAGGTGTCCATGTACATAGATCCCTGAAAGTTGCCACCCAGGTTGATAGGGTGGTGAAGAAGGCCTATGGAGTGTTGGCCTTTATTGGTAGAGGGATTGAGTTCCGGAGTCAGGAGGTCATGTTGCAGCTGTACAGAACTCTGGTACGGCCACATTTGGAGTATTGCGTACAGTTCTGGTCACCGCATTATAGGAAGGACGTGGAGGCTTTGGAGCGGGTGTAGAGGAGATTTACCAGGATGTTGCCTGGTATGGAGGGAAAATCTTATGAGGAAAGGCTGATGGACTTGAGGTTGTTTTCGTTGGAGAGAAGAAGGTTAAGAGGAGACTTAATAGAGGCATACAAAATGATCAGGGGGTTGGATAGGGTGGACAGTGAGAGCCTTCTCCCGCGGATGGAAATGGCTGGCACGAGGGGACATAACTTTAAACTGAGGGGTAATAGATATAGGACAGAGGTCAGAGGTAGGTTCTTTACGCAAAGAGTAGTGAGGCCGTGGAATGCCCTACCTGCTACAGTAGTGAACTCGCCAACATTGAGGGCATTTAAAAGTTTATTGGATAAACATATGGATGATAATGGTATAGTGTAGGTTAGATGGCTTTTTGTTTCGGTGCAACATCGTGGGCCGAAGGGCCTGTACTGCGCTGTATTGTTCTATGTTCTATGTTCTAACTGTGATCTGATAGGTATGACCAGGGATCGAGCTATTTCATTTTCCCTTTTTTTTAAATTTGGAGTACCCAATTAATTTTTCCAATTAAGGGACAATTTAACATGGCCAATCCACCTACCCTGCACATCTTTGGGTTGTGGGGGCGAAACCCACGCAAACACGGGGAGAATGTGCAAAGTCCACACGAACAGTGACCCAGAGCTGGGATCGAACCTGGGACCTCAGCGCTTGAGGCTGCAGTGCTACCACTGCGCCACCGTGCTGCCCTTTCATTTTCCCTTTTAATTCTTTCTGGGTGATCCTCAGGCCGGATTCTCTGGGTGGTGGAGCCTCCCGTTCCACAAGAAAAGTCACCTTAAAACACATGTCTACTCCGGGAGGCTGCCCTCCAGCTATTAAATGCACTGGGAAGCAATATTTGACTCGAGGTAGGCTTTCTGCCCCCACCTGAGGAGAAAGTCCTACCTCTGAGTGCTGCCAGTCAATATCTTTGGCCATAAGACCAGAAGACTGAGGAGCAGAATTAGGCCACTCAGTCCATCGAGTCTGCTCCGCCATTCAATCATGGCTGATATTTTCTCATCCCCATTCTCCTGGCTTCTACCCATAACCCCTGATCCCTTTATTAATCAAGAACCTATCTAACTCTGTCTTAACGACACTCAATGAATTAGCCTCCACGGTCTTCTGAGGTACAGATTCACCACCCTCTCTGTCCTCCACATCTCTGTCTGAAATGGAATTGTACAGGCCCCTTTGCGGCTGCAAAGCTGCTTTAGTCTGAAATTGTGTCCTCTGGTTCTAGTTTTTCCTACAAGTGGAAACATCCTCTCCACGTCTACTCTGTCCAGGCCTCGCAGTATCCTGTAAGTTTCAATAAGATCCCCCCTCATCTTTCTAAACTCCAACAAGTACAGACCCAGCGTCCTCAATCGTTCCTCATACGACAAGCTTTTCATTCCATGGATCATTCTTGTGAACCTCCTCTGGACCCTTTCCAAGGCCAGCACATCCTTCCTTAGATGCGGGGCCTAATACGGCTCACAATACTGCTAACGGGGTCTGACCAAAGCCTTATCAGCCTCAGAAGTATATCTCTGGTCTTGTATTCTAGTCCTCTCGACAGGAATGCATTGCATTTCCCTTCGTAACTGCCGACTGAACCTGCACCTAAGCTCTCTAGTCGCAGCAGTGCCAGCAAGAACTGTGGCCACAACAGGAACTGCAACAGTCCCTAAAGAAGAACCAGGAGCCAGAGGACTAAAGTTGGGGGTGTCTCAACATGGCCAGGATCAGAGACAAAGGGGCGTGTGTGACATGAGGCAAGGGGTGTACAGGCCGGTAGGATATCTGGGTTGTGGGTCGGGGCAGTCCTTGTGGGAGGAACTTCCTTTCATAAAAGGGAGCCCATGAAGGAAACACTCTCCCTTTCCTTTCCTGCCCAAGGAACTTGCAGGATTACCTTTTTTGCCCATCGCTGACCTCATCCTGCCAGTGTAAATTTGCAGCCGGGCAGGAAATGATCCTTAAGTGTACATTAATTGGCTTCTTGAGAGCTTCAATTGGCACAAGGGCAAACATAATACCTGAGGTTTGTGCACTGCCCATTAAATTGCAGACTGGTAGGTGGCAGGAAAGGAACCCATGGAATTTTAAAGGCCCCTTCACGCCTGCAACCTTAAAATTCCGCCTACAATTCAACAGCCATAGGTCAAGATAAGAGAAGTGTCAGAATCATTCATCCTCCTCTCCCTCTGCATCGGGCAGTAATTAATCTCTCCACAGCATCTTCCTTAATGGCCCAGCCAAGATATTGTGCAAGATTCTCCATAGCCCCGTGCCGTATTCCCGTTTGACGTGGGGGCGGAGAATCGACTTTTACGCCCACATCGGGCCCGGCGCCGCTCCTGTGATTCTCGGAGAATCGCTCGCCCGCGAATCACGACACGCGGCTGATGGGCCATTGCCAGAGGCTCTCCCAGCGATACTCTGGTCCCGACCTGCCGAGTTCCTGCTGCCGTGGGCAGGTCGGGACTCATGCGCGGTGGCTGCGGACTCAGTCCACAGCCACCCTGGTGGGTGGGGGGGCGGGGATATCAAGCACCGGAGGGGGGGGCCTTATGGGCGGCTGGGGCAGCAATCAGGTGGGTCAGATGAAGCGACGCGGGGCTGATCGGTGGACCTTGTTTCTTGGTCCTGGTCCGTAGTCCGAGTCCACCATTGTGCTCGGTGAGGCCACCGGAGGCCGCCGCTGTGCGCATGTGCAGACTCGAAACCGGAGGTACGGGGGCCCACATCCGCAGCTAAAGCTGCAGGAATCACACCAGGTCCCTGCCAGCCCCCTGATGGTAAACAACCACCACAAGTGAGAGAAGACGGACGGTGGGATGTCTGAGCTGAGATTCCGAACTCCTGCCGCTTGCAGGGGAGGAGCGGGAGCAGGCTCTATATGTTTTTCAGGAAAGTCTGGAGTGAAACGCCAGCGTTTTTACGCCAGCGTGGGGACACAGCCCATTTTTGGAGAATCCAGTCCATTGAGTTCAGCACCTAAGCCTTGAGGCAGGCCATCAAAATATGCACGTACTGCAAGATAGAGATAGCCAAACTTATAAAATGTTGTTCATTAGATTGCTCCGAATCAGGCTTCATGAGCTCCCTATAAATTGACCTCCAATATTTAATCTGTCAGAAATGTACGAGTCCTACCCTTCTGGACACTGGGGTATGTCATCATCTTCACAGTCATCCTGCAGCCAGCTTTTTTCACCTATGAAAAAATATATAAAAGTAAACAATTTAGGAGATTCCATAAATGTATTTCTGAAAATAAGATCTTTCTCAGACAAACATATCTCTGCACTATTAAGCTCAACAATGATTTGCACCAAACAATTCCTGTTCATTATTGAAATAGAATCACTTAAGTTTAACCATTATGGTAAAAATTAAATTATATGTAATCACCGATACATGACAGGATGTTTCAGATAGCGATTAGAAAGAATACTTTAATTTAGAAAATATTTCAATCTTGCCATCAAATATCACAGTGTATCCATTGTCCTTTCACAGAACGGTTTTATCTGACTTGTCTCCTTCTCATCTAATCTACTGCCGTTTAACTTTCCACCTACTGCTGAAGCAGGAAGAAGATCGCAACACTGTTTTAAAACAAGGTAATAGCATCAGCATATTTACAACACACAATCATTTCTGTGCAGATATACAGAAATAATTATTCCATGGAATTACTTAAGATGGAATTCTGAAAACACTTTGGGGGCGATTCTCCGATATTGAGGCCAAGTGCTCGCGCCGTCGTGAACGCCGTTTCACGACGGCGCAAACAGGGCCCGGACACAACCTATTCTGGCCTCCACAGGGGGCCAGCACGGCGCTGGAGTGGTTCACTCCGCTCCAGCGTCCTTACGCAGCGCCAAATGGGCGCCGCGCCAACCCGCGCATGCACGGGGAACGCCTTATGCACACCGGCCCCTCACCAACATGGAGCCGGTGTTTTGGAGCCGCATATGGAAGGAGGTAGGCCCGGTGGGGGAGGCCGGCCCACCGATCGGTGGGCCCCGATCGCGGGCCAGACCCCATCGGAGGCCACCCCGGTGAAGGAGCCCCCCCCCCCCCCACACTGCTATGAAGTTACTGTGAAAAGCCCTTCGTCGCCATACTCCGGCGTCTGTTCAGGTACACAGAGGGAGAATTCAGAAAGTCCAATTCACTTCACAGCACGTCTTTTGGGACTTGTGGGAGGAAACCAGAGCACCCGAAGGAAACCCACACAGACACGGGGAGAACGTGCAGACTCCGCACAGACAGTGACCCAAGCTGGGAATCGAACATGGGACCCTGGAGCAGTGAAGCAACAGTGCTACCCACTGTGCTACCGTGCCGCCCGTGGCTTCAGTGATGTCATTGTGTGGGTGGAGCTGGGCTGTTGCTCGGTGAGTGGATCTGTGAGTTTTTACTTTCGCTTTGAGTTTGAACTGGTTGAAAGAGGTGTCTCTCTATCTACATTTTAAAAGCTGTTTCCAGACTGCTTGAAAACTTAAAAGAGATAATTGCTTTCTGGAAGGAATTGAAACCTGCTGTTTGAAAATAGGAACAGAGTATCAATAGCAAGTCTTATACCAGTGAGAATGCCGTGTGCTGGGCCACACCTTTGAAAAGGGGTTCCTGGTTTCACTTGGATTTTGTTATTGAATTGGCACTGAAAAATAAACAAAAACCACACCATCACAATCATCTTGATTGCCTGATTCGCCAACGACAATGGAAGACCCTCCCATCTTGTCAAGTCCGCTTTCACCCTCCCCACCAAACTAGTAAAATTATAGTTACGGAGCCCCCTCCCCCCCCAATCCCGTGCCATCTGCACCCCCAAGTATCTAAAGTGGGTCACTGCCCTACGGAACGGCAGCCCCCTCCCCATCCCCACCTTCACCCCCGGTCGGGACACCACAAAATATTTGTTTTTGTCCAAATTTAGCTGATACCCCGAAAAAGACCCAAACACTCGGAGCAGCTTCGTTATACCTCCCATCGACGCACTTGGTTCCGACATGTACAACAACAAATTGTCTGCGCACAAAGATACGCTAAGTTCTAACCCCCCCCCCCCAACCCCCTGCACTATCCCCAGTCACATCCCCAAACTCCTCAACGCGATGGCCAAACGCTCAATCGGAAGCGCAAACAACAAGGGGGGGCAGTCCCTCGGTGTAGAGCAAAATACCCTGAACCCGTACTATTCATGCGGGCACTTGTCCTCGGCTCCCTGTATTGTAATCGTACTGTTATGGGCCAGGGTTTAGAAAACTCCAAAGTATATTATGGAGTTCACCTGACCTACAACCGTTTATTGAATGTGGCTAGGATGGGCACAAGAGCCTGCCTTTCAGCTGTTATTCAACAGAGTTCTTAGTCGCTTTTAATCAAAAAACAAGCTTTATTCTATGAATTTAGTTAACATTTGTATAAACACACACAGTAAGAATTTTTATCAACTACAAACATAAGGACCCCACACAGCTATAGTAATCTCTGTATAACCCTTAATGAATTCCCCCTTAACTGTTCCAAACAAAGAACAAACAAAGAACAAAGAAATGTACAGCACAGGAACAGGCCCTTCGGCCCTCCAAGCCCGTGCCGACCATGCTGCCCGACTAAACTACAATCTTCTACACTTCCTGGGTCCGTACCCTTCTATTCCCATCCTATTCATATATTTGTCAAGATGCCCCTTAAATGTCCCTATCGTCCCTGCTTCCACTATCTCCTCCGGTAGCGAGTTCCAGGCATCCACTACCCTCTGCGTAAAAAACTTGCCTCGTACATCTACTCTAAACCTTGCCCCTCTCACCTTAAACCTATGCCCCCTAGTAATTGACCCCTCTACCCTGGGGAAAAGCCTCTGACTATCCACTCTGTCTATGCCCCTCATAATTTTGTATACCTCCATCAGGTCTCCCCTCAACCTCCTTCGTTCCAGTGAGAACAAACCGAGTTTATTCAATCGCTCCTCATAGCTAATGCCCTCCATACCAGGCAACATTCTGGTAAATCTCTTCTGCACCCTCTCTAAAGCCTCCACATCCTTCTGGTAGTGTGGCGACCAGAATTGAACACTATACTCCAAGTGTGGCCTAACTAAGGTTCTATACAGCTGCAACATGACTTGCCAATTCTTATACTCAATGCCCCGGCCAATGAAGGCAAGCATGCCGTATGCCTTCTTGACTACCTTCTCCACCTGTGTTGCCCCTTTCAATGACCTGTGGACCTGTACTCCTAGATCTCTCTGACTTTCAATACTCTTGAGGGTTCTACCATTCACTGTATATTCCCTACCTGCATTAGACCTTCCAAAATGCATTACCTCACATTTGTCTGGATTAAACTCCATCTGCCATCTCTCCGCCCAAGTCTCCAAACAATCTAAATCCTGCTGTATCCTCTGACAGTCCTCATCGCTATCTGCAATTCCACTAACCTTTGTGTCGTCTGCAAACTTACTAATCAGACCAGTTACATTTTCCTCCAAAGGCGTTTTTTAAGGAGGTGGAGGGGATAATTACCTTGTTTATTGGCCGGGGGGGGGGGGGGTAGCTAAGATTAGGAAGGTGCTGTTACGGAACTTCCGGGTGCGGCGATGACCAGCTGAGTCGCACGTTTCGGCAGCTCCCGGTGAAACGGACTTTTGGGCTCTTGATAGGAGCCCCAACGGCAATTTTGACGGCTAAAAACACTGTGCGGTAAACCAGAAGGGAATCCCCCCTGGATACGGATGGAAAAAGGAGGAGAAAGTGGCCGGATTGCAGTGGATCCTTTAGAACAGCGGCAAGGAAGGCAAGCAAAAACCAAGATGGCGTCGGAAGGTGGCAGTTTAACATGGGGCCCTGAACAACAAGAGTTCTTGAAATGCTGTGTGGAAGAGCTCAAAAAGGAAATGAAGAAAGAGCTGTTGGCCCCGATACTACAGGCGATCGAAGGGCTAAAGGAGGAACAAAAGACCCAGGAGAGGGAGCTTCGGGTCGTGAAGGCAAAGGCAGCCGAGAATGAGGACGACATACAGGGCCTGGTGGTGAAGACGGAGACGCATGAGGCACATCAGAAACAATGTGTGGAAAGGTTGGAGGCACTGGAGAACAACGCAAGGAGGAACAACCTGAGGATTCTTGGTCTTCCTGAAGGTGTGGAGGGAGCGGACGTCGGGGCATATGTGAGCACGATGCTGCACTCGTTAATGGGAGCGGAGGCCCCGGCGGGTCCGTTGGAGGTGGAGGGAGCATACCGAGTGATGGCGCGAGGGCCGAAAGCAGGAGAAATTCCCAGAGCCATAGTGGTGAGATTCCTCCGTTTTAAGGATAGAGAAATGGTCCTTAGATGGGCAAAGAAAACTCGGAGCAGTAAATGGGAGAACGCGGTGATCCGCGTTTATCAAGACTGGAGTGCGGAGGTGGCGAGAAGGAGGGCGAGCTTTAATCGGGCCAAGGCGGTGCTTCATAAAAAGATAAAATTTGGAATGCTGCAACCGGCAAGACTGTGGGTCACATATCGAGGGAGGCACCACTACTTTGAGACGGCGGATGAAGCGTGGACTTTTATTGTGGAAGAAAAACTGGAATGAGCGGGTTATTAAAAAGAACGTTTGAACAGAGTGGTGGGGCAAATGTGGGGGGCAAAGAGGGGGGTTAAAAAGGGGGGAAAGAGGAGTTTTATGTACTAATCCTGCGATGTGGTAACTTTTCTCTCTCCCACAGGTGGCGATGGGGGGAGGAGGGGAGGTGGAGGAGATGGGGCGTTGGCCATTGGGGGCGGGGCCAAGGGAGAAGCGCGGGCTTGGTTCCCGCGCTATGATAATCATGGCGGGAATAGAGAAGCAGGAAGGAGGGGGCGTCGCACGGTGCGAGCCGAGGTCGGCCAGAGTTTGCTGACTTCTGGGAGCAACATGGGGGGAGTAATTACGCTAGCGGGGGATCTAGCGGGGGGGGGGGGGGGTGGGAGGGGGGAATTACTGGGTTGCTGCTGCTGGGGAGAGGGGGAGCTGGTATGGGAGGGGATGGGCGGGGGGGCACCGCCTGGGGGAGATACAGCTGCGTGGGAACCGGGTGAGGAGCTGGAAAAAGGTGATGGCTAATCGACGGGGGGGGGGGGTAGGAAGCCCCCCAACCCGGCTGATCACGTGGAACGTGAGAGGGCTGAACGGGCCGATAAAGAAGGCACGGGTACTCGCACACCTTAAGAAACTTAAGGCAGATGTGGTTATGTTACAGGAAACGCACCTGAAACTGATAGACCAGGTTAGGCTACGCAAAGGATGGGTGGGGCAGGTGTTCCATTCGGGGCTAGATGCGAAAAACAGGGGGGTGGCTATATTAGTGGGGAAGCGGGTAATGTTCGAGGCAAAGACTATAGTGGCGGATAAGGGGGGCAGATACGTGATGGTGAGTGGCAAACTACAGAGGGGACGGTGGTTTTGGTAAACGTATATGCCCCGAACTGGGATGATGCCAATTTTATGAGGCAGATGCTAGGATGCATTCCGGACCTAGAGATGGGAAAGCTGATAATGGGGGGAGATTTTAATACGGTGTTGGAACCAGGGCTGGATAGGTCGAAGTCCAGGACTGGAAGGAGGCCGGCAGCAGCCAAGGTACTTAAAGATTTTATGGAGCAGATGGGAGGTGTAGACCCGTGGAGATTTAGCAGACCTAGGAGTAAGGAGTTCTCGTTTTTCTCCTATGTCCATAAAGTCTACTCGCGAATAGACTTTTTTGTGCTGGGAAGGGCGTTGATCCCGAAGGTGAGGGGAACGGAGTATACGGCTATAGCCATTTCGGATCACGCTCCACACTGGGTAGACTTGGAGATAGGGGAGGAAACAGGAGGGCGCCCACCCTGGAGAATGGACATGGGACTAATGGCAGATGAGGGGGTGTGTCTAAGGGTGAGGGGGTGCATTGAAAAGTACTTGGAACTCAATGATAATGGGGAGGTCCAGGTGGGAGTGGTCTGGGAGGCGTTGAAGGCGGTGGTTAGAGGGGAGCTGATATCAATAAGGGCACATAAAGGGAAGCAGGAGAGTAAGGAACGGGAGCGGTTGCTGCAAGAACTTTTGAGGGTGGACAGACAATATGCGGAAGCACCGGAGGAGGGACTGTACAGGGAAAGGCAAAGGCTACATGTAGAATTTGACTTGCTGACTACGGGCACTGCAGAGGCACAATGGAGGAAGGCACAGGGTGTACAGTACGAATATGGGGAGAAGGCGAGCAGGTTGTTGGCACACCAATTGAGGAAAAGGGGAGCAGCGAGGGAAATAGGGGGAGTGAGGGATGAGGAAGGAGAGATGGAGCGGGGAGCGGAGAGAGTGAATGGAGTGTTCAAGACATTTTATAAAAAATTATATGAAGCTCAACCCCCGGATGGGAGGGAGAGAATGATGGGCTTCTTGGATCGGCTGGAATTTCCCAAGGTGGAAGAGCAGGAAAGGGTGGGACTGGAAGCACAGATCGAGGTAGAAGAAGTGGTGAAAGGAATTAGGAGCATGCAGGCGGGAAAGGCCCCGGGACCGGATGGATTCCCAGTCGAATTCTATAGAAAATATGTGGACTTGCTCGCCCCGGTATTGACGAGGACCTTTAATGAGGCAAAGGAAAGGGGACAACTGCCCCCGACTATGTCTGAAGCAACGATATCGCTTCTCTTAAATAAGGAAAAGGACCCGCTACAATGCGGGTCCTATAGACCTATTTCCCTCCTAAATGTAGATGCCAAGATCCTGGCCAAGGTAATGGCAATGAGAATAGAGGAATGTGTCCCGGGGGTGGTCCACGAGGACCAAACTGGGTTTGTGAAGGGGAGACAGCTGAACACGAATATACGGAGGCTGTTAGGGGTAATGATGATGGCCCCACCAGAGGGGGAAACGGAGATAGTAGTGGCGATGGATGCCGAGAAAGCATTTGATAGAGTGGAGTGGGATTATTTGTGGCAGGTGTTGAGGAGATTTGGTTTTGGAGAGGGGTATGTTAGATGGGTGCAGCTGTTATATAGGGCCCCAATGGCGAGCGTGGTCACGAATGGACGGGGATCTGCATATTTTCGGCTCCATAGAGGGACAAGGCAGGGATGCCCTCTGTCCCCATTATTGTTTGCACTGGCGATTGAGCCCCTGGCGATAGCGTTGAGGGGTTCCAAGAAGTGGAGGGGAGTACTTAGAGGAGGAGAAGAACACCGGGTATCTTTGTATGCGGACGATTTGCTACTATACGTGGCAGACCCGGCGGAGGGGATGCCAGAAATAATGCGGATACTTGGGGTGTTTGGGGATTTTTCAGGGTATAAATTGAACATGGGGAAAAGTGAGTTGTTTGTGGTGCATCCAGGGGAGCAGAGTAGAGAAATAGTGGACCTACCGTTGAGGAAGGTAACAAGGGACTTTCGTTACCTGGGGATCCAGATAGCCAAGAATTGGGGCACATTGCATAGATTAAATTTAACGCGGTTGGTGGAACAAATGGAGGAGGATTTCAAGAGATGGGATATGGTATCCCTGTCACTGGCAGGGAGGGTGCAGGCGGTTAAGATGGTGGTCCTCCCAAGATTCCTCTTTGTGTTTCAGTGCCTCCCGGTGGTGATCACGAAGGCTTTTTTTAAAAGGATTGAAAAGAGCATCATGGGTTTTGTGTGGGCCGGGAAGACCCCGAGAGTGAGGAAGGGATTCTTACAGCGTAGCAGGGATGGGGGGGGCTGGCACTACCGAGCCTAAGTGAGTACTATTGGGCCGCTAATATTTCAATGGTGAGTAAGTGGATGGGAGAGGAGGAGGGTGCGGCGTGGAAGAGATTAGAGAGGGCGTCCTGTAGGGGGACTAGCCTACAGGCTATGGTGACAGCCCCATTGCCATTCTCACCGAGGAACTACACCACAAGCCCGGTGGTGGTGGCTACACTGAAGATTTGGGGACAGTGGAGACGGCATAGGGGAAAGACTGGAGCCTTGGGGGGGTCCCCGATAAGAAACAACCATAGGTTTGCCCCGGGGGGAATGGATGGGGGATATGGAATGTGGCAAAGAGCAGGAATAACGCAACTGAAAGATCTGTTTGTGGATGGGAAGTTCGCGAGTCTGGGAGCGCTGACCGAGAAATATGGGTTGCCCCAAGGGAATGCATTCAGGTATATGCAACTGAGGGCTTTTGCGAGGCAACAGGTGAGGGAATTCCCGCAGCTCCCGACACAAGAGGTGCAGGACAGAGTGATCTCAAAGACATGGGTGGGGGATGGTAAGGTGTCAGATATATATAGGGAAATGAGGGACGAAGGGGAGACTATGGTAGATGAACTAAAAGGGAAATGGGAAGAAGAGCTGGGGGAGGAGATCGAGGAGGGGCTGTGGGCAGATGCCCTGAGCAGGGTAAACTCGTCGTCCTCATGTGCCAGGCTAAGCCTGATTCAGTTTAAGGTATTACACAGGGCGCATATGACTGGAGCACGGCTCAGTAAATTTTTTCAGGTGGAGGCTAGGTGTGCGAGGTGCTCGAGAAGCCCAGCGAATCATACCCATATGTTTTGGTCATGCCCGACACTACAGGGGTTTTGGATGGGGGTGACAAAGGTGCTTTCAAAAGTAGTAGGGGTCCGGGTCGAACCACGCTGGGGGTTGGCTATATTTGGGGTTGCACAAGAGCCGGGAGTGCAGGAGGCGAGAGAGGCCGATGTTTTGGCCTTTGCGTCCCTAGTAGCCCGGCGCAGGATATTGCTAATGTGGAAAGAAGCCAAGCCCCCGGGGGTGGAGACCTGGATAAATGACATGGCGGGGTTTATAAAGCTAGAGCGGATTAGGTTCGTCCTAAGGGGGTCGGCTCAAGGGTTCACCAGGCGGTGGCAACCGTTCGTCGAATACCTCGCAGAAAGATAGATGGAATGGAAAATAGAAGGCAGCAGCAGCAGCCCAGGATCGGGGGGGGGGGGGGGGGGGGGGGGGTGGAGGAGGATCCAGAAGGACTCTCAGGGTTGTTAATATATACTGTATAATATGTATAGGTCGTTGCGACAGATAATTATATATTGGACTGTTAAATTATATTTTTGGAGAGTGTTACTTGTGATAAGGCAGTTGCCAATTAGGGTTAGTTTTCATTTTTGTTATTTATTATTGATTCATTCATTTTCTGTTTATAAAATAGGTCATTGTTATTTGTGTTGTTATAATATTGTGTAAAGGATGCACAATGTACTGTGTTGGTTGACCAAAAATTTTCAATAAAATATTTACTAAAAAAAAGGAAGGTGCTGTTACAGAGAGGACGGCAGTCGGGGGGGGGGGGGGGGGGGGGGGGGGGGGGGTTGGGTCTCCCCAACTTACTGCATTATTACTGGGAGGGGAATGCTGAAATGGTGAGGAGCTGGGTCAGAGGGGGGTACTCCCAGTGGGTTAGAATGGAGTCTGTGTAGGGATTGGGTTTGAGGGCATTGGCAACAGTGCTGCTCCCGATGGCCTCAGGAAAATATTCGGGGAGTCCAATGGTCGTGGCAACGTTGAAGATCTGGAGGCAGTTGTGACAGTACTTTAAGTTGTGGGCGGGGTCAAGGGAAATTCCGATTCGGGGGAACCATGGGTTTGAGCCAAGGAAGTGAGATGGGAGATTTCGGAGGTTAGAGGAGAGGGGAGTTAGGGTATCTGTTTCTGGGGGGCTGGTTTGTGAGGCTGGAGTAGCTGGGGGAGAAATATGGGTTGGGGCAGGGGTAGATGTTTAGATATATGCAGGTCCGAGACTTCGCCAGGAAGGAGGTACAGAGCTTTCCAGTGGCATCGGTCCCCACATTGTTGGAAGAGGTACCGACGACAGGGGGAATGGAGAAGGGTGAGGTGTTGGAGATTTATGGGGTGATTCTGGGGGAGGACAAGGTATTGTTGGAGAGCATTAAGGCGAAGTAGGAGGAAGAGTTTGGGGAGGGCATGGACGAGGAGTTGTGATGTGAGGTGCTCCGGAGAGTGAATGCCTCAACTTTATAGAGTGCACCTCATGAGAATGAGGATGAGTAGACACTTTGGATTGGAGGGGGGGTTGGAGGATGTTTGTGAACGGTGCGTAGTGGCCCTGCAAATCACGTTCATATGTTTTGGTCCTGTCCAAAACTGGAGGTGTTTTGGCAGGAAGTCTTCAGGGTCATCTAGAAGGTGATGCACCTGAGGCTCGAACCAGGTCCCTTAGAAACCATATTCGGGGTGTCGGACCAGCCGGGTTGAAGGCGGGTGCGGAGACAAATGACTTTGCATTCACCTCGCTGATTGCCCAAAGGCAAGTCTGATGGGGTGGAAGTCAGCTTCTCCACCCTGTGCCTCGGCGTGGCGGGGGACCTACTCGAGTTCTTAACGCTCGAGAAAGTGAAGTTTGCGTTGAGGGGAAGGATGGAAGGGTTCTACAACTCATAGGCTTTGTTTATCATGCTTTTTCAAGAATTGGTTGACATCGATCATCAGGCAGAGAGGGGAGTTGGGAAAGTAGTTTTTTGGTGATTATGTACGGTATGATGGTGGATTTCTGATTCTTTTTCTTTCGGGTTCTGTATTTAAAATTTTGGGTGCTGTTTGGGAGTGGGTGGGATAAAGGGAATGTTGGTCAGGGGATTGCCATTGTATTTGTTATTGTTGATTATTTGTTGGTGGGTGTATATTTGATAAACATGTGATAAAGGAGGGAAATAAAAATATATATATTTTAAAAAGTATGGTGCCCAAAACTGGGCACATCTGGAAATAGAACATAGAACATAGAACAATACAGCGCAGTACAGGCCCTTCGGCCCACGATGTTGCACCGAAACAAAAGCCATCTAACCTACACTATGCCATTATCATCCATATGTTTATCCAATAAACTTTTAAATGCCCTCAATGTTGGCGAGTTCACTACTGTAGCAGGTAGGGCATTCCACGGCCTCACTACTCTTTGCGTAAAGAACCTACCTCTGACCTCTGTCCTATATCTATTACCCCTCAGTTTAAAGTTATGTCCCCTCGTGCCAGCCATATCCATCCGCGGGAGAAGGCTCTCACTGTCCACCCTATCCAACCCCCTGATCATTTTGTATGCCTCTATTAAGTCTCCTCTTAACCTTCTCCTCTCCAACGAAAACAACCTCAAGTCCGTCAGCCTTTCCTCATAAGATTTTCCCTCCATACCAGGCAACATCCTGGTAAATCTCCTCTGCACCCGCTCCAAAGCCTCCACGTCCTTCCTATAATGCGGTGACCAGAACTGTACGCAATACTCCAAATGCGGCCGGACCAGAGTTCTGTACAGCTGCAACATGACCTCCCGACTCCGGAACTCAATCCCTCTACCAATAAAGGCCAACACTCCATAGGCCTTCTTCACAACCCTATCAACCTGGGTGGCAACTTTCAGGGATCTATGTACATGGACACCTAGATCCCTCTGCTCATCCACACTTCCAAGAACTTTACCATTAGCCAAATATTCCGCATTCCTGTTATTCCTTCCAAAGTGAATCACCTCACACTTCTCTACATTAAACTCCATTTGCCACCTCTCAGCCCAGCTCTGCAGCTTATCTATATCCCTCTGTAACCTGCTACATCCTTCCACACTATCGACAACACCACCGACTTTAGTATCGTCTGCAAATTTACTCACCCACCCTTCTGCGCCTTCCTCTAGGTCATTGATAAAAATGACAAACAGCAACGGCCCCAGAACAGATCCTTGTGGTACTCCACTTGTGACTGTACTCCATTCTGAACATTTCCCATCAACCACCACCCTCTGTCTTCTTTCAGCTAGCCAATTTCTGATCCACATCTCTAAATCACCCTCAATCCCAAGCCTCCGTATTTTTTGCAATAGCCTACCGTGGGGAACCTTATCAAACGCTTTGCTGAAATCCATATACACCACATCAACTGCTCTACCCTCGTCTACCTGTTCAGTCACCTTCTCAAAGAACTCAATAAGGTTTGTGAGGCATGACCTACCCTTCACAAAGCCATGCTGACTATCCCTGATCATATTATTCCTATCTAGATGATTATAAATCTTGTCCCTTATAATCCCCTCCAAGACTTTACCCACTACAGACGTGAGGCTCACCGGTCTATAGTTGCCGGGGTTGTCTCTGCTCCCCTTTTTGAACAAAGGGACCACATTTGCTGTCCTCCAGTCCTCTGGCACTATTCCTGTAGCCAATGATGACATAAAAATCAAAGCCAAAGGTCCAGCAATCTCTTCCCTGGCCTCCCATAGAATCCTAGGATAAATCCCATCAGGTCCCGGGGACTTATCTATTTTCAGCCTGTCCAGAATTGCCAACACCTCTTCCCTACGTACCTCAATGCCATCTATTCTATTAGCCTGGGGCTCAGCATTCTCCTCCACAACATTATGTTTTTCCTGAGTGAATACTGACGAAAAATATTCATTTAGTATCTCGCCTATCTCTTCAGACTCCACACACAATTTCCCATCCCTGTCCTTGACTGGTCCTACTCTTTCCCTAGTCATTCGCTTATTCCTGACATACCTATAGAAAGCTTTTGGGTTTTCCTTGATCCTTCCTGCCAAATACTTCTCATGTCCCCTCCTTGCTCGTCTTAGCTCTCTCTTTAGATCCTTCCTCGCTACCTTGTAACTATCCATCGCCCCAACCGAAACTTCACACCATCTTCACATAGGCCTTCTTCTTCCTCTTAACAAGAGATTCCACTTCCTTGGTAAACCACGGTTCCCTCGCTCGACGCCTTCCTCCCTGTCTGACCGGTACACACTTATCAAGAACACGCAGTAGCTGATCCTTGAACAAGCCCCACTTATCCAGTGTGCCCAACACTTGCAGCCTACTTCTCCACCTTATCCCCCCCAAGTCACGTCTAATGGCATCATAATTGCCCTTCCCCCAGCTATAACTCTTGCCCTGCGGTGTATACTTATCCCTTTCCATCATTAACGTAAACGTCACCGAATTGTGGTCACTGTCCCCAAAGTGCTCTCCTACCTCCAAATCCAACACCTGGCCTGGTTCATTACCCAAAACCAAATCCAACGTGGCCTCGCCTCTTGTTGGCCTGTCAACATATTGTTTCAGGAAACCCTCCTGCACACACTGTACAAAAAATGACCCATCTATTGTACTCGAACTATATCTTTTCCAGTCAATATTTGGAAAGTTAAAGTCTCCCATAATAACTACCCTGTTACTTTCGCTCATATCCAGAATCATCTTCGCCATCCTTTCCTCTACATCCCTAGAACTATTAGGAGGCCTATAACAAACTCCCAACAGGGTGACCTCTCCTTTCCTGTTTCTAACTTCAGCCAATACTACCTCGGAAGAAGAGTCCCCATCTAGCATCCTCTCCGCCACCGTAATACTGCTCTTGACTAGCAGCGCCACACCTCCCCCTCTTTTGCCTCCTTCTCTGAGCTTACTAAAACACCTAAACCCCGGAACCTGCAACATCCATTCCTGTCCCTGCTCTATCCATGTCTCCGAAATGGCCACAACATCGAAGTCCCAGGTACCAACCCACGCTGCCAGTTCCCCTACCTTGTTTCGTATACTCCTGGCATTGAAGTAGACACACTTCAAACCACCTACCTGAACGCTGGCCCCCTCCTGCGACGTCAAATCTGTGCTCCTGACCTCTATACTCTCATTCTCCCTTACCCTAAAACTACAATCCAGGTTCCCATGCCCCTGCTGCATTAGTTTAAACCCCCCCAAAGAGCACTAACAAATCTCCCCCCCAGGATATTTGTGCCCCTCAGGTTCAGATGTAGACCATCCTGTCTGTAGAGGTCCCACCTTCCCCAGAAAGAGCCCCAGTTATCCAAAAATCTGAAACCCTCCCGCCTGCACCATCCCTGTAGCCACGTGTTTAAATGCTCTCTCTCCCTATTCCTCATCTCACTATCACGTGGCACGGGCAACAACCCAGAGATAACAACTCTGTTTGTTCTAGTTCTGAGCTTCCATCCTAGCTCCCTGAAAGCCCGCCTGACATCCTTGTCCCCTTTCCTACCTATGTCGTTGGTGCCAATGTGGACCACGACTTGGGGCTGCTCCCCCTCCCCCCTAAGGACCCGGAAAATACGATCCGAGACATCACGTACCCTTGCACCTGGGAGGCAACATACCAAACGTGAGTCTCTCACGCTCCCACAAAATCTCCTATCTGTGCCCCTGACTATAGAGTCCCCAATTACTAATGCTCTGCTCCTCTCCCCCCTTCCCTTCTGAGCAACAGGGACAGACTCCGTGCCAGAGGCCCGTACCCCATGGCTTACCCCTGGTAAGTCGTCCCCCCCACAAGTATCCAAAGCGGTATACTTGTTTCTCAGGGGAACGACCGCAGGGGATCCCTGCACTGACTGTTTTTTCCCAGTCCCTCTTACAGTTACAACTTACAGTTATCAATTCAGGAGTGAGATATATTGGAACAAGGACTGATAGATAACTAGTAATTTCTTGAGGAAGGTACAGATCAAACAATTGGTTTAATATTTGAGAAGCTTGAACACAGAATATATGCATTTAACATTAACACGAGTTGAAATTGCAAGGGTGCGTTTAGTTCATTTCCTTTAATTTAGTTTACTTTCTTTCTAAAGTCATGATATATGCAAGGACATTACCTTTGCAGATACTGTTGTAATTAGTGCAGCAATCTTCATTCTGACTGCAATCATCAGAGCATGAGCAGCCATTTTCTGTCAAGCGCCTCTCACCACAACGCAATGTAGTACATGTCCAGGGATTATCTAAAACAAATCATAAATAAATTTAGAACATACAAACCTATTCCACAACTGAATCCAATTTTGCTCACCACAATTCATAGTAGAGCGTTCTCGTGATGCTGCAAGTTGTGACATAACGACAGCCTATATTTATACGGCACCTTTAACGTAATGAAACATCCCAAGATGCTTCACAGGAACATTATCGAACACAGGATGACACTGAGCCACATAAGGAGATATTAGGTCGGAGGACTAAAAGCTTGGTCAAAGAAGTATGTTTTAAGACATGACTTAAATGGGGAAAGTGAGACAGAAAGGCAGAGAGATATAGGGTGAGAATTCCTGAATTTGGGGTTGAGACAACTGAAGCACGGCCACCAACAGTGGAGCAATCCCAATTGGGAATGCACAAAAGGCTAGAATTAGAGAAACACAGTTATCAAAAAGGTTTGTGCAGTTTGAAGAGATTACAGGGAGTGGTGAAGCCTTTGAGGGATTTGAAAACAATGATGACATTTTATACCAGGTAAATGCATTTGAATCCAGTCAGGTTGATGAAGAAATTCTCCCTTAATGGCACAATGAATATTTGCTGAGCTACTCAAGGCCAGGCAGCATCATGGTCAGACAGGGAAGGGGATAGTAGATGCCACTGTAATTTCGCTCTCTCTCTCCAATTTAGGAGGAAATAAAATTTCACCCACTACATCCGGTGGATTTTTGTGCAAATTGAAGTGAGCAGTTTAACCAGTCAATAATTGCTGCCAAAATACAGTAAATATGTGTAGGCTTTGGCAGAGGAGATGAGGTCAACAAAAAGGGGGGAAAATAAGTTGGGAGTAGGTGGATAAACATTGCTCTGAACAGTAAGGCAACCACATCTGAAACACAACCCAAGTTCCATTGGATCCAAAATTCTTTATTATTAATAATAATAATAATAATCTTTATTGTCACACGCAGGCGTACATTAACACTGCAATGAAGCTACTGTGAAAAGCCCCTAGTTGCCACATTCCGGCGCCTGTTCGGGTACACAGAGGGAGAATTCAGAATGTCTAAATTACCTTACAGCATGCCTCTTTGGACTTGTGGGAGGAACCGGAGCACCCGGAGGAAACCCACGCAGACACAAGGAGAACGTGCAAACTCCGCAAGCCTGGGACCCAGGGGCTCTGAAGCAACAGTGCTAACCACTGTGCTATTGTGTCACTTTTCGGTGCTTTTACAGAGGCCACAGGGTGATGACTATGGGAAATCAAATCATTTGGATTGGTCGAGTTTGTTTTTCATTTACGGGATGTGGGTGTCGCTGGTTAGGCCAGTATTTATTGCCCATTCCTAGTTGCCCTTCAGAAGGGCGGCACAGTAGCACAGTGGTTAGCACTGTTGCTTCACAGTACAAGGGTCCCGGATTCAATTCCCACTTGGGTCACTGTCTGTGTGGAGTCTGCACGTTCTCCCCGTGTCTGCGTGGGTTTCCTCCGGGTGCTCTGGTTTCCTCCCACAAGTCCTGAAAGATGTGCTTGTTAGGTGAATTGGGCATTCTGAATTCTTCCTCTGTGTACCCAAACATGCGCCGGACTGTGGTGACTAGATTTTCACAGTAACTTCATTGGTGTTAGTGTAAGCCTACTTGTGACAATAATTTAAAAAATTAAAAGATTAAAAGGTGGTGGTGAGTTGCCTTCTAGAACCACTGCAGTCCTTGAGGTGTAGGTGCACCCACTATGCTGTCAAGGAGGGGTTACAGGATATTGCCCATCGATAATGAAGGAGCGACAATATATTTCCAACTCAGGCTGGTGAGTGGCTTGGAGGGGAATCTCCAGGTGGAGGGGGTCCCAGGTATCTGCTACTCTTGTCTTTCTAGGTGGTAGTGATCATTGGTTTGGAAGGTGCGGTCGAAGGAACCCTGGTGAGTTACTGCAGTGCATCTTGTAGATGGTACACAATGATACCACTGTTTGTCAGTGGTGGAGATTTGAATGTTTGTGGAAGGAGGAGCAGGCTGCTTTGTCCTGGATGGTGTTGAGCTTCTTGAGTGATATTGAACCTGCACTCATCCAAGTGGAGAGTGTTACATTACACTCCTGACTTGTGCCTTGTAAATGGTGGACAGGCTTTGGGTGATCAGGAGGTGAGTTACTCACCATAAGATTTCTAGCCTTTGACTTGCCCATAGTATTATTATGGATAGTCCCATTCACTTTCTGATCAATGGTAACCCGCAGGATGTTGATTGTGGGGGATTCAGCGATGCTAATGCCATTGAATATCAAGGTGCTGTGGTTGGATCCTCTCTTGTAGGAGATGGGCATTTCCTGGCACTTGTGTGGTGCGAATATATTTGCCGCTCGTCAGCCCGAGCCTAGATATTCTGCAGGTCTTGTTGCGTTTGAACGTGGACTGCTTCATTATCTGAGGAGTACTGAACATTATGCCGTCATCCACAAACATCCCCACTTCTGATCTTATACTGGAAGGGAGGTCATTGATGAAGTATCTAAATATGGTTGGGCCTAGTGGGGATTGTTGTCTTCTAATGTGGCAGCAGAGAGGTTTCATCTACATCTTTCAATCCCCATAACTGTCTTGGCCATCCCTCATAGACTTTGGATGAGGAAATGTCATCCACACGCAAAAACAAGCATGCAAAGAGTAACCTCCACGCCTGACTAAGACAGAAATACTGGGTGAATTCTCAGCCTCCCCAGCCGCGTGTTTCTCAGCGGCAGGCTGTCACTGTAATGACAGAATGGCTCAGAAACCCATTCACTAATGAAGTAAAAGATGCCAAGGACTGTTCCATACTAGTTGATTTAACACCAGATGTGACTCATGTGGACCAATTAACATTAATTTCAAGGTATGTGACCAGTGCTGGTGAAGCTCTAGGGTGATTTCTTTGTTTTGTCAACCTGCAACCTCACACTTTTGAGTGTCTGGAAACAACGGTTTTGGATATCATTGCAAATGTAGGCTTGGACCTCAAACATTGTCGTAGCCAGGGCTTCGGTAATGCCAAGTATATGCCAGGAAAATATTCTGGTCTACAAGCAAGACTGAACAGTGCTAGCCCCTGTGTATTATTCATTCCATGTTCCGCTCACTCCCGCAATTTAATCTGTAATGCAGCTGCTGAATCCTGTGAGGAACCTGTACATTTTTTTGACTTTTGTTCAAACGTGTATTCCTTTTTTTCAATTCCCACACATCGGGGTGGAATATGTTAAAATCACACTTGGAGCAGTCAAACGGTAAACATTTGACGGTCAAAACAATTTCTGACAGTCGGTGGTCAGCTCGTGCAGGTGCTGTTTTGGCTTTGAAAATCACCTTTGTTGATATAAACAAAACCTTATCAGACATAGCCACATCAAATTCAGAAAAAAACACGTGAAAGCTGAAGCAAAATCCTTAGCTGAGAAGTTTCAAAAGTATAATATTTGCTGTTTTTACTGTTTTGTGGAACTGTTTACTTCAAGGAACAAATGCCGCCAACAAATCGCTGCAAAATGTTAATCCAGCTTTACTGAATGCTGCACAGTTATTAGTCAGTTAAAAAGTTCTGTCATGGAAGTTCGAAATGTCCATAGCTCAGTGGAGATCAGAGGAATTAACATTAGCAAATAATATAAGTCCCTCTGATGATAAGTGTACAATACGCAAGAAGTTATTTTTTCGATTAAATTAGACAATGAAATCACTAAAACGGAAATAGAAGATCAATGTTGAGACTGTGAATGTTGTTTGGGACACGGTAATGGTGCAATTGCAGAGCAGAAGTCAATCTCTGTACAAAGCTGTTGATCTATATGTTGAATTTCAACAGTAGGTTTGGATGAGATGCTAAAGCCACTGCAGTAAGAAATTAAGTGAATTCTGTCAGGAGGACATAGACACAAATCTTTTTAATGAAGTGAAACAATTCATTCAGTTCATTTATAATGATGAGCTCTGTGCTTCGAGATCACCCACTAATTAGCACAGACTTGTACGTGATGGTTTGCAGACAACCTTAGCAAATGTAGAAAGCATTATGAAAATATTTTTAACAATACCTGTCACAAATGCTTCCAGTGAATATTCTTCTTCTGTATCAAAAGAAGATCAAAATTATTTGAGAAGTATGATGAGTCAGGAACATTTGACAAGTTCAGCAATACTGACGAGCAAAAGTGCATCTTTACATGATTTTACCTACAATTATGCAATTGATGATTTTGTATATAATAAGTATGGCAAAATGGACCATTGCGAGTCTGATATTGTGGCTGCAGCTGGTCACATGCTGATAGTTGTAACCACCATCGCTGTCAAGACTGGCCAACAGAAATTATCTTCAGGACAAAGAATGGAACCCTGCAGACAGAGCCACTGATATTGCACTTGGACTGGACATCCCACCCACATGAATTTACAGCCATAACGGCCGGGATTCTCCAATCCAGCGGCCATGTTCTGACGCCGGCGTGAAAGGTGGCGCGAGCCACTCCGGCGTCAACAGGCCTCACCTGGCAGCTATCCACCCCTTACCAGGGGCTAGTACGGCGCCGGAGTGGTCTCCGCAGTTCCGGTACCCGAAAGCCGGCGTGCCACGGCCGGCGCGAGTTCGCGCATACGTTCCATGGCCAGCGCGAGTTTGCACATGCGCGTGGTTCCCGTTTCTGCGCCGGTCCCCGGGCAATATGGCAGAGCCCTACAGGGGCCTGGCATGGAGGAACATAGGCCCCCACGGAACTAGCCCGCCCGCTGATCGTTAGGCACCGATCGTGGACCAGGCCACCGTGGAGGGCCCCCAGGGTCGGACCCCCCCCCCCCCCCCCTCACCCTCACCCCCAACTAGGACACCCCCCACAGACAGAACTCCGAGGTCCGGCCGGGTGGACCATACGTAACCCAGCGCGGGGTCGGAGAATCCCGGCCAACCTCTTTGATTTTGTGAGAGGAAGTAAGGAAGTTAATTTTTGACGCTGATGAGACTGTGAAATATACTGAATGGCCTGTGCTGCAGTGATGCAATCGGCTGATTTTTCCATCTCGTTGCTCATTAGCAAGCGCCATGTTTGCTCGCCTCAAGATACACACAGCAACATTGGCTGTCTATCCTGTCATTCTGACAATAGGTAGTCTTGGATTTCAATGCATCAATTATTCATATAGGCATGTTTTTACAAGTTGAAAAGAACTAAAACAATGATAAATTTGTGTATTGTTGTGGCTTGTGCCTCTGCATTCTGCGGGGCGAGGGAGGGCAGAGTCGGAAGGAGCGTAACATCATGAGGGGAAGAGTGTGACATCATTGTAGGGGAGGAGCATGATATTATTGGGGGGCCCCAGAAATGAAAGTCAGCGTGGGATGCCACAAAGTGTAAATCCACCACTGAGTCAGGTTCCACTGCCTCACTGTGGTGAGATTTGAACCCATGTCCCCGGAGCAAAGTGCAGACCTCTGGCTTACTAGTTGAATGACATTGCCACTATGCCACCATCTCCTCCTGTTTCAGTTGCTTGTTTTGCCTGAAACAAAGAGCAGAATTCTCCCAGCTGGGACTAAGTTTCGCAGAGGGGCAGGAACCAGGATTGTTTTCCACTGTGGAGGCTGGCAGAAACCATTCCATATCATCTAGTCCCAACCTCATTTTGCACTGAGTGCTGAATTTGGTGTTTTTTGAGTGCGATAGTGAGAGTTTGGTGACCGAGGGAGTGCTGAATTTGGTGCTTTTTGAGTGCGATAGTGAGAGTTTGGTGACCGAGGGAGTTAGGTGAGGAGGGAGTAAGGTGCTCCTTTCATTTTGTTTCCGACATTTCCGCAAAGAGTGCGAAGAGAGCCAGGAGTTTACAGGAAGTGTAGCTGACTGGGAGCAGAGTCGGAGGGCGGAGGTCTAGTTAGTCCACACAGCAGCTATATTCTGTAAGGTAAGAGGGGATGGAGGCTAGGCCAGTTACATGCTCCTCCTGTAGGATGTGGGTGGCGAGGGATACCACCGGTGTCCCCACTGACTATACCTGCGGGAAGTGCACCCAACTTCAGCTCCTCAAAGACCGTGTTAGGGAACTGGAGCTGAAGCTGGATGAACTTCGGATCATCCGGGAGGCAGAGGGGGTGATTGAGAAGAGTTACAGGGAGGTAACCACACCCAAGGTACAGGACAAGAATAGCTGGGTTAGTGTCAGGGGGAAAAAAACAAACAGGCAGAAAGTGCAGGGATCCCTCGTGGCCGTTCCCCTTCAAAACAAGTATACCGTTTTGGATGCTGTTGGGGGGGATGACCTACCGGGGGAAGGCCCTAGCAGTCAGGTCTCTGGCACGGAGTCTGGCTCTGGGGCTCAGAAGGGAAGGGGGGAGAATAGAAAAGCAATAGTTGTAGGAGATTCAATGGTTAGGGGAATAGATAGGAGATTATGTGGTCGCGAGCGAGACTCCCGGAAGGTATGTTGCCTCCCAGGTGCCAGGGCCAGGGATGTCTCGGATCGTGTCTTCAGGATCCTTAAGGGGGAGGGTGAGCAGCCAGAAGTCGTGGTGCACATTGGTACCAACGACATAGGTAGGAAAAGGGGTGTGGAGGTAATAAACAAGTTTAGGGAGTTAGGCTGGAAGTTAAAAGCCAGGACAGACAGAGTTGTCATCTCTGGTTTGTTGCCGGTGCCACGTGATAGCGAGGCTAGGAATAGGGAGAGAGTGCAGTTGAACACGTGGCTGCAGGAATGGTGTAGGAGGGAGGGCTTCAGGTATTTGGATAATTGGAGCGCATTCTGGGGAAGGTGGGACCTGTACAAGCAGGACGGGTTGCATCTGAACCAGAGGGGCACCAATATCCTGGGAGGGAGGTTTGCTAGTACTCTTCGGGAGGGTTTAAACTAATTTGGCAGGGGAATGGGAACCGGATTTGTAGTCCAGCAACTAAGGTAGCCGATATTCAGGACGCCAAAGGATGTAATGAGGCAGTGGGGAACGGAACACTGACAAAGGAGAGTATTTGCAGGCACGGAGATGGGTTGAAGTGTGTATACTTCAACGCAAGAAGCATCAGGAATAAGGTGGGTGAACTTAAGGCATGGATCGGTACTTGGGACTACGACGTGGTGGCCATCACGGAAACTTGGATAGAAGAGGGGCAGAAATGGTTGTTGGAGGTCCCTGGTTATAGATGTTTCAATAAGATTAGGGAGGGTGGTAAAAGAGGTGGGGGGTGGCATTATTAATTAGAGATAGTATAACAGCTGCAGAAAGGCAGTTCGAGGAGTATCACCCTATTGAGGTAGTATGGGTTGAAGTCAGAAATAGGAAAGGAGCAGTCACCTTGTTAGGAGTTTTCTATAGGCCCCCCAATAGTAACAGAGATGTGGAGGAACAGATTGGGAAACAGATTTTGGAAAGGTGCAGAAGTCATAGGGTAGTAGTCATGGGCGACTTTAACTTCCCAAATATTGAGTGGAAACTCTTTAGATCAAATAGTTTGGATGGGGTGGTGTTTGTGCAGTGTGTCCAAGAAGGTTTTCTAACACCGTATGTAGATTGTCCGACCAGAGGAGGGGCAATATTGGATTTAGTACTGGGTAATGAACCAGGGCAAGTGATAGATTTGTTAGTGGGGGAGCATTTTGGAGATAGTGACCACAATTCTGTGACTTTCACTTTAGTAATGGAGAGGGATAGGTACGTGCAACAGGGCAAGGTTTACAATTGGGGGAAGGGTAAATACGATGTTGTCAGACAAGAATTGAAGTGCATAAGTTGGGAACATAGGCTGTCGGGAAGGACACAAGTGAAATGTGGAACTTGTTCAAGGAACAGGTGCTACGTGTCCTTGATATGTATGTCCCTGTCAGGCAGGGAAGAGATGGTCGAGTGAGGGAACCATGGTTGACAAGAGAGGTTGAATGTCTTGTTAAGAGGAAAAAGGTGACTTATGTAAGGCTGAGGAAACAAGGTTCAGACAGGGCATTGGAGGGATACAAGATAGCCAGGAGGGAACTGAAGAAAGGGATTAGGAGAGCTAAGAGAGGGCATGAACAATCTTTGGCGGGTAGGATCAAGGAAAATCCCAAGGCCTTTTACACATATGTGAGAAATATGAGAATGACTAGAGCGAGGGTAGGTCCGATCAAGGACAGTAGCGGGAGATTGTGTATTGAGTCTGAAGAGATAGGAGAGGTCTTGAATGAGTACTTTTCTTCTGTATTTACAAATGAGAGGGGCGATATTGTTGGAGAGGACAGTGTGAAACAGATTGGTAAGCTCGAGGAAATACTTGTTAGGAAGGAAGATGTGTTGGGCATTTTGAAAAACTTGAGAATAGACAAGTCCCCCGGGCCTGACGGGATATATCCAAGGATTCTATGGGAAGAGATGAAATTGCAGAGCCGTTGGCAATGATCTTTTCGTCCTCACTGTCAACAGGGGTGGTACCAGGGGATTGGAGAGTGGCGAATGTCGTGCCCCTGTTCAAAAAAGGAACTCGGGATAACCCTGGGAATTACAGGCCAGTTAGTCTTACTTCGGTGGTAGGCAAAGTAATGGAAAGGGTACGGAAGGATAGGATTTCTGAGCATCTGGAAAGACACTGCTTGATTAGGGATAGTCAGCACGGATTTGTGAGGGGTAGGTCTTGCCTTACAAATCTTATTGAATTCTTTGAGGAGGTGACCAAGCATGTGGATGAAGGTAAAGCAGTGGATGTAGTGTACATGGATTTTAGTAAGGCATTTGATAATGTTCCCCATGGTAGGCTTATGCAGAAAGTAAGGAGGCATGGGATAGTGGGAAATTTGGCCAGTTGGATAACGAACTGGCTAACTGATAGAAGTCAGAGAGTGGTGGTGGATGGCAAATATTCAGCCTGGATCCCAGTTACCAGTGGCGTACCGCAGGGATCAGTTCTGGGTCCTCTGCTGTTTGTGATTTTCATTAATGACTTGGATGAGGGAGTTGAAGGGTGGGTCAGTAGATTTGCAGACGATAAGAAGATTGGTGGAGTTGTGGATAGTAAGGAGGGCTGTTGTCGGCTGCAAAGAGACATAGATAGGATGCAGAGCTGGGCTGAGAAGTGGCAGATGGAGTTTATCCCTGAAAAGTGTGAGGTTGTCCATTTTGAAAGGACAAATATGAATGCGGAATATAGGGTTAACGGTAGAGTTCTTGGCAATGTGGAGGAGCAGAGAGATCTTGGGGTCTATGTTCATACATCTTTGAAAGTTGCCACTCAAGTGGATAGAGCTGTGAAGAAGGCCTATGGTGTGCTCGCGTTCATTAACAGAGGGATTGAATTTAAGAGCCGTGAGGTGATGATGCAGCTGTACAAAACTTTGGTCAGGCCACATTTGGAGTACTGTGTACAGTTCTGGTCGCCTCATTTTAGGAAGGATGTGGAAGCTCTGGAAAAGGTGCAAAGAAGATTTACCAGGATGTTGCCTGGAATGGAGAGTAGGTCTTACGAGGAAAGGTTGAGGGTGCTAGGCCTTTTCTCATTAGAGCGGAGAAGGATGAGGGGCGACTTGATAGAGGTTTATAAGATGATCAGGGGAATAGATAGAGTAGACAGTCAGAGACTTTTTCCCCGGGTGGAACACACCATTACAAGGGGACATAAATTTAAGGTGAAAGGTGGAAGATATAGGAGGGATATCAGAGGTAGGTTCTTTACCCAGAGAGTAGTGGGGGCATGGAATGCACTGCCTGTGGAAGTAGTTGATTCGGAAACATTAGGGACCTTCAAGCAGCTATTGGATAGGTACATGGATTACGGTAAAATGATATAGTGTTGATTTATTTGTTCTTAAGGGCAGCACGGTTGCATTGTGGATAGCACAATTGCTTCACAGCTCCATGGCCCCAGGTTCGATTCCGGCTTGGGTCATTGTCTGTGCGGAGTCTGCACGTCCTCCCCGTGTCTGCGTGGGTTTCCTCCGGGTGCTCCGGTTTCCTCCCACAGTCCAAAGATGTGCGGGTTAGGTGAATTGGCCAATGATAAATTGCCCTTAATGTCCAAATTGCCCTTGGTGTTGGGTGAAGTTGTTGAGTTTGGATGTGGTGTTCTTTCCAAGAGCCAGTGCAGGCTCGGGGGGCCGAATGGCCTCCTCCTGCACTGTGAATTCAATGATAATCTATGATTAATCTAGGACAAAGGTTCGGCACAACATCGTGGGCCGAAGGGCCTGTTCTGTGCTGTATTTTCTATGTTCTATGTTCTCATTAATTATGCACCCTCTGGTTTTGCACCGTATTCCGTGGTGGGGCGGGCATGATGGCAGGAGTCTCACAATCATATCTGTGTGCCATATTTAAATGGTGCCCCAGCCACATGTTTCTCAGCAGCACGCTGTTTATTGGAGGTGGGATTCTCTCTTCTCGCCATTTGTCAATGGGATTGTCCATTGAAGCCATCCCACGTCATTGGGAAACCTGCTCACAATACTCCAAATGGGGTCTGACCAGAGCCTTATACAGCCTCAGAAGTACATCCCTGCTCTTGTATTCTAGCCCTCTCGAAATGAATGCTAACATTGCATTTGCCTTCCTAACTGCCGACTGAACCTGCACATTAACCTTAAGAGAATCTTGAACTAGGACTCCTCAGTCCCTTTGTGCTTCTGATTTCCTAAAACTTATCCCATTTAGAAAATAGTCTCTGCCTCTATTCTTCCTTCCAATGTGCATAACCTCACACCTTTCCACATTGTATTCCATCTGCCACTTCTTTGCCCCCTCTCCTAGCCTGTCCAAATCCTTCTGCAGGCCCCTTGCTTCCTCAATACATCCTGTCCCTCTGCATATATTTGTATCATCTGCAAACTTAGCAACAGTGCCTCAGTTCCTTCTTCCAGATCATTAATGTATATTGTGAAAAGTTGTGGTCCCAGCACAGACCCTGAGGCACACCACTAGTCACCGGCTGCTATCCTGAAAAAGACCCCATTTATCCCCATTCTTTGCCTTCTGCCAGTCAGCCAATCCTCTATCCATGCCAGGATCTTACCCTTAATGGGCTCTTAACTTATTTAGCAGCCTCCTATATGGCACCTTGTCAAAGGCCTTCTGGAAATCTAAATTAGATCACGTCCACAGGTTCTCCTGTGTCTAACTTCCTTGCTACCTCCTCAAAAAATTCTAACAGATTTGTCAGACCCTCCATGCCTCCAGTGAGTCCTGAAATATCATCACCAATGCCTCCACAATTTCCGCAGCTATCTCTTTTAGGGCCCTGGGGTGTAGTCCATCCGGTCCAGGTGATTTATGCACCTTCAGATCTTTCAGTTTCCCCAGAACCTTCTCCTTAGTGATGGTCAGACTGCATACAACGATGTGGAGCACCAAAGCTCATCGTGCAGCAGGTCGTCATCATCCTCCATCCCATTGACCAGACCGGTGATACTGCGAACGCAGTGCCCCCACCCGGTAGTGCAGCAGGTAGGAAGCACGGAGGAGGTGCAAGTGCCAGGAGGAGGAGGAGGAGGAGGGGGGGGGGTGCGCTGGGAGGGGGGGGTGCATAGTAGGGGGGTGACTGAATGGGTGAATGTGTGGGGGTGGTCGGGACGGGACGGTCGAGCCTCCGGTGGCCGGCTCCTCTAATCGGTGGCTGCCAGGCCCCATGCCCTATCCATTCTGGCCCTCCTCCGTATCCTCCTCGTTGGCCAAGACCTGCCGGTGCTTCCTCCTCTTCCACCACGCCGCCCCTCTGCTGCATATTGGCGGCACTGTGACACAATGGTTAGCACTGTTGCTTCACAGCATCCCAAGTTCGATTCCCGGCTTGGGTCACTGTCAGTGTGGAGTCTGCACATTCTCCCTGTGTCTGCGTTGTTTTCCTCCGGGTGCTCCAATTTCCTCCCACAAGTCCCGAAAGATGCGCTGTTAGGTAATTTGGACATTCTGAATTCTCCCTCTGTGTACCCAAACAGGCGCCAGAGTGTGGCGACTAGGGGCTTTCCACAGTAACTTCATTGCAGTGTTAATGTAAGCCTACTTGTGACAATAAAGATTATCATTATAATGTTGTGGAGGAAGCAGCAGGCTAACACAATGTTGGAGACCCTTCTAGCGCTACACTGGATGAGCAGTCCAGGCACCTGAACCACATCTTCAGGCTGCCAATTCACCGCTCCTTCACACCCCTGGTTGCTGTATGGGCGTCATTGTAGCGGTTCTCCACGTTAGCCTTTGGCCTCTAGATGGGCGTCATCATCCATGACCGCAGCAGATAACCCGTCGCCCAGGAGTCAATCCTTCACCCAGGGGAGCGTCTCGAATGTGTCGGTAACCGTCGCACATTCCAGGATAAAGGTGTCATGCACAACGTCTGGGTATCAGGCACAGACGTGCACGATGAGCAGCTGGTGGTCACACTCCAGCTGCACGTATGTCGAGTGGAACCCCATTCGGTTAGTGAAGGATACCCCCTCGTGCAGAGATACTCGTAGGCGGATATGCATCCCCTTGATCACCCACTGGACCTGGGGCATCCCAGTGATGGTGGCAAATCCTGCTGCCCAGGCAACGTGGTGGGCTCAGTCCATATTCAGGCTAATGTATTGTGCCAAGCGGGCATACAGGGTCTCTATCGTGACGCAGATGCACCTGTGCACCAAAGTCTGCGAGATTCCAGACAGGTCCCCACTTGGCGCCTGGATGGACCCCGTCGCGAAGAGGCTCATGGCAACCGTCACCATGACAGCCAGCGATAGCTGGTGTCATCCTCCAAACCTCATTGGTTCCAGGTATCCCATGATACGGCAGAGATGTCACACAGGTCCCTCTGCTCAGCCTGTCTCTTCAGCAACACTCTTGTCTGACAGGTTCTCAAATGACAGGCGGTGCTAGTACACACGAGGCTTGATAAAGTGCCGTCTTCCCACCTTCTCCTCGGCCTGTTGGATGATCGGCTCTCTGTCCTCATGGGCTGGCCCCTGCTCCTCTGGGGCAGGCTCCTGTTCTGCACGATCCTCCCCGAGCACCTCCAGCTCATACAGCCTCAGTGCATCCGCCAGGGCTGCGGCAGCTAGGCAGATGCCAACCATTCCTGATTGGATACCAAAACCCATTCTCTGCAGGGGGTAACAGGCAGACACATTAGCATGATGAGTACTCCTGTGCCCAAACAGGTCCAACGGGCTACAGGGTGGCATTGTCCTGCACTGCAACCCCTGCCCCCATATATCGCCCTCCCCCACCCCTCCCATCCCCACCCTGGTCAGTCCCCCAGACATGTCCCCCTTCCCGCCCTATCCCTGGCCCTGCCAGTCCTGCACCAGGGAGGAGGGCTTCTGACCCCCCCACCCATTCCTGCCAGCAGGGATACCAGCCGCTGGTGCTACCCATGCCAGCAGTATTCTCTGCGGTCCCTGTCCCGTGCCCTTCTGTGGGATCTACTGTGGGCGTCCCCCTTCGATGGGCCGCGTGGTTCCCTGCCAGCAGGGTGGCACCTGTTTGTGGGGGGTGGGGCAGGGTCTGTGGGCTCTTCGGGGAGAAGCCTGTGGTGTTCTGCGACTAGGGGCCACAGTGGGCAGTCAGTGGAGCGTGCTGCACGAGGGTTGCCTTGCAGGCCGTGGAAATGGCGGTCTGTGCCTGGACACCCTGGTCCGGGTGGGGCACCCTGTCCCGACGGCCCATCCCCTGGCCGTCCCCTGCTACTTTCTCCGACCCTGGTGGACAAACCCCCCCCCCACCCGACCAGCAGCAGGACTGGCAACCCATGGGTACACCTTTCGGAACATGTCTTACCTCCTCTCGTTCCCTCAGCAGCCATGCTGCCTGTTTCCAGATTTTCAATATCACAAGTATCATGGCAGTGCGTCGCCAGGCACCAGCCTCTATTTTCGGCTGGAGCCCAATCGCATTTCCCGATTCCGGGGTGACTGGACGGAGAATCCAGCCCTTAGACTCCAGAATGGAGGATCCAGCCCAATAAAACAGGAAAGTAAGTGGCTGGATTCTCCGCTCCCTGACGGCGAAATCGCGTTCGGCGACGGGGCAGAGAATCCCCGATGACGCTGAAATCGGGGGTGGCGCTGCTTTTGCGATGCTCCGCCCCTGAAAAGCAGCATACTCGCAGAGGACACCGCACGCCGTATCCACGGCCTCTGTACGTCAGCTGAGGCCCGGCCCCTGATGATCCGCCCTCAATCGGCAGAGTTTCCGATGCCATGGGTCGCGGGTGGTCTCACCCGTCAGGAACTCAGCGTGGTGGCTGCGGACTCAGTCCAGCACCGCCACAGTCGGGGGAGGGACGATCGCGGGCAGGGGTGAACATATTAGTGATCTGTAGTGATCAGCATATCTGTATGTACATAAGGGGTTAATGTATAGTCATAACAGCTAAGTGATCACTAGATGGCAGCACTAACAAGCGGTACAAAGACAGACTCAATCTGCGTTCCTGGCTCTTTGTGTGTATTGTGACTAGTGATCAGAGGTGTAGAGAGTTAGCTCAGAGTGCAGGTGTAGTTAATCCTAGTTTATTCTTATTCAATCTTGTTTATTTAATAGCTAGTAAAAGTATTGGAGAAAACAAACTCACAAGTTGATTGTTTAGTTACTCAATCAATTATTTGATTTCATTGGACGACTATGAGCGTTAATCAACATTGAGTTTAAGAGCATCTTGTTACGAAGCAAATGAGTGACATATATTACAGTCAGTAATATAACAGGGGGCACTGTTGTGGGGCGGTCCAGGTACGCGGGCCGACCAAAGGGGGGGGGGACTATTTTGTGGGCGGCTTCCACCATGAAGCACGCTGCGGCCACTACAGGCCGCCGCTGTGCACATGCACAGCCACGGTCCCGGCAATTCTCCAGGCCGTATCGGCAGCTAGTGTGGGGTGCTCTACGCTTCCTCCCCGTTAGCCCCCAGCAATACGGGGAAATCGGTGGTCGTTTTACGCCAGGTTTCCTTCCGTCGGCGTGGGGGCATAGTCTCCAAATCGGAGAATCCAGCCCAAGGATACTGGTCCAAAATGTCGTATCCGTATTATAGCCTCCGTGAAATGTATTCTCACTTACTTTCCCTTTGTTTGATCAAATAGCAACAGGATGAGAAACAGTTGTGGGCTAAACATATTTTTTATTTGCGGTAACACTCAAGTAAACATTTGTATCATCAACATTATGGGTTTTAACTTATTGCAAATCCACTGTAAAATGAACAGCTACCACAAGGCAAAAAAAACATTTCAAGCCAGATTGTTTTCGAAAAGTCAATTAAATCCTTAAAACAGGATATTTTTTTTCCACAGAATTTGCTTTCCAAAATTGGACGTGTGCTTATGTAAGAGTCCCATTTCTTATTTATCTTGAAACCACAAGACTTATTTTTATATAGAGCTGAAAGACTGCATTTTACTGAAGACTTTCTGTGGTATTCAAACGAGGATGTGGCTGAAGGTTTCAGAATATTTGCCGTTTTACCCAATTCAAGGTTTTCTATTATCATGGGACTAATTTTAGTTTTGTGTTTCAGCCCATGGTTTTCCTTGTGGTGTTCACTCGTGAAAGGACTGAGCACCAATAACAACTTGCATTTATATCACACCTTTATATCACCCAAGGTGCTTCAAAGGAACATAATAAGAAAACAAATTCACACTGGGCCAAAGGTCAGGGGTCAAAGAAAAACTAAAAAGAGGTGTGCTTTCAGGGGTATCTTTGAAGAAGAAAAGTGAGGCAGAGACGTTATGGGAGGGAATTGCTATTTCTGCTCCTAATTCATATTTTTGTATTCATGTTCATATAATTCCAGAGCTTAGTGTGTAGGGAATGGCTAATTCAACCAGCTTGACTTCCGGTGGGGGCTGTACGTTGTACAACAGGTGGCTCCCATCTGGAAACTCTTTCTTGGACCTTTTTGGTTCGATGAACGGGCACCAAACCCGGAAAACAACACACAAATCTGACCTCCATCAATAACACAACTGATCCACCAGGCAGGACGCAAAGGGATCAAAAATAGTCAGAACAAAACCACAGCATCGGAGCCGGTGGAACTGCAGGCAACACAAATCCAAAAATGGAGGACCCTGCAGAGCCGCCATCACAGTCATCGACGGAGAGTCCGATGGGATTCATCTCGACTGAACATCAAAACACAGGGAGGCAGTAAAGGAGGACTGAATGTCAGCAATGGAGACGGAAATCGAGACTGGCCTGTCCTCCATACATGGGTCAATGGACAGGGTGGAGTGACGGCTGGAGGCCCAAGGAGCAACGATCCAGGATGTGCAAAAGGCAGTCACCATACAGGACAATCAGATCGCCTCGGAGGCCGAAATAACGTTTCTGCCGGCGAGCCAAAAGTCTCTGAAGGCCAGAATAGATAACCAAGAAAACCGGTCTCTGCGCCAAATCTTTGGATCATTGGGCGACCAGAGGGCACAGAAGGCATCAAAGAATCACAGAATAGTACAATGCAGAAGAGCCCCTTTGGCCCATCAAATCTGCACCGACGCATCAAAGGCCCAGACCTGCCCACCTAATCCCACTTGCGAGCACTTGGCCCACAGCCTTGAATGTTATGGCGTGCCAAGTACTCATCCAGGTACTTTTTAAAGGATGTGAAGCAACCCGCCCCTAGCACCCTCCCAGATGGTGCATTCCAGACCACCATCACGCTCTAGGTAAAAATGCTTTTCCTCAAATTCACACCAAACCTCCCAGCCCTCACTTTGAACTTGTGTCCCCTCGTAACTGACCCTTCAACTAAGGGGAATAGCTGCTCCCTATCCACCCTGTCCATGGCCCTCATAAACTTGCACACCTCGATCAGTCGACCCTCAGTCTTCTCTACTCCAGCGAAAACAACCCAAGCCTACCCAACCTCTCTTCATAACTTAAATGTCCCATCCCAGGCAACATCCTGGTGAATTTTCTCTGCACCCCCTCCAGTGCAATCACATCCTTTCTATAATGTGGTGACCAGAAATGCGCACAGTACTCCAGCTGTGGCCTCATCAAAGTTCCATACAACTCCACCATGACCTCCCTGCTTTTGTAATCTATGACCCGATCGATTAAAAGCAAGTGTTCCATATGCCTTTATCACCACCCTATTAACCTGCTCTTCTGACTTCAGAGATCTATGGACAAACACGCTACGGTCCCTTTGTTCTTCAGAACTTTCTAGTGTCAGACCTTTCGGAATATACTTCCTTGACAAATTACTCCTTCCATAGTGTATCACCTCACACTTTTAAGGGTTGAATTCCATCTGCCATGGAAATGGAATTTTCTTCCCATGTGACCATCTCATCTATATCTTGCAGTAACCCAAAACATTCAACCTCGCTGTTAACCACCCGGCCAATCTTTGTGTCATCCGCAAACTTACTGATCCTACCACCCACTAGTCATCTTTGTCATTTATTTAAATGACAAATCGGGAGCCCAGCATAAATCCCTGTGGTACCCCACTGGTCACTGGCGTCTAGACACTAAATCAGCCGTCTATCATACCGCTAAGCCAATTATGAATCCATCTTATCAAATCGTCCTGTATCCCATGAGCATTTGCCTTCTTAACAAGTCTCCCATGTGGGACCTTGTCAAAAGCTTTGCTGAAATCCAATTAAACATCAACTGCACTACCCTCATCTACGCACTTGTTTACATGCCTAAAAAATTCAATCAAATTTGTTCGACAAAGTCATGCTGACTATTCCTGATCAAACCTTGCATGTTCAAGTGGAGATCGATTATCTCCTTCAGAATCTTCTACAGTAGTTTCCCAACCACTGACGTGAGACTCACTGGTCTATCGTTCCCTGGCTTGTCTCTAGAACCTTTCTTAAATAGTGGGAACACATTAGCTGTTCTCCAGTCCTCTGGCACCTCCTCCATGGCCAGAAAGGAATGGAAAATTTGGGTCAGAGCCCCAGCAATCTCCTTCCTCACTTCCCACTGCATCCTGGGACACAATTCATCCAGATTTGGAAATTTGTCCGTTTTTAAGCCCGCCAATACCTCCAATACCTTGTCACTCCCTATGACAATTTGCTCAAGAACCTCACAGTCTCCCGCCCCCGAGTTCCATAACTAGCTCCTCATTCTCTTGAGTGAAGACAGATGTGAAGTATTCTTTCGACTCCCTACCAATGTCTTCTGGCTCTACCCACAGATAGAAGAAGCTTTGTGTGTAGGGACGTCCTTGTGGGAACTGGTCACTGGCCTACTCCCATCCCACCCAGCCAAACACTCGACAAGCCCCGTCCGTGGTGGTCGCTTCACTGAAAGTCTGGAACCAGCTAAGGCACCATTTCAACCTGAGAGACATGTCCGTCTCACCTCCCATTTTTAATAATCACAGATTCATCCCAGCCAGAATGGACGCCCCATTCAAGATTTGGAGGAGGGAAGGTGGGGTGCTGAGGTTCAGGGTAATTTACGCAGTCGACAAATTGGCAAGTTTGGCGGAACTAACAGAGAAGCTCCATGTTCCAAAAGGGAGCAAGCTCCGATACCTCCAGATACAGAACTTCCTCTTCAAGGAGGCCCCATCATTCCCCCAGTTATAAACAGGCAAACTCTGCAAGACAGACTAATATCACAGGACAAGTTAGGGGAGGGAAAGTGTGCACATACACAGACTGCCAGATGAAGTAAGGGCCCCACTGGATAGAACAAGAGAGAGGTGGGGAAGAGGAACTAGGCATCGAGATAGGGGGAGGAAAGATCATATAAAGAGTAAACTCCACCACCTCATGTGCGAGACTGGGCCTGATGCAACTGAAGGTAGTGGGCTGAGCACGCCTGACCAGGGCACGCAGAAGCAGGTTCTTCCCGGGGCAGAAGGCAGATGTGAGCGATGTCAGAGGGGTCCAGCTAACCATGCCGACATGGTCTGGTCCTGCCCAAAACTGGTCGGATTGTGGACCACGTTCTTTGAAGCCATGTCGAGGTGGAACCATGCCACTGGTAGCGATATTCGGGTTATCGGAACGGCCCGAGCTTTTTAAGGGGAATGGGCTGACATCATGGCCTTCGCCTGCTTAATATCCCAGCGACGACTCCTACTTGGGTGGAGATCAGCAGTGCCCTAGGGCCTCGGACTGGTTGGCAAGCCTGGCTGAATTCCCGAGGCTCAAATAAATCAAATTCACCATTAGGGAGATGAGGAAATGGCTGGGGAACTGAACAGGGTTTTTTGGTTCGGTCTTCACAGTGGAAGACACAAATACATGCCAGTGACTGATGGATATTGCAAATGCACTAGTGATAATTTACCAAATTTCACTAGACTCTGGGGTGGTTCCGGCGGATTGGAAATTAGCAAAGGTAACACCACTGTTTAAAAAAGGAGGTAGGCAGAAAGCGGGTAATTATAGGCCAGTTAGCTTGACTTCGGTAGTAGGGAAGGTGCTGGAATCTATCATCAAGGAAGAAATAGCGAGCCATCTGGATGGAAATTGTCCCATTGGGCAGACGCAGCACGGGTTCATAAAGGGCAGGTCATGCCTAACTAATTTAGTGGAATTTTTTGAGGACATTACCAGTGCGGTAGATAACGGGGAGCCAATGGGTGTGGTATATCTGGATTTCCAGAAAGCTTTTGACAAGGTGCCACACAAAAGGTTGCTGCATAAGATAAAGATACGTGGAAATAAGGGTAAAGTAGTTGCATGGATAGAGGATTGGTTAATGAATAGAAAGCAAAGAGTGGAGATTAATGGGTGTTTCTCTGGTTGGCAATCAGTAGCTAGTGGTGTCCCTCAGGGATCAGTGTTGTGCCCACAATTGTTCAAAATTTAGAGATGATTTGGAGTTGGGGACCAAGTGCAATGGGTCCAAGTTTGCAGACGACACTAAGATGAGTGGTAAAGAAAAAAGTGCAGAGGATACTGGAAGTCTGCAGAGGGATTTGGATAGGTTAAATGAATGGGCTAGAGTCGAGCAGATGGAATACAATGTTAACAAATGTGAGGTTATCCATTTTGGTAGGAATAACAGCAAAAGGGATTATTATTTAAATGATAAAATATTAAAACATGCCGCTGTGCAGAGAGACCGGAGTGTGCTCGTGCATGAGTTGCAAAAAGTTGGTTTACAGGTGCAACAGGTGATTAAGAAGGCAAATGGAGTTTTGTCCTTCATTGCTAGAAGGATGGAGTTTAAGACTAGGGAGGTTATGCTGCAATTGTATAAGGTGTTAGTGAGGCCACACCTGGAGTATTATTTTCAGTTTTGGTCTCCTTACCTGAGAAAGGACGTACTGGCACTGGAGGGTGTGCAGGGGAGATTCACTAGGTTCATCGCAGAGTTGAGGGGGTTGGATTACGAGGAGAGGTTGAGTAGACTGGGACTGTACTCGTTGGAATTTAGAAGGATGCGGGGGGGACCTTATAGAAACATATAAAATTATGAAGGGAATAGATAGGAGAGATGCAGGCAGGTTGTTCCACTGGCGGGTGAAAGCAGAACTAGGGGGCATAGCCTCAAAATAAGGGGAAGTAGATTTAGGACTGAGCTTAGGAGGAACTTCTTCACTCAAAGGGTTGTGAACCTATGGAATTCCTTGCCCAGTGAAGCAGTTGAGGCTCCTTCATTCAATGTTTTTAAGATAAAGATAGATAGTATTTTGAAGAATAAAGGGATTAAGGGTTATGGTGTTCGGGCCTGAAAGTGGAGCTGAGTCCATAAAAGATCAGCCATGATCTCATTGAATGGCGGAGCAGGCTCGAGGGGCCAGATGGCCTACTCTTGCTCCTCGTTCTTATGTTCCTATGTAGGGGGCCAGATGAAGGGTTCCACTCCAGGTGGAAGCAGTTCACCGCCATCTTTAAGGACCTGTTCGTGACCAGCAACTAGGGAGGGGGGAAAGCTAGGAGAGGGGGGAGAAAGACCAAAGGGAGAAGGAGAAGCGCCGTTAACACTACTAAAACCTAAAAACAACAAATTGTTTGCACTACATCCGTTGTACTGACACCTACGGGCCATATGGTGATTATGTTGGTCTGCTGCTTTTTGAATTAAAAAAAATTCAACCAAGTCAAAAACTCCAACCAATAAGTTAATTTGTGGTAGGACAGTAAATAATTTCATGAGAGGCTATAAAAACACACACATAGACAAACACGCACAGCTTTAGCAGTGCTAGATTATAACATGGTCAGGATCCCCCAAAAAAAGACAACGAAAACCTAGTCCAAGTTCAAATTAACTTATTCTAAAGTAATACTCAACTGTTGCTTCCATAGGATGCACATTGTGAATGTTATGGTAGTACTTGGCACTGTGCCAACATGGTCCTCTCAGCAGATAAGTCATTCCGAATAGCAGGTGAAAGGCTTCAGTATTTTACTGCAACACCACAATGGAGTCTATTCAATCACAACTGCTGTGACATAACGTACCGAGTTTAGGACTATAGACTTCGAGTACAACAACCCTGTTTTAATGGCTAGAGACAATTTAAAGTGTCACAGCCGAAAGTATTTTTAAAAAACCACTCTTATCTTTTCTCTCCATTCCTTTTCCTTCCCCAGACAGAGGCAGGCAGTTGGGCTGTTGCCAGATTTCTCTCTTGGCTCCCCATTACCACAAACAAGGATGTGGCCTGTATGGAGGACCAACCCAAAGTAAATCTTCTTCCAGCTTCCCTTCCAGCATTCCAGAGAAGCTTGTGGTCGCTGTTCTGAACCAGCAACTCTAATCACAAGCCCACATTTTAGCATTTCAGCACAAATTCATCCAGTATTGTACAAGAAAAATATGGGTTGTAAAGAAATAGAAAATCATATTGTTTGTTCAACATGCAAATCCCAATGAAAGGTACTTATTCTTTGCAAAAAGGTTGCATTCGCTTTATTAGTGGATTCTGAATGAGCTATTAGTAATTTAAACATCCCTTAAAGAGGTTGCTGCATGCACAGACATGCAAGATCTGGCTATAAAAAATCTATCAAATTCAAACAATAATTACCACAAACATCGGGTGCGATCTACTAGCCACGCTGCACCTGAAATGCAGCGTGGCCCGGCGCAATGGGGATGGTAAATGGCAGGAGACCCCCCTCCCGTGATCTATCCAGCTCACTATTCCACGTGAAATCTAACGCGATCTAGTGAGACGTCACGATCTGAAGCCCATCTGTTATGGGCAGGGTCATTTTTTGGAAAATCTGCACATTAGAGCAAGACAGCTAGTCCCACTTGAATATGCAGTTGCCTGGGGTAACCAAGGCTTTGGTATTCATCCCTTTCACCATGGAGACCTCGGGCACGCGCTGTTCAGTACTAGTCCCCAACTCGGTGAAAGACGCTCTTTGGTCTGCCCGAAACTTGCTGATCTTCCAGTGCAAAGAGCTGTCCTCGACCGAGTGTTGCAGACTGGCACATTCCAAGGTCCAGGACTACGTGCTAAGGGACGCACTCAAACTTGGGGTAGCTGCCGCCAAGGCACAATGGGGAAAGACCACTGTCTAAGGTCTTACTCGGTCTGGGTCATTAACACTCCAATGTATAAAAGAAACATGACAATGTAAATGTTTAAGAAGGAATTGTAACGTAAAGAGCGATATGTGTGTAAGGTTATCAAAATTGAATGGAAAAAAGTTAATTAATCAAGTCTATTAATTAACCAAGGGAATGTGTAACTCTGATGGAAATGTACAGTCAAGACAATTCAAAATGTTCTGCAATGTTTATGATAGATTCTATGAATAAAGTATATTTTTTGGGAAAAAAAGTCCCCCAAAACGGGACCAGATGGAACAGCACTCTTGGGGTCTCCCAAGGGATCAGAGGTCCCCAGGTCTTTCCCTCTGAGCACGGTGGCACCCAGAAACTGTTAGTGCCACCCAGACACCCTGGCACTGCCACCTGGGTGCCAATCTGGCACTGTTCGGACGGGGGCCCAGGGGCCGCGTCGAGAGCTCGGGACACCATTTAAACATGATGTCCCGATCTCACTACACTGAGACGTTCCATCGAGCGGCGCTCCTCAGTGCAGAAAACAGGGGCTGAGTCTACCCTGGGTACGCGTTTCCTGCTGAGGCCCCTTATCTAACCAGGTGGGTGTTAAATAGCAGGGTGTTTTTCAGTTTCATGGAAAACACGCAGCTAAACATACGCACTATAAAACATAGTTCCCATTTGGTTAGATCGGGTCCATTTTCACAGTGACAAGCAGCATGGTTTAATTTCACAAAATATATTTGTACAAATACTCCCTTAATTTAATCAAGTAAAAGTTAAAATGTACAGTAGTGCAGTGGTTAGCACTGCTGCCTCATAGCACTGAGGGCCTGGGTTCAATCCCAACCCCTAGTCCCTGTCGAGTTTGCACATTTTCCCTGTGTTTGCGTGGGTCTCACCCCCACACCACAAAAGATGTGCAGGCTAGGTGGATTGGCCACGCAATTTAGCCCCTTGGAAAACAATTTAATGGCTACTCTAAATTTATTTTGATAAAGGTACCAACTCAAACCTTTGGGATGATTAGAAGGTCTGGAGAAATGAGCAACTCCCTGTGGTCACCACTTTTAATCTTCAGCTCAACTAATATGAAGTAGTGAAGATTTTACCTAGCTAATAATGCAGAGATGCAAGCTCAAAGTTTGTGAATTTGAATTCAATTTTTAAAAAGTTAAGTAAATCTGGAATTGAAAAGGTATCCCTTTTTACAAAGGAGGCCATGAAGCTATCATCTTATCGTAAAAATCAAATTTGTTCACTGATGCACACTGGGAAAGGAAACTTGCTATACCCACCCGGTCTGGGCTATATGGAGCACCCAGGCCAACAGCAAAGTAGTTGATTCTTAGTTGACTTCTGAAATGCCGCCGCAAGTCCCTTAGTCATAACCAACGACCATGAAAAATAATAATAAAAAAATAAACAGATCCCTTGGCTTCAAACTAGGCACTGGATTCTGATAATGACAAAGTTGGTCCCAAGCATGTCGACGTTGCAATGGATCGCTAATATCTGGAGACTGAAGACTTGTGCTGAAATTGCTGGAGGGGGGGGGATTTTTTGCTGGCAGGAACCTCACTTATCATAGATTATCATAGAATTTACAGTGCAGAAGGAGGCCATTCGGCCCATCGAGTCTGCACCGGCTCTTGGAAAGAGCACCCTACCCAAGGTCAACACCTCCACCCTATCCCCAGAACCCAGTAACCCCACCCAACACTAAGGGCAATTTTGGACACTAAGGGTAATTTACCATGGCCAATCCACCTAACCTGCACATCTTTGGACTGTGGGAGGAAACCGGAGCACCCGGAGGAAACCCACGCACACACGGGGAGGATGTGCAGACTCCGCACAGACAGTGGCCCAAGCTGGAATCGAACCTGGGACCCTGGAGCTGTGAAGCAATTGTGCTATCCACAATGCTACCATGCTGCCCTGGAAAATAAAATCATGGACACTTAAATCCACTTTAATAAATTTAAGTACACATAAAGGGTTCCCCCACCATATATTCCTCCTAAATAAAGAATTCTACCCTTGCTGACACGACGTGACATGAACGACATTTAGTACCGGTATTTTAAGATGTGAAACAATTCCGGGGAACCTGTCAGAGCTGCAAAGGTAAGTGTAGCCCCCAAGGGGAAGGACATGCCTGGGCAGTGCCAACCTGGCAGTGCCAGGGGCATGCCCTCTGGCAAGCTCCATTGGAAGGATGGGGTTCCCTTTGCCTGTGTGTGTGTGTGTGTGTGTGTGTGTGTGTGGGGGGGGGGGGGGGGGGGGGCGATGGCTGACCAGGTGCTTTTAAGGTTTTTGGGGACCTGCTTATCCATGGGGGCAAGAGACGGGGAAGTATAGTTTTCAGCACTGATTGGGGAACCCTTCAAAAAGGGCATCTTGATCTCTGTGGAACCACATTCTCCCAGTAACCCTGCCCTCCTTCAGCCAATGAATCAATGGTCTTTGGGTTGAACACCATTTGGGCGGAGCAAGTGGGCTGCTAAGTCCTTGATGGTGTCGAGCTTCGAGAAGTATTGGAGCTACAAACTTCAAGCAAGTGGAAAGCATTCCGTAACACTACTGACTTGTGCCTTGTAGATGGTGAACAGGTTTCACGGAGTTATTCTCTGCAGAACTCCCAGGGTCTGACTTGCTCTCGTAGCCACAGTATTTCAATGACTGGAAGTTCAGTTTCTGGCCAATGTTTATGGTTGGGGATTTAGCAATGGTAATATCTGGTACGTGTGTGCCATGATTGTTGCATTGCCTCTTTTCAGTTAAAAGCTTGGATATTGTGCAGATCCTGCTGCATTTCAAGATAGACTGCTTCAGTATCTGAGGAGTTGTGAATGGTGCTGAACATTGTGCAATTATCAGCAAACACCCCCCCCTTCTGATATTATGGTGGAAGGAAGGTCTTTGATGAAGCAGCTGAAGACTTTTGGGCCGAGGATTACCTTATGTATTGGAAATGAGATGATTGGCCTCCAACAATCAGAACCATCCTCCCTTGTGCTACGCGTGACTTCAACCAGTGGAAAGTATCCCCGAGCTCAATCCCATTGACGTTGCTGGGGCTCCTCGGCCCACACTCATTCAAATGCTGCCTTAATGTCAAGGGCAGTCACTCTCACCTCAATTCTGGAATTCAGATCTGTTATCCATATTTGGACTAAGGCTGTAATAAGATTAGATTCTTTCTGGAACCCAAGTTGAGCATCAGTGAGCAGATTATTGCTCTGCAACTGCCGCTTAAAACACTTTTCGTAACAACTTCCATCGCTTTGCTAATGATCGCGAGCTGACTGATGGGGTAGTAATTGGTCAGATTGGATTTGTCCTGCTTTTTGTAGATGGGACATACCTGAGCAACTGTCAGTTTTTGCAGCTGTGCTGGAACAGCCTGGCGAGGGATGGGGCTAATTCTGGAGCACATGTCGTCAGAGGTTTTGGTTGTGGGCTCAACTGTCTATTGTACACAGTTTCCACTGTTCGGCATGCAAATAGCCCTGTTTTATAAATTCACCAGGTTGTCACCTCACTTTTAGGTATGCCTAGTGCTGTACATGACATGCTCCTCTGCACTCATCATTAAACCGGAGTTGATCCCATGGCTTGATGGTAATCATAGAGTGAAGGAAAATGCTGAGCCAAGAAGTTACAGACGGTGGTTGAATACATTCTGCTGCTGCTGATGGCCCACTGTGCCTCATGCATGCCCAATTTTGTGTTGGTTGATTGGTTCGAAGTCAATCCCATTTAGCATAGTGAAAGTGTCATACAACATGATGAACTGTGTCCTCAGTGTGAAGGTGAGACCACTCTTTCCAACACTGTCATGTGACAGATAAATTGGTGGAGGCAAATTTCCCTCTTGTTGGTTCCTTCACCACCTGCTGCAGGCCCAGCCTGGCAATTATGGTATTCAGGAATCGCCAGCTTGGTCAGTCATGGTGCTACCCAACCAGCCTTGGCGATGGGCATTAAAGTCCTTCGCCGAGAATACTTTGTGTACCCTAGTGGGACAATTCAATGTGGGCAAAACCCAAAAGATATTCTGCAAGCTGTTAGGATCCTGTGCTGTGAAATGCAGGTCCATTGTCTGACCAACATCTCTAGAATTACTTTTGCAGCACTGGCTGTCAATTTGATTACTTCAGTGCTGGTATTTGGGAGATGTGATTCAATACATCTCCAGGTACAGGTACACTGGTCATTTCTTCAGGAACTCCCTGCTTCAAAGGAAGATCAGTGGGAATCCTGGAAATGTCAAAATTAAAGAGAAAACTGGGGCGCCTCAATTTAAATTTTACGTCATAGAGCCCTCCCCAGAACCAGATAAATTTGATATAGAATCATAGAATCCCTACAGTGCAGAAGGAGACCATTCGGCCCATCGAATCTGCACCCTACCTAGGCCCACACCCCCACCCTATCCCCGTAACCCAGTGACCCAACCTAACATTTTTGGACACTTGGGGCAATTTATCATGGCCAATCCACCTAACCTGCTCATCTTTGGATTGTGGGAGGAAACCGGAGCACCCGGAGGAAACTGCCGCAGACACGGGGAGAATGTGTAAACTCCTCATATACAGTTGCCAAGGCTGGAATTGAACCAGGATCCCTGGGCTATGAGGCAGCAGTGCTAACTCACCGTGCTGAGTGATGCTGCCTTAATTGTCAAGCACTTTTTAAACTGTTTCGCCCAACTTGCTCTATATGCCTGGAAATCACATTTTGGTTCTTTTGATTCTGTCAAAGTTGTTGACTGGTCACGCTTGATCCTGCTACTCTGCTGGTATATCTGTGCACTTGTCTAATCGAATGATACCATCCTTAACAATTTATAGCTTCTGGAAAACTGGAGATATTTGGCAGTAATCAGCTTGCAATATTGAGGTCTGTGTAAAGATGGCGGGCTTGATTCTCCATCCTGGGACCAGAAGTGCTTTTCCCGATGGCACAGAGAATTGGGCATTGGGGGAAAAATCGGGATAGGGGCAATGCTCCAATGCCCCCGTTGGCGGCAGGATTGAGATTCATGACCGTGCACCAGCGGGAGGATGTAACTGAATGCAAATGATGTTAATGTCCCTTCTGCATCCATTTAGCAGGCCTGGCACCCTATTCTCTGGCCCTCAGTGATTGGCGGTCCCCTGGGCAGTGAACCATGTGGGCGCTGATCACCTCTGATACTTACCAGCATGGTGGGCCAAGAGGGTAACCCCTTAGGGGAGTTGCCCCCAAAATCCATCCGAATGCCACCCTTCCACCCAGCCCAACAATGCACTACCCGCCCGCTCCTCCTTTATCAGACCCACCCCCTCCTGGGACCCCTTTAATAAGGAGACCCCCCTTTGCCCTAGGGACTCCCTTAATAGGGAGAACCCCCCCCCCCCCAGGTACCCCATGAATAAGGAGCCCCCCCCCACCCCGGGACCTCATGATTAGGGAGACCCCGCCTGGGACCCCATGTATAGGAAGATCCATTCCCCCAGGGACCTCTTAACTAAAGGAAACCCCCACAGAGACACTCTGACTAAAGGGACCCCCCACAGGGACTGTCTAATGGAATTAACCCCCCCACAGGGACCCTCTAACTAAAGGGACCCCCACAGAGATCCCCTAATTAAAGGGACATCCCGAGGGGCCCCCTGACAATAGGGACCCCACACAAGGGCCCCCTGACTAAAGGAACCCCCACAGGGACATCCTGACCAGAAGTGACTACTAGAGAGACCCACCCCTGCACAGACCCCCTCCCCAGAAAAGAGACCCTTCTCTGGAAGCTAGACGTCAGTGAAACAAATCACAGCTGTAACAATTACCTGGAGGCTCCTCGAGTCCATTTTTCAAAGGAGAACAGCTGTGACCTGTATTTCAACCTCTCAGATCCAATAGTTGCAAGCCATTAATTCTAGTAGTGGACTGTGATTGACAGCTTCCACAAACCAGCTGCAGCTTTGTTTCATTCATCCCTTCATGGATGAGTGACTCTAAGTAGTGAAAGCCCAATGTTCACAAACATGAACTACATCAAAGCGAGGTAAATGTACTCCAATCAGACTAGCGCATAATTGCAATACACTTACCGCTCTTTGATGTGGTTGATGTTTGTAAACATTGGGGTCCCCTATTATGGAGGTCCCAGGACCTAGTTAGGGGGGTCCTGGGAGCGGTGGATCGGGTCACCCCCGTACTTCGGAGAAGAGGGTGGTCACCGAAGCAAAGCAGTGCGGGAGGGGGTCGGTTTTCCTGTGGGGGTTGAGGGATGGCCAGCTGCGGAACTTCATTATCAGCCTGTCCATTCAAAAAGGCGGCCCTTGAACTGGATTCTAACTGGAATCCCTCGCATTCCTTGCCAGGCATAAATCTTCATGGCAAGGGATACGGAATTGCTTTCCGATTTGCACTCCCAGGGGCAAAGTAAACCAGTTGCAATTCTCCTCCGGCGGGAGAACTGCTGCCCAACACCGAAATTGTGTTCGGCGAACAGGTGGAGAATGGGCTCCGACGTCAAAATCAGCACCGGTGCTGGTTTGATGCCGGTCAGAAATGCTCCACTCCCTCCAAACTGGCATCATCGTGACACGCGTCGTGCCGTTGCAACGCCGTTGGTGCGTCATCGGCCGGCCCACCCGTGATGCTCTGCCCCCGATAGGCCGAGTTCCCGACGGCGCGGGACACGTGTGGTCTCAGCCGTGCGGGAACCCGGTGTGGCGGCTGCGGACTGTGTCCAGCACCGCAACACCCGGCCGGGATCCATGCTGCTGGCCGGGGGGGGGGGGCTTCTTTGAGGGCTGGGGGGATTGGTGGGGGTGGCCAAGGGGTGGGCTGTCGGTTCGGGATGGCAGGTTCGGTCCGCGCAGGGCCGGCGCCATGTTGTACGGCAGGATCGCTGCAGGTCGCCAGCCGTGTGCATGTGCGGCCAGGGACCCGGCCATTCTCCAGTCGTTTTAAGCACAGGCAGCGGGGGTTTCACTCGGCGCCGATGCTAGCCCCTCACCGGTCTCAGAATCGGTGAGGGTTTCACTCCAATTTTTTGGGCGTAAAAAACCACACATGCACCGCTGATGCCAGCACTTAGCCACTGAAACAGAGAATCCAGCCCACAGTCTGCCAAACGGAGAATTTCGCCCAGCATCTTCATATTAGCTTAAATGTTTTTTAAATAATTTTCCTTGGGTGTCAGAATGTTGACCGAGAATGTAATTAATTCTACAGCTCTTGCAGCAGCATTCAAAACTGAGCAGTGAGCATAATTACAAGATGCAAAATGATGTCAACAATCACGAGTAGATCTGTTACAACTGGACTCGAGAAAAGCTCAATTCTGTTGCTTAAAGAATATGAGAAAAGAATTTAAACCAAATTCACAGAACTGTTCAGGCTAAAGATCCTTAGAAAGAAAGCTTAAAATGCAAAAGAAAGATTGCTTTAAACCATTAATTTCTTTGCAGGTATGACACATGATCGCACAACTGATCTTAATATTTCTCCAAGGTGAGACTACAGTACCCTGATAAGGATCCACTGCTGCTGCGGATATACATACACATTATCTGGCATCTTATTTGGCTTAACCCTCCAAAAGAATTATAACACAGATTGACAAGCTCCTAACCTTTTTGTTCATTTAAAATGTCACACTAGTTGCTGTAAGGCAGGCCTGGCATTTGTGAGCAACTATTGTAGCCTTGAGAAAGTACCTGAAATCTATCTGAATTAGTTAGCTTTCACCAAATATACACTGAGAGCTTCAAGCCCATTTCGAGGTTGAGTACATCAACAGGGTGGCATTTGACCGTGACTCGAACGTCCTACCCTTTGCATTAATTCTTAAAATGGACCCTTGTTCCGCACTGTAACCAATCACTGTTTGTCGATGTACCATTTGTCAATATACTCTGTTGGTTATTCTTTTTGGTTACTATGTACGTACTGTGTACATTCCCTCGGCCATTAAAAATATTTTTCACTGTACTTCGGTACATGTGACATTAAATCAAATTAAATTAAAAACCAAAATCAAATTAAAATAAAGTCCACTTTTGTAAGGGCCACAGAGAATCCAGCACGAGTTTAAGGATACAAAGTAATAACATTTATTTACAATAACATATATATATATATATATATAACAGCAGCAGCAACTTCCCTTGCTGCACACTCCTTCCTGCTGGTTCCTAAACTGGCCAGCTTTATTTATACTTGGGGTTTACTAATGGTTTCTCCGCCCCCCCTCATTGGGGAAACTCATACTCTCACAGGATTGTGGGATTGTCATTAGTCCCCAGCCAATGGTAAGCAGGCAGGTTATAACATCCCTCCCCCCAAAGTCCAAGGAATCCACCGAAGACCCTGGCGAAGGAGGGGGTCGGACTCATTTTGCCGCAGGCCGGACACCATTTGCACGCGGCGCTGAATCAGGCTGCGTGTAACGAGACGGAGACGGGCGTTTCCGTGACGAACGGCTGAGGATGCCCCCTCTGAAGCGTCCTGTGTCTCCATCTCGGAGTCAGAGTCTGCTGCCTCCGCCATGTCAGCGTCTCTATCTCCATTCGGTTCTGTAACGACCTGCGCAGGCTTTGAGTGAGGCACCAGTGGAAGATTGTGAGGACTACCTTCCCTTGTCTCTGGTCTCTGCGGCTGTAGAAATGAGCTCCGGGGGCAGAGAATCTTTTGAGGGGATAGTCTTCTGGACCGAACGTGGTCTACATGTTTGCGCTGGAGACGACCCTGGGCTTGCACCTGGTATGATATAGGGCCCGTTTGGCAAAAGTTTACGCCAGGAACCCACTGGGCACCACCAGCAAAACGTGGATGACATCAGCATATGGTCCACGACCCCTGAAGAACATGTGTCCCGTCTCCAGAAGGTATTCCACCGTGTACATGCCAACGGCCAAAGTTAAACAGGTCCAAATGTTGTTTTGGCACATCTACGCTCAAGTTCCTAGGCGACCAGGTCTCACAGCATGGTGTGCGCCCAGACACAGACAAAATCAAGGCGATCGAGGCGATGAAGGTCCCCGAGGACAAAAGGGCGGTGCTGCGCTTTTTGGATATGGTCAATTTTCTGGGTAAACATGGCCACACACACCACGGCCCTACGCAACTGGTGAAAAAGTCAACTGCCTTTGAGTGGAAGGCAGCACACCAGACAGAATGGCTGGAGCTGAAAGCCAAGCTCACCACTGTACCAGTCCTGGCATTCTTCGACCCGGACCAGGAGACAAAGATAGCCACAGATGCGAGTCATGATGGCATCAGCAATTGCTTTAACAAGATGACACATCATCCTGGGCACCAGTAGCCTACGCATCAAAGGCGATGACGCCCACTGAAACCAGATATGCACAGATTGAGAAGGAGTGCTTGGGTCGTCTCACCGGCATCCTCAAATTTCATGATGATGTCCAAGGCCTGCCGACATTCACTGTCAAGACGGATAATAGGCCTCTGGTCCACATCATCCACAAGGACCTGAATGACATGACACCTCAATTGCAGAGAATCCTGCTTAAACTTAGGAGGCATGACTTCAACTTGGTGTACACACCTGGCAAGGAGCTCATCATCGCTGATATATTGTCCCCGCTCCATCACCTCGCCCAGTGAGCTGCTGGAGATCATCCAGCACATCGAATTGCAGGTGCAGCTGTGTGCTAGCACTCTCCCGGCGACAGATGAGAAGGTAGTTCTCATCCGTGATGAGACAGCCAAAGACCCCCCTCCTGCAGCGCGTCATCCACAACCTCACCAATGGCTGGCAGAAAGTGCAGTGCCCACAATTTAACAATGTGAAGGACGACCTGACGGTGATTGATGTTATCCTCCTCAAGCTGGACAGGATTGTCATTCCGCTCAGTCTCCAGAGCTTGGTGCTGCGCCAGATTCATGAGGGACATCTGGGCGTCAAGAAGTGCAGACGCAGAGCCCGGCAAGCTGTCCACTGGCCCTGAACTGTGCTACCTGTCAGCGGTTCCAGCCAGCGCGAAGCAAGGAGATGCTCCAACAGCATGACATAGTGACCTTTCCGTGGTCCAAGGTTGGCATCGACCTCTTTCATGCGAATGGTCGCGATTACGTATTGATCATCGACTATTTCTCGAATTACCCTGGAGGTGCTGAAGCTCCCGGACTTCACCTCTCGGACCGTCATCAAAGCCTGTAAGGAGACGTTCTCAAGGCATGGCATCCCAATCACCGTCATGAGCGACAATGGCCCGTGCTTCAGCAGTCGAGAATGGTCCACGTTTGCCAGGTCATACAATTTCCAGCATGTCATCTCCAGTCCGCACTATCCGCAGTCCAATGGAAAAGTCGAGAAAGGGGTGCACATTGTGAAACAGCTCATCTGCAAGGCTCTGCTTCCGACATACACCTTGCACTGCTCGCGTACAGGGCGACTCCATTGTCCACTGGCATGTCGCCGGCTCAACTCCTGATGAACAGAGACCTGTGGACGACGCTTCCAGCTATACACCTGCCCAACCTGGATCACCTCCCGGTGCTGCAGAAGATTCAGCAGCTCAGAGACCATCAAAAGCAGGGCAATGATGCCCATGCCACCGATCTGGCCGTTCTATCCCCGGCAGACACGGTCAGGATCATGATACCGGATGATGGATGGTCTGCCCCGGCTGTTGTTCGACAGGCCGCACCCCGCTCTTCTGTTGTACGTATGGCTGATGGCTCCATTGTGCAAAGGAATTGACAGGCACTGCGCAAAGTTGCCTGCCCGCAACCACTTTCTCCTCCATTTCCATATGTTGAATTGCCACCTCCTGATACCTCGCACCACGAGGCCACCAGTCAGGCTTCCATCCCGCCTATCAAGGTTCCGTCGTCCCCTCCGCCACCTCTCCGGCGGTCGACCAGGATCAGACGCAAGCCTCAGAGACTTAACTTGTGAACATTTGTTTTGTTTGCTCTGTTCTGTTGTCCTCTGTCAGTCACGTTAGACAGACTCATTCTCATGTAAATACATTCATATACACCAACAAAACATTAAAAAAAGGGGGAGATGTTATGATATGCAAACATGCAGCTAATGAACACATAGAATGACACGACCAATGACAGTCAGGACACTCAGGAGTGGTATCTCACTATAAAAGGGATGAGGCACTCACACCCCGCCTCTTTCCACAGACCAACATCTACAGAGTGAGACAGGTTGTTTCCTCAGCATCGCACCCCAGCACGTGGCTTAGAGCATGGCTGGTTCAGTCAGACTGAGTTACTACATTTAGATTAGCAGAGTTGAACTCATTGAGAACTGTGCTAACAGTTTAATAAAACACATTGAACTCACTTCAAAGTCTGGAGCATCTATTACTCAAAACTGCATCAAGTGGCAGCTTGTGTTATTCCAAATTACATAACACAACAACACTTTGTAGACTGCTGGCAAAACGTCAGAGCTTGCTGGGTGACCTCCTGTTTGCCATTGGTTGAATACTAGCAGCAATGAAAATACATAAGGGTCTCAATGACCTTCAGGCAGGAAGGGGCCCCCTGCAGGCTTTCCTGCCCCAGGCTTAATAGGAGGGAGACAGGAGGAGGGTGGGATGGCAGCAGGGTCTGCACCACATACCATCCTGCACAACCAAATAACCCCTCCCCACTTTGTGCTTGGCGGGATGGATGGCAGTGGAATTGGATTATGCCCAATGCTTTTGGTCTTTCCAATATTTAGATGAATGACATTTCTGATCATCTAGTACTGATGTCAGGCAAATTGTCTGGTGATTTTGAGACAATGTTGGGATTTCGAGGAGCTGGACGTTATCAGCATAGGTGTGGAAATTGACATGTTTTTGTATGGTGTCAAAGGGCAACTTATCAATGCAAATACTTACTGGGCACAATCCTTGCACTTATCAAATTTCTTTCCTGAGCATCAATATCCCAAACGTCATTCAACATGATACAAAATTTCCCATCAATGGCCAAATAACCTGTGTATTCATGGTGTTGTAGAGGGATACACATTTTCTAGGAAACAGAGGTCTCTCCTGCTCTTCCTTCAATAGTGCCGGGGGATGTTTAACACCACATAAGACCATAAGGCCATAAGACATAGGAGTGGAAGTAAGGCCATTCGGCCCATCGAGTCCACTCCACCATTCAATCATGGCTGATTTCCACTCCATTTACCCGCTCTCTCTCCATAGCCCTTAATTCCTTGAGAAATCAAGAATTTATCAACTTCTGTCTTAAAGACACTAAACGTCCCGGCCTCCACCGCCCTCTGTGGCAATGAATTCCACAGACCCACCACTCTCTGGCTGAAGACATTTCTCCTCATCTCTGTTCTAAAGTGACTCCCTTTTATTCTAAGGCTGTGCCCCCGGGTCCTAGTCTCCCCTGCTAATGGAAACAACTTCCCTACATCCACCCTATCTAAGCCATTCATTATCTTGTAAGTTTCTATTAGATCTCCCCTCAACCTCCTAAACTCCAATGAATATAATCCCAGGATCCTCAGACGTTCATCGTATGTTAGGCCTACCATTCCTGGGATCATCCGTGTGAATCTCCGCTGGACCCGCTCCAGTGCCAGTATGTCCTTCTTGAGGTGTGGGGCCCAAAATTGCTCACAGTATTCTAAATGGGGCCTAACTAATGCTTTATAAAGCTTCAGAAGTACATCCCTGCTTTTATATCCAAGCCTCTTGAGATGAATGACAACATTGCATTTGCTTTCTTAATTACGGACTCAACCTGCAAGTTTACCTTTAAGAATCCTGGACTAGGACTCCCAAGTCCCTTTGCACTTCAGCATTATGAATTTTGTCACCGTTTAGAAAATAGTCCACGCCTCTATTCTTTTTTCCAAAGTGCAAGACCTCGCACTTGCCCACGTTGAATTTCATCAGCCATTTCTTGGACCACTCTCCTAAACTGTCTAAATCTTTCTGCAGCCTCCCCACCTCCTCCATACTACCTGCCCCTCCACCTATCTTTGTATCATCGGCAAAATTAGCCAGAATGCCCCCAATCCCGTCATCTAGATCGTTAATATATAAAGAGAACAGCTGTGGCCCCAACACTGAACCCTGCGGGACACCACTCGTCACCGGTTGCCATTCCGAAAAAGAACCTTTTATCCCAACTCTCTGCCTTCTGCCTGACAGCCAATCGTCAATCCATGTTTATACCTTGCCTCGAATACCATGGGCCCTTATTTTACTCAGCAGTCTCCCGTGAGGCACCTTATCAAAGGCCTTCTGGAAGTCAAGATAGATAACATCCATTGGCTCTCCTTGGTCTAACCTATTTGTTATCTCTTCAAAGAACTCTAACAGGTTTGTCAGGCACCCTTACTAAATCCATGCTGACTTGTCCTAATCCGACCCTGCACTTCCAAGAATTTAGAAATCTCATCCTTAACAATGGATTCTAGAATCTTGCCAACAACCGAGGTTAGGCTAATTGGCCTATAATTTTCCATCTTTTTCCTTGTTCCCTTCTTGAACAGGGGGGTTACAACAGCGATTTTCCAATCCTCTGGGACTTTCCCTGACTCCAGTGACTTTTGAAAGATCATAACTAACGCCTCCACTATTTCTTCAGCTATCTCCTTTAGAACTCTAGGATGTAGCCCATCTGGGCCAGGGGATTTATCAATTTCTAGACCTCTTGTTTCTCTAGCACTTTCTCCTTTGTGATGGCTACCATATTCAACTCTGCCCCCTGACTCTCCGGAATTGTTGGGATATTACTCATGTCTTCTACTGTGAAGACTGACGCAAAGTACTTATTCAGTTCCTCAGCTATTTCCATGTCTCCCATCACAAAATTACCAGCGTCATTTTGGAGCAGCCCAATGTCAACTTTTGCCTCCCGTTTGTTTTTAATGTATTTAAAGAAACTTTTACTATCATTCCTAATGTTACTGGCTAGCCTACCTTCAAATTTGATCCTCTCTTTCCTTATTTCTCTCTTTGTTATCCTCTGTTTGTTTTTGTAGTCTTCCCAATCTTCTGACTTCCCACTATTCTTTGCCACATTATAGGCTTTCTCTTTTGCTATGATGCATTCCCTAACTTCCTTTGTCAGCCATGGCTGCCTAATCCCCCCTCTGATAACCTTTCTTTTCTTTGGGATGAACCTCTGTACTGTGTCCTCAATTACTCCCAGAAACTCCTGCCATTGCTGTTCTACTGTCTTTCCCACTAGGCTCTGCTCCCAGTTGATTTTCGTCAGTTCTTCCCTCATGCCCCTGTAGTTACCTTTATTTAACTATAACACCTTTACATCTGATTCTACCTTCTTTCTTTCAAATTGGAGATTGAATTCGACCATATTATGATCACTGCCTCCTAAGTGCTCCCTTACTTTAAGGTCTTTAATCAAGTCTGGCTCATTACATAACACAAAGTCCAGAATGGCCTGCTCCCTTGTGGGCTCCATCACAAGCTGTTCCAAAAAGCCCTCCTGTAAACATTCAATGAATTCCCTTTCCTTGGGTCCACTGGCAGCATTATTTACCCAGTCCACCTGCATATTGAAGTCCCCCATGATCACTGTGACCTTGCCTTTCTGACATGCACTTTCTATTTCGTGGTGCATTTTGTGCACCCGGTCCTGACCACTGTTAGGAGGTCTGTACATAACTCCCATTATGTTTTTTTTGCCTTTGTGGTTCCTCAACTCTACCCACACAGACTCCACATCATCTGACCCTATGTCGTTTAGTGCTATTGATTTAATTTCATTCCTAATTAACAAGGCAACCCCGCCCCCTCTGCCCACCTCTCTGTCTTTTCGATAGGTTGTGAATCCCTGGATGTTTAAATGCCAGTCCTGAACCCCCTGCAACCATGTCTCTGTGATGCCTACCACATCATACCTGCCAGTCACAATCTGGGCCACAAGCTCATCTACCTTGTTCCGTACACTGCGCGCATTTAAATATAGCACCTTTAATTCTCTATTGACCGTCCCTTTTTGTTTTCTTAGTGTGGTGGACCTTGGTTTACTGAGCCTTTCCATACACTGTGTCATATTTTGTGGGATGGGGACAATCGTAACCACTCTTGAGTTTTGTCTGTTCGGTTTTTTTTGTGTTCCTAAGCAGCTACGCTCCCCGCTGATTACTTCACCTCTTGGTTCCCTGACCTTCCCTTCCCCCCCAATCTTTAGTTTAAAGTCCTATTGACCACCCTATTTACTCTTTTCGCCAGAACACTGGTCCCAGCTCGGTTCAGGTGGAGACCATCCCAACGGCATAGGTCCCCCCTGTCCCAAAACTGATGCCAGTGTCCCATGAAAAGGAACCCCTCTTTCCCACACCACTCTTTCAGCCACGTGTTAACCTCCCTTATTCTTGCCTCCCTATGCCAATTTGCACGTGGCTCGGGCAATAATCCGGAGATTATGACCCTTGAGGACTTGTTTGTTCTCTCATCTAAAATATACCGCAGCACTCCGACTGAAATGTCAGTCTGGATTATACGTTCCAGTCTATGGAGGATGGCCTCAAGTCTACAATCCTGTGATTCTAAGGCAGGAACACAACCACTGACAAAGGCTAACTCAACTAGGATAAATGTTTGAATAATATTTGCTTTGTATTATTTACAAAACTGTCTGTAATTGTGCTTCTGCTTTCCTCTGTGTTTCATGCAGTAACCCAGGTGGCGCTAGAATCTCTCCTATTAATGAACTATAATGATAATTGGACCATTCTGATCTTCTCTGGTCCCTTGTACAATGCCATTAAATCACACATTATAATGAGGCTGTCGAATGTGCAGCCTAGAGGAGACATTGCAGAGAGGTGCTCGAGGCAGGCCTAACTTGCCTAACTGAGGCCCTGAAAGAAGGCCCAAATAAATGTAACTGCACCATGGAAGCCTTGTTCAGCTCTCAAACAACATGCATCAACAGAAATAAAAACAAAATGCTGGAAATACTGAGCAGGTCTGTGGAAAGAGAAACAGACTTAACATTTTGAGTCAAATATGACTCTCCTTCAAACGCCTTCTCTCAACTAAACATTAACTCTGCTTCTCTCACCACAGATGCTGCCAGGCCTGAGTACTTCCAGCACTTTGTTTCTATTTGAGATTACCAACATTTGCAGTATTTTGCTTTTATTTTACATACATAATGGGTTTGATTTCCTCAAGCAGAATCAGAATCCCTTTAACTGTCCGTCCTTAAAACAAAATTCAAGGACATATGGCCAGTACAACATTAAAGAATCAAAATTATGAAATAGTTTCAAAGTCTACATTGAAGCAGTTCACAAGCTTATATAAACCTTCCATTCACTTTGGACATCTTCTGATTAAGCAATCAAACTTTGAATTTGACTATTAGAGGTTTGAAAAGCTGCATTTCCAGCCAGTGATCTGACTTCTCAGTATCAAGTAACAACAGCAGTTCATCAGCCAAATTAAAATTGTATGTACCCAGACTTCAAAATTCTCTCTGCTGAATCATCAATCTGCCCTGACATAATGAAAAAGTGGGACATGGGCCTGGGTGGGGTGTAGACCCGATGGGCCAAATGTCCTCCTTCTGCACTACAGGAATGCCATGATTCTATGAACAGCAACTTTTTTTTTAATGGCAGTCAAAAATATTCTACGACTTGCATAAACAATTCACAAGAGCAATACAAAAGCTGAGAAGATACACCCAGCAGGGAGTGCTGAACAGCTAGACCTTTTTTTCTGGAAAAGAGAAGGCTGATGGGTAACATGATAGAGGTTTTATAATGAAAGGGTAAAGAATGTAAAGAAAAGTTTTACTTGTACAGGAATCCAAAACCAGACGTCATAAATATAAGAAAGGCATTAATAAATTTAAGAAACTTGTTTACCCAGAGAGTGCTTAGAGTAGCTCAATTTCACAAGTAGTCGTTGAGGTAAATAGCATAGATGCATTTAAAAGAAAGCAAAATAAGTAAATGACAAAGAAAGGAACAGAAGGGTATGGCAGTAGGGTTAGATAAAGTACATCAGGAAGAGGCTCATGTGGAGTATGAACACCAGTGTCGACCAGTTGGGCCACATGGGCCTGTTCCTGCTGAACACTCAGTGCAGCAGGGTAGCATAGTGGTTACACTGCTACCTCACAGCTCCAGGACACGAGTTCGCTACCCACCTTGGATGATAGTCTGTGTGGAGTATGCACTTTCCCCCTGTGTCTGCATGGGTTTCCTCCGGGTGCTCCGGTTTCCTCCCACTGTCCAAAGATGTGCAGTTTAGGTGGATTGGCCATGATAAATTGCCCCTTAGAGTGGGGTTCCAGGAATAGGGCAGGGTGATTTGGGCCTAGGTAGAGTGATCTTTCAAAGGGTCAGTGCAGACTCAATGGGCCAAATGGCCTCCTTCTGCAATGTGGCAATTCTATTCTATGTAATATTATAAATGACAGCTGACTGCAAATAATTTGCAGAGCTCTTTTAAGTCTTCCATCTTCTGATTTCCTGAAAGTAAAGAGTAGCTAAGTCCCACACTTCCAGGCTTCCGCCAATGCTGCTTTGTAATTTATCACCAGTTGGTGCACACAAGGAGCTGAGGCAACTTTCCTATTGATTTTCCTGCCCTTTCATTGCTGACCTGCTCCCATTTTGTCCCCACATCTACAATCAGAGGGAGTTGAGAAATTACAGAAAATGTAAACCACACTCCGTGGCTACTGCCCACGAAAACTGCCCACATCCCCAGACTTAATAATCGCAATTGTGAGTTTTTTGTTTGCAGGAGGCTCTTAAAGTGAAACTGTTCATGTGATTTAAGCACAAAGATACGCATGTTTTACAATCTTTTAAATGTGTATCTTTTCATTTTCCAAGAAACTGGCTACGGTACAGTAAGGTAACTGGTAAATGCTTACACGTTTCCACACGCTACCTAACTGGTTCAAAGAAGATTTTAGTTTGTGATTGCAAATGAATTTGAGCAGAACATAAAATACTTATTAAACAAAGTGGAATTTGCAGCTGGATCGCCAATTGTGCTCAAAGCAAAAACTATTGGACCCAGGAGTTTTACTGAATTACTTTTGGAGTGAGAAAAGCTCACATTAATTGGACAATGATCATGGGCGGGATTTTACACGCAACCGGCCCCTTAACACGAGTCGGAGGCAGCCCGCTGCCATTGGCTGGCAGCAGGATCTTCTGGTCCCACTGTTGTCAACGAGGTTTTCCGTTGAATGCTCCCCTCGCAGCCGGGATACTCGCGGAATGGGTGCGCCATCGGCAGGACCGGTAGAAATGAAATGAAAATGAAAATCGCTTATTGGCACAGGTAGGCTTCAATGAAGTTACTGTGAAAAGCCCCTAGTCGCCACATTCCGGCGCCTGTTCGGGGAGGCTGGCCTGGGTCCAAGATCCTGTCGGTATGAACGGGCAGAAACTTCCAGCCCACATTAAAGAGTGCACTTCCATACATGAAATGAACACCTTAATATTTAAGTCTATAAGGAAAATAAAAATTAATTTATTGAGGTAATTAAGTTACAAATACAGCGCAAATCACTGGCTGGAATTTTCCGGTTCCTCACACCTGTGGGATCCTCTGGTCCCGCCGATGGGGACCACCCCATGGCGGGTTCCCCAGCTGCGGAGGTTTGGGCCGGAAGATCCTGCCCCAGGCCAATGGCAGGCCGGCTCCAACGCCAGAAAGCAGGTTGTGGGGAGGCCAGGAAATCCCACCTTTCCATTCCAAAGGAAATCACAACTTTAAAAAATGAAATCAAAAATGATCAATAATGGAAAAATAAAATGTTTGCAACTTTTAAAGTTGAAAACATTGTAACACATACCTGCTACACGTTTACATGATCTTAGGCCAAGGCCAAGTCCAAGTCCAAGAAGTAAAATTAACAGTGATATAAGCAGCACCTATGCAGAAAGAATTAGAAGTCATAAGCTTGCACATTTCCATATGTAGTCATTAAACTTTTACAATACTTCAGTATAGAACCTTTTGTTCACTGTAAGGATCATGATTCAACTACAGGGATAAGCTTCACCATCTGAACTGCAATAGGATGCAAATGTGTCACTTTGTATAATGTGCGGGAAAATCCTGCCCAGCTAGTTTACTGCCAAATAATTGACGATGAATATTTACTTAACTTGGGTGTTTTGGAGGTAAGAGACCAGCAGAATTACGCATATATTTTTATACTTCAAGGAGGATACACAGATTTCACTACTTGAAATGGCTGCGAGATCAATTATCTACCTGGGCAGTGAAATCGGAATGAGCAGAGACAGTAAGGAGTCAAGAGCACCTTAAATACATTCCGGGGATCAGAGTGCAGCCTTACCTACCTGGGAGTGGATGTGAAGTGGTGCAGAGACAGTCTGGAGTCAGGAGCACCTTAAATACATTCTGAGGATCAGAGTGCAGCCTTACCTACCTACGAGTGGATGTGGAGCGGTGCAGAGACAGTCTGGAGTCAGGAATGTACTATTTCAGCTGCTGAAGAAACTGAGTGAAAAAACAACTGTGACAAGACAGGAAACTGGTAGGTTGATTGGCCAGTAGATGTAGAGACGATGGGTGGAATTCTCCATCCCGCCACACCCGCATTCACAGCTCCAGGGTCCCAGGTTCAATTCCCGGTTTGGGTCACTATCTGTGCAGAGTCTGCACATTCTCCCCGTGTCTGCATGGGTTTCCTCCGGGTTCTCCGGTTTCCTCCCACAGTCCAAAGATGTGCGGATTAGGTGCATTGGCCATGATAAATTGCCCTTAGTATCCAAAAAGGTTAAGTGAGATTACTGGGTTACGGGGAAAGGTTGGGGGCGTGGGGCTTAAGTAGGGTTCTCTTTCCCAGTGCAGATTCGATGGGCCGAGTGTCTTCCTTCTGCACTGTCAATTCTATGATTCCATACCCCCATGCCATCGGGAATTCCGTGGGCGTGAGTGCATTGCTGGCGAACCAGATGATCCCGCTGATGGAGAATCTAACCCGATGTGTTAATAGCTAGCTGAGGGCACAGGGTTAAGGTAGATCTTCTGAAACTTTAAAATACAATCAATAAAAAATAAAATAAATATATAACACAAAGGGGAGAAGGTGACACAGTGTGAGTGTCACTCAGCTTGTAATCCAGAAGACCAGGCAAATGTCCTGGGTTCAAATCCCACCGCAGCAGGCGGAATCTGAAAACTCATCTCAGTAATGATGACCATGAAACTATTGTCAATTGTTGTAAAAAAAGCTGGTTAGAGTCAGAGTCATAGAGGTTTACAGCATGAAAACAGACCCTTCGGCCCAACTTGTCCATGCTGCCCAGTTTTTGCCACTAAGCTAGACCCAATTGCCCGCATTTGGCCCATAACCCTCCAAATGTATCTTTCCCATATAACTGTCTATAGAGTTCAGTATAGGTTCACTAATATTCTTTAGGGAAGGAAATCTGCCATCCTTATCTGCTCTGGTCAACATGTGACTCCAGACCCACAGCAATGTGGATGACTCTGAATTAGCCGAGCAAGACACTCAGTTCGCCAGTAGTCAGGGATGGATAACAAATGCTGACCTTGCCAGAGACACCCACATCCCATAAATGTATAAAACATACCTGTGCAATCAAGAAACATACAACTTTTAGCTGTAAGTGATACAAGCATAGAATAAGCATAGAGATTTGTAGTAGGAGCTATTCTAAGTTAAATAAGAAAATAAATAAAGTAACATTGCAGTACACGTGTTATTTGTGGAGTGTTTGAGCTTTTGGACACCAACGTGGTCGAGGACAAACAAATCTGCAGCTAGAGTAATTCCGGATCAGGATTATTGATCTGGAAGAGGAATTGCAAACACTGCGCAACATACAGGAGGGAGAGAAATGCTTGAACGCTTTGTTCCAGAAGGCTGTCACAGAATAGGGTCATCTGTTTAGTAAGCTGTTCCAGCAGGGGGAGCAAAAAAGAATGTAGTGGTAGTAGGGGATAATAGAGTGAGGGGATTGACACTGTTCTCAACAGCAAAGAGCAAGAGTCCAGACAGTTGTGCATACTGCACGTGCCAGGGTTCAGGACATCTGCTCAGGACTGGCGAGGAACGTACAGTGGAAGGGGGAGGATCCAGCAGTACTGGTCCATTAAAGAACCAATGACATAGGCAGGACAGGGAAAGAGATTCTGCATAGTCAATGTAAGGAGCTAGGCAACAAATTAAGAAGCAAAACTTCAAAGGTAATAATCTCCGCATTATTACCGTTGCCACATAGAACATACAGTGCAGAAGGAGGCTATTCGGCCCATCGAGTATGCACCGACCCACTTAAGCCCTCACTTCCACCCTATCCCCGTAACCCAATAACCCCTCCTAACCTTTTTTTTTGGTCACTAAGGGCAATTTAGCATGGCCAATCCACCTAACCTGCACGTGTTTGGACTGTGGGAGGAAACCGGAGCACCCAGAGGAAACCCACGCAGACACGGGGAGAACATGCAGATTCCTCACAGACAGTGACCCAGCGGAGAATCGAACCTGGGAACCTGGTGCTGTGAAGCCACAGTACTATCCACTTGTGTTACCGTGCTGCCCTTACACATGACAAATAGGATTAGAGAAATGAATGCAGGCTCAAGGACTGGTGTGGTGTGGGAGAAGTGGGCTCTGGTGCGTGGGGCACAGGGACAAATACTAGCTTGGACACACTATTCTCTCTCTCAAACTGAATGTAAAATTCAATCATATTATGATCACTGCTTCCTAGCGGGTACCTTCACTATCAGGTCATTAATTAATCCTATCTGGTTGCTCAACACCAGGTCAAAGTGGTTGCTGAACCATTAGGGCTGTCTATTACTGAACCATGCTGGGACCGGTATTCTTGTGAGTTGCATAACTGGGGAAGTAGAAAGGGTTTTAAATTAAATAGTGCAGGCACGGGATGAAATGTGGGAAGATGTGATGATAATAATCTTTATTGTTACAAGTAGGCTTACACTGCAATGAAGTTACTGTGAAAAGCCCATCGTCGCCACATTCCAGCGCCTGTTTGGGTACTCAGAGGGAGAATTCAGAATGTCCAAATTACCTAACAGCATGTCTTTCAGGACTTGTGGGAGGAAACCGGAGCACCCGGAGGAAACCTATGCAGACACGGGGAGAACGTGCAGACTCCACACAGACAATGACCCAAACCGGGAATCGAACCTGAGATCCTGGTGCTGTGAAACAACAGTGCTACCCATTGTGCTACCATGCCTGGCATGATATATAAAACCACAGACAAGGTAAGAGAGGAAGGTATTAATATGGGAAATGATAAACAAATCGTGAAAGGAATGGACAGAGAACAAAAAATATAAATCTATGAGTAAATGAGTAGAATCATAGAATCACAGAATCCCTACAGTGCAGAAGCAGGCCATTCAGACCATCGAGTCCGCACTGTAGATAGGGCTGGAGGTGACAAAAATAATCAAAGGGCAAAACTTAGGGCTTTGTATCTGAATGCATGAAACATTTGAAACAAAACCGTTGCATTAATAATGCAAATAGGGTTAAATAAATCCAATTGAATAGCCATTAGAGAGATGGCTGCAGAATGATATAGGTAGGAAATGAATATTGAAGGTTATGTGACATTTAGAAAGGATAGGAAGAAATAGTGGAAGCTTGTGAGAAAGGTACAATGATTATCATGGGGGACTTAAATCTACATATAGACTGAGATAACAAGATGGGCAAAGGCAGCCTAGATGAGGAATTCATACAAAGTTTTCATAGATCAGACATTGTAGAGCCAAATGGGAACCAGCCTGTACTTGACCTGGTGTTGAGCAAACAGATAGGATTAGTTAATGACCTTATAGTGAAGGTACCCGCTAAGAAGCAGTGATCATAATATGATTGAATTTTACATTCAGTTTGAGAGAGAGAATAGTGCGTCCAAGCTAATATTTTTAACTTAAGTACGAGCAATTACGAGGGCATGAAAGCAGAACTAGCGGAGGCAAACTGACAATATAGGTTCAGGGATATGTAAATAGAGTTGCAGTGGCAGATATTTAACGGAATATTTCAGAAAACACGGAATAGATAGATACATTCCAACATAAAATAAAAAATACAGTGGGTAGACCCACCAACTGTGGTTAACCAAAAATGTTAATTGTTGTATCAAACTTAAAGAAAAGGCACATAGGTGGATGGCAGGTCAAAAGATTGGACAGAATATTTTTTTAAAGCACTAAAAGATTAATCAAAATTGAGAATGAGAGATAGCTAGCTAGAAATATGAAGGCAAATAGGAATGGTCTGTATAGATATATTTTTTCAAGTTAACAGAGTGAATGTTGCTCACTTAATTAATAATGGAATGGAAAATAGAGATGGAAGATTACTTGAACAGGTATTTTGCATCAGTCTTCACCAAGGAGGATACATACCAGAATTAGCTGTAATCAAGAATTGGAATGTATTGTATTATGTGCCTGCATTTCATTGTAATTAAAAAGGTGCTCAGCGGAGCAAGGGTTAACTTGGGACTAAAGAACAAAGAACAATACAGCACAGGAACAGGCCCTTTGGCCCTCCAAGCCTGTACCGGTAATGATACCACCCTTGGGCAAAACCCTCAGCACTTCCTTGTGCCATATCCCTTTATACCCATCCTATACATATATTTGTCGAGATGCCTTTTGAACACCGTTAATGTATCTGCTTCCACAACCTCCTCTGACAACATGTTCCAGGCACTCACCATCCTCTGTGTAAAAAAAACCTGCCTCGCACGCCTCCTCTAAACTTTGCCCCACAGATCTTAAACCTATGCCCCCTGGTGACTGACCCCTCCACCACGGGAAAGAGTGCCTGCCCCTCCACTCTATCCATGCCCCTCATAATTTTGTAGACCTCTATCAGGTTGCCCCTCAACCTCCATCGTTGTAATGAAAACAGTCCGAGTCTCTTCAGCCTCTCCGCATAGCTAACACCCTCCAGGCCAGGCAACATCCTGGTAAACCTCCTCTGCACCCTCTCCAAAGCCTCCACATCCTTCTGGTAGTGTGGCGACCAGAATTGTGCGCAATATTCTAAGTGTAGCTTACCAAGGTTCAATACAACTACAGCATGACTTGCCAGTTTTTATATTCAATGCCCCGTCCAATGAAGGCAACCATTCTGTATGCTTTCTTGACTACCTTATCCACTTGTGTTGCCACTTTCAAAGATCTGTGGAACTGCACGCCCAGATCTCTCTGACAATAGAGAATAGAATTGCCCGCAGTATGATGCATACAGTCATGTGGTAATAGACTCAGATAACTCCGGGAAGCACCCAGCAAGGAGTACCAGCACTAGGCATGCCAAACCCGGGATCTGTAAATAGTTGAAGATTAACAATAATGTAACATGGTGCTCAGTGGTGACACAATGATACAACATAGTTGGTTGGAGTGGCGGTTGCTTCTAAAAGTATCACATCAGCATATGCATTATGGCACATCATGGTGATCAGCATGAATGGTCGCATTTTAAATGAAAAACCTAGAGCAGAATCCCAAGGTATGAAAGACTGAAATCAGTTGAAGTCTAACTAGAGAAACATGCCTCTAAGAAGAAAAATAAAAGAAAATTTTGAAGAAGCTTTGCTGCACACATGGAAGTTGAGGAATCCACCACAGTGAGTGGAATTCCATTGCAAGACCCCCTCAGTGATGTCGAGTAAAACAAAACTGGCCAGATAACAAAAACAGGTGAGAAAAACCACGCAGAGTGCAAAAACTTGGTTGGATCAGAAAGACGTGCGAGCACAACTACAAAAATAGGGCAAGACCTTGAGTGACGCAGAGTAGGAGAACCCCGTCAGCTCGCAAGAGAGTGGGCTCATGTGCAGAAACTCATGTGCATTTACATTACAAAATAGGTGGCAGCCCCATTGGCTCAGCAGATGGCAGAAGTAGTGGCAAAGCTGCACTGAAGTTGAAAAAAGTTAAATAACGAAAGGTGGGCAGAGCAGAGGACAAACTGCGGGGTGAGGAAAGAAATCCTGTGCACAGGACGAAAGAAAGGAAAAAGCCTGAGAGAGCGAACCCTTTTCAGTTGGGTCGGTTTTTTTTGAACAGTGGAGAAAATTGCTGCCGAGTTAACAGCTCGCATCATCTCTTTCAAAAAGTGTGTGACCGCCAAAATTCCCAAACAATGGGGGCCTTCAATAAAAGAGATCTGCAGAGTCTAAGGAAGATGAATCACCTGGAAATTGGTACTGAAGCTCAGAGGACTGAGCTGCTGATTAATGATTTTAACAAAAAAACGAACGATTGGACTGCTAATGCGCCAAGTCTCCCAGAGTGCAAGACATTCAGCAAAGACAGATAACCTGCAGAGCACAGCAGAAGAAATTGCTACAGTAATTGTTTCCAAGTTTTTTTTTTAAAAAGAGCTATGATTGTGGGGATCATGTAAAAAATACATGGGAAAATCAGAGAGCAAAAAACAAACTGACGAGTAAAAAAACGTTACTCACAGAAGAGCTTAAAAGGGCAATGAGATTTAAGGTAGCAACAAGAAAATAATACGGCCATGGGCAACAAATTAGATGAGCCAGACGCAGTTTGGCTAAGGAAAGAACGAACTAAACCAGACAATAGTTTACAGGAGACTTAAATTATTAAATAGGAAGTCAGAAGAAGTACAAGTTGATCAGTTTTTATTCCTGTTTGGTTCATTTGCTGATGAAGTACTCCACCGCCAACATATAAAGGTAAAGGTAAAGTCGCCATAGTTCCAGATGACCATAGGTTGCTTTCCCCTTTGAGGGGGAGAGCCGGCTGGTGGTGATTTAACCTGAGGATCACCAAACTTCAGGCGACGGACAAGGTTGAGAATGTGGGGCCATCATGAATCAACTCAGCTGGTACAGGAATTGAACCTGAGCTTTAGCCTCGCTCTGCATCACAAACCAGCAGTTTAGCCCACTGAGCTAAACCGGCCAACATATAGATCAATACTCCCCAACATTTGGTGAGATACCGAAAGGATTTGGCAGCTATTTTAAACTCCAAATTGCGGACAGAACAAATCAGAAAGCAAGTAGATGTAGTGCATTTTGATTTTGAAAAGGCACTTAATAAGGTGCACACAAGATAAGAGCTATGGTATTAGAGTGACATATTAACTGAGATAGAGGACAGAGAGTGGGGTTAACGGGGATATTTTCAGGCTGGTAAGCAGTAATTAGCGACGTACCACAGGGATCAGGGCTGGGACCTCAACTATTTACAATCGACATTAATTACTTGGATGAAGGGACCGATTATTGTAGCCATATTTGTTGACAATACAGAGAGAAGTAAGAAAGCAAGTTGTCAGGAGGACAGAAATAGATGGGTTAAGTGAATGGGCAAAGGTTTGGCAGATGGAGTCTAATGTGGGAAAATATGTGATTCTCAACTTTGGCAGGAATAGAAAAATCAAAATATTATTTAAAGAAAGAGAGACTGCAAAATGTGTTTCTGCAGAAGTACATGAGAGCCCTTGAACATTGATGCACGATCAATGACCACTAAAGCGAGGTTGCAGTCCAACTGAAGGCTTTAATAAGCTAGATGTTTCCCCCAGCAGCTCAGGTACAGAATGAAGGCTGCTGGGGCGGCACGGGCTCTTATACCCCGCCTAGCAGGGCGCAGCTACCATACATCCTAACCAATAGAAAGCATACAGTTTCCACCAATGGTGCTCCAGCCTATCAGGTACCGTAATACCTCTAATACCGCATTCACCCACTGTTAAAAAAAAAGTCCGGCGGGGTGGTGGCCTGATACTACAAACATGGCAACGTGGTAGAATTAGTTATGGAGGTACCGTAATATCTCCATACAGCATTTTGTAACTATTTACAAACCTGATAGCTATTTACAATTGATGATTTAAATTTACAGTTTACAGTTTAAAATGAAGCAGTCAGTCGATCGGGGGCCCTGGTCGTCCTCTGTGATCGTCGGAGCCTCAGTGGTGACTCCGGTGGAGGCTCGGGCGTTTGTGACTCCGGGAGCGTGGCTTCGATCTCCATGGCAGCTTCGGCACCCCTAGACGGCGCTGGTGGGGAAAACGGTTGACTTGGGGAGGGAGCGCCTGCGGGGTGCGTCGGTGGGTGGGGGGCCTAGATGGGGCCGGCGGGAGGACCGATCCTCCTGTAAGGTGCACTGATGGGAGGGAGGGTGGGACTGGTGGTTGGGTTGTGCGTGGGGCTCCGGCAGGCGGCAGGACTCATAGGGAGACCGTATCTTGTCGGCCGTCAGGGTACGCCACATAGGCGTACTGGGGGTTAGCATGGAGCAGATGGACCCTCTCGACCAACGGGTCTGACTTGTGCGCCCACACGTGGTTTCGGAGCAGGATGGGTCCGGGTCCTGCCAGCCAGGTCGGAGCGAGGTCCCAGAGGAGGACTTCCTGGGGAAGACAAGGAGAAGTTCGTGAGGTGTCTGGTTGGTGGTAGTACACAGCAGTGACCGGATGGAGTGGAGGGCATCCGGGAGGACTTCCTGCCAGCGGGAGACCGGGAGGTTCCTGGCCCGTAGGGCCAGTAGGACGGTCTTCCAGACCGTTCCGTTCTCCCTCTCTACCTGTCCGTTACCCCGGGGGTTGTAACTGGTCCTGCTCGAGACGATGCCCTTGCTGAGGAGGAATTGACGCAGTTCGTCGCTCATAAAGGAGGACCCCCTATCACTGTGTATGTAAGCGGGGAACCCGAACAGTGCAAAGATGCTATGGAGGGCCTTGATGACAGTGGTTGCGGTCATGTCAGGGCAGGGGATGGCGAATGGGCACCGGGAGTACTCATCAATCACGTTCAGGAAGTACGTGTTGCGGTCAGTGGAGGGGAGGGGGCCTTTGAAGTCCATGCTGAGGCGTTCAAAGGGACGGGAAGCCTTTATCAGGTGCGCTTTCTCTGGCCGGTAGAAGTGCGGTTTGCACTCCGCACAGATTTGGCAGTCCCTGGTGGCTGTCCTGACCTCCTCGATGGAGTAGGGCAGGTTGCGGGTCTTCACAAAATGGAAAAAGCGAGTGACCCCCAGGTGGCAGAGGTCCTCGTGGAGGGCTCGGAGGCGGTCCACTTGTGCGGTGGCACATGTGCCGCGGGACAGGGCGTCAGGAGGTTTGTTTAGCTTCCCGGGACGATACAAGATCTCGTAGTTGTAGGTGGAGAGTTCGATCCTCCACCGCAAGATCTTGTCGTTTTTTATCTTGCCCTGCTGCGCATTATCGGACATGAAAGCCACCGACCGTTGGTCAGTGAGGACAGTGAATCTCCTGCCGGCCAGATAATGCCTCCAATGTCGCACAGCTTCTACTATGGCCTGAGCCTCCTTTTCGACTGAGGAGTGGCGGATTTCGGAAGCATGGAGGGTACGTGAGAAGGCCACTGGTCTGCCCGCTTCGTTGAGGGTGGCCGCCAGAGTTACGTCAGATGCATCGCTCTCGACCTGGAAGGGGAGGGACTCGTCGATGGCGTGCATCGTGGCCTTTGCAATGTCTGCTTTGATGCGGCTGAAGGCCTGGCGGGCCTCTATCGACAGGGGAAAAGCTGTAGATTGGATCAGGGGACGTGCCGTGTCTGCATAGTTGGGGACCCACAGGGCGTAGTAACTGAAAAGCCCTAGGCAGCGCTTCAGGGCCTTAGAGCAGTGAGGGAGGGGGAACTCCATAAGGGGGTGCATGCATTCAGTGTCGGGGCCTATAACTCCATTTCGCACTACGTAGCCGAGGATGGCCAGGCGGTCGTTGCTAAACACACATTTATCCTGGTTGTATGTAAGGTTAAGGATTTTTGCGGTCTGGAGGAATTTTCGGAGGTTGGTGTCGTGGTCCTGCTGGTCGTTGCCACAAATGGTGACATTGTCAAGATACGGGAATGTTGCCCTTAAACTGTACCGGTCAACCATTCGGTCCATCTCGCGCTGGAAGACCAGTTGGTGACACCGAAGGGAACCCTTAAGAAGTGATAGAGCCGCCCACCTGCCTCGAAGGCAGTGTATTTGCGGTCACTAGTGCGGTTGGGGAGCTGGTGGTAGGCGGACTTGAGATCCACTGTGGAGAAGACCTTATAATGCGCAATCCTGTTTACCAGGTCGGATATGCGGGGGAGAGAGTACGCGTCCAGCCGTGTAAACCTGTTGATGGTCTGACTGTAGTCAATGACCATCCTATGCTTCTCCCCGGTCTTTACCACCACTACTTGAACTCTCCGGGGGCTGTTCCTGGCTTCAATGACCCCTTCCCTCAGTAACCGTTGGACCTCTGACTTAATGAAGATCCGGTCCTGGGCACTGTACCGTTTGCTCCTGGTGGCGACAGGTTTGCAATCCTGGGTGAGGTTCTCAAACAGGGAAGGCAGGTCGACCTTAAGGGCCGCGAGGCCGCAGACAGTAAGGGGGGGTTATAGGGCCGCCGAATTTGAAGGTTAGACTTTGGAGGTTACACTGGAAGTCTAAACCCAGGAGTGTAGCCGCGCAGAGGTGGGGAAGGGCGTAGAGGCGGTTTGTGAGGTTTTCTACACAAAACTCCTTTATCTCCACGGAGTGTGAACCGGAGGTCAGGGAGATTTTTTGGTTAACGAGGTGGATGAGGAGAGAACAGCGCCTTACCGTGTCGGGGTGTATGAAGCTCTCCATGCTCCCAGAGTCGATTAGGCAGGACGTCTCATGCCCGTTGATGAATACGGTCGTTGTAGCAGTTGAGAGTGTTCGAGGCCGGGACTGATCCAGAGTCACCGAGGCTAATCGCAGCAGTTGAGAGTTCTCTTCGGGCAGTGCGTGGTCAGCCGAGCTGGGGTCCTGGGGGTTCATCCAAGATGGCGGTTCGCATTAGTCGCACATGGCTGGGGGTTCACAAAATGGCAGCGCCCATCCCTCTAACGTGGCGTCCGCGGAACAAGATGGTGGCGCCCAGGGTCCGCACGTGGCCCTGGAATAGGAAAATGGCGGCGACCACTGGCCGCACGGAGACCGTGGAGAAGTTTGTGGTTGCGGTCCGCATTCGCCGGCGGGGACCGCGGCAACCGCACGGGCCTGACATACCCCACGAAGTGGCCCTTTTTGCCACATCCCTTGCAGGTGGATGCGCAGGCCGGGCACGCTGGCGGGGGTGCTTGGCCTGCCCGCAAAAGTAGCAGCAGGGCCCCCTGGGGCTGCCAGGCCGCCTTACAGCGCAGGCTTGTGGGGGGATGGGGGAAGTCTCGGGGTCGGCCGCAGAGGGGTTCCATGCTGCCCAGGGGGCTGCCGCGCAGTCGCGAACGTTCCTGGAGGCCACGTCCAGGGAGCCTGCAAGGGCCCGTGCCTCCTTGAGACCCAGAGTGTCTTTTTCTAACAGTCGCTGGCGGATTTGTGAGGATAGCATACCTGCCACAAAAGCGTCCCGGACTAAGAGTTCAGTGTATTCGCTCGCCGAAACTTGCGGGCAGCTGCAGTTTCTACCCAACCCCAGGAGTGCACGGTAGAATTCTTCTAGCAATTCCCCAGGGGTTTGTTGCCTTGTTGCAAACAGGTGCCCGGCGTAGACCTGGTTTACCGGGCGAATATAATGTCCTTTTAGCAGCTCTATTCCTGCATTGAAGTCTTCCGCTTCCTCGACGAGGGTGTAAATCTCCAGGCTCACCTTTGAGTGCAGGACTTGCAGTTTCTGCTCTCCCGTGGGTGTGTTTTCAGCCGTCCCGAGATATCCTTTAAAGCACGCCAGCTAGTGCCTGAAGATTGCCGCTGAGTTCGCCGCATGGGGGCTGAGTTGCAGACACTCCGGCTTGATTTGGAGCTCCATCCTTTCTTCTTAAAAAACTAGATTATTCAATTGATGCACGATCAATGACCACTAAAGCGAGGTTGTAGTCCAACTGAAGGCTTTAATAAGCTAGATGTTTCCCCCAGCAGCTCAGGTACAGAATGAAGGCTGCTGGGGTGGGACGAACTCTTATAACCCGCCTAACAGGGCGGAGCTACCATACATCCGAACCAATAAAAAGCATACAGTTTCCACCAATGGTGCTCCAGCCTATCAGGTACCGTAATACCTCTAATACCACAAACATAAATCACAAAAGTCCGCATGCAGGAACACAAAGCAACTTGGAAGGCAAATTAAAATTTGACCTTTGGTGTTTGGGGAATGGATAATCAAAATAAGGAGGTCTTGCATTTACCCATTTTATAAACCTGGTTTACTTCATATCATTTTGACTTCCCCTCCCTATACCTCTTGGCCTCTCTGTCTTTCTTTCCACCTTAAGATGTTCCTTAAAACTTACTATTTTTAATCAAGATCTTGGTCATCTGCCCCAATCTCTGCTTTTGGAGCTTGGCGTCAGATTTAGCTTCCTAATGCTGTGAAATACCTTGAGGCATTTGATTATATTATATTAAGCACTTATTACCTATTCCTAACTACTGTTGAGAAAGTGTAAGTGAGCTGCTTTCTTGAACCACTGCAGTCCATGTGATGTAGGTACACGCACAGAGCTGTTATAATAATATTTGTTATTATTGTCACAAGTAGACTGACATTAACACTGTGATTCAGTTACTGTGAAAATCCCCTAGTCACCACACTCCTTGCCTGTTCGGGTACACTTGAGGGAGAATTCAGAATGACCAATTCACCTAACAAGCATGTCTTACGGAACTTGTGGGAGGAAACCGGAGCACCCGGAGGAAACCCACAAAGACACGGGGAGAACGTGCAGACTCCGCACAGGACAGTGATCCAGGCTGGGAATCGAACCTGGGTCCCTGGCGCTGTGAGGCAGCAGTACTAACCACTGTGCTATTCCATTCCAACGGGTTTATTTGAAATCACAAGCTTTTGGAGCGCTGCTTCTTCATCAGGTGAAGTGGAGGCAGGTTCACAATCACAGCATATATATAGGAATTGCAAGATAATTACCGATTAGGATGTGAAGAATGGTTGGTCTTTACAGGACAAACAGTATGAGTGGAACATAGAACATTACAGCACAGTACAGGCCCTTCGGCCCTCAATGTTGCGCCGTCTTGTGAAACCACTCTAAAGCCCATCAACACTATTCCCTTTTCGTCCATATGTCTATCCAATGACCATTTGAATGCCCTTAGTGTTGGCGAGTCCACTACTGTTGCAGGCAGGGCATTCCACACCCTTACTACTCTCTGAGTAAAGAACCTACCTTTGACATCTGTCTTATATCTATCTCCCCTCAATTTAAAGCTATGTCCCCTCGTGCTAGACATCACCATCTGAGGAAGAAGGCTCTCACTGTCCACCCTATCCAATCCTCTGATCATCTTGTATGCCTCAATTAAGTCACCTCTTAACCTTCTTCTCTCTAACGAAAACAGCCTCAAGTCCCTCAGCCTTTCCTCATAAGATTTTCCCTCCATACCAGGCAACATTCTGGTAAATCTCCTCTGCACCCTTTCCAATGCTTCCATATCCTTCCTATAATGCGGCGACCAGAATTGCACACAATACTCCAAATGCGGCCGCACCAGAGTTTTGTACAGCTGCAACATGACCTCATGGCTCCGAAACTCAATCCCTCTCCCAATAAAAGCTAACACACCGTACGCCTTCTTAACAACCCTCTCAACCTGGGTGGCAACTTTCAAGGATCTATGTACATGGACACCGAGATCTCTCTGCTCATCCACACTGCCAAGAATCTTACCATTAGCCCAGTACTCTATCTTCCTGTTATTCCTTCCAAAATTCCTTCTAACGACCTTGAGCAGTTTCCAAGTCCTGCCTGTCCTCCGCAGGTTGTCACAACTTGAATGTCACACCAGAACCCACATCACACTGCGGCTAAGTTCCCAGCAGATGCACATTTCCCTTGCTCACCTCCATCTGTAGAGCCTGCCCATACATATGCTTCTAAGCATGGAGGTGATTGGTGGTACACGGGGGCTCTCTTCACCGTACAACCAGGTGCCACCCTGCTAGCAGGATAATACAGGGCACACCCAGTGAGGACACCCACTGTAGAAAACGGACAGGAGCTGCAAAGCCTATTGCTGATACGGGTTGTGGCAGTCTCCCGTACCCCTGTTGACAGGCACGGTGAGGATAGAGGCTCCTACATCACAGGCCCAGTGCCGCTCACTGATGGGGACAGGTGTGCAGTACAGAAGGCAACATATTGAGGGGGCTATGTGAGGGATGGAGTTGGGTTGTGCAGCAGTACAACCCAGGCTAACTGTGGATGGTCAAGAGAATACTCATCTTCCTAACATTTCTTCTTTTTACCCCCCCTTGCAGAGAACGAACTTCGGAGTCCAGCCGGCTATGCTCGCTAATCTACCTGGCCGCTGCTGCCATTGTGGATGAACAAGGCTGGCTCAGGGAGCACCCTGCACAAGAGGACCCTGCCAAGAGCAGGGGCCAGCCAGGAAGGTTCAAGTGCCAGTGAGTGATAATCACTACAATCATTCTGAAAAAGAGTGCTCAGGGATGTCAGACATGTGTTTGGGCTGCAGGATTCAGCAGAAGATGAGACATGTGCACTGAATGTGTGCCAGCTACTTCATACTTTCAATCTATCAGCTGTATGACATCCTGCATTTTGATCACTTGCTGGGGATGGCTGCCACAGGCACATATGCTCCTAAACTGCTCATGCACCCTTTGAGATGACATTCAATTTCTGTCTGTCTGCAGGATGAAAACGTCCACAATAAGAGGGAGCGAGCGAAGATGGAGGTGGCAATCTGGACATTCTGGTCCTCGCCCCTTTTGAGGAGCAAGCCACCAAGCTACCTGGGAGGAGCAGGAGCATGCTGAAGATGAGATTGGACTCCTCCGGGGTGCCAGTGGGTATAAATTCAGTCTGCAGTTGTCAGATGCATCCACAGAATACTTAAGGAGCCGGCTTTTGCACTTACTAAATCTTTTGTTTCTCTGTCTCTGGTACCAGCAAGAATAGGGAAGGCCCCAAATGGACACCAGACACAACTCCATCTCCAACCCCACCTCTTGAGGAAGATGCCTCAGAGGATGCACTGTCAACATTCCTGCACCCTCCACCAACACAGATACACTAACTTCAGTGGGTGAACACTAATTCAGTGGGTTCACATTGTAGAGTAGGCTAGAAGTCACAATCTGGAGAGCATATCACTGACAATGGTTCACAGCTGGAGGGAAAACTAATAGCCGAGGTCACAGACACTTGAAAGACTGCCAGAGACCACGCCCTTACTTAGATTCAAGCAGTTGATGAGCCTCTGGACTTGGCTCTAAGAGACCTGATGAAGATGCAGAGACAGGCAGGGCAATATCAAGCAGAAATACCAGAGGCCATGTAAAGACTTGAGCGAAGGCTGGAGGAGTCATAGAATCATTGTAGAATTTACAATGCAGAAGGAGGCCATTTGGCCCATCAGGTTTGCACCAGCCCTTGGAAAGAGCACCCCACTTAAGCCCATGCCTCCACCCTAACCCCGTAACCCAGTAACCCCACCTAACCTTTTTGGACACTAAGGGGCAATTTAGCATGACCAATCCACCTAAATGTGGGCGAATACCAGTTTGGATCATGCCCAAACATCCGGCGGAAATCATCCCACCAAACCTGCTCAAAATGACAGTCATTTTGGGGGGAAATTACACCCTAATGTTTGTAAACATGGTCCTTTAGCCTGAATTTCTGAATGGGTCAATTGTCATTCTATTTTTTATTTCCACCAAGAGTTCTCCTATACTTTCCACGATCTTGCGGATTTCTGCACTTCTCCAGGAACCAAACCCAGGTGTGCCACAGCTCTCAGAAATTAATTTTATTCTCCTCAGCACTCCTGCTATTCTCCGTACTAGAAATTTCTTGGGGCTCTTCCACTAACATTTGGCCAGGCGACCCACCAATTCTCTTTCAATTCTCCTGATTGTTGACATTCCATCTCAAGCATGGCTTCACTGCCTTCTTGCTTAGTTGTCTACAGCTCCAGGCAGCTGTCTCGCTTTCCCATTTCCAAGCTGTTCCGGTTCCATATGCAAATTGCCTGACTCTGTGAAAAAACACAGATAAACCACAATCAAAAAATAAATCTCCCTGCAATCTATCACCATGACAAAGTAGCACACCTAGGATGTCCGAGATAGAGATGCAAACTAATCATGCACAATTTTCAAACCCATCCTTTACTTATCAGTTACTCTCCAACATTTCTTTGATCTGGGAAATTACATGAATAATTAATATATTTAATAGGGACAGCTGCAATCATACCGAACCGAACTTACTGACTCCATTCCTAAACTAAAAGAAGACCACCTGTGGTCTACTGTTTCACATTGATAACTCTTTTAATCTCTTTAAGTAAACATGGACTATCCTTTGACTGGTCATTATCTTATGGGTGTTCCTCAGTTTCTCAAACTCAGGGTATTTCCCCAACCCCATTTATCTTACATTTAAAACGTCAATTCCCAAACTAACACAATTACACTCCTAAAACATATGAATCGTGATATTAGAAATGTATGCAACATTTTGGATGTATCACCTCCTTCTCTGTCCTCCCCCACCATCTGGCCTGGGCTTGCAAAATCTTCCCAACTGTCCTGGCTTGAGACAATTCACACCTCTTTAACCTGGGGTTACCCCTCTCTGGATCTGTAAACACTTAATTAACTGCAAATGCTCGCATTCTAAGCATTGTCTTGCATCTTTGAATTTGTCTATATATATGTTTCTGGATCATACCTCTTCATTCACCTGAGGAAGGAGCAGTGCTCCGAAAGCTAGTGACATCGAAACAAACCTGTTGGACTTTAACCTGGTGTTGTAAGACTTCTTACTGTGCTCCCTGTGAGGATGTAGCAATACTCCCTGCCTAAACCAGGAACTCACCACACCTCCAAAAACACTCTCAGACACTTTACAACATTAGAGGTTCTTCAAAATCACATTGCTTGCAGATTGGGTGCCTGGCCCTTTAAATAACACTTGTGCTAGGTTCATCACACAGCTGAACACTTGATCTGTAGAGAGTGACATTCAAATTTATGATATGGACCTGCAGAATTCAAATATGGAAAATAAGCAGATCAGTTGGTTGAGCTGTATGACCTTATGATAAGGACAACAGCACAAGCACTTGTCAAAAAGGTGTGTGCTGCACGGACCAATCTGGAAGTGACTGAAAATGCTGCATACTCCCCAGGGAAACAATCAGCTTCCATTACACCACCTCCAGCAGTGCTACAACTCTGAATTTTTTGCTCTTTATCCCTGCAAGAGGAAAGGTATTTACATAGAATTTACAGTGCAGAAGGAGGCCATTCGGCCCTTCGAGTCTGCACCGGCTCTTGGAAAGAGCACCCTACCCAAGGTCAACACCGCCACCCTATCCCCATACCCAGTAACCCCACCCAACACTAAGGGCAATTTTGGACACTGAGGGCAATTTATCATGGCCAATCCACCTAACCTGCACATCTTTGGACTGTGGGAGGAAACCGGAGCACCCGGAGGAAACCCACGGACACTCGGGGAGGATGTGCAGACTCCGCACAGACAGTGACCCAAGCCGGAATCGAACCTGGGACCCTGGAGCTGTGAAGCAATTGTGCTATCCACAAGGCTACCGTGCTGCCCTCATGAGGACAGGGAAGAGGAAACACTGCAGAGAAAGACGTTTAGGGATACAACAGCAACTTGCATTTATGTAGCACCTTTAATATAGTAAAATATCCCAATGGCTTTACAGGAGCATTGTCAGGCAAAACGTGACATCATGAGACCATAAGACATAGGAGCAGCATTAGGCCACTTGGCCCATCGAGTCTGCTCCGCCATTCAATCATGGCTGATATTTTTCTCATCCCCATTCTCCTGCCTTCTCCACATAACCCCTGGTCCTCTTATTAATCAAGAACCTATCTCTCTCTGTCTTAAAGACACTCAGTGATTTGGCCTCCACAGCCTTCTCCACAGATTCACTATCCTCTGGCTGAACAAATTTGTCCTCATCTCAGTTTTAAAGGATTGTGCCTTCAGTCTGAAGCTATGGCCTCGGGTTCTAGTTTTTCCTACTAGTGGAAACATCCTCTCCACATCCACTCTATCCAGGCCTCTAAGTATTTTGTAAGTTCCAATAAGATCTCCCCTCATCCTTCTAAACTCCAATGAGTAGAAGGACTGCTCCTCCTATGGCAAGCTCTTCATTCTAGGGATCATTCTTGTGAGCCTCCTCTGGACCCTTTCCAAGGCCAGCATATCCTCCCTAAATAGGAGGCCCAAAACTGCTCACAATACTCCAAATGGGGTCTGACCAGAGACTTAAACAGCCTCAAATGTACATCCCTGCTCTTGTATTCTAGCCCTCTTGACATGAATGCTAACATTGCATTTGCCTTCCTAACTGCCGACTGAACATGCACATTAACCTTCAGAAAATCTTGAACTAGGCCTCCCAAGTCAAGCCACAGGATGAGGTATTTGGGCAATGACCAAAAGGTTGATCAAAGTGGGTAGGTTTTAAGGAGATTCTTAAAAGGAGACCAAGAACGATTTGGGATGGCAATTCCAGAGCTTCAGGAAACAGCCATGTTTTTAGGTGCATGACAATTTAGAGCAAAATCTGCAACTGTCACTTGCTGACTTACCTTCTATCCAATCAGGATTTGAAGGAAATTATGTCAGTTGGGTACTCTGAACACTCACGGCACAAATATATTTATGACTGTTCAAATTTGGCATCAATCTGCCCTGTTTTGTGCAGCAAATGTGGCATAAGAGTGGTGAGGTCAAAGGCCTCATTCACCAGGATTGAAATTTAACAACCCACTGTACCAAAATTAACTCAAAGTAAACTAGCAAATGCTCTTCTTTGTGTTAATTTTAGTTGTGGATTTCATTTTCACACAATGGGTGGGATTTTCCGCTCACCCCCATGGCATGTTTTGCAGTGGCGGAGGCGGCATGCCGCTGGCTGACAGTGGGTCCCAGCGCTATCAATGGGATTTCCTGAGTTCACACCCTCCACCGCCAGTGAACCCAGGGTGGGAGATCGTCATTAGCGGGGCCGGAAGCTCCCACCAGCAGGAATGGCTGGAACATCCTGCTCAGTGCGTATCTGCAAATAAAGCTGCAGCGTTTTATCTTGTAGAAACTATTCTCAGATTACAGAGGGGCGGCGGTTTATAGGAACACCTGACAACATTTTGGCAAATAACATTTTAGACAAATAAAAATTATGCAAATATATTCAAGGTACTTAAGATGCTAATTAAAATTCAATTTTAGTTCCTTCTTTCCGCAGTGTCAGCAGTTGATAGCATGGTTGCCTCTAAACAACAAGATTGTGATTCAAATTCTACTCCAAAGACTTAAGCACAAAATCTAGGCAGATACTCTCAATGCAGAATTGAGAGAATCAAATTGTGTATCCAACTCCCTTTTGAAAAAGTTACTACTGTCATGACAAAGGATCATAGACACGAATCATTTAACTTATAAGTAAGCTCCGAATCATGAACTTTTAAGTAAGCTTTGTGGTTTTTTTTAAAAGGACAAAAAATAAAAAAACGTCTGAGACTGCAAAGTAACAGCTTGCTGGAAAATTTCTTCTGGATTACACCTGACCAACTAGTCCAGAGAGAACAGAATGTCACACCGTTTCAGACAGAAACACGTCAAAGGAAGAGATGCAATGTAAAAACTGAACTATAGGGCGGGATTCTCTGGCTATGTTCGCCCAGAGACTGGAGAATCCCAGTTGAGGTCAATGGATTTTTCCATTGTCGGCGTCTCGCCCGTGGCATTCTTGCAGCGGGCGGAGTGGAAGAATCCAGACCATAATCTCCTGTGGAAATAATAGAGGCTGATTACCATCTCAGCAGAAATCATCTCCTGTGAGTTATATCCAAGACTGTGGACGTGGTCGGAGTTGAAAGAAAGCAATTCTGGAGAAAATAAACATTTGTGTTTTTCCCTTTCCAGTAATACACAAGAAAATAGATTTAAAACCAACTGTAACCCCAGTCTCTGTCTGCTAGTCTGGTGTTCTAGCTCTACTGTGCTAGTGTGCTGTGAAGGTCAGAGCTGAACAACATCCACGAGGCATCCCTATGCTTGTAGGTAAAAAACTCTCTCTCTCTCTCTCCCTTTGTGGGAAGCAAGTCACAAGTCAGCAAAGCCACAGTCGAAAAGGAAACACAACAACACTTTTCAGATAAACTGCAGAACCAAAAATCTCCAAACCAACATCTTAAAGTGCCACAGTCAGCGCCACCGGCATCGCCCAACTTACCCGCCCCAGCATCTCACCATCAAGCCAAAGACCAATTAATATATCTTTTTAACTTTACTTTTGGACTCACTTCTCATTTCTAACGTGTGTTGCACTTTTTTTCTGCGCGTCTTAGTCACCAATAAACTCACTCTTTAAATCAAGACAGCGGGCTTGAATTGGCTCCTTTTAAAACATAAATAAATACATTTGGACTGGGAAAATGTATCAATGACGGAAGGGATGATTTTAAATTAACTTTGTTGTGACCAAATAAAGTTGGATAAAGAAGGCTCATCCCTCCTCATTCGGGAGCAGAGCCATTTTGGGTATCTCGTCCAGAATCATAACAAATTGGGAGACATCGGGCAGAAACCGGTTGAAACACAATGAATCTGCAAATATATAAAACGGAAGAGAGAGGTCAAAGTAAACTTAGACCTCTTAGAAAATGAATCTGGGGACATAGTTATCTGGGGACAAGGAAATGGCAGAGGAGTTAAACATATTTTGCATCAGTCTTTACCGTAGAAGATACTTTGTACATCACATAAACTCCCAAAAAATATGAGGGAGGAATTAAATACCATCACCATCATTGGAGAAGTAGCATTAGACAAAGATCACTGGAGAAGTAGTATTAAGCTAAAGGCAGATAAGCCCCTGGCATTGATGGCTTGCATCGTAAGTTCCTAAAAGTAATGACAGAGATAGTGGACGCATTGGTTGTAATTTTCCAAAAATTCTTGAATTCCACAGAAGTACTGGAGGTTTGGAAAACTGCCAATGTGACACCCCTATTCAAAAAGGGAGGGAGGCAGAAAGTGGCTAACTATTGACCGATTAGCCGGACATAAATTTTTGGAAAAATATAATCATAATCTAATCAAGCAGAGTCGGTATGGCTTCATGAAAGGGAAATCGTGTCTGGTTCATTCATTAGGGTTTTTCGAGAAAGTCTCAACCTGAGTGGATAGAGGGGAACTGGTAGGGGTGTTGTATTTGGACTTCCAGAAGGCGTTTGACAAGGTGCTCACAAAAGATTACGTATAAGAAAAGAGACCATGGCATTGGAGGTAGGATGATTGCATAGGTAGAGAATTGGCTAATGGGTAGGAAACAGCAAGTAGGGATATGGGGTTCATTTTCAGGTTGGCGATCTGTAATCAGTGGGGTTCCACAGGGATCAGTGCTGGGACCACAACTATTTAAAATATATATGAATGACTTGGAGGAAGGAAGCAAATGTATTGTAGCCAAATTTGCAGACAACACAAAGAGTTTGAAAAGGGATATTGATAGGTTAAGTAGGCAAAAGGTTGGCAAACGGGGTATAATGTAGGGAAATATGAAGTTGTTCATGTTGGAAGGGAGGACAAGTATTATTTAAATAGAGACAAACTACAAAAAGCTGCAACACAAAGGGACTTGGGAGTACTTGTGCACGGAGCGCAGGTGCAACAGGTAATATGGAAGGCTAATGGAATGTTGGCCCTCATTGCAAGGGGGTTGAAGTATAAGAGTAGGGACATCTTGCTGTAACTGTACAAGATAGTGGTGAGACTACATCTGGAGTACTGTGAGCAGTTTTGGTCCCCTTATTTAAGGAAAATATTATTTCATTGAAGGCGGTTCAGAGTAGGTTCACTGGGATGATCACTGGTATGGAAAGGTGATCTCATTGAAACATATAGGATTCTTAAGGTTCTTGACATGATAAATGCTAAGAGGATGTTTCCCCTCATGGGAGAGTCTAGGACCAGAGGGCATAATCTCAGAATAAAGGTCTGTGAGTCTTTGGAACGCCTTACCACAGAGAGCTGTGGGGGCAGCCCTGGTGTATATTTAAGGCTGGCTTGGATAGGTTCTTGATTAGTAAGGGAATCAAGGGTTATAGGGAAAGAGCAGGAAAGTGGACATGAGAAATGTTGGATCAGCCATGATCCTACTGAACGGTGGCCCAGCTTTGAGGGGCTGAACGGCCTACTCCTGTTCCTATTCCCTCTGGTCTTATGGTCTCAACCAACGCCTTTCAAGCAGTACATTCCATCGTAACAACTTGTACGAAAAAATTCTCGTCAACTTTCCTTGCTTCTTTGCCAATTAACTCAAATCTATGTCCCTTGAATATTACCCTTCTGGCAATGGTTTCTCTTTATTTATTCTGATCAAAACAGTTAATCATTTTGAACACATCTATTAAATCTGTCCTTAACCTTCTCTGGCTCAAGTAAAACAGTCTCAGCTCCGTTATCCTCTGCAACCAAAAGTTCCTCCACAGTACAATGATTTTTTTAATAAAAGGTGAAAGAGTTCACAATGTCGCAAGTTAATTCAAGTCACAAGCATCTGATTGAATTTGCTGACATGGTTAGAATCAATAAGGTGTGCTTCTGATGCATGACAATGATTCCACAAAAATGTTATTGATTTAAGAACGAGGTAAAACCATTGGAAGAAAGATAGACTTGCATTTATATAGCATCCCTACAATCTCAGGACATCCCAAAACATTATAGCCAAAGATAGCCAACAACATAATCACTGTCCTAGGTGGGAAACCGCAGCCAATTTTCTCACAGCAAACACGCACAAATGGTTATGTAATAAACATCAAATAATCTGTTTTAATGATAATGATTTAGGGATAAATATTGGTCAGGCTTCTGGGGAGAACTCTACTACTCTTCTTCAAACTAGCACAATAGAATCGTTTAAACGTTTAAGATGCAGTGGTCTAAATGTGGTTGAACAAGTGCTCATTTTTATATAATATTGTTGACATGGTTTATACCTTTTAAGCCAGACCAGGCCTGTAACAGGTTAATTCTTCGAGTTACAGAGGCAGAGGCAATGGAGAAAGTGCAAAAAAGATTTACAAGGTGGACAATATATACACTGTTCTCAATTTTCAGGAACAGTGAGACTTGGGAGTGTATGTAAACAAATTTTTTGACGGTGGTGGGCTAAGTTGAGAAAGTTTTTTTTTAAAGTACTTTGGATCTTTGGCTTTATTAAGAGAAGCATGGAGTGAAAGTTCTTTGGCCTCAACTGGAGTAATGTGTTCAATTCTGGGCATCAGAATTTAGGAAAAATGTCAAGGCCTCAGAGAAAGTGCAAAAACGATTCACTAGAATGGTGCCAAGAATGAGAAATAACATACCGTAATGTGTGGAGTGTAGGTAAAATGAGATTATTCCCCTTAGAAAAGAGAAGGCTAAGGGGGATTTGACACAGCTTTTTAAAATTATGAGCAGTTTCGACAAGAGTACATAAGGAGAAATTATTTCCAGTGGCAGAAGGGTCAATTATCAGGAGGGCACAAAATGACTGTTTTTTTTTTTTAAGTAGGGGCAACGTGAGGGAAATGTGTTCACAGACGGCTGTCGTGATGTGGAACGCATGGATTGAACTGGTAGTAGAAAATAATTTGATAATAACATTCAAAATGGAATGAGTTAAATATTTGAAGAGAACGCATTTGCAGGGATATGGAGAAGGAGCAGGGAGGGTAAACGGCAGGATAGATCTTTCTTTGTATTATTCAATGATTTTAGAACAATCTGAGAAGATAAAGGGTTAATTCCTCTCGTAAAGGGAAGAATGAGGTCAGCTGGTAGAAGCTTTACAAAAGATGATGGGGTTGGGTGGGGTAGGAAAGTTAATTCCACTCAACAGCCGCAGCAGCCGGCTTTTAATAATGCCGGCTGCAAGCGGCCGTCAAAATGGCTGCAAACATGTAAAAAAAATGCGGGCGTACTGCGCATGCGTGCCAGATCATCGGTGCGCAAGTGCAAAATTATGTGCATGCGCGCCGGTGATCGGGCATGCATGCACAGTGCGGCCGCTTTTTTTTTTAACGGTCGCAGCTATTCTTTTTACAAGTTCGGGGGGGGGGGGGGGGGGTTTATTCATTTAATTTATTTTTTACAAGTTCGGGGTGGTTTTATTTGATAACATTTTACAGGAAAAAGTGCAAAACTTTGGACAGGTGGAGACTCCATACTTTCCGACACCGGAAGGCTTCACCTTCACCCAACAGGTTCCATTGGAGGAGCGTGTACGAGGGCCAAAGGGACCCAAAACCATTTCCTCCATTTTTGTCAGCAGCAAACGAGGTAAGAGAAAATGGTGGGTCATGCAGGTCAGCCGGCATAGGCCTCGAAGGTCGGCTGGCGTGGGTCGCGTAGGTTGGCTGGGTTGGGTCCCCAGAAAAAAAGTTGGAAAAACACTGCAATAAGTCATTCAGGAGAAACTTCCCCATCCAGATAGCAGGAAATTAGACACAGTGATATGTATCTAAAGGAGCTAGATAATCAAACTAGGGAGAAAGGAGGAGATGAAGACAAGGAGGAGGGGCTATTTTTGTTCAACAATTCGATGTAAACATTTTTGCTCATCCCATACTGGATTCCAGACAAACAGCCTGACAAATCAGAGACAGGGCAGAGAGGCAGTGGTGATGTGGAGCTTGGAGTAGTCAGTGTGCCTATGCAAATAACACTGTGGGGTCAACAGAGGGAACCCCAAATATTAACCATTCTTTATATAGTGCGCAACTCAGAACTTGCACCTAAAATCATGCCCAAAGCCGCACCCTTTTAGTCAACACAAGAACAGAAAATGCTGGAAAAACTCAGCATCTGTGGAGAGAGAAACCAGAGTTAACATTTTGAGTCCGTACAACTCTTCTTCAGAGCCTTTTAGTCAAAGTCAAAGTAGAGTTAAGCCCAAATATCTTACCAATCTCATCAGAATACATACATCCTTATTTCAAATGAGGATAAATCAGTGCAAGCAATGAACTCGCAAAAAAACACTGAATCCATTCCGAATATTTCTTTAACATTCAAAGTTTAAATTTCAACTTATTTAACCACCTTACATGTACATCAGTTAGAGCATGTTTAAGAGCCTGTAATCAGAAAATTGTTTTAAATGTGACAACTTAAAACATATAAATGTATTAATATAAAACAAAAATTACAGAGCAGGGACTAGTAAAAATAACTTTTACAAAAATGTTGAAAATGTTATAACGACTAGAAAGAGAACTTGGTTTTCCTACTGCGCCTGATAATCTGGTCGTAAGATTGAGATCGACAAAGAACACGCACATGGAGGATACCTGTCTCTGGACTGGGGACCATGGTCACTGTACATTCATTCAACCAGAGGATTTAACGTACGAATGTAAAGGATCCAGGAGAATTGGGTGTGTTGCAGTCACGAGCCTAATTCACTTTCACTCATAAATCAGCAATTATTTAAAGCGTAATCCATTTGCTACAATCCGTTTGTTTCTTGCTACAAACACGTTGAAAACATACAGACATGTATCGCCCAGACACACAGTACTAGAATTAAAATAATAACTACAAAGGAAAATTAATATCAACTAATTTGAAGTAATTGCATTGGTTACGAACCGAAGCACAAGTTTGTTGGGAACTACACTGTAGCTGTACACCTGCCAACTCCTGTCGGGAGTTGGATGCACTGGAGGGTTTGCTGTGAACTCAAAAACAATTCTCTCTCTCTCTATGCTATGTGACCTTCACCCCCAGTGACCCACTGTTTCTCTCTATGCCGAGTGACCTTCACCCCCACAGTGACCCACTGTTTCTCTCTATGCCGAGTGACCTTCACCCCCACAGTGACCCACTGTTTCTCTCTATGCCGAGTGACCTTCACCCCCACAGTGACCCACTGTTTCTCTCTATGCCGAGTGACCTTCATCCCCACAGTGGCCCACTGTTTCTCGCTCTTTCTCTCTCTGCTGGGTGACCCTCAGCCCCAGTGATCGACCAACTCTCTCTATGCTGAGTGACCTTCCCCCCCAATGATCCACTGTCTCTTTCAATGCTGAGTGGCGTTCACCCCCAGTGATCCACTGTCAGTCAAAATGCTGAGTGACCTTCATCCCCAGTGATCCACTGTGGCGATGTGGAGCTTGGAGGAGTCAGTGTGTCTGTGCAAATAACACTGTGGGGTCAACAGAGTGATCCACTGTTTCTCTCAATGTTGGGTAGCCCTCAGCCCCAGTGATCCACTGCCTCTTTATGCTGGGTGACACAGCCCCAGTGATCCACTGTTTCTATCCCTCTCTGCTGGGTGACCCCCCCCCCCCCAGTGATCCACTGTCATAGAACATAGAACACACAGCACAGAAGGAGGTCATTCGGCCCATCGAGTCTGCACCGACCCACTTAAGCCCTCACTTCCACCCTATCCCCGTAACCTAATAGCCACTCCTAACCTTTTTTGGCCACTAAGGGCAATTTATCATGGCCAATCCACCTAACCTGCACGTCTTTGGGCTGTGGGAGGAAACCGGAGCACCAGAGGAAACCTACGCAGACACGGGGAGAATGTGCAAACTTTGCACAGACAGTGACCCAGCAGGGAATCGAACCTGGGACCCTGGCGCTGTGAAGACACAGTGCTAATCACTTGTGCTACCGTGCTGTCTATCTATGTTGGGTGGCCTTCACCCCCAGAGATCCACCTATCTCTATGCTGGGTAACACAGCCCCAGTGATCCACTGTCTCTCTCTCTCTTTGCTGGGTGGCCCTCAGTCCCAGTGATCCACTGTCTACCTATGCTGGGTGACACCCAGCCCCAGTGATCCACTGTTTCTATCTCTCCCTGCTGGATGACCTTCACCCCCCCCCCCACCCCCAAGATCTATGCTGGATGACACTCAGCCCCAGTGATCCACTGTCACTCTCTCTCTATGCTGGGTGACCCTCAATCCCAGTGATCCACTGTCACTCTCTCTCTATGCTGGGTGACCCTCAATCCCAGTGATCCACTGTCACTCTCTCTCTATGCTGGGTGACCCTCAATCCCAGTGATGCACTGTCTCTCTTTGCTGGGTGACCCTCAGCCCCAGTGCTCCACTGTCTCTCTCTCTCTATGCTGGTGACACTAAGCCCCAGGGATCCACTGTCTCTCTCTCTCTCTCTCTATGCTGGGTGACCCTCAGCCCCAGTGATCCACTGTCTCTCTCTCTCTCTCTCTATGTTGGGTGATCCTCAGCCCCAGTGATCCACTGTCTCTCTCTCTCTATGCTTGGTGACCCTCAGCCCCAGTGATCCACTGTCAGTCTCTCTCTCTCTCTATGCTGGGTGACCGTCAGCCCCAGTGATCCACTGTCTCTCTCTCTCTCTCTCTCTATGCTTGGTGACCCTCAGCCCCAGTGATCCACTGTCTCTCTCTCTGCTGGGTGACCCTCAGCCCCAGTGACCCACTGTTTCTCTCTATGCCGAGTGACCTTCACCCCCACAGTGACCCACTGTTTTTCTCTATGCCGAGTGACCTTCACCCCCACAGTGACCCACTGTTTCTCTCTATGCCGAGTGACCTTCACCCCCACAGTGACCCACTGTTTCTCTCTATGCCGAGTTACCTTCACCCCCACAGTGGCCCACTGTTTCTCTCTATGCCGAGTGACCTTCACCCCCACAGTGACCCACTGTTGCTCTCTATGCCGAGTTACCTTCACCCCCACAGTGGCCCACTGTTTCTCGCTCTTTCTCTCTCTGCTGGGTGACCCTCAGCCCCAGTGATCGACCAACTCTCTCTATGCTGAGTGACCTTCCCCCCCAATGATCCACTGTCTCTTTCAATGCTGAGTGACGTTCACCCCCAGTGATCCACTGTCAGTCAAAATGCTGAGTGACCTTCATCCCCAGTGATCCACTGTGGCGATGTGGAGCTTGGAGGAGTCAGTGTGTCTGTGCAAATAACACTGTGGGGTCAACAGAGTGATCCACTGTTTCTCTCAATGCTGGGTAGCCCCCAGCCCCAGTGATCCACTGCCTCTTTATGCTGGGTGACACTCAGCCCCATTGATCCACTGTCTCGCTCCGCTGGGTGACCTTCACCCCTAGTGATCCACTGTCTATCTATGCTGGGTGACACAGCCCCAGTGATCCACTGTTTCTATCCCTCTCTGCTGGGTGACCCCCCCCCCCCCAGTGATCCACTGTCATAGAACATAGAACACACAGCACAGAAGGAGGTCATTCGGCCCATCGAGTCTGCACCGACCCACTTAAGCCCTCACTTCCACCCTATCCCCGTAACCTAATAGCCACTCCTAACCTTTTTTGGCCACTAAGGGCAATTTATCATGGCCAATCCACCTAACCTGCACGTCTTTGGGCTGTGGGAGGAAACCGGAGCACCAGAGGAAACCTACACAGACACGGGGAGAATGTGCAAACTCTGCACAGACAGTGACCCAGCAGGGAATCGAACCTGGGACCCTGGCGCTGTGAAGACACAGTGCTAATCACTTGTGCTACCGTGCTGTCTATCTATGTTGGGTGGCCTTCACCCCCAGAGATCCACCTATCTCTATGCTGGGTAACACAGCCCCAGTGATCCACTGTCTCTCTCTCTCTATGCTGGGTGGCCCTCAGTCCCAGTGATCCACTGTCTACCTATGCTGGGTGACACCCAGCCCCAGTGATCCACTGTTTCTATCTCTCCCTGCTGGATGACCTTCACCCCCCCCCCCCACCCCCGAGATCTATGCTGGATGACACTCAGCCCCAGTGATCCACTGTCACTCTCTCTCTATGCTGGGTGACCCTCAATCCCAGTGATCCACTGTCACTCTCTCTCTATGCTGGGTGACCCTCAATCCCAGTGATCCACTGTCACTCTCTCTCTATGCTGGGTGGCCCTCAGTCCCAGTGATCCACTGTCTACCTATGCTGGGTGACACCCAGCCCCAGTGATCCACTGTTTCTATCTCTCCCTGCTGGATGACCTTCACCCCCCCCCCCACCCCCGAGATCTATGCTGGATGACACTCAGCCCCAGTGATCCACTGTCACTCTCTCTCTATGCTGGGTGACCCTCAATCCCAGTGATCCACTGTCACTCTCTCTCTATGCTGGGTGACCCTCAATCCCAGTGATCCACTGTCACTCTCTCTCTATGCTGGGTGACCCTCAATCCCAGTGATGCACTGTCTCTCTTTGCTGGGTGACCCTCAGCCCCAGTGCTCCACTGTCTCTCTCTCTCTATGCTGGTGACACTAAGCCCCAGGGATCCACTGTCTCTCTCTCTCTCTCTCTATGCTGGGTGACCCTCAGCCCCAGTGATCCACTGTCTCTCTCTCTCTCTATGTTGGGTGACCCTCAGCCCCAGTGATCCACTGTCTCTCTCTCTCTATGCTTGGTGACCCTCAGCCCCAGTGATCCACTGTCTCTCTCTCTCTATGCTGGGTGACACCCAGCCCCAGTGATCCACTGTTTCTATCTCTCCCTGCTGGATGACCTTCACCCCCCCCCCCCCGAGATCTATGCTGGATGACACTCAGCCCCAGTGATCCACTGTCACTCTCTCTCTATGCTGGGTGACCCTCAATCCCAGTGATCCACTGTCACTCTCTCTCTATGCTGGGTGACCCTCAATCCCAGTGATCCACTGTCACTCTCTCTCTATGCTGGGTGACCCTCAATCCCAGTGATGCACTGTATCTCTTTGCTGGGTGACCCTCAGCCCCAGTGCTCCACTGTCTCTCTCTCTCTATGCTGGTGACACTAAGCCCCAGGGATCCACTGTCTCTCTCTCTCTCTCTATGCTGGGTGACCCTCAGCCCCAGTGATCCACTGTCTCTCTCTCTCTCTCTATGTTGGGTGACCCTCAGCCCCAGTGATCCACTGTCTCTCTCTCTCTCTGCTGGGTGACCCTCAGCCCCAGTGATCCACTGTCTCTCTCTCTCTCTCTATGCTGGGTGACCCTCAGCCCCAGTGATCCACTGTCTCTCTCTCTATGCTTGGTGACCCTCAGCCCCAGTGATCCACTGTCAGTCTCTCTCTCTCTATGCTGGGTGACCCTCAATCCCAGTGATGTTGTCTCTCTTTGCTGGGTGACCCTCAGCCCCAGTGATCCACTGTCTCTCTCTCCACGCTGGGTGACCCTTTAGCGCTCCTTGCGCCGCTCACTCGCTGCACTCACCGCAATGATCACTCGGTACTTGGAGCTGTGCTGGTGTGTTCGGATCTTCACTGGCGGCTCCGAGACTGGGGTTAGCATGGACGCCTGCTGCTCCTCGTTGGAGTAACGCGCTTCGTACCCCTGCCTACTTTTCTCCAGATCCATCGTGTTCGCCTTTACCGACTTTGTTAGCGCAGAACGCAACGACTGCACCCAATGTGAGAAGAATATAAGAGGCAGGAGGCCAGGGGAAAGGTGCCGTCAGCACGCCCCCCTCTGGGAATGAACCAATCCCTCAGTAGGGTTGCTGCGGGCGGGGACAGGCTGGGGACTGGCGGCCAGGCTGGGGCAGCACGCGGCTGTCTGAGAATGCTCCGGACTCCAAGGCAGATACAGCACACAGGCCAAAGATAAGCTGCTGCAACTGGTGCATAAACGTGTTTGCGACAGTTTACTTTTGTTGGCCAGTTTTGTTCACAAAAGGAGTTTAAACGCTTATGAAAAGCGACTTTAAACCCTGCAGCCAAGCTTAGCCTTCCTGTTTAACGGGCAAGTTGGGCTGCAATAACTGGAAATGTAGAGATCTAAAGTTATGTCGCGTTGATCGTTTTGTTTCCGAAAATCACCCAGTAAGAGTCATTTTAGTCGCTTGCAGTACATGTTCAGAAAAATCAATTAATAACTGCAATAGTATTTCCATAACAACACAAAATGCTGTAACCAGGCAGCAGGTCAGGCAGCACTCGTGGAGAGAACCAGAGCTCACGTTTCAGGTCGAGATGACCTTTCATAAGAACTAAAGAAAGATAGAAATGTACGATAGAAATTTTAAGCTAGTGGAAGGGGCAAAGGGCAGGAAGAACACCTTGGCAGGTGGAGGACACACCAGATTAAATGACAAAAGATTTCAAGATGCAACAGCCAATAAAAGTGGGAATCGAGAGTGAAGAAACCAAAGTTGTGTCTAAATGAGGCATGAATGTCTGTTTTTAAAAAAATCTGAACGCCGGATAAAGGGAAAGATCAACACAGCAAAGCAAAGGAGATTGAACGAGATGGAAGCAGAGATTACAAGTGTTGAACTCGATGTTGAGTCCAGGTGGCTGTAGAATGCCAAGTCGAAAGCTGCTCCCGAGATGCTGAACATGCGGGTGGCCAAAGTTAGTCAACAGGACATTCATTGTTTCCAGGATGTCAGTGCACGAGGCAACGTTGCTGGTTTTAACTTTCGCCATGAGACACTTTATTGTCTGGAACGTTATGTGGGAGGTTGATATTAAGTCCACAAAGTTAATTCTCAAAAAGATATTGTAGCACCGTCAATATGACGCGAGGCAGGTTGAGGTAATGTCAATTGAAGGCTTTATTAAGCAGAACTTTATCCCCAGCAGCGTGGTTACAGAATGCAACTGCTGAGGGAAATGGAGGGAAAAACTGGGTTCATATACCGGCATTTCTGGGTGGAGTCCAGTAGGTGGCAGATCCTATCAGGACCTGGCATCCCTCCACCAATAGCCTGTCAACACGTGGTGCACCGTATTACCCCTAATACATACCACCACAGATATCTTCCAGCAATGAAGTCAGTCCACAATTCCACTTATATTGCCTGTGTTTCTGTCGTTATATCAATTCTTTCAGAGTTCTTGAAGAAGAAGAGGTTCCATCTTCTAATTACAGTCACAAATGGGAATTTATCATAGGGGACAAATAAATGGCTGACTAACTAAATATATACTTTGCATCTGCCTTCACAAAGGAGAACACAAATAAGATACCAGAAATGTTGGCGAGCATGGGGTTTAGTGAGAGAGGAAGTGAAGGAGATCAGTATTAGTCGATAAATGGTGTTGGGGAAATTGATGGGATTGAAGGCTGATAAATTCCCAGGGCCTGATAATCTACTAAATTACTTGTGGTAGTCGCCACTGTTGTATTATATTGTATATACTGCACTGCATACGAGGGTATTACGGTAAGGCCCCTGTACTACAGTTACGGGGGTAGATCCCTGCCTGCTGGCTCCGCCCAGTAGGCGGAGTATAAATGTGTGTGCTCTCCGAACTGCAGCTATTTCGACAGCAACTGTAGGAGGCCACACATCTCTGTGTAATAAAGCCTTGATTACTCTCTATTCTCGTCTTGTCATAATTGATAGTGCATCATTACTTAAGGAAGTGACCGTGTGTATTGCTGATGATCTTCCAAAATTCTAAAGACTCTACAACAGTTCCTACAGATTGGAGGGTAGCTAATGCAAAAAGGGAGGTAGATAGAAAACAGGGAATTAAATACCAGTAAACCTGACGTTGGTTGTGGGGAAGATTCTAGAATCCATTGTCAAAGATTCTATAGCAGAGCACTTGGAAAACAGTGGGAGGATCGGATCGAGTCAGCATGGATTTATGAAAGGGAAGTAATGCATGACAAATCTGCTGGAATTCGTCGAGGATGTAACTGATAGAGTTGTCGAGGGGCAGCAAGTGAATGTTGAATTGGTAGGATTTGTTTATTGTCACGTGTACCGAGCTATAGTGAAAAGAATTGTTCTGCATACAGGGCAGGCAGATCATTCCATACGTTAAAATAAAACATAGGGCAAACATAAATACACAATGTAACTACATAGACACAGGTATTGGGTGAAGCATAGAGGAGAGTAGTACTGCTCAGTAGAGAAGATGTTTGAAGAGATCAGATCAGTTCAAAGGAGAGTCGTTTAGGAGTCTGGTAACAGTGGAAAATAAGCTGCTTTTGAATCTGTTAGTGCATGTTCTCAGACTTTTGTATCTCCTGCCCGATGGAAGAAGTTGCAAGAGTGAATATGCCAGATGGGAGAGGTCTCTGATTATGCTGCCCACTTTCCCAAGGCAGCGGGAGATGCAGACAGAGTCAATGGATGGGAGGCAGGTTTGCGTGATGGACTGGGCTGTGTTCATGCCTCTTACAGTCATCGGCAGAACAGTTGCCATACCAGGCTGTGATGCAGCCAGATAGGATGCTTTCTATGGTGCACCTGTAAAAGTTGGTAAGAGTCAGTGTGGACATGCTGAATTTCCTTAGTTTCCTGTGAAAGTAAAAGCGTTGTTGTGCTTTCCTGGTCATAGCGTCGACATGGGTGGACTAGGACAGATTGTTGATGATGTGCACACCTAGGAATTTGAAGCTGTCAATATTTGACAATTAACAAATCCAATCCAATCCAATCCAATCTCTCTACGGGGTCACCTCTGTTGTAGCCGATCACATCTAGGATCGCTGCGTGCATCTCTGCAAGGGTGCCTCCTCCTACATTCTGTGGGTTGGGAAGGGCTGCTACGACCGAAGGGTCTAAACTCAAAACTGAGCTTCACGTGCTCATGCTCGTCCAGGCCGTACATGGTCGCCTGCTGCTTCACTCTAGCAAAGAAGTGGTGAGGGTCTGAGGTGGGGAGGAACGGTGTGATTTTCTCGCACGAGTCCCGTAATTGGGTCACGGTTAAGGGGGTCGTACAGAGAAATTCTGTATCTCCGTCCGATTTGACTGTGCGGTGGGTGGTTACTGGGTACATTGGTGCCTGAACTATCTGCGATGTGGGGGGTTGGGGCGCTTTTCTCTTCTGGGGCTTTCCTTGCGCACATGTTCCCTGAACATATCTATGCGCGGTCTCATTTAATTCTTCCCAATCCAGGCCGTCTTCTGTATCCAAAGGTGCTCTGGAATCCATTCTGAACTGAAAGCAAAGACTGCAGTTCTGCAATCTGCTTCCTGCACATCGCATGATCTAGTGAGCTCTGTGTGGTAATACCAGGTATTGCTGTACCTAAGAGGTGGATGACCATTGGTTAGACCCAGGAGTCTACCACTGGCTGTTGTACATAGCTCCGCCCTGAGAGGCGGAGTATAAGAACCGGTGCCATCCCAGCAGCCTTCACTTTCTGTATCGAAGCTGCTGGGGAAGAATTCTAGCAGATTAAAGCCTTCAGTTATGGAATCACTTCGTCTTGAGTGTAATTGATTGCGCATCAATTTAATCTGCTACAATTTCAGTTGGAAGGATGGATCTCCACATCAAACCAGCTCAGCCCCCTTGCGGATAACTCTGCTGTTATTTTTAAACACTGGCTGGCGTGCTTTAAGGGCTACCTCGACACGGCCGTAGGCACCCCACGGAAGGACGAAAGATGCATCTCCTGCGCTCCCGGGTCAGCCCCGGGATCTACCCCCTTATCGAGGAGGTGGAGAACTATGCTGCCGCTATCGAACTGCTAGAAGGACATTACATTCGCCCGGTAAACCAGGTCTACGCTCATCACCTGCTTGTGACGAGGCGGCAAAGCCCCGAGGAAACGTTGGAAGATTTCTACCGGGCGCTACTGGTGCTGGGCCGAAACTGTGGCTGCCCGCAAGTTTCGGGGAGCGAGCACACGGAACTTTTGATTAGGGATGCTTTCGTGGCAGGTATGACCTCCCCTGATATCCGCCGAAGGCTCCTGGAAGGGACACTCTGGGACTTACAGAGGCACGGGCCCTGGCAGGGTCCATGGACGTTCCCTATAAAAACACGCGGTCCTTTGCACCCGATCACGTGGCGGCCCCCTGGGCTGCGTGGCACTCTGCAGCGGCAGCTCCTCAGAATTTCCCCCTAACCCCGCAAGCCTGCGCGGCGAGACGGCCCGCTAACGCCGCCGGACCCCGCTGTTTCTTCTGCGGGCAGGCGAATCATCCCCGCCCGTGCTGCCCAGCCCGCACCGCCACCTGCAAAGGGAGCGGCAAGAAGGGCCACTATGTGGGGGTCTGCCAGGCCCGCGCCGTGGCCCCGGTCTCCAGCGGCTATGGGCTGCCGCAGCAACCCTCCCTTCAGGCCCCGACCAGCGTTCACCACCCCCCCCTATCCTAACGCCACGTGTGACCCACGGGCATGGCCATCTTGCCCCCCGGACCCCACGCTGGACGGGTGGGCGCCGCCATTTTGTCCATCGCCGACGCCATCTTCATCCTCGGACACCATGTGCGACCCATGGGTGACGCCATCTTGGATGGGGCCCCAGGCCCCCAGCTCGGTCGACTACACGCTGCCCGATCAGAACTCGCAACTGCTTCATCTGGCCTCGGTAACACTGGACCAAAGTCGACCTCGGACACTCGCAACTGCTACAACGACGGTCCTCATCAACGGCCACGAGATGTCGTGCCTGATTGACTCTGGGAGCACGGAAAGCTTTGTTCACCCCAACACAGTAAGGCGCTGTTCACTTGTAACCCACCCTGTAAATCAAAGGATCTCCCTGGCCTCCGGGTCACACTCGGTGGAGATACAGGGGTTCTGCCTAGCGAACCTCACTGTCCAAGGTAGGAAATTCAACAATTCCTGCTGCACCTCTGCGCGGCTACCCTCCTTGGGCTGGATTTCCAATGCCATTTGCAAAGCCTGACTTTTAAATTCGGCGGCCCTATACCTCCCCTTACTGTCTGCGGCCTCGCGACCCTTAAGGTCGACCCGCCTTCCCTGTTTGCGAACCTCACCCCGGATTGCAAACCCGTCGCCACCAGGAGCAGACGGTACAGTGCCCAGGACCGGACCCTCATCAGGTCCGAGGTCCAAAGGCTGCTGGGGGAAGGGGTCATCGAAGCGAGCAACAGTCCTTGGAGAGCACAGGTAGTGGTGGAAAAGAGCAGGGAGAAGCATAGGATGGTCATTGACTACAGCCAGACCATCAACAGGTTTACGCAGCTGGATGCGTAACCTCTCCCCCGTATAGCCGACCTGGTGAACAGGATCGCACAATACAAGGTTTTCTCCACGGTGGACCTCAGGTCCGCCTACCACCAGCTACCCCTCCGCACGAGTGACCGCAAGTACACTGCCTTCAAAGCGGATGGGCGGCTCTATCAATTTTTAAGAGTTCCCTTTGGTGTCACTAATGGGGTCTTGGTCTTCCAGCAAGAGATGGACTGAATGGTTGACCGGTAGGGCTTACGCGCAACGTTCCCGTATCTGGATAACGTCACCATCTGTGGCCATGACCAGCAGGACCACAACACCAACCTCCGCAAATTCCTCCAGACCGCGAAAATCCTTAATCTGACTTACAATAAGGATAAATGCGTATTTAGCACCGACCGTCTAGCCATGTTACGTAGTGCGAAGTGGAGTCACAGGCCCCGAACCTGAGCGCATGCGCCCCCTCATGGAGTTCCCCCTCCCTCACTGCCCCAAGGCCCTGAAGCGCTGCCTAGGGTTCTTCAGCTATTATGCACAGTGGGTCCCCAATTACGCAGACAACGCCCGACCCCTGATCCAGTCCACAACCTTCCCCCTGTCGACCGAGGCCCGCCAGGCCTTCAGCCGCATCAAGGCAGACATTGCTAAGGCCACGATGCGCGCCATCGACGGGTCCCTCCCCTTCCAGGTCGAGAGCGATGCGTCAGACGTAGCTCTGGTGGCCACCCTAAATCAAGCGGGCAGGCTTGTGGTTTCTTCTCCCGTACCCTCCATGCTTCCGAAATTCGCCATTTCTCGGTCGAACAGGAGTGGGCCTGGGCGGCCATAGTAGAAGCTGTGCGACACTGGAGGCATTATCTGGCCGGCAGGAGATTCACTCGTCTCACGGTCCAACGGTCGGTTGCCTTCATGTTCGATAAGCACAGCGGGGCAAGATTAAGAACGACAAGATCTTGCAGTGGAGGATAGAACTCTCCACCTTCAATTACGAGATCCTGTACCGTCCGGGGAAGCTAAACGAGCCTCCTGAACCATGTGCTGAGTGCCTCACCATAGCTAGTGATAGGAAAGGGTCCACAGTTAAGCTGGTATTGCGCATACCCACGTTTACAGTATATTAACATAGTTGAACAGTTAATAAAATAGCGTTACACCACTTCCAGCATTGTTGGCTTGTTTGTAAACCACAACACCCAACACGACATGGTACAAGGAGTGGCCGCAATCTAGCACTTGTGAAAACTACCTGCAACTTCTCAGCATTCCGGCATCCTAGAGCCATGGAGAACATCAACCCGCTGCCGCCGCTCCGCATCGCTGGCAATCTTGGGGTAAATTGGAAGATATTTAAACAGCGCTTCCAGCTCTTCCTCGAGGCCATGGACAGGGAGAATGCATCGGACACCAGGAAGATAGCCCTTCTTCTCTCCGCGGCTGGGCAACATGCCATCCACATCTTTACCTCCCTGACATTCGCGGACGATGAGGACAAGACCAAGTACAAGACGGTGCTCATCAAATTCGACACACACTTCAGTATTGAAGTCAACAAAAGCTTCGAAAGGTACCTGTTTCAGCAGCGCTTGCAGGGTAAGGATGAGCCTTTCCAATCCTATTTAACACACCTCCGCATCCTCGCGCAATCCTGCGGCTACGGACCCACCTCCGACTCCATGATACGCGACCAGATTGTTTTTGGGGTCATGTCGGACACCCTGCGTAAGCAGCTCCTTAAAGTTAAACAACTAACCCTAGCGACTGCCATCAAGACCTGTGTCCTGCATGAGAATGCCACCAGCCGGTACTCCTACATACAGGCAGCTGAAACGGCACGGCAAGGGCTCCATGAGGCGGAACGGGTCCAAATGATCGAACACCTCCCGGGCCGCAGTCTGGAGGAGGGCGGCCATTTTGCGCGCTTTCCGAGGCCTCCCGCGCCTGTATGCGCCAAACGAGGGGACGGTGACGTGGAGGAACGCGATGCGCAGGCTCGCACCACGCAAGACCGTACCGCGCATGCGCGGTGGCGCAACGAACGCACTGACATCACGACGTGCGGCAACTGTGGCTCCGCCCACTTAAAGCAGCAATGCCCTGCAAAATCGCGACAGTGCCTGCGCTGTGGCAGGCTTGGCCACTATGCTGCCTGCTGTCGAGCAGCCCAGCCTGCCAACTCACAACGATTTAATCAGCCTCGCAGGAATGTTCGGGCAATCCAACCCACCTTCACCGAGTCCGATCCTGACTTCATGCAGACCAGTGACACCGAGGACAGGGAGCCTTTTCGAGTCTCCATCATAACCAAGAACAGGCTGTCCCCGAATCGAACGCACCAACCACTGTCGGTGCACAGCATTGATCCGGACGAAGAGTGGTGTGCCACCCTGACGGTCAACCCAAATTCGTCGCCCACCTCAGAGACTTGATTTATGAGCCTTACAATGTTGGACTCAATGCTTTGTTCTTTCATCCTGTTTCAGCATTTCACTAGTTTGTTTACAGCATTCGTTATTAGTTTTGTTGTTGGTGTAACACCTTGTTTTTTTTCTGCACCAGGCACCTTCCCGTGTATATAGACTAGCCTCATGTATATAGTTATGTAAATACTGCCCACACATGGTCAGATACACTCATTACACGTTATTTATTCTCACATAGGCACATGTTCTTTGTAAAAAAGGGGGATGTCATAATATACATCAGTACATTATGGTGCAATCACATACACACACTGATGGACATGCAGTAGGACCAACCAGCATACATAACACCGCAGCCAATCACCAGTGAGAGCACAAGCACTATAAAGACAGGGGACAGGAGAGTTCCCGCTCATTCTAGCAGCAACCAGCTCGGAGCACAGAGCTCACAGCCTGCATCACAGACATTCACCATGTGCTGAGTGCCTCACCATAGCTAGTGATAGGAAAGGGTCCACAGTTAAGCTGGTATTGCTTATACCCACGTTTACAGTATGTTAACATAGTTGAACAGTTAATAAAATAGCGTTACACCGCGTCCAGCATTGTTGGCTTGTTTGTAAACCACAACACCCAACACGACACTACCCAGTGGCAAACCCACATTCAAATATAACCACATTAACTTCAGAAACTGATTAATATGACTGGAAGCTGAATTTAAAAGAACATTCAGTTTCAACTATCAAGGTCATTCGGATTTCTGTGCTATCGTGAACTGGGGCATGTCGAGGCCGGTAGATCCCGGGAGAGGCTTCTCTCAGGATTCCTGATGGCTGTTACACCTCGTGAGAACTAACCAGACCCATTATGGGTGGTACCCAGTCTCACACAGCTAAGTGGGTTTAAGAACCCACTTAGCCTTGCACACGCTGAATCTAATGACCACCTGGAATCTATTGGCCTCGCCAAGGAGACCCCAGCTGGGTGCTGTGCAGTACTGGTCCCCACAAACGGGGACCAGGTGGAGGGAGGTGGGATCTCCCAGGCAATCGGAGGCCGACCAGACATCTGGCAGGGCACTGCCTGACTAGGGTGCCCTGCCCCTGTGATGTGGTGTGCGGTGGAGGGGGGGGGGGGTGGCAATGACCCACTCCCCCTATAGGTGAGTTGGCGGGGGGGTCCGGGGTTGAATTGTGGGGTTGAGAGTTTGGTTGGCATCCCGATCTCTTCCTGCACTGAGGAGATCCACTCGCCGGAGCTCCTCAGTGCAGGAAATTACCGAGTGCAGTCTCGAGGGCGTTCCCCTCCAGGACCCGGGGAAAAAAAAGCGGGCTCGTTCCCACCGACCTTGCTCAACCCACCCAAAACGGACTCTATTTTCTTCAGTTAGATCTTGCCCAAAATCTCTGCTTCCAGTCTGCCTGTGTCACTCTGATTCGTTTCTCTCTATTTACCCTCACTAATCACTCACAGTTTGTCATGGCTGCTGTTTTGCTTCACTTGATTGGATGGATGAACAACAGTTGGAGGAAGAAGAGCAACAGCAACCTTGTGAAGCAGGCAGATCAGCAGGTGGGCCTGCTAGAGGACAGTGTATTGGGCTGATGTGAACAAAGAACATTAGACTTTGTTTTATAAACAACGCTATTTATTACTAACACTACATTAATGAATAACTAAAACGTCTAAGATGAATACAGTTGGAAATAAATGTAATCACTAACTTACACTAAGATACAATTTAGCTGCTCCAATATGCGACTCCTTATATACACCTTCTGAAGGAACCCATGGTGCAACCGGGTCATGGGACTCCGTGCTCACCTCATCTGGTGGTCGGATGGTAGAACTGCAATAGTAAAACATATAATTTGTAATACACATGCAGATCATAGAATTTACAGTGATGATGAACTACTCATCTTATATATGATAGTCTACTTATATCACAGACAGCAAATAAGGAGGCTGCTCTGAGAAGGGCTCAAACAATGAGCCTGTTTCCAAGACCAGCAAGTGAGTTTTACGGCCATTTTGCTACCCACTCGGCCAGAGTTAAAATCAGGGTTTAAAGGTGAGTGAGATTACTGCTGAGTGCCCAATTAGAGCCAGTTTTGTACTATGGGCTCATACCCATGCACTGATTAAGACAACTTATTTTTATTTTTAGATGAAAGTCATACAGCCAGGACCTGAAACAACTTTCCTTCCATCCATCTGTGTTGTCTTTGAATTTGGTCCTTGATAAACACCAATGCCCAAATCGCTGCACAATTCAGTTTTTCAATGAAATCCTAAACTAGCAATAAAGGTGGGAGCTTGGTGTTACAAATATGATCAGCACCATTTATTGATGGTGTTCATTTTCCAGTCCCAATTTATTTTTTAAATGCATTCATGGAGGATAGCAAGCAGCATTCAAACAGCAGTAATAATATTAGAAATTCAAATGTCATAAAGCAAATGCTGACGCTGAAGTGATTTCTATCAAGCAGGATATAATTCACCAAACCCTGTTCCTTCTTTCATTCTACAAATATAGATGCCTCTGGCAAGGACATCATTTATTGTCTATCTCACACTTGAGAAGGTGATGATGAGCTGCCTTTTTGAACCACTGAAGATAGTCCTACAATGCTGGGAGTTTCAGGATCTCGATCCAGGGACAATGAAGGAACAAGTCAGGATAGTGTGCGACTTGCTGATGATAGTGTTCCCTTCTAAGCGATATTTGAGTTGGTGAATGGTGCATCAAGGAAGTGGACTGTTTTATTGTTTTAAAAAATATATTTTTATTCTCCTTTTTCACATTTTCACCCAAATTTGCACCCACCAACAACAAATAATAATCAGTAACAAATATAATGTCAACCCCTATATCAATAACAACGATCCCATCCTCCCAACAAACCCCAAACATTAGCCCATATGTTCACATAAACAAATGACAAAAAGGAATCAGGAATCACCCATAGTCACCATTAACACACACAGCCCCCTCCCCCCCAACCCTCCCACCCAACTAATCTTCGATGTTATCCAGTTCTTGAAAGTGCATAATGAATAATGCCCATGAATTGTAGAACCCCTCCATCCTTCCCCTCAGTTCAAACTTAACCTCAAGAGTCATTCCAACAGGTCCCCCTGCCAGGCCAGGGCATAGGGTGGAGAGGTTGCTCTCCATCCCATCAGGATCCACCTTCGGGCGATTAATGAGGCGAAGGCTACACCATCTGCCTCCGCACCCATTTCCAACCTTGACAGGTCCTACACCCCGAATATGGCCTTTCGAGGGCCCGGGTCCAGTTTCACGTGCACCACTTTAGAGATTACCCTATTTACCTCCTTCCAGTAATCCTCCAGCTTTGGACAGGGCCAAAACATATGAACGTGATTTGCGGGGCCCCCCGCTGCAATGTTCACACACATCTTCTACCCCTTCAAAGAATCGTCTCATCCTCGCCCTTGTAAGGTGTGCTCTATATACCACCTTCAGCTGTATCAGCCCCAACCTCACACACGAGGTGGAGGCGTTCACTCTCCGGAGCACCTCACACCAGAACCCCTCCTCCATACCCTCTCCCAACTCTTCCTCCCACTTTGTTTTGAACCCTTCCAGTGGTGCCTTCTCCTCTCCCAAAATAGCTCCGTAAACCGCCGAAACTATCCCCTTCTCCAGTCCCCCTGTTGTCAGCACCTCCTCCAGCAATGTGGAAGACGGCTCTACTGGGAAGCTCTGCATTTCCTTTCTGGCAAAGTCTTGAACCTGCACGTATCTAAACATTTCCCCTGCTCCAGCCCATACTGCGCTTCCAGCTCCTTCAATCCTGCAAACCGACCCCCAAGAAACAAATCTTTTAGTGTCTTAATCCCCTCCTCCTCCCATTTCCAAAAATTTCCCTGACTCAAATCTGTGGTTCCCCCAAATTGGTATTTCCCTTGACCCTGCCCCCAACCCAAAGTGTTGGCAAAACTGCCTCGCAAATTCTCAATTAAGCTATTATGACCGGACTTCCTGGGCCCAATTCTCTGAAATGGAGACAAAGTCCCGACGCCGGAGTGAAAACTGGAGTGTTTCAGTCCGGTGTCGGAGCCTGCTCCCAGCCCCCTATTCTCCCGCCCTCGGGGGGCTAGGAGCGGCGTTGCGTATTTTACGCGCGCTGGGCCGTGGCGCCGCGTAAAAAGCGGCGCCACGTCAATGGTGCAGCCGGTGTTGCGTAAATGACGTCACCCGTGCATGCGCGGTTGCCGTCCTCCCCGAGGCCACCCCGCAAGAAGATGGTGGATGGATCTTGCGGGGCGGCGGAGGAAAGGAGGCCCTCCTTTAGAGAGGCCGGCCCGCCGATTGGTGGGCACCGATTGCGAGCCAGACCCCATCGGAGGCCCCCCCCAGTACAGGAACCCACCTCCCCCCCCCCCCACCACAGGCCGCCCCCCAGCATTCCCGCACAGTTCCCGTCGGCAGCGACCAGGTGTGGACGGTGCCGGCGGGAACCTGTCGTGTTGGGGCGGCCGCTCGGCCCATTCGGGCTGGAGAATCGCCGCTCGCCTTTTGCAAATGGCGAGTGGCAATTCTCCGCGCGGCCAGGCGTGATTCTCGCAGCGCTGGTTTGGGGGGGGTGGGTTGGCAAAATCGCGTGTGGGTGCCGGGGCGGCCTGGCGGGACTCGCGTTGCGCCCCGGCAATTCTCCCACCCGGCGTGGGCGGGGGAGAATTCCACGCCCTAGCTATTTCCCCGGGGCCATCGGGAGTGGTGCTGTTGCTAGCGCCTTCAATCCCAACCCCCTGCACAAACTCTCCTCCATTCTGACCCACTGCCAATCCGCCCCTCTGACCCAGCTCCGCACCTTCTCCACATTCTCCGCCCAGTAATAATACATCAGGTTCGGAAGACCCAAAACCCCTGCCTGCCTTCCCCTCTGTAGCAGCACCTTTCTAACTCTGGCCACCTTCCCTCCCCATATGAACAAGGTATTCATTCCTTCAATCTCTTTGAAAAATGCCTTTGGCAGGAAAATTGGCAGGCATTGGAAAATAAACAGAAATCGCGGCAACACATTCATTTTAACCACCTGTACCCGTCACGACTGTTTTATTGTTTTGAGCTTCTTGAATTTTTCTAAAGTAGCCTCTGTCAGACAAGTGGAGGATATACCATTGTAGTCCTCACTTGTGCCAGGATTGTTCTCATGACTCTTACCTCACTGCGCGCACCAGGCCTTGAATATTAGCACAAAAGAACACTTTATTATAAATCTGATTTTGCTTCCTTTATTGTGAAATGTGGAGAGAATTGTGTGTTGTTCCATAGTAGACTTCTGTGATCAGTTCAGCACATTGGCAGTCTCCCAAGTCACAACAATGTTCATGTTGTGAGCTTTCCCTGTGTTCCTGTGTTTTTTTTAAATTTCGAGTACCCAATTATTTTTTTTTCCAATTTAAGGGCCAATCCACCTAACCTGCATATCTTTGGGTTGTGGGGGTGAAATCCACGCAGACATGGGGAGAACGTGCAAATTCCACATGGACAGTGACCCAGGGCCAGGATTCGAACCCAGGTCCTCAGTGCCACAGTCCCTGTGCTAACCACTGCACCACATGCCGCCCAGTGTTCCTGTGTTAATTCTATTTTGTTCGGAGTCACTTTGTGATTATGTATTGTCGGATCTCTTATTTTCCTTCCAAAAATAAGGTACTCTGTCCAGTTGATAGAGGTGTCCAAAACACACTTTATTACTAATAATTTACTTAATACACTTACATAAGAACTGAATCAAAACTTAGGTCAAAATAATACATAAACCTGTCAGAATACAGCAAAAAAATCATTAAAACATTAACATAAGAAAAAGGATACAGAAAATACTTCAAAAATAAAAGTAATTTTGACCGATGCTTTAAGAATTCTGGAAGGCGAGAATTTTTCTGAGAAATTAATCATATGTTCATATTCTTAAGAAAATGCTTATCTTTAGTTTAATCCCGTACTCATTTTTATTGGTTTTTGCTCTCAGCTGAGAACTCCTTATTCGTTCAGAAAGGTGTTGATCATTCCACAGGTGATTAGTTAATTAATCATTAATCACTTACTCGAGATAATTAATATTTCACTAACACAGTACAGTTTCCCATGTGCTCTCTCACGGTCTAAGCATTTGCGTCATGACTAATCTCTAGCCTTACTGTGTTAGTAGAATGTTGCAATTCTTCTGAATGTTCCTACATATTGTTCCTTACAGGTCCACTCATTTTTTTATAAGTTGATTATACTTTTGCAAACTCAATATTTCTAAGAATCATTTTATTTTCCAATATGTGTTTAGTTGATTTCTTAAAGGACCCCAAATAATTGGTAAATCCAACATGTATGTAGCAATGCCCCAAGATGCAGGGGTACAAGTAGCATTCCTTTTCAGATGTGTACATGTGCTGCCTTGTCGCAATATTGGACCGCAGCAGTCTGTGTAGTGAAAGTGCTTCCACAGTGCTGTTAGGTAAATTAAGTAGAAATTTGTCTTGGCGACACTGAGTGAAGAGCAATATATGTTCAACTCAGGATGTAATGACTTTAAAATGATGATTCAATGCTCTTGATGGCCTTGTCTTTTTTGGTGGCGGAGGTTATGGATTTGAGAGAGATTTCCAAAGAGGTTTGGTGAGTTGCTGCAGTACTTTCCTCTAGATGGTGTACACTAAGGCATTATACACAATGGAGGAGGTGGATATATACTTAAGGTGGTAGAAAAATGGACTGATAATCAAGTTCAATACCCTGATCCTGCCTTCCCCCCATATCCCTTGATCCCTTTTGCCCCAAGAGCTATATCTAATTCCTTCTTGAAATTACACAATGTTTTGGCCTCAACTACTTTCTGTGATAGCGAATTCCACAGATTCACCACTCTCTGGGTGAAGAAATGTTTCCTTGCCTCAGTCGTAAAAGGTTTACCCCTTATCCGCAAACCATAACCCCTAGTTCTGGAGCCATTAGCATGCTTGTTTCTCCTGCCTCCACATTAAACTAAGTTAAAATTCAGAAACTTATTTTTCCATTGGTGCCCTCCAGTAATTTCTTAATTCAGAAGATTTCAAAGCAATGTTTCAGGCTCTTGTCTAGGGTGCCTATATGTTGTCTGAACCATGTGGTGTCACATTTAGTTCAAATTTTGTTCAGCCTTATGGAACTGGTCCTATTTCAGTTATGCACCTGCATAATTGGTGTGACAGGATCCAATTTCACCCCACAATCCCGGAAACCAACAGCCAGAAATAACGGTTTTATGGTTTGGTAAACTCAAACAGCATTCTGCAGTGTAACGTTTGAAGTCAGAGGGTGGGGAATACTGGATCTCATTTAAAGGTGCCTCCCCAAAATGGTTTACCCATCTCAGCCATCTTTGGGAAACTCTGTTAGGAAGATCAGGAGACTAAGGCCAGGGTTTTCTGGACCCCCACCCCAACAGCGGGTTTTCTGCAACAAGCCGTTGGCTGTTGGTGGGATCCTCCTGTCCCACTAAAGTCACTGGGCTTTGCGTGGCTCACCCACCCACCCAACCACCGGGGAACCTGCCATAAGGGGTTCACTTCGGCATGACTGAAAGATCCCACCGGTGGGAGCGGCAGGAAAATTCTGCCCCAAATCTATGAATAGTCACCATGAAGTGAAAAACGCATCCTGAACAGCCGAATATTTAGTGACATTAGCAGCAACCTGTGATGGCATGACTCAGGGACAACACTCTACAAAAAAACAGATTATTATTTTTTGCAAAATTTGTTCTCATGCTGTGATTCTCAATCCATAGAGAGCAAGCGATCAATTTGTCATTAGAAAAATATAACATTGCTCAAGATCAGTTTCAAAGGCATACATTAAAGGGTCCAAAGGAGCAAAATGTTTCTTAAGATTAATAATTAAACACTAGGTACAAATTCAGGTAAAAATGTTTTCAGCTGTAAAATCTCAGTAGCTGACTGCTTTCTGTCCTGATAAAAGTTAAGTCCTGTGATCAGCTCCACGTCCCTCACTCGTGCTGTGTGAGCCCAGATCCGCTCTTCAACCCACTGGGATTCCTCTTTGCCATTCTGCCAATGAATAAGAGATTCATTATCTACTGAGTGATAAGTTTGTCTTTGTCCTATTTAAGATTATTAACATTCTTACCAAAAACCTTCCATGTTGTTAGATAACATTGAGAAACTTCTTTAAACAGTTCAAATGGTTCACATTGTTTTAATACATACTTGTCCTTAACGAGTGGAAGTGGTGTGTTATAGTTCACTCGCTGTTCAAGTTCGAGTCACTGTGACAAAGTGCAGTTTCATGTGATTGTTGTAGTCTGGAGCTATGGAGATCATAATGGTGGAGATGCCAACGTTGTTTCCATCAGTGTGGCTGACTAGCACCACCAGAAGTGGGTGGTCGCTTCTGATATTGCACTGGGGCCTACACAGAGGACTGGCAATGAAGCATCTGGCAACAGTGGGATGGAATAGGGTTCTAAGGGAGGGGCCTCTCTTGTCCTGATGTCAGTTCCATCAATCAGGCACAGAGTCATTTTCAATGAACACCTCCCAGAAAGCCGCAGGCAATGGGTGGTCTCCTCAGGTGGCGGATCCACTGTCTGCTGTACCAATGGTAGTGGGATCAGGTAATGGGTTTTGCCAGCCGCAAGCTCACAAACACACACTCACAACCCCAGCTCCCCCTCTCCCCAAATCTGTCTCCAAGAGGGGCATTAAATTTTATCCACTGTCTCTAAATTGTAAGACTTCATAGAATTTACATTGCAGAAGGAGGCCATTGGGTCCATCGAGTCTGCACCGGCCCTTGGAAAGAGCACTCCACTTAAGCCCACGCCTTCACCTTATTCCTGTAACCCCGTAACCCCACCCAACCATTTTGGACACTCAGGGCAATTTATCTTGTCCAGTTCATCTAACCTGCATATCTTTGGACTGTGGGAGGAAACCGGAGCACCCGGAGGAAACCCACTCAGACACGGGGAGAACGTGCAGACTCCGCACACACAGTGACCCAAGTCGGGAGTCAAACCTGGGACCCTGGAGCTGTGAAGCAACAGTGCTAACCACTTGTGCTACAGTACTTTTTGTCGTATATCCAGTACTGGATGACCAGAAATTTCCTCCAACTAAATATTGGGAAGATTGTCTTCAATTGCCAGCACAAACTCCATTTTATAGCCACAAACTCCCTGTCAACTGTCTGAGGCTTAACCAGATTCTTTGCAACCTTGGTGCTATATTTGACCTGAGGATGAGCTTCCAAATGTACATCTGTGCCAGCAGTAAGACCGCCTATTTCCACCTCTGTAATGTCATCCAACACTCCCCTGCTTAGCTCAACTGCTGCTGAAATCATCCATGACTTTGTTACCTCTTGATTTAACTATTTCAGCACACTCCTAGAAGGCCATCCACTTTCTGCCCTCCTGGATCATCCACAACTCTGCTGTCCGTGTCCTAACTCACATTATGCCTTGTTCACCCATCACCTCATGCTCTTTGCTCTGCATTACAATAAAGAAAGTGAATGGAATGTTGGCATTTATAGCTAAAGGAATAGCATATAAAGATAAGGAAGTGTTGTGCAATTCTGCAAGGCATTGGTGAGACTGCACCTGGAGTATTGTGCACACGTTTGGTCCCCTTATTTGGGGAAACATGCAGCTCTTGGTCTGTAGCCCTGTGGGTAACAGCACCTCAAGCACAAATCTGGTGTCCGTGATTAATAAGGGGATTTCTTGATTAATAATGGGATCAGGGGCTTTGGGGAGTGTGGTAATACCAGGTATTGCGGTACCTGAGAGGCCAACGCCATTGGTTGAGACCCTGGAGTCTACCATTGGCTGTGTGAAGTAGCTCCGCCCTGAAGGCAGGGTATAAGAGATGGTGCCGTCCCAGCAGCCTTCACATCTGTAACGAAGCTGCTGGGGATCAGTTCTAGTGCATTAAAGCCTCAGTTACTGAATACCTTTGTCTCGAGTATATTGATTGCACATCAATTTAATGCACTACAACTAAGCCGGAAGGATGGATCTCCGTACCAAGCCGGAGTGCCTCCAACTCAGCCCCCATGTGGAAAACTTGGCCGCTATATTTAAACACTGGCTGGCGTGTTTTAAGGGTTACCTGGAGAGGCCGAAGGAGAGCCCACTGAAGGCCAGAAAATGCATCTCCTGCGATCAAGGGTCAGCCCTGGGATCTATCCCCTTATCGAGGAGGCGGCGAACTACGATACCGCCATCCTACTACTGGAAGGACATTACATCCGCCCTGTTAACCAGGTCTACGCTCGCCATCTGCTCGCTATGAGGCGGCAAAGCCCCGGGGAATCACTGGAAGACTTTTACCGGGCGCTACTGGTGCTGGGCCAAAGCTGTGGCTGCCCACCAGTTTCGGGGAGCGAGCACACTGAACTTTTAATAAGAGATGCTTTCGTGGCAGGTATGAGCTCATCTGATATCCGCAGGAGGCTCCTGGAGAAGGACACACTTGGGCCCAGAGAGGCACGGGCCCTGGCTGGGTCCATGGACATCGCATACCAAAACGCGCAAGCCTACGCTCCCGACTGCGCGTCCGCCCCCTGGCCCGCATGGCACCCCACTGCGGCAGCACCCCAGGTCTTCCCCCTGACCCCGCTGGCCTGCGCTACCGGACGGCTCGCTAACGCCGTCGGAGCCCGCTGCTTTTTCTGCGGGTAGGCAGGTCATCCGCGCGCGCACTGCCCGGCCCGCACCGCCACCTGCAAAGGGTGCGGCAAGAAGGGCCAAGTCTGTCAGGCCCGCGCCGTCGCCGCGCTCTCCGGTGGCTCCAGACCGCCGCGGCAAAACCCCCCCCAGGCCCCGACCGACCAGCGCTCCTTCCCTAGGGCCATGTGCGACCCAAGGGCGCGGCCATTTTGCGCCCCGAACACCGCGCCGCCATTTTGTCCATCCCGCCGCCATCTTGGGGTTCCCCGGACAGCAGATGCGACCCGTGGGTGACGCCTTCTTGGATGGGGCCCCAGGCCCCCAGCTCGGCTGACTACACGCTGCCCGACCAGAGCTCGCAGCTGCTTCATCTGGCATCGGTGACGTTGGACCAAAGTCGCCCCCGGAAACTCGCGAAGTCTACAACAACGGTCCTCGTCAACGGCCACAAGACGCCCTGCTTGATTGACTCCGGGAGCACTGAAAGCTTTGTCCACCCTGACACGGTAAGGCGCTGTTCACTCGTGACCCACCCTGTAAGCCAAAGAATCTCCCTGGCCTCCGGGTCACATTCGGTGGAAATAAAGGGGTACTGCCTGGCGAACCTCACTGTCCAAGGTCGGAAATTCGATAATTTCCGCCTGTATGTCCTGCCGTAACTCTGCGCGGCTACCCTCCTGGGGCTGGATTTCCAGTGCCACCTGCAAAGCCTGACCTTTGAATTCGGCGGCCCTATACCCCCCTTACTTTCTGCGGCCTCGCGACCCTTAAGGTCAACCCGCCTTCCCTGTTTGCAAACCTCACCCCGGATTGCAAACCCGTCACCACCAGGAGCAGACGGTACAGTGCCCAGGACCGGACCTTCATCAAGTCAGAAGTCCAAAGGCTGCTGAAGGAAGGAGTCATCGAAGCTAGCAACAGCCCCTGGAGAGCTCAAGTCGTGGTGGTAAAGACCGGGGATAAACATAGGATGGTGATCGACTACAGTCAGACCATCAACAGGTTTACGCAGCTGGATGCGTACCCTCTCCCCCACATATCTGACCTGGTAAACAGGATCGCACAATACAAGGTCTTCTTCACAGTGGACCTCAAGTCCGCCTACCACCAGCTACCCCTCCGTAATAGTGACCGCAAGTACACTGCCTTCGAAGCAGATGGGCGGCTCTACCAATTCTTAAGGCATTCGGTGTCACTAATGGGGTCTCGGTCTTCCAGTGAGAGATGGACCGAATGGTTGAGCGGTACGGCTTACGCGCAACGTTTCCGTATCTGGATAACATCACCATCTGCGGCCATGATCAGCAGGACCACGACGCCAACCTCCGCAAATTCCTCCAGACTGCATAAAGCCTTAACCTCACGTACAATAAGGAGAAGTGCGTGTTCTGCACCGACCGCCTGGCCATCCTTGGCTACGTAGTGCAGAACGGAGTTACAGGCCCTGACCCCGAACGCATGCGCCCCCTTATGGAGTTCCCCCTCCATCACTGCCCCAAGGCCCTGAAATGCTGCCTCGGGTTCTTCAGCTATTACGCTCAGTGGGTCCTGAACTAGGCAGACAAAGCCCGACGCTTAATCCAGTCCACGACCTTCCCTCTGTCGACGGAGGCCCGCCAGGCTTTCAGCCGCATCAAAGCAGACATTGCAAGGGCCGCGATGCGCGCTATCGACGAGTCCCTCCCCTTCCAGGTCGAGAGCGATGCGTCCGACGTAGCTCTGGCGGCCACCCTCAACCAAGCAGGCAGGCCCATGGCTTTCTTTTCCCGTACCCTACATGCTTCCGAAATCCGCCACTCCTCGGTCGAAAAGGAGACCCAGGCCACAGTAGAGGCTGTGAGACATTGGAGGTATTACCTGGCCGGCAGGAGGTTCACTGCTCACAGACCAATGGTCGGTAGACTTCATGTTCGATAACGCTCAGCGGGGCAAGATTAAGAACGACAAGATCTTGTGGTGGAGGATAGAACTCTCCACCTACAACTACGAGATCTTGTACCGTCCGGGTAGCTCAATGAGCCTCCTGATGCTCTATCCCGCGGCACTTGTGCCACTGCACAAGTGGACCGTCTCCGCGCCCTCCACGAGGACCTCTGCCACCCGGGAGTCACTCGTTTCTTCCACTTGGTTAAGACCCGCAACGTGCCCTACTCCATCGAGGAGGTCAGGACAGTCACCAGGGACTGCCAAATCTGCGCGGAGTGCAAACCGCACTTCTACCGGCCAGAGAGGGTGCACCTGATAACAACTTCCTGTCGCTTTGAACGCCTCAGCATGGACTTCAAAGGTCCCCTCTCCTCCACTGACCACAACACGTATTTCCTGAACGTGGTTGGCGAGTACTCCCGGTTCCCCTTCGCCATCCCCTGCCCAGACATGACCACAACCACCGTCATCATGACCCTCCAGGGTATCTTTACACTGTTCGGGTTCCCCGCGTACATACACAGCGATAGGGGGTCCTCCTTTATGAGCGACGAACTGCGTCAATTCCTGCTTAGCAAAGGCATCGCCTCGAGCAGGATGACCAGTTACAACCCCCGAGGAAACAGGCAGGTAGAGAGGGAGAACGGAACGATCTGGAAGACTGTCCTACTGGCCCTCCGGTCTAGGAATCTCCCAGTCTCCCGCTGGCAAGAAGTCCTCCCGGTGGCCCTTCATGCCATCCGGTCACTGCTCTGTACAGCCACAAATCAGACACCTCATGAGCGTCTCCTTGTCTTCCCCAGGAAGTCCTCCTCCGGGACCTCGCTCCCAACCTGGCTAGCAACACCCGGACCCATCCTGCTTCAGAAGCACGTGCGAGTGCACAAGTCGGACCCGTTGGTCGAGAGGGTCCAACTGCTGCACGCTAACCTGCAGTACGCCTACGTGGTGTTCCCTGACAGCAGGCAAGTCACGGTCTCCCTTCGGGACCTAGCGCCCGCCAGAACCCCACGCGCTCCCGACCCATTACCCCCACCTCCACCACCCCCGCAGCAGTGGGACGGCTCAGTACTCCCGCCACTCCGGCCCTGGCCCGGCCACTCATCGGCGCCCCCTACAGGTCCCCCCCCCCAGGCCAACTGCCTGCCCCAACAGCGCCGCCCAATGGTGACGAAGCTGCCGAGGAGGCCAAAACGATGCTCCCGGAGTCGCAACCACCGAGACCTACACCAGAATCACCGCCGAAGCTCCGACGCTCCAGGAGGACGATCAGGCCACCAGAGCGACTTATTGCTTCATCCTGACTCTCACAATAAATGAACATTTTGATCGAATCCTCGATTGTACGGTGCCTCAATACCTGGTCCTACCATGTGAAGGGCTATTTTTTTTCACTGGCCACCCCCCCCCCCCCCACCCCCGCCAGACTCCTTCTTAACAGGGGGTGAATGTGGTAATACCAGGTATTGCGGTACCTGAGAGGCCGACGCCATTGGTTGAGACCCTGGAGTCTACCATTGGCTGTGTGAAGTAGCTCCGCCCTGAAGGCGGGGTATAAGAGATGGTGCCGGCCCAGCAGCCTTCACTTTCTGTTACGAAGCTGCTGGGGATCAGTTCTAGTGCATTAAAGCCTCAGGTGCTGAATACCTTTGTCTCGAGTATATTGATTGCACATCAGGGAGAAAGCAGGAAAAATGGAATGAGGAACATATCAGTCATGATCCAATGAGGGAGCAGATTCGATGGGCCAAATAGCCTAACTCTGCTCCTATACCTTATGGTCTTATGGTCTACATTGGTTCCTGGTTAACAAATGCCTCAAATTAAATTTCCTATCCTTTCATATCTCTGTCCCCATTCCCTCGGTAATCTCCTTCAGTCTAGACCCCTCAGAAATATCTGTGCTCAGAAATATCTGTGCTCATTCAATTCTGGCTGATTGAGCACACCTGATTTTAATTACTCCACTGTTGGCTATGTCTTCACTGACAGGATCTGAAGCTCTGGAATTACTTCCCGAAACCTCAATTTTTACCTCTCTTTCCTCTTTAAGACACTCCTTAAAACCTACTTTTCTAACCAAGCTTTTGGCCACCTTACGTAGCTTACTGTTAATTCTTGCTTTGATGACATTCCTGTGGAGCACTTTGCGATGTATTACTATGTCATAGATGGTATATAAATGTAACTTGTAAAATGGATAACTGAAAAAGATTTTGAGAGGGAAAGAACGAAAGATTTGTTTGCATTTTGAACAGGAAAGTGGAATTTCTCCATTCATTCTGCATATTTCCTGACAGCATTGGTGGAAATTCCAGATGCTCTTTTAAGACACTGAAATAATTTTCAGCATTGAATTAATGGTTAACCACTGTGATGAACACAAATTCAATAATAACTTTTAGAAGACAATTGGATGAACAAGTGTAAAGGAAACATCTGCAGGGCTGTGGGGCGTGTTCAGCAGAGTTGGACCAATTGGATAACTCTCTCAGGCACAGACACAAGGGTCCAAACATACTCGCTGGAATTCTCCGTTTGGAAGTCTAAATTCTCCCGCCGGAGATGAATCGTCTCCAATTTGCGCTCTCACTGAGAGCTCAAATCCAGAGGCGATTCACCATCCCTTGCCATGCAAATTTATGCATGGCAGGGAGTGCAAGGGATTCCCTTGTGAATCCTGATATCGGACTGCCATTTTGAGTTGTAGCCCAATAGTGTAGTGCAGAGGCTGGGCCTCCCACAACACAATTCCGCCCCACCCACCACAGGATATTCTAAGTCCCCCCCCCACCACCCCCCCCCCCCCCCCCACCACAGTCATAACCCGCATGGGACTTACAGGGTGGGAATGATTATCTTCCCTGTGGTTTTTGCTGAGTACGAGCTACTTGCTAAACCCACAAACCCCCCACCAGAGACCACCATTACAGAGACCCACACCAGAAATCCACCTCCCCTCCATTAGACCTTAAGAACATAAGATATGGGAGCAGAATTAGGCCACTCAGCCGATCGAGTCTGCTCCACCATTCAATCATGGCTGATATTTTTCTCATCCCCATTCTCCTGCCCTCTCCCCATAAGGCCATGAGCCCCTTATTGATCTCTGTCTTAAAGATATTCAGTGATTTGGCCTTCACAGCCTTCTGCAGCAAAATGTTCCACAGATTCACCATCCACTGGCTGAGGAAATTCCTCCTCATCTCTGTTTTAAAGGATTGTCCCTTTAGTCTAAGATTATTTGACAGTCTCCTATGTGGCACTTTGTCAAAGGCCTTCTGGAAATCTAAATAAATCACGTCCACTGGTTCTCCTTTGTCTAACTTCCTTGTTACCTCCTCAAAGAACTCTAACAGATTTGATGTGGAGATGCCAGCGTTGGACTGGGGTGAGCACAGTAAGAAGTCTTACAACACCAGGTTAAAGTCCAACAGGTTTGTTTCGAATCACTAGCTTTCGGAGCACATCTTCCTCAGGTGAACGAGGAAGGAGCTGTGCTCCGAAAGCTAGTGAATCAAAACAAACCTGTTGGACTTTCACCTGGTGTTGTAAGACGTCTAACAGATTTGCCAGACATGAGAGAGACACCTGCCATCAAAGACAATTAAGTCCTTTCTGCAGAGAAAAAGAGGAAGTCAGAGCACTTAACTGTCTTTGATGTGGTGGTCCAAGAGCTGTTAATAAACATTGTAGTTAGTTTCACGGCTGACCACTTGAAATCCACTCAAACCTGAAGGGAAATTAAATTAAACAATCCAGACAGCTCGGTTTGTGTGGAAGCTGTCAATCACAGCCTAGTAAAATCAATGTCACATAGTCATGAATGAAAACCTTGCAACCCAGCTGATGTAATTTTCTCTTTCCACAAATTGACAGGTGCTGCTTCCTTTGCCTGAGCCAGCAGCTGTATTGCCCAGGTGAGTTTTAAAGCATAATCCTTTTCACTGCCTGTCTGGACTGCTCCTTAACTTCCGGGCATGAGGCTCTGTAAAGGGGGGCTTCCAGGCATGGGTCTCTGTAACGGGGGGGGGGGGGCGCTTGCGGGTAGGGGGTCTCTGCAATGGGGGCCTTCCAGACAGGGGTCTCTGTAATGGAGTGCTTGCAGACATGGATCTTTCTTATGGGGAACTTCCAGGCAGTAGTCTTTCTTATGGGGGGGTCTTCCAGGGACTAATGTGGGGGGGGGTTCTGGTGAGGGTCTCTCTTATGAAGCAATTTCTGGTGGGGGGGTCTCGCTAATGGTGGTGTTTCTGTATTGGGGGATCTCTGGTGGGGGTCTGCCTTATGGGGGGGGGGGTTCTGATGAGGGTCCCTGTAATGGGGGGGTCTCTGGTGAGGGTCTCTCTTATGAGGGTGGCTCTGGTGGTGGTGGTGGGGGGGCTCTGGTGGAGATGGGGTGGGCAGGATTTGCATTGTGGAGAGGAGGGTGGCTATCCAATGGACTTTGGGGGCAACTTCCTTCAAGAGTTACCCCCTTGGCCCATCACAAGGTCCACCGTGCCAGGGCCACACTGGGAAAACCCTGCACCAATTCTCATCCATATGACTCGTGGCCCAGAAGACTGGCTATCCATGTGGCCTTGGAGAATCCGGTTAATTGGCGTGGAGTGTGAACTTCAGTGCCGTTGCCAGCGGGGGACTGAAATATCAGAACAGGCGCAGATTCCATTTTTTGGCCAACGCTAGATTCTTCACCGCATTGGAAACTCTGCCACCGGCAGCAGGCGGCGGAGGATCCAACTCACCGTATCATTCACGGAAATCTCTGATATCTCTGCAATCTCCTGAACGAATGCTGGTTTACTATTTGAATTTGAAAAATCAAAAAAATTTCCAATCAAAAAATTCTCTGGATTAAAAAATTAAAGAAACACTCTCTTCATAGAGGCACAGAGTCTATACAGTGCTGAGTCTGCACCGACCCTGTCGAAGGAGCACCCCATCCAGGCCACACCTCAGCCCTATCCCCATAACCCCACCTAACCTTTCTTTTTTGTTGGACACTAAGGGGCAATTTTAGCTTGGCTAATCCATCTAACTTGCACATCCTTAGACTGTTGGAGGAAACCCACGAAAACATGGGGAGAACGTACAAACTCCACACAGACAGACACCCAAGGTGGAATTGAATCAGGGTCCTTGATGCTGTGAGGGAGCAGTGCAAACCGCTGTGCCACTGTGCTACCCCGAAAAGGCGTCTGAGAAAACACTTTTGGAATAATGTAGATTGGACAAAGACGTGCTTGTTATGTGAATCGGACATTCTGAATTCTCCCTCTGCGTACCCGAACAGGCGCCAGAGTGTGGCGGCAAGGGGATTTCCACAGTAACTTCATTGCAGTGTTAATGTAAACCTACTTGTGACACTAATAACGATTATTATTGTTACTGAAGAGCAATATTTTCAGATAAGAATGCTGGTTGAGAATCTGGATCAGAATATGTTTCATATTCAGTTGTGTTTCCACCTCATTTAAACTACTGATCACAATCAGGAGAGGGGCTCTTTCCCTGCCTGCTGATACTGCTCCACCACAAACCTCCCCACTCTTGCAGCAGTTTTTGGAGAGGTTGGGGTGGGGGAGTACAATTTTTGGGATGTTCCAGGCGACCTCGGGGATCCTTAGAATAGTCTTCGACAGGCCCAAAACAAGATCAAGAATAATTTGGGGGAGGGGCTGTAGTCAGGGAACAAGCAAGTTGCACTGTCCACACTGTCTGTGTGGTGTTTGCACGTTCTCCCTGTGTCTGCGTGGGCTTCCTTCGGGCGCTCTAGTTTCCTCCCACAGTCCAAAGATGTGCAGGTTAGGTGGCATTACGGGGATAGGATGGGGGAGTGGGCCTAGGTAGGGTGCTCTTTCGGAAGGTCGGTGCAGACTCGATAGACCGAATGGCCTCCTTCTGCACTGTAGGAATTCTATGATTTTATAAAATTGGGATGGTTCAAGGTCCACATGCTTTGATAAGACTGATTTGTTTGTAAATATAGAATAGGGTAAAATCACTGCTGATTATTCTGCAAAAATCTACAGCAATAATATGTCCCAGATTGTTTAACAGCCCCAAGGCAAGGGGCATTGGTGTGTGGTGTCAAAATATACACCAGTATATCATGGTGCAGACACACATTGATGGACATGCAGTAGGACCAATCATCATACACAACACCGCAGCCAATCACCAGTGAGAGCACACACACTATAAAGACAGGGGGCATCAGAGTTCCCGCTCATTCGAGTAGCAGCTAGCTAGGAGCACAGAGCTCACAGCCTGCAACACAGACATTCACCATGTGCTGAGTGCATCAACTGGTTAAGACAAGGCACAGGTCTTTAGTTGAAGCTAATGTCGTATTTACCCACAGTTCAAGTATGTTTAAATAGTTAACCTTTTGATAAAATAGTGTTGCACTACTTCAAGTGTTGGTGACCTGTATGTGATCCAGAACACCCAACACATCATGTGGTATCTGGCATCTCTCGGCAGTTTCAAGTCCCGGGTGGGATCCAGCAGGGGTCTGGCAAACCGGGGAGTGTAGAGGGGTGGTTTGGGAAGCTCAATGGGGGTGTCCGGCAGGCTCCAGGGGAGGGTGTCATGTGGGCCCAAGGCAGGGAAGAGGTTCATCAGACCCAGGGGAGGGATTCCAACAAGCCGAAAGGGATGAAGTCCAGCAAGCCAAGGGAAGATGGCCCAGCATACATGCGGTAGATGTCCAGCAGGCCCAATTGAGGGGAGGGGGGGATCCTGTGGCCAGGGGAGGGTCTAGCAGGCCCAGGTGGTGTGTGTCCAGCAGCCCTGGGGTAGTCTGGGAAGTTGTGAGGTTCTGGAAAGTCAATTGGGGGGGCTGGAGCAAGAGGGTTTGCTGATTGAATGGGGGAGGGGCTTTGGGAAGAGGCTTTCTGAATGCGTGGGGTTGAGGATGCTTTGGGAGAGGAGCTCAGGGTGAGCAAGGAAGGGGATTGATATGAAAGGCTGTGGAGTGAGCAGAGGGAAAAGGGGGCGGGGGGGGCGGGTGTGGGTGCGGTGCAGAGAGGGCCAGAGATGTGCGTTTTTGTGTGTGGAACAATTTGGATATTTGAGGCAACAGCATGCACCATGAAGATGGTTTTGCAATGGCAGATGGTAAGTAAAGTATTTTGTATGTGGAATGTTGCAAAAGCATAGTTTTATTTTTGGACAACTCTTTCGGGCTTCCCCAACCATGACAAATTTGTGCATGATGTCCCCCCCCCCTTTTTTAAATTAATTCCATGAATGCTGGCCTAGCCAGCATCACCCACACCTGTCGGAGTGTCCCTTTTTTTCCCCACAGAGTTGATAACCCTGACTGCGTTCCACTCACTACAAGGAAAAGTTTTTCCTCATGTGGCAATACGTCCGACAATGAAAGTATTCCAGAGATAAATGAATACATGTAATGATAGATTTCATGCGTTAGAGACAAAGTCAATATTTGTGCACTTTCCAGGCTTCTGTTTTACTTACTGGGCAGCTCTCGCTGTTATCTTGCCTGTGTGGTATAATGAAGGACCTTGCATGCAGTGAGCCTTCACAATCCTGAGGAGTCTGCGTGCCATTATTACAGCTGGTAAGGACTATATAGTAGTGAGTTGGGATGGGAATCTTTGTGTCGTTGACGTACCTCGAGAAATAATATGCAAAGTTACTCAAGAAATGTCAACATTAATCATGAAGTACAAAAAAAATTCTAAGTTACGGAAGAACAGAATTGCAGCATTTCTCCAAAATATGCAATAATTCAATATTTTGTAACGATACTCTAAGTTTGGCCCAATTTATAGCATTTGTTAACAGTCCACCAGACCACCAATGAGCAAGACCCACCTAGGAAGACAAAATATTTTTCCTGACCCTGTACACTTCAGAGATAAGGTTAGATGCCACCAGCAAGCCACATTTATCAGGATGAATGGACTGTGGATTTTCAGGCTCATAGAATTTCCTCCTGATTTGAAATGATATTGTTTTTGATCACTGTGGCATAATCTAAGAAATCATTTTTGCTGCTGCCAGAGACTTGAATAACCTGCTTGGAAATATCGACTTACTTTATCTATAATTACTGGTTTAGACTTTTGTTCCAGGCCTTTTATGGAGAGAGCTTTATTTTAATGTGATTGATGGCCAATAACATTCCAAAACTGGATGAAAACAGAAATCATCCGTATGAAGACTGTACATGAAAGAGGGTTCCTTAAATTACTTCCAAAGGATATTTCAGCAATTTAAGATCCTCCCAAAAGCTATTTTACAATCTCTAGAAGCTTGCAAATCTCTTTCAAAAAATAAAAGGATGAGAATTCAATGAACTTTGAAGCAAGTTACCAGATCAAGCAAGAAGTGTGGATTTGCTGCTTGCATTCAGAAAGGTGCTGGATAAGGTCCTGGTTATGGTGGAAATCAGTGTGAAAAGGTAGATGTGATATTGGGTGACTTGTTTTATGGTCGCTTTGGTCTCCTCTGGTCCTTGTTATGATTACATTTGAGGGTCAGAGTGAAACCCCAGCTTTTCTCCTGAAAGTTGATCCTTTTTTGCTTTTCTGGAAATAGCTACTGGTGAATGGGGACATTGGTGAGTATGATGCTCCGGGCACTATGATTGTGTGAGACAATCTCAATGGACCAGCTAGTCTTTATTTTGGTCATCGTTGTGTGTGATTACAAGACTTAACTTCTTTACTAAGGCCAGAGAACATAAAAGAGATGTATGCCGGTGGGCACTAAGATGAAACCAAGCAGCCAATATTTTCATTTTGTCAATTTTTCCTTTTCTCTCTTTGTCATTTGTCTTTTGATTCTGTTTGGTAGGTTAATTAGAAAGGAGGACCGCAGGGTATGAATTGAATATCTGAACCATATTTTCTGACATTGAAGCCTTACGTATCGAACCTACTGTCAGCATGGTTTCTATTTTTAATTATCTACTAGAGCAGCTTTTGGTTCCCTACGAAACAAAGTTTTCTTTAAAAAAATAAATGTGCATCAAAAGTAGAATTAGGTCATTATTAATTGCTTAGACAACTGTGTAATGCCAGAGCACAGTAAAATTGTTGGTAAACACATGGAAATTCAATTTAAATTTTTTAATCAGAAAAAAAGTGACTTGTATTTATAAAATGCCTTTTGCAATGTCCAAAGCACTTAACAGCCAGTGAAGTACCTTTGAAGTCACTATTGTAGTTAAGGAAACAGAAACAAATTTGTGAGGTCCCACAAACAGCAATGTGACAATGATGTGATAATCTGTTTTTGGGATGTTGATTGCGTGATAGATGTTGGTCGAAACACAGAGGATAACTCCCCCTGTTTTTCATATCAACACTGTCACCCAGTCTTTTACCTCCACCTGAGAGAGCTGGTGGAGCTTCCGTTGAAGATTTTTTTCCAAAAGACAGCAATCCCTCAGTACTGACATTTTAGTTTTTTACTCAAATCTCTGGAACCCACAACGTCTGACTCGGATGAGGTGAGCCTTGGCTCATACTTTCCATGTTTCACTGTGGAAACCTTGTAGTCACTGAAGTGACTAATAGTTATTCTGGACTGAATTGCACTTAGTTACACAAAATAAAGATTGAAAAATACATCATAGCAGCTAACTTTAACTTATTCCTGCACTGTTAAATAAATGGGAGATAATGGGCGAAATTCTCCCCCAACGGCGGGATGCCCGCCGACTGGCGCCAAAGCCGGCGCCAATCAGACGGGCATCGCGCCGGCCCAAAGGTGCGGAAGTCTCCGCATCTTTGGCGGCCTAGCCCCAACATTGAGGGGCTAGGCCGACGCCAGAGGGATTTCCGCCCCGCCAGTTGGCGGAAATGGCGTTTGTTGCCCCGCCAGCTGGCGCGGAAATGCGGTGCACGCGCGGGAGCGTCAGTGGCCGCTGTCAGTTTCCCAGCGCATGCGCGGGAGCGTCAGCGGCCGCTGTCAGTTTCCCGCGCATGCGCAGTGGGGAGAGTCTCTTCTGCCTCCGCCATGGTGGAGGCCGTAGCGGAGGCGGAAGGGAAAGAGTGCCCCCACGGCACAGGCCCGCCCGCGAATCGGTGGGCCCCGATCGCGGGCCAGGCCACCGTGGGGGCACCCCCCAGGGTCAGATCGCCCCGCGCCCCCCCCCCCCCCCCCCCCAGGACCCCGGAGCCCGCCCACGCCGCCTGGTCCCGCCGGTAAATACCAGGTTTGATTTACGTCGGCGGGACAGGCAATTCCTGGGCGGGACTTCGGCCCATCCGGGCCGGAGAATCCAGCGGGGGGTCCCGCCAACCGGCGCGGCCGGATTCCCGCCCCCGCCGAAGTCTCCGCTCCCGGAGATTCACGGCGGCCAACGGCCATTCTCCGACCCGGCGGGGGGTCGGAGAATGACGCCCAATGTTATCTTTTATTCTTTTGAGATGCGGACATCGCTGCCTTACCCATCCATAATCGCAGAATTGTTACGGCGCTGAAAGAGGCCCTTTGGTCGATTGTGTCTTCACCATTTTGCCAATGAGCATTATGGCTGAGTGCCACTCCCTGCCTTTTTTCCGTAACCCTTCATATTGTTTCTACATTAATGATCTGGAAGAAGGTACTGAAGGCACTGCTGCTACGTTTGCAGATGATACAAAGATCTGTAGAGAGACAGGTAGTATTGAGGAAGCAAGGGGACTGCAGAAGGACTTGGACAAGCTAGGAGAGTGGGCAATGAAGTGGCAAATGAAATACAATGTGGAAAAGTGTGAGGTTATGCACTTTGGAAGGAGGAATTTAGGCATAGACTATTTTCTAAATGGGGAAATGCTTCGGAAAGCAGAAGCACAAAGCAACTTGGGAGTCCTTGTTCATGATTCTCTTAAGGTTAATGTGCAGGTTCAGTCAGCAGTTAAGAAGGCAAATGCAATGTTAGCATTCATGTCAAGAGGGCTAGAATACAAGACCAGGGATGTACTTCTGAGGCTGTATAAGGCTCTGGTCAGACCCCATTTGGAGTATTGTGAGCAGTTTTGGGCCTCGTATCTAAGGAGGATGTGCTGGCCTTGGAAAGGGTCCAGAGGAGGTTCACAAGAATGATCCTTGGAATGAAGAACTTGTCGTATGAGAAATGTTTGAGGACTCTGGGTCTTTACTCGTTGGAGTTTAGAAGGATGAGGGGGGATTTTATTGAAACGTACAAGATACTGCAAGACCTGGATAGAGTGGATGTGGAGGGGATGTTTCCACTTGTAGGAAAAACTAGAACCAGAGGACACCATCTCAGACTAAAGGGACGATCCTTTAAAACAGAGATGAGGAGAAATTTCTTCAGCCAGAGGGTGGTGAATCTGTGGAACTTTTTGCCGCAGAAGGCTGTGTAAGCCAATTCACTGAGTGTCTTTAAGACAGAGATAGATAGGTTCTTGATTAATAAGGGGATCAGGGGTTATGGGGAGAAGGCAGGAGGGGATGAGAAAATATCAGCCATGATTGAATGGGGGAGCAGACTCAATGGGCCAAGTGGCCTAATTCTGCTCCTATGTCTTATGGTCTTATTCAAATAATCATCCAATGGCCTGGTGAATGCCTCATTTGAACTTGCCTCCACCACACTTCCAGACAGTGCATTCCAGACCTGAACCACACATTGTGTGAAAAAGTTTTTTCCTCACAAGTACCCCTGAGAAGGTGGTGGTGAGCCACCTTCTTGAACAATTGCAGTGCGTGTGGTGTAGGCACCACCACAGTGCTGTTAAGAAGGGTGTTGCAGCCAGGGACATTGAAGAAAGAGATGGCGATATAGTTTCAAGTCAGATGGTTTGTGGATTGGAGGGAAACTAGCAGGTGGTGGTGTTCCCATGTATCTGCTGCCCTTATCTTTCTAAATGGGAGAGTTTGCAGGTTTGGCAGGTGCTGTTGAAGGAGCATTAGTGAGGTGCTGCAGTGTATCTTGTAAATGGTACACACTGCTGCCATTGTGCATCAACGGTTGAGGGACTGAATATTTAAGGTGACAGATGGGGTGCCAATCAAGTGGGCTGCTTTGTCCTGGACAACAAGCAATCAAGTGGCGCTTACTCAGCAAAATTTGCTCATGGATGCTCAATTTGGGTTTTGCCAGGATCAGTCTGCTCCTGACCTCATTACAGCCTTGGTTCAAAAATATACAAAAGAGCTAAATGCCAGAGGTGAGGTGAGAGTGACTGCCCTTGACATCAAGACAGCATTTGACCGAGTATGACATCAAGGAACCCTAGATAAACTGGAGTCAGTGGGAATCGGGGAAAACTCTCAGCTGGTACAAACAAAGATGGTGGTTGGAGGTCAATCATCTGAGCTCCAGGACATCACTGCAGGATGTGTCAGGATGGTCCTAGGCCCAACCATCTTCAGCTGCTTCATCAGTGACATCCCTTCCATCATAAGGTCAGAAGTGGGGATGTTTGCAGATGTTCAGTACCATTTGTGACTCCTCAGATAATGAAGTTGTCTATGTCCTAGTGCAGCAAGACCTGGACAATTTCCAGGCCTGGGCTGACAAGTGGCAAGTTACATTCATAACCAGATGGTCATTGCCAGGCAATGAGAGGATCCAACCACCGCCCCTTGACATTCTATGGCATTACCATCGCTGAATCCCCCACAATTAACATCAAAGAACAACAAAGAACAAAGAAATGTACAGCACAGGAACAGGCCCTTCGGCCCTCCAAGCCCGTGCCGACCATACTGCCCGACTAAACTACAATCTTCTACACTTCCTGGGTCCGTATCCTTCTATTCCCATCCTATTCATATATTTGTCAAGATGCCCCTTAAATGTCCCTATCGTCCCTGCTTCCACTACCTCCTCCGGTAGCGAGTTCCAGGCACCCACTACCCTCTGCGTAAAAAACTTGCCTCGTACATCTACTCTAAACCTTGCCCCTCTCACCTTAAACCTATGCCCCCTAGTAATTGACCCCTCTACCCTGGGGAAAAGCCTCTGACTATCCACTCTGTCTATGCCCCTCATAATTTTGTATACCTCTATCAGGTCGCCCCTCAACATCCTGGGGGGTTACCATTGATCAGAAACTGAACTGAACTAGCCACATTAATACCGTGGCTACCAGGGAAGGTCAAAGGCTAGGAATCCTATGGTGAATAACTCACCTCCTGACCCCCCCCCAAAGGTGTTGTCTAAGGAAACTTGGTAAGTTACTGCAGTGCATCTTGTAGGTGGTACATGCAGCTGCCACTGTTCATCGGTAGTGGAGGGTTTGAATGTTTGTGGAAGGAGGAGCAATTAAACAAGCTGCTTTCTCCTGGATGGTGTCGACCTTCTTGAGTGTTGTTGGAGCTGCACTCATCCAGGCAAGTGGAGAATATTCCATTACATCCTAACTTGTGCCTTGTAGATGGTTGACAAGCTTTGGGAGGAGTCAGGAGGTGTGTTACTCACCTCAGAATTCCCAACCTCTGGCCTGCTCTTGTACCCACTGTATTGAGATGGCTAATCCAGCTCAGATTCTGGTCAATGGTAAGCCCAGGATGTTGATAGTTTGGATTCAGCAATGATAATGCCATTGAATGTCAAATTGCGACGGTTAGATTCTCCCTTGTTGGAGATGTTCCTTTGCACCACACAAGCTCCAGGCAACGTTACTTGCCACTTATCAGCCCAAGTCTGAATATTGTCCTTGTCTTTCTGTCTATGGACGCAGACTGTTTCAGTATCTGAGGAGTCGCAAATGGTGCTGCACATTATACAATTATCAGCAAACATCTGCACTTCTGACCTCACGATGGAAGGAAGTTACTTGATGGAACAGTTGAAAATGGTTGTGCCTAGGACAATACACTGAGGAATTCCTGCAGCGATGACTTGCATTGAGATGATTGACTTCTAAAAAACACAATCAGCTTTCTTTCTGCTAGGTATGACTCCAACTAGGGGAGACTATTTGGCCTAACTGCCATTGCCTGAGGTTTGCTAGGGCTTATTAATTTCACACTCAGTCAAATGCTATCTTGACATTAAGGGCAGTCACTCCACCTTGAGTCCAGCTCTTTTGTCCATCTTTGGACCTAGACTGTAATGAGGTCAAAAGTTGAGCAACATGGGCAAAAACCCAAACTGAGCACCAGTGAGCAGGTTTTGAGGAGCAAATCCCATTCCATCACTTTGATGATGATCGAGAGTAGACTAGTGGAGTGGAAATTGGCCAGATTCAATTAATTCTGCTTTTTATGAACAGGTTATACCTGGACAACTTTCCACATGGCTGGATGGATGCCAGTGTTGTAGCTGTACTGGAACAGCTTGGCTGGGGGCATGCTAATCTTGGAGCATAGGCCTTCAATACTATTGCCAGATTGTTGCCAGTGTCCATAGCCCTTACAGCATTCAGTGCCTTCAGCCATTTCTTAATTTCACATGAAGTATGCTGAATTGGCTGGAGTCTAATATTGAGATGGTGGGGACCTCAGGAGGAGCCAAGATGGATCTTCCACTCAGCACTTTGGGCTGAATATGGTTCCAAATGCTTCAGCCTTTTTTTGTACTGATGTGCTGGTCTCCCCTCAGGAAAAGGTGCTGGGGAAGCTGAAATGTCTGAAGGTTGATAAATGACCTAGACCAGATGGACTACACCCTAGGGTTCCAAAGAGACAACTCAGGATATTGTGGAGGCAATGGTGGTGATCGTTCATGAATTGCTGGAGCCAGGGAGGGTCCCAGAAAACTGGAAAATGACTAATGTAACACCCCTGAATATGAAGGGAGGGAAGCAGAAAATGAGAAATTATAGGCTGATTAGCCTGACTTCAGTCATTGGTAAGATTTTAGAGTCCATTATTAAGGATGAGATTGCGGTGTACTTGGAAGTGCATGGTAAAATAGGACTGAGTCAGCACAGTTTCATCAAGGGAGGTCAGGCCTGACAAATCTGTTAGAATTCTTTGATGAGGTAACAAGGAAGTTAGGCAAAGGAGAACCAGTGGACATGTTCTATTTGGATTTCCAGAAGGCCTCTGACAAGGTGCTGTACAGGAGGCTGATAAATAAGATAAGAGCCCATGGTGTTAGGGGCAAGGTACTGGCATGGGTAGAGGATTGGCTGACTGGCAGAAAGCAGAGAGTGGGGATAAAGGGGTCTTTTTCAGGATGTCAGTTGGTGACTCGTGGTGTTCCGCAGGGGCCAGTGTTGGGTTGGGATCACAGCTATTTACAATATACATTAATGATCTGGAAGAAGGAACTTAGGGCATTGTTGCTAAGGTTGCAGATGATACAAAGATATGTAATGTTGAGGAAGCGGGGAAGCTGCAGAAGGATTTGGACAGGCTAGAAGAGTGGGCAGATAAGTGGGAGATTAAATAACTGTAGAAAAGTGTGAGGTTATGCACGTTGGTAGGAAGAATAGAGGCATAGAATATTTTCTAAATGGGGAAAGGCTTCGGGAAACTGAAGCACAAAAGGACTTAAGAGTCCTAGTTCAGGATTCTTTTAAGGTTAACATGCAGGTTCAGTTAGGAAGGCAAATACACAGCCTCAGAATGTTGGGACGATCCTTTAAAACTGAGATGAGGAGGAATTTCTTCAGCCAGGTGAATCTGTGGAACTCATTGTGGTAGAAGGTGTGGACGTCACGTCACTGAGTGTCTTAAGACAGAGATAGATAGGTTCTTGCTTAATAAGGGGCTATGAAGTTATGGGAGAAGGCAGGAGAATGGGGATGAGAAACATATCAGCCATGAACGAATGATGGAGCAGACTCAATGAGCCAAATGGTTTAATTCTGCTCCTGTACCTTATGACCTTACCATTGAGGATGGAGTTATTTGTGGAGTCTGTTCCCCCAGTTGGTTGTTTTATTGCCTGCCACCATTGATGACTGGATGCAGCAGGACTGCAGAGCTTCGTTCCGATCTGTTGGTTCTCGGACCTCTTATCTCTATTGCATGTTGCCTCCGCTGTTTGTCATGAAAATAGTATTGTGTTCTAACCTCTCCAGTTTGCCACTTCATTTTTAGCTATGCCTGGTGCTGTTCCTGGTGTGCCCTGCGTCACCCTGCATCGAACCAGGGTTGGTCCCCCGGCTTAATGGTAGTGGTAGAGTGGGGGTTATGGCAGGCTATGAAATTATATTTTGTGTTTGAATGCAATTCTCCATTGCAATGGTAATGCTGAGCAAGAATATGCAGTATCAGGACTCGCATTCAGCATGTTAAATCTCACTATAAATTGTCTTTCTCCATCATATTTTAATTTTGCTCTTTTCTTAGCCAATGACAGATGAAAGCAGAGTTTAGTTTTCCAGCAAACTATTACAAAATAAAAGGTATTTTGCTTACTTTTTAATTTGCTCCAGAGTATCATAATGTCCATCGTAATTGTAGTCGAACACTGGTCCACTCATTACATTGATGCCATTTGCCTTTGCGGCATCCCTCAGCAGCATAACGTTGTGCAAATAATGCCATATCTCTGTGAAGCAACCAGCCACATAATCCTTGGTCATTTTGAAATGTAGTGAACAACAGAAGCTGTTAAAAATTTTATTTCCATCAATGTCCTTTGCATTTTTATTGCATTCCACGACAAAAATGCTAATCGTTTTCTAAATCCTAATGCTCTTTCTTTTTATTATTTCATGGGATGCGGCATCGCAGGCCGTGCCAGCATTTATTACCCATCCCTAATTGCCCTTAAGGGGCAGTTAAGTGTCAACCACATTGCTGTGGGTCTGGAGTCACATGTAGGCCAGACCAGGTAATGACAGCAGAATTTCTTCCCTGAAGGACATTAGTGAACTTGATGGGCTTTTATGACAATCGATTCACAGTCATTATCAGACTTTTAGTTCCGGATGTTTTATTGAATTTAAATTCCACCATGGTGGGATTCAAACCCAGTTTTCCACTCTGGGTCTCCCGCCTCAGATTCACATGGTCGATACCGGCTTTCAGCGGGTCTACGCCCTTGGCTATGTCCTCCTGAGCCTCCCTCCTCTGCTGACTGAACTTTTCTTTCTGAAAGACCACCAACTGCTCTGTCGACCATTGGGCTGGTGGGGCCGACCCCTTGCTCTCCGCCATCTTTTCCTATGTCAGACGAAGAATTTCTTGCTCTTGCAGCTCCTTTCTTCTCGACCCACTCCTGATCCACAGATCCATCCACTGACCTCACCAGTGGAGTATAACTTTCCTCCACCATCTCTGCAGCCTTTTCCTGCAAAACACCCGCTCAGCAACTGGGAAAAGGACCGGAAAAAACACCTCGAGCGGGAGCTGCCAAATGTGAGGCCACTCACTCCTTGGCCGCCACCAGAAGTCGACTAGGGGCTTTTCACAGTAACTTCATTGCAGTGTTAATGTAAGCCTACTTGTGACACTAATAAAGATTTTTTTTTAAATCACCTCGAGTGTCAAAGGGTGAAGCAGGCGGAGGCCATGCGTAGATAGCAGAAGGAGAGCGCAGAATCCAGAGCGTCCCACTCACCCACCTCATCAAACACCACCTGCCAAACCTGTGGCAGAGTCTGCGGATCCAGGATCGGACTATTCAGCCACTGCAGAACCCACCTCCCGGGGTGGGAAACAGGTCACCCTTGAGGCTGAGGGACTGCCCGAGTAGAAGATTATAAACGCTTATTTTTTTCTGAGAAACCCATATTTAGCTGTGATATAAATGCACCAGGCAACCATTCTTAAATACAATAAGCAATATATTTTACGCAATGTAAAAACATATAAACAATTACATTTTATTACTCTGCTTGATTATGCTGCCGCATGGAAGGTATTATGTTTGTAATTATGTAAGCGATTGAGCGGAAACCTTACCGAGAGTTTCACCTCAGAAAAACTGAGCCATTTTCAGCCAGATTGCACCCAAATTGGTAACTTGATCATAACATGTGCATGCTTAATATATGTGTACTTATACATTTCATAGAATTTACAGTGCAGAAGGAGGCCATTCAGCCCATCGAGTCTGCACCAGCTCTTTGAAAGAGCACCCTACCCAAGCCCACACCTCCACCCTATCCCCGTAACCCCACCCAACACTAAGGGCAATTTTGAACACTAACGGCAATTTATCATGGTCAATCCCCCTCACCTGCACATCTTTGGACTGTGGGAGGAAACCGGAGCACCCGGAGAAAACCCACGCAGACACAGGGAGAACATGCAGACTCCGCACAGACAGTGACCCAAGCCGGGAATCAAACCTGGGACCCTGGAGCTGTGAAGCAATTGTGGTAACCACTATGCTACCATGCCCCATTAAAGTGTGAATACCTGGGGCGGGATTCTCCAGTCTCCGACACCGAAATCACGATTGGGAGGAGAATCCATGTTGTGCCGAAATCGCAGGTGATGCCGCTTTTGTGATGCTCTGCCCCCTCCAAAACGGTGTACTCTAGGAGTATGCCGCACGCCGTATGGACGGCCTCAGGACGTTACCTGAGGCCCTCACCCTATGCTCTGCCCCCGATGGGCCGAATTCCCGACGACGTGCGTCTCTCTTGCTATTTTTGTCGGGAACTCTGCATGGCGGCTGCGGACTGAGTCCAGCGCCGCCACAGTCGGGGGAGAGCTGATCCATGGGCAGCGGGGCTTTGGCAGGGGCTGGGGGCACTGATGGTGGGTGGTCTGGGTTGGCACGCCTGGCCGAAGGGGGACACTATTTTGGCAAGCCGGGTCCATGCGCGGCTGGCACCATGTTGCACGGGGCAGCCGCTGCAGACCGTCGCCATGCGCATGCGCGGCCACGGACCCAGCAATTCTCCGGCTGTATCGGCAGCTAGAGCTGGGTGCTCGACGCTGTGTGTCTGCCAGCCCCCCACTAGACGGGGGATCGGTGGCCATTTTGCACTGTTTTGTCGGTCATAAAAGACCACCGTTCCCACGCCGGCATCAGCACTTCATCTCAGAATCGGCGAATCCAGCCCATTGTGCTTAAATCAGTTGCTTATTTCAAACTATCCAATAATTCACTTTTAGCGTTAAATTTCCACTTTGTTCAATTGCCTACATTGCTTGATTAAAATTATTGCACAATTCAATTTTTATGAGTGCAGAAATCACAACAGCAGACTTTTTATACTTGAAGCATTTATTCATTTAATTCAGAGACAAATTATACAATAAATAATTACTTATGTATTAATCTCACTTACTTTTGAAATCCTGATACATAGGCACAATGTTGCTCGTAATTAATGCATCAAATTGGTCAGTTCCTGTTTTATTCAGATCTGGAAAAAGACCATTATTTACGATTAATAAGATAGAAACTTGTACCATGAATATGAATCCTTTCCAGAAAAAACAATGAAAGCATATGGCAAAAAAAATAGGTTTGTATTTCAAGTTTTGGACAATGCAACTGAAGGGTTCATCTCCGGCCAGCAAACATTGAGCAAACTGAAGTTTGGCATCAGTTCTGGCTGTTGATCACTATACTCAGTCTAAGTTTAGCACAATTATGGCTCAAGTAGGAGACTGGATTTCAATTCCCAATTCCAGCTGTCATTTTTAATTGGACTGCTCTGAGTGGGTGGGTTTTCCAGTGAGTTACAATTCGATAAAGTGATCAACAAATCGACCCACTTTGAATGTAATGTGGTGATATCAGTAACCAATCTGCTTTAACTGAGATTATTTTGCATTCCAATGCTCAGTTTCCTCTACCAAATTAAAGATGCACTTACTCGGAGGATAAAGAAAATCATAGTTGATGTTTAACTTTGTTTTATAGTTTGAACACATCTGGCTGATGTTTGCTGAAATTCGAGGATCAGCCCGCAGGCAGTCTGAAATATCTGGTGGTAGTGAAGCAAACTTTGCCTAATGGTGAAATACAAGAAAGAGTTGTTAAAACATTGATTTGAAGAGGCATTTTGCTGGACTGAGCTCAGCTCTTAGAACATCTAGGAATGAACAGGTCTTCAGAATGTCAGCACCAAGTAGACCGACAAGAATATTCCAGTGCAGTTTAATGACCTGAAACGCTCTGAAAAGAGGCTGGGGAGGCATCTGAGGTCAAAATTACTCATCCCAACTGACCCAAAATTCGGTCTCATAGAAGGTTTTAGCATAGCGCCTGTTGGCTTTCTTCACCATTTCTACTTCTTGAGCTCTTTGTCCGAAGGCAGGTTCTTGTTAATGATTCTCATCTAAGGCTACCCGCACCACAGCTAAGTACTGTGATTTTATTTAGTACGGGTGGCGCAATGAGGTAGACCCTGAATCTACCTCAGCCGCAGTTGAAATCAAACATTATGCTATTAGCATTAATCTGATGTACACACTAGCTATCTCGCCAACTGAGTTAATTGACCTCCATTAGATTATTGACCCTCACCAGGAATAGACCAAAACAATATCCTGGATACCCCGGGGCAGGGAGCAAGCAATGAAGGAAATGGGGAACAAGATCATAGCAATTATGGCCGGGGGGGGCGGGGGTGGGGGGGGGGGGGGGGGGGGGGCGGGGGGAGTCCTCCTGGTTCTGGATCCACGGCCAATTGTTTTTTTTAGAAAAGAAAATTATATCAAAAATCTGCCTTTGAGGGCTACTGCTCTTTATCTGAATTCAAGTATTTATAAAAAGGTAGATAAACAAGTGGCACAAATAAAAAGAAATGGTTGACTCTTATTGCCATTTGTAGACACATGGGCCTGCATGTTATTGTCATCCACTGGTGTATTTGAAGGCAGACTGGCACATGGAATGCAGTGGATGGTCTGCCTGTTGACCACCCTGACCTGTCTTCCTCTATTCATGGCCTCATCCGGTCCACACTGCTATTTTTCTCACAGCGGGGGGGGGGGGGGGGGGGGGGGGGGGGATCTAGGCTAAGTGGGTAGCCAGATCTGTTTGCACTTTCCTTTTTTACATGATACATCCATCTATTTCATTATCTGTCAATTTTGAATTTATTAAACTTTGACATGTCTACCTTTTTCTAGTTCAATGAAAGATCATTGACCAGAAACGTGTCTCTCGTTTCACAGATGTTACCATGTAGCCACCTAAATTGGCCAACTCCCGATTTAAAATGGCGAACGGCAAAGGCTGATGGGAAAGTCAGCCAACAAGACAGAAACCGGCAGGTGCAGATTTGCTGTGTATTAAAACTCTGCAAAAGGCCAGACAACATCGATACCAGCGACTATCACCATAACAATGTAGCAGCCATCTGCATACTGATGAGCAATCCCCGGGAACAATAAGTAACATTTGGGACACACAAAGCAAAGCCAGACTCCCCGGCGCCAGCAGGAGCCAACACAAAGGAGGTGAACGAGCACCTCAAGACCGCCCATCGATCAGGGAACCGCTCCAGTATGGAGAAATCGAACCAAGCGATTGGGACAAAGTCCAATCACTTGGGACCAGGTACAGGGTCCGCCCCGAAAGGTGGGAAGTCCCTGGGGACTATAAGAGTTAAGCCCCAAGTTCAAATCGCGCTCTCTTCACCTCTTCATCCTGCCCAGGTCAGCCAGCAACACGAACCAACATTGACCGTGACCGGTGCAGTCACCGCCGAATGAAGTAAGTCTTAATTCAACGCTCGCTACGAGATAGGCGCTCCTAGCTACCAATCCGTACCAACTTCGAATCCCGCAGACTCAGAACCCGAACGGAAGGCCATTTGTTTCCCTGACCTGGTGGGCCAGTCCGAAGTTAAGCATAGGCCTGTTAGTTGTAGAAGTAGCTTAGACGTAGAATTTGTGCATGAGTAGCGATTACTGTGTATAATAAATGTGCTTTGATTTGAATCTCACTAATCGGTGTATTGGGTTATTGATCATTACTCGGACTTGAACCTCGTGGCGGTATCATAAAGATACATGGCGACTCGAGAGCAAAGGTAATAAAACAGAGCAATTGAGCCAAGGAGAAAGTTAGCAACATTATTTGGCGACATCTGACAGGACCCAATCTAGAAGTGGCATAACCACTCCGGGAGAACCCAAGAATTTGAATTAAAGATCCAATTGGGAACAGAAAACCACAAGCGTTCAAGCAGTTCTGATCAATACTCATAATTCGGAAGTGTGTGTATGCATGCGTAACTAACAGGGAGAGAAGGTAAAACCGATAGATTTTTTTGTTGCGACAAAACTGTCGGGAGTTTGTATATCGGAAAGTAGCGACAGCCGTACCCGTATTTACAGCACCGCCTTAATACCCCTGTCCCAAATTTGAAGAGCAGCATTCGGATAGGAAAGATGGCAATGCAGGAAATGCAACGCCTTATGAACCCAGAGGAATTTGCGGTCGCAGCGACCAGCAGCAGTAGAGTGGGACAATGTCCCATTTGGGAGGAAGAAATCAGGAAATATCTCAAAGAGAAAGGATGGCCCCTTTGGAATGAATTCTGTGACAACGAGGAGTCAGGCCCTGGGAGTATAGGACATACTTGGTGGGAGACCCTGAGCGAGATCCACAAAAAGAGCTTAGGGAAAGCTCGCAAGCCGATGGCAATCGTGTTCTGCTTGGCACAGTTGTGAGGCACAGAGGAGGTCGTTAGGATGCTCCGGAAAGAAGTAGAAGGCATACATCGAATGAGTAAGGTCGATGTAAGCGAGGTAGAAAGAGAGAACTTAGAATTGAGAAGGAAGTTGGCAGCAAAAGACAGAGAGGTGGAGGATGCCAAAAGGGCACACCAGTCTTGTCTGGCGCACTTAAGCAGCTTCCAGTCCCAATATGAAAAGGCCTATCAGGACACACAACGTGCAGTCCTGGTACGTGAAGAAACAGAGAAGCAGGTAGAAGCATTGCAGAGACAGTGCAGTGACCTAAAGGCAGCGTTAAGAGCACTCCATGCTGCCACCACGGAACAAAGACAAAGCTCACTAGACCACGCAAAGTGCCGGAAGCAGATTGCAGAGCTGCAATTGCTGCTTTCAGTTCAAAAAGGATTCCAGGAAACCTTTGGAGCAAAATTAGATGAGGAAGACGGCCCTGATTGGGAAGAATTAAACGAGACAGCGCAGAGATATGTTCAGGGAACATGTGCGCAGGGAAAGCCACAAAAGAGAAAAGTGCCCCAACCCCCCACAGAGCAGATAGTTCAGGCTCCAATGAACCCAGTCACCACCCACCGCACAGCCATCTTGGATGATACGGAATTTCGAGACTCCACCCCCTTAACAGTGACCCAATTACAGGACGCTTGCGAGAAAATCACACCGTTCCTCCCCACCTCAGACCCCCACCATTTCTTTGCCAGAGTAAAGCAGCAGGCGACCATGTATGGCCTGGATGAGTGAGAGTATGTAAAGCTCACAGTTTTAAGTTTAGATTCTTCAGTAGCAGCAGCCCTTCCCGATCCACAGAATGTAGGAGGAGGCACCCTTGCAGAAATGCATACCGCGATCCTGGATGCGATCGGTTATAACCGGGGTGACCCCGTAGATGGCCTCAACTAATGCAGGCAAAAGAAAGCCGAGCACCCCACAGCGTTTGCTGGACGCCTGTGGATCCACTTTGCAGCAGTCTTTGGAGACTTAGACTGTGCCCATTTGTCCCCAGACAACATGGCCAAATGGACCCGCACCCTTATCTCCCATGCCACAGAAACAGGACAGAAAGCGTGCGCCAATTCTGACCCCTCAGAGGAGTCTCATAACGAAAAGTGGGTAGTAAAAAGATTGTCCCGCGCCTGGGAGCAGTCTGTACAAAGCAAACCCGCAGTTAGGAAACCCGAGGAACAGCAGGAAGAGCAGGCAAACGTGCATCCAGTTAAAACGCACCAGAACCCCGCATGGGTAAACGAAGGAAGGAACAGCCCCCCACAGAAACCACCGGAATGTTACAATTGCGGACAATTAGGACATTACGCACGAGAATGTCAAGCCCCCCTGAAACAGCAACGGAATCAGCCCACAAATGCCCCCCGAACCAGCAAAGACACCAACAGCCTCGACCCCCCACCCAGGGAACCATACACCAGAGAGCCTGCTCCACCTTATGTGCCCCAGGGGTCATGTTACAACTGTGGGTAGTCAGGACACTTCGCCCGAGATTGCAGGAGACCCCCACCAGCTAGACTAGCCCCAGATATGAAAGAGAACACCACCCACAGCAGCTACAAGGTCCCAGCTGCCTCATGCAAACTGTGAGCGCTTACCCACCACTTCTCATAGCAGCGTTACCTCAGCAAGGCCACTTCATTTTTGTTTCACTGCTCCTTCCTTTCTTCTTCGGTCACGCTGCACTCCCTCCATATGCTAGTTACACCCCAGCCCAAATGTGAAACGGTGTCCTTTCTGATGGAACCTGCAGCATGTTTTATGTTGTTTGTACTGTTTTGTTAAATGTTGTATGTCAGACCGGAAGAAAAATAATTTCCACTGCCCCACGCCCTTTCGGCCGAAACCTGGCCAGACCCTAGTTCAGAGGAACTAGTTTGTCTGCAGAGACTTGTTAAGGTCTCAGACGCCAGTTCAGCGGAACTCGTCTGTCGACAGATACCACACGCCCGATCGTAATTGCCCTTCTGGTTCGAAGGTAGAACCAATACGGCAGCCCCCCACGATGACTACATTTCTTGCCTGTTCTTGTCGGTTGCTCAGGCAGTGGAGAAATGGCTTGGGACCCGCCCTGCCTGGGAACCCGCCTCTGGTCAACTACGCTCGGGTAAGGGAGACATGGCATTGGTCGCCGTCCTACCCGGGGACTCCATCCAACTCTTACACGTCGCGGCCCATACGCACCTCATTTTGGAAATTTTAGTTCAAAAAGTTTTGTTTTGTTTCCGGTAACCCTTAGGTTGCCAACCACATGCTATTTACATCCTGAAACATTTGGATGGTAGATCGCACAGTCTGCGAGATGGCTCGCACTGGTTCATTATTTGTAAGTGTGTCTTGTCCTGAATTCGGTTTTTGGAAAAAAAAATGAGGGAGTCACACATAGTGACCAATTATAAAGGGAGTAATTGGCACTAAAGGACAGACAGACTATTGTACGAGATGTTAAACCAAGATAGTTACAGACACTATGCTTGATTTCACAGAACTCCAGAAGCTCCAGGACCGGAGAAGAGAAGGGAAGAGAAGAGAAGAGAAGTGAAAGAAGACGCATCATGAGGACATCCTCCGGATTGTGCATTGTGATAACGGACATTTGGTTGCACGTGAACGCGAACCCCATGACCTCAAGCCCCCTAGCCGTTAATGATTCACTTCCCCACAGTACCCAGAGCCCAGTCACCAGCGGCACCGCACCATCTTGGTGTGCCAGGTTTATAATCTGGTATTCCCTGTCCTATGTGATAGAAACCTTGTTGGTACTGCCGATACTCTGCTGCATCGTGCAGACTATGCGTCTGAGAAAATGGAGAAGGAGAGCCTACCGCGCTCGCACCCCGGTATATAGGATCAGATCCCCTATTTTCGGATACAACCAGACCCCGACCCCCGCGATCTATAATAAAGAGCATTCATTTGCGTTTATATTGTCAATAAATAAATGTTCAGATGACTGCCAAGCCAGGAAACATGTGTATAAACTGCTATGATTTTGTTTGTATGGTTGAAGAAGTTAGAGTGATGAAATGTTTAAGTGGATGTAGTGTATTAAGGATAGTTAGAGGTTCCCATTTTTTTTGTTTTGTAATGCATGTCCCTGTTTGACAGAGCGCTCCTTAGAATTGTCAGTTAAAATTTTTTTGCATAGTTATGGTCAGTGTAGAGGCCATGAAAGAAGTGCTCACCAGGTCAGGGAATGGAAAGCAACGTAGTTATGTGATCCTTCACGCTTCGCGTTGGGATCACAAGGAGGGAATGTAGCCACCTAAATTGGCCAACTTCCGATTTAAAATGGCGAACGGCAAAGGCTGATGGAAAGTCAGCCAACAAGACAGAAACCGGCAGGTGCAGGTTTACTGTGTATTAAAACTCTGCAAAAGGCCAGACAACATCGATAACAGCGACTATCACCATAACAATGTAGCAGCCATCTGCATACTGATGAGCAATCCCCGGGAACAATAAGTAACATTTGGGACACACAAAGCAAAGCCAGACTCCCCGGCGCCAGCAGGAGCCAACACAAAGGAGGTGAACGAGCATCTCAAGACCGCCCATCGATCACGGAACTGCTCCAGTATTGGAGAAATCGAACCAAGCAATTGGGACAAAGTCCAATCACTTGGGACCAGGTACAGGGTCCACCCCGAAAGGCGGGAAGCACCTGGGGACTATAAGAGTTAAGCCCCAAGTTCAAATCGCGCTCTCTTCACCTCTTCGTCCTGCCCGGGTCACCCAGCAACACGAACCAACATTGACCGTGACCGGTGCAGTGACTGCCGAACGAAGTAAGTCTTAATTCAACGCTCGCTACGAGATAGGTGCTCCTAGCTACCAATCCGTACCAACTTCGAATCCCGCACACTCAGAACCCGAACAAAAGGCCATTTGTTCCCCTGACCTGGTGGGCCAGTCCGAAGTTAAGCATAGGCCTGTTAGTTATAGAAGTAGCTTAGATGTAGAATTTGTGCATGAGTAGTGATTACTGTGTATAATAAATGTGCTTTGATTTGAATCTTACTAATCGGTGTATTGGGTTATTGATCATTACTCGGACTTGAACCTCGTGGCGGTATCATAAAGATACCTGGCGACTCGAGAGCAAAGGTAATAAAACAGAGCAATTGAGCCAAGGAGAAAGTTAGCATCAACCAGACCTGCTAAGTATTTCCAGCATTCACTGATCAATTTTTAAAAATTCTTAATATCTTTAAGTCACTTAAATTTAAATGACTAGCTTTCAGTACAAAGGAGAACCAATTTGAAGTTAATTTGCCTTGTGTAATATTACAATCCAAATGAATAATCTTTCCCCCTAAAATACTGGATAAACAAACCCATTAACCCATTCATATGCTAAGGAATAAAAAAATGGAACCAGCATGTATTTAGTTATGGGTTTAACCCCCACTCTAGATCTTGAACATTGGCTGTAGGTTGGCACATTAATGCAATTCTGAAGGAGTGCAATATTGTCAAAAGTGCCAAATTGATAGACATAGAAGCAGAATTCGGCCACTCAGCCCACCAAGTCTGCTCCACCATTCAATCATGGCTGATATTAACCTCATCCCCATTCTCCTGCCTTCTGCCATAACCCCTGATCCCCTTATTAATCAATATTATGAGATATCAAAGGAGGTCTCACCTGCCATTTTGCTGGACATGAAATCTCAGTGTTGTTAAAGAGAGGGGAATTTCCCCACCAACCTAACTAAAGATCATAGGATCACAGAATCCCTGCAGTAGAGAAAAAGGCCATTCAGCCCATCAGATCTGCACCAACCCTTGGAAAGAGCACCCTACCACGGCCCACCCTATCCCCTAACCCAATAACCCTACCTAATCTTTTGCACATTAAGGGGCAATTTAGCATGGCCAATCCACCTAACCTGTACATCTTTGGACTGTGGGAGCAGCCGGAGGAAACCCACGCAGACATGGGGATAAACTCCACACAGTCAGCCAAGGCCGGAATTGAACCCAGGTCCCTAGTGCTGTGAGACAGCAGTGCTAACCACTGCGCCAGCATGCTGACCAAAGAAAATGATCAAGTTATTCATCATTCTTGTTGCTCATGGAATATTTCATAAGATTGCTATCATATTTGCATATTTAACCACAGTGATTAAAGTTCAAAAGTTACTCATTAGATGTGCCATGTAACAAGCTTACCGATTTGGGAACAGTGTAAGCACTCCATTGGGGCATTAAAATGTCAGCACTATATCCATTCACATAAAATGTATGAAACAAGAGACAATATGTGTTGCCCTTCTGCAAAACTCTGGGCTTTCCGTAAGGCATATTAAGAGCTTCTGCTTCTTTAACTGAAAGTACACAAGGTTACAATCATTACTCTGTTCCAAATGTAATTAAGGCTATATTAGTCCATAAAAATAATTTTTTCAATCCCTGCTCATTGGTTTCGGAACTTACCTACTTCAGCAAAGTGTGGTACGATGCAATTGCGTCTGTCACTCTTCACGAAGTGAGGTTACATTTATAGATGTTGCATTATGAAGATTTCTGATATGAGCAATGTGCATTTCCTTAGAGAAATTGAATGTTATCCTGAACTGACCTTGCTCATTTACTCATGACTACCCATAAATTAACATTGGCAAAGATTGGATACAGGATTCACAACTATCTTTGTCTGACAGCGCATATAAGAGAATATCAACTGGAAGGAAAAGATGCCCTAAGGTGATCTGGAAGTTATAGTGTGCGAACTAAGCTAAAGCTATATTCTAGCCATGGAAGCATCACTTCAAATGAATGTTCATTTCTTTTAACTGCCAATGAATAGAAAGCCTAACGCAAGTTATTTCTTGCCAAATCTCGAGCACATTATTTAAGATTCATTGTTATTCAGATAGAAACACCATTCGTTTGAGCTGGTTTTGAAGAGGTCACTGGAACCTTTGGCTGAATTTTTATCCTCGTGATAGGTAGGGGAGGTTGGCCTGCCCACCTCAGGAGAAAGTGCCCACAAAGGTGTGATCTTCATTGCTGAGGGCTGGGTGCGGGCCAACTGTCTGGGCAAGAAGTGTGGAGGCAGACACAGCTGTTTACAAGGTCCAACCTGGTGCTTTGGGATTTTATTCCAGTGCAAAGAAAAACCTCCAGCCCCCACCCCTTCACTCTCCCAGAGTTGGTGACATTATTCTATAGATCATTTTAAGGTGTCATAAAATTTGGTGACAACTCCTATGGGACGTCAAGTGATACATGTCTCCGCATGCAATGCAAGTGATATGATGGGTTTTTACAGGAAAAAGGACTCACATCCTCCCCCTCCCCCAGCCCCTTTTTATTTCATTAACAACAGAAAAGTGAAAACCAGAACATTTGAATTATTTTTAGGAAATTGTCAGGACACTTGGATATTTAATGAAAAACTGGAGCTGTCCCGGTAAAGCCAGGGGGCAGGATTCTCCAATAATGGGGCTATGATGGGACTGGTTTAGCACTGTGGGCTAAACAGCTGGCTTGTAATGCAGAACAAGACCAGCGGCGCGGGTTCAATTCCTGTACCGGCCTCCCCAAACAGGCGCTGGAATGTGGCGACTAAGGGCTTTTCACAGTAACTTCATTGAAGCCGACTTATGACAATAAGCGATTATTATAATTATTATTATTATGTCCCTTTTACACTGGCGAATCACTCTGGACTTTCCTGAGTGGACGCCGTGCGACATGGCAGACTCAGCCCGCGGAGCGGCACCAGGAATGTAGGCCCCCCGAGATTGCGCGTGCCCGCGGGTCCGTGATGCCTGATCACCCCCCTGGCCATCCATGAGGCCCCCTCCTGGTGTTCAATCCCCTGCACCCCACCAGGGCGGCCGCGGCCTGAGTCCGCAGCCGTCACCAGCCGTTCCCGACGGCCGAATAGGTGGTTACAACCACGCCGTCAGGAACTCGGCCAGTTTTCCTCGGAGAATCGCGGAGGGGGGCGACTGTCAATGGCATGCGCGCGATTCGTGACCGATTCTCCGGGGAAATCGTGGTAACAGTATTGGACCAGACTAACTGTCCTTAACCGGTCTGGCCTACAAGTGAGTCCAGGCCTACAGCAATGTGGTTGACTTTTAAATGCCCTTTGAAATGACCTAGCACACCATTCAGTTCCAAGGTTCACTCAGTTCATTAGCAATGGGCAACAGATGCTGGCCTTGTTGGTGTGGCCATCACAAAGATGCAGTAGGGAAAGGTCACTGTCTAAGGCCTTTCAGCCAAAGTCCACCAAGGGGCTGGAAATGCTATGGAACAATTTGGGCTGTATGACCAACAGTCAATGTATATGGTAAACATTCCATGTATCACAACCTTATTGAGGCACTTCAGAGTGCAACACAATCTATGCAGAAAATTTGAATGCCTGGCAGTGTATTTGAAAATTTGCACTTTCTGTAAAGACTGTTTTGAAATGTTTTGTAATGTCCTTTTAGATACTTTATGAACAAAGTATATTTTTGCAAATAAACAAATTCTGTCCTTGGTTCTGTCCACCAACATCACATCAAAGAATAAAGGAAAAAAATTGTTTTAACTATAATACCACATATTAACTTCGAAGCTACATTATTAGACTTTATAGGTTGTAATTGTGCTTTGATTTTTACAGTCTTTTTGCACATATGCCTAGCCAGTGGCTTTTCAATCTGCTTTAATGGCTCTTGGTCTTATAAAATAAACACTGATGTGTTGGGTGTTCTGGATCACATACAGGTCACCAACACTTGAAATAATGCAACACTATTTTATTGAATCATTAACTGTTTAAACTTACTTAGACTGTGGGTTAATATGATACTAGCTTTAACTAAAGACCTTTGCCTTGTCCTAACCAGTCAATGCACTCAGCACATGGTGAATGTCTGTGTTGCAGGCTGTGAGCTCTGTCCTCCTAGCTAGCTGCAACTCGAATGAGCGGGAACTCTGATGCCCCCTGTCTTTATATTGCGTGTGCTCTCACTGGTGATTGGCTGCGGTGTTGTGTGTGTTGATTGGTCCCACTGTGTGTCCATCAGTGTGTGTCTGCACCATGATATACTGGTGTATATTATGACATTCCCCCTTTTATAAAAAATGTACCTGTGTGGCAATAAATAGTGTATGGTGAATGTTCCTGACTATGTGTGTGTAAAATATTTACAGGACTATGTACATAAAAACTAAGCTATCGACATGGGAAGGTGCCTGGTGCAGAAAAACAGCGTGTCGCAAGAATAAAGAGATGAACACTATATACAAACCACTTGAACGATTAAACGGAAGAACAGAACAAATCAGAAAGTCCATAAGTCCACAAAGTTCACAAATTAAGTCTCTGAGGTGGGAGACGCATTCTGGTTGACCGCCTCAAGGGTGGGTCGGGAGCCGCCGGCTGAGGAGCGGTCTGGACTGCGTCAGAGTGAGGAGGATGCAGAGGGGCAGGAATCTCTGCATAGTCCAGGTCAGGGTCAACAGGAGGGCGTGGCATTGGCGGAGGATCACGTAGCTAGCGCGGAACGAGACGAAGGGCACGTCGATTGCAGCGCAGAATGGAGCCATCCGGTAGACGAACCAGGAACGAGCGGGGAGCCACCTGCCGAAGAACCACAGCGGTTGCAGACCAGCCACCATCCGGAAGATCAGCTGCACGGGCGTCATGAGCCGCCTTGTGCTGTGCACGAGACAGCTGCATTCGTTGAAGGACCGGAACGTGGTCGAGGTCTGGGACGTGAATGGACGGCACCGTCGTCCTCAGGGTGCGACCCATGAGCAGCTGGGCTGGCGACAGGCCAGTGGACAGTGGGGCCAAGTGATAGGCCAGCAAGGCGAGGTAGAAATCGGACCCAGCATCGGCAGCCTTGCAGAGGAGCCGTTTGACTATATGTACTCCCTTCTCCGCTTTGCCGTTGGATTCGGGGTACAGGGGACTGGATGTCACATGCACAAAGTTGTACCTCCTGGCAAAGTTGGACCATTCCTGGCTTGCGAAGCAGGGGCCATTGTCCGACATCACAGTGAGTGGGATGCAGTATCGAGCAAAGGTGTCCTTACAGGCACGGATGACTGCAGACAATGTGATGTTGTGTAAATGTACCACCTCCGGGTAGTTTGAAAATTAGTCTACAATCAGGACATAGTCCCTACCCAGCGCGTGGAACAGGTCGATGCCGACCCTGGACCAAGGGGACGTGACCAACTCATGGGGCTGTAGGGTCTCACGTGGTTGGGCCGGCCGGAAGCGCTGACAAGTGGGGCAGTTGAGCACTGTGTTGGCGATGTCTTCATTGATGCCGGGCCAATACACTGCCTCTCGGGCCCGACGGCGGCACTTTTCCACGCCAAGATGGCCCTCGTGTAGCTGTTCCAAGACGAGCTGGCGCATGCTGGTGCGGGATGACAATGCGGTCCAGTTTCAGGAGAACACCATCGACTACCGCCAGATCATCTCTGATGTTGTAGAACTGCGGGCCACCCATCTGTTAGGTGGCGCTGTAGCAAAGGGTCAGCCGCTGTCTCGCGGCAAATTTGGACGAGGCGTTCATCCGTGGCAGGTAGGTTGGAGGCCACGAAGGCTCATTAGCGTCAACCTGGCAGACGAATCCCGATGGGTCACACGGAGTGTTGACTGCCCTGGAGAGAGCGTCGGCGATAATTAGGCCTTTGCCCGGGGTATATACCAGCTGGAAGTCGTATCGCCGGAGCTTGAGCAGAATACGCTGGAGGCGAGGCGTCATGTCGTTCAAGTCTTTCTGTATTATATTGACCAGCGGGCGATGGTCGGTCTCGAGGGTGAATTGGGGAAGGCCGTACATAATCATGAAACTTGACGACACCGATCAAATTATAACAATAATTATAACAATATTAGGCGGGAACTGAAGAACCTAGATTGGGGGCGGATGTTTGAGGGCAAATCAACATCTGACATGTGGGAGGCTTTCAAGTGTCAGCTGAAAGGAATTCAGGACCGGCATGTTCCTGCGAGGAAGAAGGATAAATACGGCAATTTTCGGGAACCTTGGATAACGAGAGATATTGTAGGCCTCGTCAAAAAGAAAAAGGAGGCATTTGTCAGGGCTAAAAGGCTGGGAACAGACGAAGCCTGTGTGGAATATAAAGAAAGTAGGAAGGAACTTAAGCAAGGAGTCAGGAGGGCTAGAAGGGGTCACGAAAAGTCATTGGAAATAGGGTTAAGGAAAATCCCAAAGCTTTTTACACGTACATAAAAAGCAAGAGGGTAGCCAGGGAAAGGGTTGGCCCACTAAAGGATAGGCAAGGGAATCTATGTGTGGAGCCAGAGGAAATGGGTGAGGTACTAAATGAATACTTTGCATCAGTATTCACCAAAGAGAAGGAATTGGTAGATGTGGAGTCTGGAGAAGGGTGTGTAGATAGCCTGGGTCATATTGAGATCCAAAAGGATGAGGTGTTGGGCATCTTAAAAAATATTAAGGTAGATAAGTCCCCAGAGCCTGATGGGATCTACCCCAGAATACTGAAGGAGGCTGGAGAGGAAATTGCTGAGGCCTTGACAGAAATCTTTGGATCCTCACTGTCTTCAGGTGATGTCCCGGAGGACTGGAGAATAGCCAATGTTGTTCCTCTGTTTAAGAAGGGTAGCAAGGATAATCCAGGGAACTGCAGGCCCGTGAGCCTTACTTCAGTGGTAGGGAAATTACTGGAGAGAATTCTTCGAGACAGGATCTACTCCCATTTGGAAGCAAATGGACTTATTAGTGAGAGGCAGCATGGTTTTGTGAAGGGGAGGTCGTGTCTCACTAACTTGATAGAGTTTTTTGAGGAAGTCACAAAGATGATTGATGCAGGTAGGGCAGTGGATGTTGTCTATATGGACTTCAGTAAGGCCTTTGACAAGGTCCCTCATGGTAGACTAGTACAAAAGGTGAAGTCACACGGGATCAGGGGTGAGCTGGCAAGGTGGATACAGAACTGGCTAGGTCATAGAAGGCAGAGAGTAGCAATGGAAGGATGCTTTTCTAATTGGAGGGCTGTGACCAGTGGTGTTCTGCAGGGATCAGTGCTGGGACCTTTGCTGTTTGTAGTATATATAAATGATTTGGAGGAAAATGTAACTGGTCTGATTAGTAAGTTTGCAGACGACACAAAGGTTAGTGGAATTGCAGATAGCGATGAGGACTGTCAGAGGATACAGCAGGATTTAGATTGTTTGGAGACTTGGGCAGAGAGATGGCAGATGGAGTTTAATCCAGACAAATGTGAGGTAATGCATTTTGGAAGGTCTAATGCAGGTAGGGAATATACAGTGAATGGTAGAACCCTCAAGAGTATTGAAAGTCAGAGAGATCTAGGAGTACAGGTCCACAGGTCACTGAAAAGGGCAACACAGGTGGAGAAGGTAGTCAAAAAGGCATACGGCTTGCTTGCCTTCATTGGCCGGGGCATTGAGTATAAGAATTGGCAAGTCATGTTGCAGCTGTATAGAACCTTAGTTAGGCCACACTTGGAGTATAGTGTTTAATTCTGGTCGCCACACTACCAGAAGGATGTGGAGGCTTTAGAGTGGGTGCAGAAGAGATTTACCAGAATGTTGCCTGGTATCGAGGGCATTATCTATGAGGAGCGGTTGAATAAACTCGGTTTGTTCTCACTGGAACGACGGAGGTTGAGGGGCGACCTGACAGAGGTCTACAAAAGTATGAGGGGCATAGACAGAGTGGATAGTCAGAGACTTTTCCCCAGGGTAGAGGGGTCAATTACTAGGGGGCATAGGTTTAAGGTGAGAGGGGCAAGGTTTAGAGTAGATGTACAAGGCAAGTTTTTTACACAGGGGGTAGTGGGTGCCTGGAACTCGCTACCGGAGGAGGTGGTGGAAGCAGGGACGATAGTGACATTTAAGGGGCATCTTGACAAATACATGAATAGGATGGGAATAGAGGGATAGGGAACCAGGACGTGTAGAAGATTGTAGTTTAGTCGGGCAGTATGGTCTGCACGGGCTTGGAGGGCCGAAGGGCCTGTTCCTGTGCTGTACATTTCTTTGTTCTTTGTTCTTAAAATGCCCAGGCACTCCTTTTCTATCTGCGCGTAGCGCTGCTCTGTGGGGGTCATGGCGCGTGACGCATATGCAATGGGGGCCCATGATGAGGCCTCATCGCGTTGCAGGAGCACTGCCCCAATGCCAGATTGGCTGGCATTGGTCGAAATTTTGGTCTCTTTCGCTGGATCAAAAATAGCTAAGACCGTGGCGGTGGTGAGTTTGGTTTTGAGATCTCTCCATTCGCGCTCGTGGGCAAGAAGCCATTGGAAGTCTGTCGTCTTCCTGACCAGGTTCCTGAGAGCTGTAGTATGAGAGGCGAGGTTAGGGATGAACTTCCCTAGGAAGTTGACCATGCCCAGAAATTGTCCTCTGGCGTTTTCATGGCTGTGATAGCAGCCACCTTGTTGCATCCGGCCGCACACCCAACTGGGAGATGTGGTCCCCCAAGGAACTTGTGTTCCGTCTGACCAAAGGAACATTTGGCTCTGTTGAGGCGTAGGCCCTGCTCCCGTATGCGTTTGAACACACGCTGGAGGCGACTGACATGCTCCTGCGGGGTGGTGGACCAAATGATTATGTCGTCGACATAAGCGCGAACACCTTCAATGCCTTCCATCATTTGTTCCATGATCCTGTGGAACACTTCTGAAGCCAAACGGCATTTGATAAAGTTCCCCATGGTCGGCTTATGCAGAAAGTAAGGAGGCATGGGATAGTGGGAAATTTGGCCAGTTGGATAACAAACTGGCTAACCGATAGAAGTCAGAAAGTGGTGGTGGATGGCAAATATTCAGCCTGGATCCCAGTTACCAGTGGCGTACCACAGGGATCAGTTCTGGGTCCTCTGCTGTTTGTGATTTTCATTAATGACTTGGATGAGGGAGTTGAAGGGTGGGTCAGTAAATTTGCAGACGATACAAAGATTGGTGGAGTTGTGGATAGTAAGGAGGGCTGTTGTCGGCTGCAAAGAGACATAGATAGGATGCAGAGCTGGGCTGAGAAGTGGCAGATGGAGTTTAACCCTGAAAAGTGTGAGGTTGTCCATTTTGGAAGGACAAATATGAATGCGGAATACAGGGTTAACGGTAGAGTTCTTGGCAATGTGGAGGAGCAGAGAGATCTTGGGGTCTATGTTCATACATCTTTGAAAGTTGCCACTCAAGTGGATAGAGCTGTGAAGAAGGCCTATGGTGTGCTCGCGTTCATTAACAGAGGGATTGAATTTAAGAGCCGTGAGGTGATGATGCAGCTGTACAAACTTTGGTAAGGCCACATTTGGAGTACTGTGTACAGTTCTGGTCGCCTCATTTTAGGAAGGATGTGGAAGCTCTGGAAAAGGTGCAAAGAAGATTTACCAGGATGTTGCCTGGAATGGAGAGTAGGTCTTACGAGGAAAGGTTGAGGGTGCTAGGCCTTTTCTCATTAGAGCGGAGAAGGATGAGGGGCGACTTGATAGAGGTTTATAAGATGATCAGGGGAATAGATAGAGTAGACAGTCAGAGACTTTTTCCCCGGGTGGAACACACCATTACAAGGGGACATAAATTTAAGGTGAAAGGTGGAAGATATAGGAGGGATATCAGAGGTAGGTTCTTTACCCAGAGAGTAGTGGGGGCATGGAATGCACTGCCTGTGGAAGTAGTTGAGTCGGAAACATTAGGGACCTTCAAGCAGCTATTGGATAGGTACATGGATTACGGTAAAATGATATAGTGTAGATTTATTTGTTCTTAAGGGCAGCACGGTAGCATTGTGCATAGCACAATTGCTTCACAGCTCCATGGTCCCAGGTTCGATTCGGGCTTGGGTCATTGTCTGTGCGGAGTCTGCACGTCCTCCCCGTGTCTGCGTGGGTTTCCTCCGGGTGCTCCGGTTTCCTCCCACAGTCCAAAGATGTGCGGGTTAGGTGAATTGGCCAATGATAAATTGCCCTTAATGTCCAAATTGCCCTTGGTGTTGGTGGAGGTGTTGAGTTTGGGTAGGGTGCTCTTTCCAAGAGCTGGTGCAGACTCAAAGGGCCGAATGGCCTCCTTCTGCACTGTAAATTCAATGATAATCTATGATTAATCTAGGACAAAGGTTCGGCACAACATCGTGGGCCGAAGGGCCTGTTCTGTGCTGTATTTTCTATGTTCTATGTTCTATGTTTTGTAACAATATCTGCCAAAGGATGTGTTAAAGGTACACAGTTTCCTGCTGGATTTGTCGAGCTGTATTTGCCAGAATCCTTTCGAGGCGTTAAGTTTGGTGAAGAGCTTGGCGCGAGCCATCTCGCATGTGATCTCTTCGCGCTTGGGAATTGGATAATGCTCCCTCATGATATTGCGATTCGGATCCTTGGGATCAATGCAAATTCTCAGCTCGCCGGAAGGCTTTTTTACGCACACCATGGAACTGACCCAATCGGTTGGTTCCGTATCTCTTGAGATCACTCCTTGGTCTTGGAGGTCCTGCAGCTGCTGCTTGAGGCGGTCCTTGAGGGGTGCTGGGACTCTGCGAGGTGCATGCACCACAGGTGTGGCGTTCTGTTTGAGTAGGATCTTGTACGTATATGGGTGCGTGCCCATGCCTTTGAAGACGTCGCGGTGCTGGTCGATGAGGGCGTCGAGTTGCGCCCTGAAGTCAGCGTCCTGGAAGGCAGGCGTATTATCAGGAGAGAGAGAGTGAACTCTTTGAACGAGGTTCAACAGCTTGCACGCCTGTGCGCCAAGAAGGGAGTCCTTCAAGGAGCCCACGATCTCGAAAGGAAGGATGGCTTTTCGTGACTTGTGCGTCACTTTAAGTTGGCACGAGCCAGTAGCAGGAATGATGTTGCCATTGTAGTCCAATAGCTGGCAGGCCGATGGAAGGATGGCTGGTTTGACACGAAGGCTTTGGAAAGCAGACCACGCCATGAGATTGGCGGAGGCACCAGTGTCCAGGTGGAATCGTATTTGGGACCGGTTGACCGTCAGGGTGGCACACCACTCATCGTCTGGATCGATGCTGTAGACGGACAGCGGCTGGTGTCTTTGCTTCGGGGACAGCCTGCTTTTCGTTACGACACCGACTTGAAAAGGCGCCTTCGGGTCCTCGGTGTCACTACTGTGTGGGAGGTCCGCATCGGACTCGGTGACCGTGGGTTGAATTGCCCTAACATTCCTGCGAGGCTGGTTGAAGCGATATGAGTTGGCAGGCTGAGCTGCTCGACAGCAGGCAGCATAGTTGCCAAGTCTTCCACATCGTAGACATTGTCGAGATTTTGCGGGGCATTGCTGCTTTAAATGGGCGGAGCCACAGTTGCCGCACGTCGTGACGTCAGCACGTTCGCTGCGTCACCGCGCATGCGCGGTGCGGTCGTGCGTGCCTACGCATTACGTTCCTCAACGTCTCCATCCCCTCGTTTGGTGTGTACAAGCGCGGGAGTCCGCGAAAAGCGCGCGAAATGGCCGCTCTCATCCTCATCCAGGCTGAGGCCCTGGAGGTGCTCAATCACTTGGACCCGTTCCGCCTCGTGGGGACCTTGCCGCGCCGTTTCAGCCGCTTGTATATGGGAATACCGACTCGTGACGTTTTCATGTAGGACTCAGGTCTCGATGGCGGTCGCTAGGGTGAGTTGCTTTACTTTGAGGAGCTGCTGACGTAGGGGGTCCGACTGAACACCGAAAATGATCTGGTCGCGTATCATGGAGTCGGAGGTGGGCCCGTAGCTGCAAGATTGCGCAAGGATGCGGAGGTGCGTAAGAAAGGATTGGAAAGGTTCATCCTTACCCTGCAAACGCTGCTGGAACACGTAGCATTCGAAACATTCATTCACCTCTACGCTGCAGTGAGTGTCAAACTTGAGGAGAACCGTCTTGAACTTCGTCTTGTCTTCATCATCTGCAAAGGTGACAGAGTTGAAAACGTGGATGGCATGGTCCCCGGCCGTGGAGAGGAGAAGGGCAATCTTTCTGGTATCCGAGGCACTCTGCCTGTCCGTGGCTTCGAGGAAGAGCTGGAAGTGCTGTTTGAAAATCTTCCAGTTGGCCCCGAGGTTGCCGGCGATGCGGAGCGGCGGCGCCGGGCTGATGTTGTCCATGTCACAGGATGACGGAATGCTGGCGGAAGGCAGATCACTTGCAGGTAGGTCTAAGAAGTGCTAGTATGCCACCACGCCTGGTATCATGATGTGTTGGATGTTCTGGATCACATACAGGTCACCAACACTTGAACTATTTTATTGAATCATTAACTGTTTAAACTTACTTAGACTGTGGGTTAATACGATACTAGCTTTAACTAAAGACCTTTGCATTGTTCTAACCAGTCGGTGCACTCAGCACATGGTGAATGTCTGTGTTGCAGGCTGTGAGCTCTGTCCTCCTAGCTAGCTGCAACTCGAATGAGCGGGAACTCTGATGCCCCCTGTCTTTATAGTGCGTGTGCTTTCACTGGTGATTGGCTGCGGTGGGACAGGCAATTTCTGGGCGGGACTTCGGCCCATCCGGGCCGGAGAATTGAACGGGGGGTCCCGCCAACCGGCGCGGCCCGATTCCCGCCCCCGCCCAATCTCCGGTACCAGAGACTTCGGCGGGGGCGGGGGCGGGATTCACGGCGGCCTACGGCCATTCTCCAACCCGGCGGGGGGTCGGAGAATGACGCCCCAGGCTTCTAAAAGACCAAGTGGTCCAAATCAGTTCAGAGCACAATAGGAACTGGAGGAATTGTAGTTCAGAAAGCAGCAGTTGGTCAGATGTGAAGTCTTAGAGACATTTAAGATTAAAAAGATGTTGGCACTTTGGATGGTTGGCTTCGGTTGCCCATTCTTTTGGGTGGAAATGTACCCCACCATATGCAAAACATGTCCTTAAGCCCATTTCTCCATGACAGTTTTGCATTCCAGTCTTTGATTCCAATTTATCTGGGCCGGATCTATTCTCATCATCTGAAATTGACCCTCCTCTAATTCAGTTTTTTCACTTTAGATTGCTCCATGTCCTTTTCCACAGCTAACCTAAATCTTATATTATTATTGTCGCGATGATATGGGTTGTTATTTGTTTCAAAATATAATTTCCTTTTTGAACTGTAGAGTCTTTTATTCCTCGTATTGCAATGGGCAATTCTTTCTCACTAGCCACAAATGATATTAGCATAATATGGCCATGTCAATGTAGAAAGGACCAGGTGACGCCAATCTGAACGTGAACTTCCTCCCAAATCTCCTGTGTCTAATGAAAATGTATTTAAGTTGAAAAGGCAGGTATTTGGGGCTACCATTCTCAAAACTGGATAGATCTTTTCCTGCACCTAACTATTCTTTTAAAAAAACTCAGCTTGGATGGTTAAAGGGAAGAGCATTTGATAACTCTCATCACTGGAGCTGGTTTGATACTAACCCAAACAAATATAATAAAAGCTGAAAATGCTGAAATACTCAGCAAGTTTTGAAGAAAGGTAATTGACCTGAAACCTCTCTCCACAGATGCTCCCAGACCTGCTGAGTATTTCCAACATTTTCTATTTTTAGATTTTCCTTTCCAGATCAGGCATAAAGTAGTACTAATACCAATCAAAAATACATTAATTTGTTTACCTTTTGGAAGATCAACCCTTTTTTAACAACTTGGCCCTCTGACATTTGGAAAGTATCCAAGAGTTTTTTCTGATTTATTTCTGAATATAAATAGCGCAATATGATAAAACAAATTACATGCAACTGTATATAACTGCTAAAGCGGTGATTCAAGAGTAATAGAAAAAAACACCTGTGGTCATCATAATTGAATAAGAAACTTGTTACAAGCAAAACAAGAATTGTACAAATATCTGTGATGAATGTAGATATTGTTGTACATTATATTTTACATTTGTGGCAGCAATGTTTTTAAAACCCTGGTTTAAAATACACACAGGCAGTGTGTTGACTAATTAAGCAGTGTAAAAGGTGAGGTAATCATTAATTCCAACCACTTACTTGGTTACAGATAAAGAGCTAAGGAATCATGTTTTGATTGCTGGTGATTCCCTGGAGATAATTTCTGAGGGATTGTATTTAGTCCCAGCTAAGCAGGTCATGGAACTTAGTGGTTTACAGATGATGTAATTAATGGGAGAAGCCCAGTTTGATGGTAGTTTTGCAGGCTTTTGCAGGATTTTAAGGTCAACAGCAATTTTGTGAAATGCTGTTAGGTTGAGCAGAAGTGTATGGATCTGCTCTTGAAAGGAACTCCCTCCAAAGGTTTCTAAGCAAGTAACCTGTTTTGTTAATTTATAAGTGGCATTTGAACTGTATTGGGTTGCTTAATTGAATGCGTGGCAGGTGTAGATAGTGCGTTCAAGCTTTTGCTTTTATTTAAGAACTGTTTAACTTTTAATTGTAAAGCTATTTATTTGATGTTAACATGGTTAATTCTGTGTTATAATTAAAGTTTGTTTTAACATAAAAATACCTATTAGTCAGAGTCATCACTCCTGGGGTGAAGTATCCTTTCCTCACAGTTTTATAAATATAAAATATGTTTGGAGTTCTTGTCCAGTATCTTAACAAAAGTTGGGGTCTGGTCCAGTATCCTGACATATCTCTATGAAAACACTACACCACAGTCAGTCTGTAATTTCACTAAGCAGCATTTCCAAATGAGAAAAACATAGATTTATAACAAATGAGGATATTCCTGCACATTAACAGCCAACAAAACTGTTGAAATAGCTGCATAATTTGATCTGGTGAGCATTGGTTTGTAAGGTGAGAACTCTCATCCTTCAGCTGTTGGATCCTGTGACTCTTGAAATATTAAATTAATGGTGGTTCAACCAATTAATCTTCTCTCTTCCATGTCCAGTGGTACATGTAGCAACTAATTTATTCCACTGTCTCAACATCCAGCAGATAGTGCTCTGGGTCACTTCCATTCTCAACATCCAGCAGATAGTGCTCTGGGTCACTTCCATATGAAGACTCCTTTTTACATGGAGATGTCATTAGCCTGACTTAATTACAACTCACTACTAAAGGCCTGGCTAGATGCAATGGGGATGACAATAATCCACTATCATCAAATGAAAGTATCCCACTCAATGTCAACCTAGTAATATATAGACAGAGCTTCCACTTCCAGGTGCAGGTAGTAGAGCATCCAGGACTTTGACCTTAAAGGTCTACTTTGTTACTACATATTTATTTAGATGACTCTCGGCTTCTCTATAGTAAACAAGGCTACAGATTGCAAATCAAAAAAATGGAAGAATAATAGAGAAGAAGGAAAACTACAGATGCGACTAATGGCACAATCATGTCCACCACGGGGAGGGCAAGGAGGCCCACCCAAGCCAAAACGGGGATCAAACGTCATTCTGATGTCTCAAATCTGATCCACACTAGTCATCCAACCAACTGAGTCAACTAGTACCCCAAGGACTTCAGGTTGCTGTGGCAATGCACACTTTTACATGCATTTGTAGCCTGGAGATAGGGTAGTGATGATAGAGGCTCCAATTTCTTTCCATCGCATAGCTGACCAGAAATCTCACCCATTCTTACTGCCTGCCACTGGCGTATGATGAAAGGATTTATTAGTTAATCATCAAGCTTTCGGCCACGTTATGAACATACCTTTCTTGGGCATCAAGTTTTGGAGTGAGATTTAAACCTAGAGTTTCTGGCTCAGAGGCAGGAACATTACCCACTGCACCACAAGACCTCCTTCAAAAGAAAACTGCAAGATGTCTTTTCACAACAATGCAAACAAGAGCTTCATCATTTAAAAGGCTTTAATATGATTACAACTACAAATCTTACAATCTCACAACTCGGATTAAGCCAATGTTGACTTCTCTAGTATTCATGCATTCCATTAAACCAAATTACCATTGTGTATATGTACACATATATGTGTGGAGCAGATAGGGCTACTGTCAATATTGCACATTCCTGAAAGCACCATAGAGTGCATTAATCTAACACCCTACTGTACACACAGTAGTGAAAACATTTATATCTACTGCAGGATTATTCCTTTTATGATAACATTTTTTTTGAAAATTTGCTATTCTTACAACACTGGTTTCACCCACGTTGAATTGTCTATCCTTTATATCAATGTTGGATATTCGGGACAGAGCTTCATTGTGGACAAAAGAATATTCTCAAGAATAACCAGTACTTCCAAGAGAAATCTTGTGGATTAATTACCTCGAGTTAGGAATTTATTCTGCAATAATCTGGCAGTAATTTTCCAATCAATAATTTTACACTGTTAGAATTTAATCACAGGGTACTTAGGTTGCATCACTCACATTTGCAGAATTGACTTTTGATATGACAAAAGTATGAAAGCAATATATTATCTTACCTTCTGGAAGAGTAAGGTTAATTCCTTTATTCATTTCTTCTATAGTTGGGGTCTGAAAGATATACACATTTTGTTGATATTAAAGTTTACTTGCCTCTTAAAGTAATCTTGTACAATCCAATGTGAAATATACAGCCAGTCCCGCTGTACGTACCGAGACATTACATGAGCATCCCAGGTTGTCATTTGGAGTCAATGTTGAGAGTGGGCAAGCAGATGGAGCAGATACCTCTGCAGGGAGTGAAGGCTGGTAAAAAGGATTTTTCAGCAGATGGTTTAGACTGCCATGGGATCCATTATTAGGTGCAGGCGTAATCCGTAACAAATCTAACAAGGGGAGAAAGGAGCAATCCTGTTACAAAAACACATTTGGGCTTGTTTGTTTTTGGAATCGCCTTTCTATCAGTACGTATTAAAATGGCAGGCTTAAAGAAAACGATATTTACTCTCGACTAATGAGACATTAGGTATGAGACAAATGATCAGCATGCATTAAATTACAAACCAATAAAGCAAGTTTTACTCAATGTAGGTCACTGCTTATTTTGTTCTGTTTTTCCAAAGTTACAGATTTACAGTCATGTAAATCATATTAGCATTAACAGTCAATTTACAATAGAATAATTTTGCCATTTTAAGGATATCCCTCTTACACCTACATCAACATACCCACTCACACCGTATAATACCAGCATCAGACCCTTGACATCACTGCTATTGCAAAAGGAAAATGCCATTGTAGTCAATGCATTCATAGACACTCTAGGCTGAATCCCTGGGCGGGATTCTCCACTCCCGCGCCGAAGTGGCCGCGCCATCGTGAACGCCGTCAAGGTTCACGACGGCGCGAAACGGCCCCGATCCCGACCGATTCAGGCCCCAACAATGGGCTAGGATCGGGGCCGCGTCATCTACACGCGCCAGGCCTTGTCGCCACGTAAAGGGGGCGCCGCATAGATGACGCGGCCGGCGCCGCATAACTGGCGTCACCCGCGCATGCGCCGGTTGGCCGGCGCCAACCCGTACATGCGTGGTTGCCGTCCTCTCTGAGTCCACCCCGCAAGAAGATGGCGGACGGATCTTGCAGGGCCGCGAAAGGAAGGAGGTCCTCCTTCAGAGAGGACGGCCTGACGATCGGTGGGCACCGATCGCGGTCCATGCCGCATTTGAGGTACCCCCCGGTGCAGGATCCTCCCCCCCCACCCCCCGCAGGCCCCCCCCAAGCGTTCCCGCGCTGTTCCCGACGGGAGTGACCAGGTGTGGACGGCGCCGGCGTGGCTTGGCCGCTCTGCCCATCCGGGCCTGAGAATAGCGGGGGTGCCGGAGAATCGCCATTTTGGATGTCTCCGGCGATTCTGCGGCCTGTGGCCCGCGGAACTCGACGGGGCCGTTCCCGCCGCTTGAGAGAATCACGGGAGGGCGTCGGACCGGCGTCCCGGGAAATTTTGGCGGCCCAGGCGATTCTCCCAACCGGCGCGGGAGTGGAGAATCTTGCCCCCTATCTCTGGGGCCAAAAGAGGTGGGTCACCCTGCATCGGGGGGCAGAGGGACTTGTGTCTGCATTTTGCCAACGGGAGCCAAATAAATGGAGGGCACCATAGTTGGCATGCTACTAAAGTTTAGTGGCCTGCCCACCCAAGAGCTGGCAGTCAAATCAGTGGGCTAATAGCTCAGGAGCCTCAACAGCACCACCAGTGGCCACATCTGAGGCTGCACCTTTAGGATAATGGCACATCAATGGCTGAGCATCTCCAAGGTCGGGTAAGTGGGATCTAGGTCTGCTGAGTTCAGTTAGGCAGGCACTGTGAAGAAGAAGGTCGCTGAGCACAAGGGCAGCCATTGCCACGGGGCGGGGGGATCACTCAGTGGACCAAAAAGTATCTGGAAAAGCGGTCCCTCTGCAGAGACTGCTGGGAGACCACCAGGATTTACCTGGCAGTCTCCCCACTCAGCAGCAACCAACCTAGTAGTTGGAAAAATACCACCAGAGGTGGGAAAAAATCCTTCATTGGCCATATAAGTGGCTCAATTAGGCTATGGACAAGCAGGCCTGCTACCACGTTTCCCACTGACAAAACTGCATGGGTGAATGATTAGAACACCACCCGTTGCCTTCCTGTGTCAATTTGACAGTCTTCCTGCTTCCCAGCTCATTCCCAAAAGTCTGGTAAAATTTAGTTGTACAATCTCACCAGCTCTGAGTGTCGGTGATGCAATTCAGTGAGTCACTTGGAAGTACAATATTCATTCACACAAGGAAATTAGATAACAGTCACACGTCCCCACAATAAGACAGACTTCTCCATTGTTTCATCAACCTGGAACAAACTGTTCAATATGTAAATTTTGTGGCAAGAAGCAAAGGGCAATCCTCTTTTAAACATAAATATTATTGGACCTGGAACTTGTTTACTTTGGGTTTAGCTCATTGGTTTTTTTTGTGCACAATTCAACTCTGTGGTATGGGACTAGAAATTACAAAATATGTTTTCATGATACTTTGGTTCAGAACATGTTGAGGAAAAATTGACTCAGATTTGGCCCTACTTTCGAAGTAGCAGGTCATAATAAAGTTTTCAAAATTAAGTTTGATGGCCCAGAAATCACTGGAACGGGGCACCTTGCCATGTTTTTTCTCACCCCCTCGGGTCATATTACCTTATGGAAATATAAATTGGCAATGGAACAGTGATGTTAGTGAGGGACTTGGACTTGAACGTAGAGACCAATGATCCATCTCCTGAAATTTAAGGATAGAGTACGAAGCAGTGACAAGGAAAAGGAATGAATTGGAACAAATTAGATTCGCAAAAAGAAATAAGGGAGATAAGGTTTGGATTAAAAGAGAGAGCAAAAGACAAATGAAATAAGCCTTTTTTCAATCACATATTTTAATTTTTAAAATCCCCAAGATCAATTTTACCATGTCTGCGGTGCGATTCATTCATACTGGGGAGCAAATCCAGCAATTTCCTGACACTCTTTAACCTCACCTTGTGAGGATAATGGCAGAGCAAGTACCATCCATCCTGTAATTTGTGGTTATTCACAACATTACCTCTTCCTCACCACAAATTGTTTTCTCTAATGCATTGATAATGGCACGTGCAGTGAGTTTGTGATTACATTGTAATCTCTGGGCTATACAGTCACTCAAATGCTACATTCGCTCCTGGCTAGATGTCAGCGATATTTTGCTTCAACCCTTTGGGCAGGATTTTTCATGTGGCAGAGTTTCTTGCCCCGCCGCGGTTAAATTCGGCAGTGAACATATCTCTGGCCCCACTCCCAGGTGTTGCCCCACAACCACTTAACACTCCGAGGAGCATTAATTGGCTGGAGGCGGGGCTTCTATGTCATCTGGGGTGGTAGTCCTGCCTCAGAGAGATGATATCAATCTGATTGACTGAGAGCTCTCTAATCCCAACACTACTAGCGGAAATGGTGAGAGCTGCTGGGACAGTGTCACAGAACAAAGAACTGCAAGACCAGGCTAGGGGTAAGTCCAGAGATCTCTGTTTGGGGGGGGGGGGGGGGTGTTGGGGGGTGATAAGTGGCCACTTAAGGGCCTTAATTGGGGAGCGGGTGACCAGGCATTCTCCCATAAAATCGCTGACAGGTAGACTATTGGGAAGGAGACCCCCCCCCCCACACACACACACCTAGAATTGTATAGGCTCCCAGCATGCAAACCCAGCAGCAGAGTCATAAGTCATAATTATTTGTCCCACAATTTCCGATATGCATTATTCATTAAGCATCCACCAGCATGTTCTATTATTAATGCTGAGTGAACCAAGGGTGTGGCTAACGTTGCCCTCTTTGTGTCTCCTCAAGAAAAGCTCTCCCACAATCGCCGGGAGAGGACCCAGACTTGCAGTGGGGTGCCAGACATCAGAATCCTCACCATCTTCGAGGAGCGGGCCCTGGAGGTGACTGGTGTGGCCGAGGACAGAGCGGACACCAACGCGGAGGCTGGCGGATGCTGCAGAGGTGAGGAGCCAGTGGCTCTACCCGGGGGACCTGTCAAATGTGAGTTGTTATTGCCTTACTGACTGACTGACTCATCCCTCCCACTGACCACATGTCCATTCTCCTGCAGGTCCTCCAGCTGACAGCGCCAGCCCATCCTAGGTGGCCCACTCTCCAGCCTCCCAGGAGACCACCTCGGAGGAGAGCTCCGAGGATGCCACCATAATAGTCACGTCACAGTTGTCATCCCCACTCCCCACCAGCGCAGATACACACGTCTTGGTGGAAAATGTTAGCGGTCAGGTTTCTGGGGCACAATCTGATGAGCACCACATTGCTGCTGATGTACATCAGGTGCAGGCAGGAACCCCCAGGCGAGACAGCAGTTGGAGGTCTGCTGGATCCCAGACCCAGCTTGGTCGCAGCCTGATGCTGAGCCTCTGGAACAGAGTTACCTGGAGCTGATGGAGATGTTAGGGTGCGGCTGGGACTACCAGAAGATGACATTCAGTGATACTCCAATTGATCCATAGCCACTTAGAGGAGTCAGATAGGCTACTGGCACAGGAGATGGCGTCAGCAATGCGGAGCACCAAGGCCAAAACTGCTAGGGTGACGACGGCAATGGAGAGCCTGGTGCACAACGTCGACACTATTAGTGAAGGTGTCCAAGGCATCGCGCAGTCGGTGACTGCCATGGCTGAGGGTCTCGATAGGATGTCCGCCTCGCTGGAGGATGTAACCCAGTACCAGGCTGACCTTGATGAGGTTCTGCGGGACATGTCCCGCTCTCAGATGGGAATGGCGAACACACTGCGGTGCTTCCCCATCGCAGGTAGGCATTGCTGAGGCACTGCAGAGCATGGCCCAGTCACCGAGGAGCATCACCGAGGGTGTCGACACGCTGATGCAGACCATGGGGAACCGCCAGGGTTGGCAGAGCTAAATGATGCAGGGGCAGTCAGGGCTCGAACCAGCTGCCCATCCAACACAAGGTGAACGCCAGGGCCCTATAGGCACTGATTAGGAGGAGGGGGCGCTGGGTGGCAACCCAGACCCGTCCCATGGAATTGTGACAGTGGCCATCAGCTACCCTGATTTCCACCCCTCTGATAAGGCCGTGTCTTGCAGTCAGCACATGGGACCGGGAGGCACGGCTGTGTATGTCCCGTCGACAAGAGAGTGGGGGCCCTTGGCTCCAGAGCCCCCAGAGGAAGCCTGCCAGGGGCATCGATGGCCATGGGACGAGATAAGCAGCTGGTGGCCTCCACCTCTGGTGTGCATCCTGGGGAGACACCTAGATGTAGCAGTAAAGCTTGGAAGGCCAAGCACATCGAGGATCACTGTGGGCACCGGGGAGGGAGGGATGGGGGGTAGGTAGGGGGTGAGAGTGGTTGGGGGGTGGGGGATAGCACCGTCGGGAGAGTGGGGAATTGTATTACACATAAAACACCCTTGTTCACAACCAGTATGATGACTCTGTCATTTTCCTCCGCAATGCAGGATGGCCTCCAAACCCTTGGCCTATCTCTCTCGGCATCCTCCTCTCCCGGGCACACTGTGTGCGGGTGATGAGTGTGAACGAGCACTCAGCAGACAGGCAGGGGTCAGACTATGACATAGATTGAAGAGCACTGGTACTTGGCCCTCTGCGGGTTATCATAACCCCCCGGCCATCGACAGTAACCCGCTGATGGCGCTGACACAGTCCCAGCACCCGGGAGTGATGTAGCACATACCCTGGAGGGTGGAAAATGGGAGTGGGGGGTGACGGACCAGGCCACGTCCTAAGTGAATCAAGTGAGTATGAGGGCCTCCCAGGTCCTCCGGGCTTGCCGACCCCTCGCCACTGCCATCTGTCCTACAACCTCCAGCTGGTCCCCTGGTTCCTCCCCGGCCTCGTCCTCCAGCCCTTGCTGGTCCGGCACCACCTCATCGGCCTCCTCCTCCTCAGAGCTGGGCACATGTTCCTCATCACCGATCGCCAGCTTGCCACCACGCTACTGTGCGAGGTTGTGGAGGACACAGAAGACCAACACAAAGCGGGCGACCCTCTGGGGGTGTACTGGAGTGCGGTGTACTGGAGTGCACCACCAGAGTGGTCGAGGCATCAGGACCGCATCTTGAGGAATCCAATGCATCGCTCAGTCACAGCCTGGGTGGCCACTTGGGCCTCATTGTATCGGGTCTCCGTTTCAGTCTCCGGCCTCTGTACTGCCGTCATTATCCAGGTCTTCAGCGGGTACCCTTTATCCCCCAAAAGCCAGTCGCATCCAGGGATGCTCCTCGAAGAGGCTGGGGATGACCAAGGATGTAGCTGTCATGGACACTGCGGGAAGTGTGCACATACGTGCATTATCTTCATCTGGTGGCCGCACACAAGCTGTATGTTGAGGGAGTGGAACCCCTTTCGGTTAACATAGGGCACTCCCAGATGGCCCGGTGAGTGCAGGGCGGATTGCGTGCCATTTATTATCACCAGACCTGGGGCATCCAAGCGATGGCGGAGAAACCAACAGCCTGGGCAGCTTGTTGGGCTTGGTCCATATCAAAGATGATGTAGTTTTCCGTCCGGGCATACAGGCATCCGTGACCTGCTGGATGTAGATTTGGATTGGATTGGTTTATTGTCACGTGTACCGAGGTACAGTGAAAAGTATTTTTCTGCGAGCAGCTCAACGGATCATTAAGTACATGAAAAGAAAAGAAAATACATAAAAGGGCAACACAGGGTACACAATGTAACGAGATAACACCGGCATCGGGTGAAGCATACAGGGGTGTATGCTTACCTGCAGACTGTGGCCTGTGAGATACCACATAGGTGCCCGCTCGAGCCCTGGAATGATCCTGAGGCATAAGAGTTCAGGGCTGCGGTGACCTTGACGGCCACCAGGTCCTCCTCCTCCACGTGATGCCAAGTCTGTGAGGTCATGGCATAGTGCCGCACCATCTCTTTGTTGAGACGGAGCCTCTTGCGGCACACGTTGTCTGTCATTTGTTCAACGCTTATACACCCTGGGCTGATGCGGGACTTCCCTTCTGGGTCCCTCCCTGGCCTGTTGGGCGGACGGATTCTCAGGGTGTGGGGCGGGGTCCGGCATGTGGGCCGCTGCCTCGAGCATCTGCAAATACTACTGCTGTCATCGTCTCCGGCATCTGGCCGCCTGGCCTAGCAGCAGCACTACGAGGACAAATTCTGCATTCAATATCCTTCCCATAGCGTTCAATACCTGTAAGGAATTGGGAGGCGGTGTTAGACTGGCAAACAGCAGCGGCCCCCATCCGGGACCCTCCAATCCCCCATTGATCCCCCCCCCCCCCCCCCACAACCGGGAACGCTCTGCCCATGCGCTCCTGACTGCAGCGGGCGACCCTCACCAGACCCCAGACCCTCTACCCCGGACACCAGCTCATACCATCACCTGGACCAGGTGCTGGTTCCCTCCCCATTGCACTCACTCACCCTCCGGCTGTGGACATGTTCCGAAGCTGTGTTCCATTCCTGGGGTGTTCGGGTGTTGGCTGCTGCATGTGTGGTGTTGCTGCCCGTACTGTTCAGGCACAGTGTCCAGGCATCGCAATCTGATTGGAATGCTAGGTAATGACTCCCACATGCTACATGGCCTGCCCACCCACGGGAATCCACTTACGTTGTGTGAAGTACTCACTTAACTACGATTGCCAATTCCCTATTAACAATAGCCTTCAGCCGCGCATCCAGAGGCCACAGCAGTCGGTGGGGAGTCATGGGTGGTCGGTGGGGCAAACGGGCAGGACAAGGGTTGCCCCCGGAATGGATACACACGATCTAGGGGTTGTCATGGTGGTGCCCTGAATGGTTGCCTGCCCGGTTGCCCCCCCAGCACCTAACCCATTCCCATGGATGGCCCACCCCTGCAAAGGGTCACCCCATCCCTCACCGAGCACTGGGGTGGCACGCCCAGCACATCCGGGCTCTTTGCCTGTGAGCAAAGATGGTTACTCACCTCCTTGGCTCCCTTCCGCCAGGTTCACGTTTTTCAAAAGGAGTACTAACCAGCGCCATCATGAACACTGAATGACGGGAGGCCGTAAGATAAGGAGTGGCTCCCGTTAATTGTATGGAAATAGGGCTGAAGTGATGATAATTGGTTTCTCGCCACACTACGTCGAGATCCCAATTTCGCCTATGGGAGCGGGCCGGTTGCATCGCAAACGGTTTGGCGCCTGGCGCGGTTCTCGTTTTTTGCCTCTCTCGCTATTCACCGGCCATAACAAGGCCGGAGAATCACGCCCTTGTGGTGGTATGTATTAGGGGTAATACGGTACACCATGAATGCCGAGGAGCTATTGGAGGACAGATGCTGGGTCCCGATTGGATCTGCCGCCTACTGGGCTCCACCCAGATAGGTGGGGTATAAGAACCCGGTTTGCTCCCAGCAGCTGCATTCTGTGACTGAGCTGCTGGGGAACGAGTCTGAACAAGTCTGCTCAATAAAGCCTCGATTGAAGTTCTCTTCGTCTCGCCTCGTGTGTGATCGATGGTGCTACAATTTATTGAGCAGACTTAAAATGGAATATGGAGCTCCGGATCACCCCGGAGTGCCTGCGAATCGGCCCCCAAGCAGCTAACGCAACGTCGGCGTTTAAGCACTGGCTGGCGTGCTTTGAGGGATACCTCCGAACAGCCCCCGGCAGACCAACAGAAGACCAGAAGATGCAGGTCCTGCATTCCAGGGTGAGTCCCGAAATCTACTCACTCATCGAGGACACGGAAGAATTCCCAGCGGTGATCAACTTGCTGAAGGAGATCTACATTAGGCCCGTCAACCAGGTCTATGAACGCTACCAGCTCACGACGAGACGACAAATCCCCGGGGAATCGCTAGACAAATTCTTCAATGCTCTAACGATCCTGGGAATAAACTGCAACTGCCCAGCGGTTACGGCAAACGAACATACGGACCTCCTGATCAGAGACGCTTACGTAGCAGGTTTGGCATCGTCGCAAATTCGCCAGAGACTTTTAGAGAAAGACTCTCTCGGACTCACAGAGGTACGGGCCCTTGCAGCCTCCCTCGACGTGGCCTCCCAAAACGCCCGCGCCTATGCCACCGACCGCGCTACAGCCCCTTGGGCTCCGTGGACCCCCGCCGCGACCGACCCCTCCGGCACCCCCCACCCCGCCACAAGCGTGCGCGGCCAGAATCCCAGACCACCCGGGGGGACCCTGCGGCTATTTTTGCGGGCAGCCGAAACACCCATGCCAGCGCTGCCCGGCCCGCTCGGCCACCTGCAAAAGCTGCGGTAAAAAGGGGCACTACGCAGCGGTGTGCCAGTCCCGTGGGGTCGCCGCTATCTCCAGGGAAGAAACGGGACCACGGACTCAACCCCCCCAGCGACCCACGGGTGGCCAACGGGCGCCGCTATTTTGGGCCCCGGACACCACGAGGCGGGGACGGGCGCCGCCATCGTCCTACCCACGGGCCGCGTGCGATCCATGGGAGCGGCCATTTTGTCCACCCCCGACCGCGTGCGATCCATGGACGCCGCCATCTTGGCTGACAGGCAAGGACCCCAGCGTGGACGGCTCCACACTGCCTGAAGACAACGATCTGATGCACCAACCACGTTTGGCATCGGTGACCCTCGACCAGTCGCGGCCCCGGACGCTCCAGTCGACAACGACAAAGGTGCTGGTGAACGGGCACGAGACGCCGTGTTTGATTGACTCGGGGAGCACGGAGAGTTTTATTCATCCAGACACGGTAAGACGCTGTTCCCTTGTAATTCGGCCAAGCACCCAAAACATTTTCCTGGCGGCGGGGTCCCACTCCGTTGCAATCAAAGGGTTCTGCATCGCAAACCTAACGGTGCAGGGGAGAGAGTTCAAAAATTACCGGCTGTATGTCCTTCCCCACCTCTGCGCCCCCACCCTCCGGGGGTTGGACTTCCAATGCAACTTCCAGAGCTGTACATTCAAATTTGGCGGCCCTATACCCCCACTGACTATCTGCGGCCTCGCGACACTCAAGGTCGAACCGCCCTCCTTGTTTGCGAACCTCACCCCGGATTGCAAACTCGTCGCCACTAGGAGCAGACGGTACAGCACCCAGGACCCGTTTATCAGGTCCGAAGTCCTGCGGCTGCTGAAGGAAGGCATAATCCAGGCCAGCAATAGTCCCTGGAGAGCCCAGGTGGTAGTAGTGAAGACAGGGGAGAAGCAGAGGATGGTCGGAGACTACAGTCAGACCATCAACAGGTACACGCAGCTAGATGCGTACCCTCTTCCCCGCATATCCGGCATGGTCAATCGGATTGCACAGTACAAGGTCTTCTCCACCGTGGACCATAAGTCCGCCTACCACCAGCTCCCCATTTGCCCCGGTGACCACACGTCCACTGCCTTCGAAGCAGACGGGCGGCTATACCACTTCTTATGGGTTCCATTCGGCGTCACGAACGGAGTCTCGGTCTTCCAACGGGAGATGGACCGAATGGTTGACCAGCACGGTTTACGGGCCACGTTCCCGTACCTCGACAACGTCACCATCTGCAGCCACGACCAGCAGGACCACGACGCCAACCTCCGCAAATTCCTCCAGACCGCTAACGCCCTCAACCTCACCTACAACGAGGAAAAATGCGTGTTTAGCACCGACCATCTAGCCATCCTTGGCTACGTAGTGCGTAATGGAGTGATAGGCCCCGACCCCGAACGCATGCGCCCCCTCATGGAGTTCCCTCTCCCCCACTGTGCCAAAGCCCTGAAACGCTACCTGGGCTTCTTTTCATATTACGCCCAGTAGGTTCCTTAATACGCAGACAAGGCCCACCCACTAATCCAGTCCACTACTTTTCCCCTGTTGACAGAGGCCCGCCAGGCCTTCAGCCGCATCAAAGCGGATATCGCAAAGGCCACGATGCGCGCCATCGACGAGTCCCTCCCCTTCCAAGTCGAGAGCGACGCATCCAACGTAGCTCTGGCGGCCACGCCAACCAAGCAGGCAGACCCATGGCCTTTTTCTCCTGGACCCTCCACGCTTCAGATATCCGCCACTCCTCAGTAGAAAAGGAGGCCCAAGCCATAGTGGAAGCTGTGCGACATTGGAGGCATTACCTGGCCGGTAGGAGATTCACTCTCCTCACTGATCAACGGTCGGTAGCCTTCATGTTCGATAATGCACAGCGGGGCAAGATAAAAAACGACAAGATCCTGCGTTGGAGGATCGAACTCTCCACCTACAATTATGAGATCTTGTATCGTCCCGGAAAGCTGAACGAGCCGTCCGATGCCCTATCTCGCGGCACATGTGCCAACGCACAAGTGGACCGTCTCCAAGCCCTCCACGAGGACTTCTGCCACCCGGGGGTCACTCGTTTCTACCACTTCATAAAGGCCCGCAACCTCCCGTACTCCGTCGAGGAGGTCCGTACAGTCACCAGGAACTGCCAAATCTGCGCAGAATGCAAACCGCATTTTTTCAGGCCAGATAGAGCGCACCTGATAAAGGCTTCCGGTCCCTTTGAACGCTTCAGTTTGGACTTCAAAGGCCCCCTCTCCTCCACCGATCGCAACACGTACTTTCTTAACGTCGTTTACGAATACTCCCGTGTCCCCTTCGCCATCCCCTGCCCCGACATGACCGCGGCCACGGTCATTAAAGCCCTATGCACCATCTTTACCCTGTTCAGTTTCCCCGCCTACATCCATAGCGATAGGGAGTCCTCCTTCATGAGTGACGAGCTGCGTCAATTCCTACTCAGTAAAGGCATAGCCTCGAGCAGGACGACCAGCTACAACCCCCGGGGGAACGGGCAGATAGAGAGGGAGAATGGAACTGTCTGGAAGACCGTCCTACTGGCCCTACGGTCTAGGAGTCTCCCAACTTCCCGCTGGCAGGAAGTACTCCCGGATGCCCTTCATTCTATCCGGTCCCTGCTGTGTACCACCACGAACCAAACGCCTCTCGAGCGCCTCCTTTTCTTCCCTAGGAAGTCCGCTTCTGGAACGTCACTTCCGACCTGGCTGGCAGCCCCGGGACCCATCCTGCTCCGGAAACATGTGCGGGCGCACAAATCAGACCCACTGGTGGAAAAGGTACATATACTCCACGCAAACCCGCAGTACGCCTACGTGGCGTTCCCAGACGGCCGACAGGACACGGTCTCTCTGAAGGACCTGGCGCCCGCCGGAGCTCCCCACACCCCCCCAACAACAATCACCACCCCCTCACTCCCGCCGGTGCACCCCACAGCCACCCCTTTCCCGGGGGGATCGGTTCTCCTCCCAGGCCCGTCCAGGATGAAGGAAACAGAGAGGGACAGCGCGATGCTCCCAAAGTCGACCGAACCCGAGCCAGCACCACCACAACCACCCGGGCTGAGACGATCGGAAAGGGCGACCAGAGCACCATCTCGACTCATCGAATCGACTTAAGATGTATATAATTCAGTAGCCCAGTAAAGCGGCATTGTTGTAAATAGTTAACGCTGCTAATCGGGTAAAATGTGAATAATTCAGTGGCGCAGTAAAAGCGGCATGATTGTATATAGTTCAATGGTTAAGGCACCGACCCGGTAAACCCCTACCACCAACCACCCACCACCCCGCCGGGTTCTTTTTTAACAAGGGGAGAATATGGTGGTATGTATTAGGGGTAATACGGTACACCATGAATGCCGAGGAGCTATTGGAGGACAGACGCTGGGTCCCGATTGGATCTGCCGCCTACTGGGCTCCACCCAGATAGGCGGGGTATAAGAACCCGGTTTGCTCCCAGCAGCTGCATTCTGTGACTGAGCTGCTGGGGAACAAGTCTGCTCAATAAAGCCTCGATTGAAGTTCTCTACGTCTCGCCTCGTGTGTAATCGATGGTGCTACAGCCCTTTGGTTTTTTTCTCTGTTGCTGTGCATACTAGCAGCTGAGCGAGCGGAGGAGTGGCAAAGGTAACTCCTCTAACTCAGTAAGAGGAATTGTTAGCTTGCCAGTGATAACCACATTCTGAGAATGCATTAAAGGAGCAAATCCTGGTGAACAAACTAAATGCTATGTAAGGGGGGCATGGGAGGGGATTCATGTGAGGGAGCTAAAACGTATCTCTACAATGATAAGAATATTTGGGGTCCTCCGATGCTCTTGGGAGGTCACTAGCGGTTCAGGGCTGGAAAGGTTTCGGAAACTATTTTGTAGGGTGTTGGATACAGTTTGGTAGATCAGGAAAAGTCTTTGAAGTCATACACAGATCCACTAGACTTTATTGACTCTTAGAACTACTTACAAATAGACAGCATAGTGTACAAGCCAGGAGTTGTTTCCTTGCTTGCTAATTCACACGGCTCTGTCTAGGTACGGGCCATGTGTCTCTTACATCATTGTATGGGCAGTCTCACATTAGCACTTGTGCAAGACCCTTCTACTACACATAATTATTCGTACCTTGCTTGGATTGAATGAAAATATTGATGGAAAGCAACATTTTTCTTTGGACCATTAAATAAATGCAGAGCCCATGATAGAGAAGATTATACGTTGTCTGAAAAAGAATTGGATTTGATAGATGAAAGGCTTGCACTTTTATTGCACCTTCAACAACCAAACCTCAGGAATTTCCAAAGTACAGCCAATGTACTTGAAGTAAAGTCGTTGATGTAATAATGTTGATCAAATAGAATTTAGTCATGATTCAGTTTATTGTCAGTTTTGGCGGCAACACTGGCCAATAGGAAATATTTGCTTTTTAAATTTGTAATTAGCCAGAAAGAAGTGTTTGTGGAACACTGGGTATAGCCTACCTGCATCTGAGCCAGAAGCCCAGGGTTCAAATACCACTCCAGGACTTGATAGCCAAAGGAGGTGCATACATAACATGGCCAACCAGGTTGACTATCAACCTGTAAATACTTAGAACATGGCAGGTGGTAACAGCAGGAGAGATTCTTGGTCAGTCATGTGATGGAAAGAATGTTGAAGCCTCTGCCATCACAATCTATAGGTCCAGGCTATAACATGCATGTAAAAGTGCAGATTGTCACAGTGACTCAGATTCCTTGTGTCTGGATAGCTGGTGTGGATCAGATAGGTACCAATGGATCACAATTCTAACTTTGGGGAACTTGCCTCCTTGCCCTACCCATGGTGGAGATCGCGGCACTGTGGGTCAGGCCAGCCTTCAGGCAGAGTACCCAGATAGACGAACTAACCAGTGTCCATGAAATACTATGGGCACAAATCTCCAGCCATGTTGCGCTCTCGCTTGAGCGTAATGCGGCTGGCGAATCTCGGAAATGTTCTCCAGCGAGCCTCCCGGGATTCTCCGACGCCCTGGGAGGCGTTGGAGTCAGAACCCCGCCCCAAAAGAGCATGACCAATTCACGCTCGCAGAAGTAGGTCGTAAACTTACTTGCGACCTACCTGCGCGGGATCCAGCAGCCTCCCTCAATTCTTCGGCCTCCCCAGCAAGGTTGCAGCTGGGTGTCAATCAGTGCTGGTCCACACAAGCATGGACCAGGCGGAACGGCAGCCAGGGGTCTCTCGGGCTCCCCTGGCGTTCCCCCTGGAACACAGGCACCTTGTCACTTTGCAGCTGGCACCTTGGTAAAGCCACCCTGGCACTGCCAAGGTGCCCAGATGGCACGTCCAAGCCAGCAGGAGCACTGCCTGAGTGCCAGGATGGCAGTGCAAGGGTGCCCAATTGCCAGAGTGGCACTGTCAAGGGTCAGGGGTGAGGGAGGCCATGCCCATGAATGAGGTGGAGATGCCGGCGTTGGACTGGGGTGAGCACAGTACGAAGTCTTACAACACCAGGTTAAAGTCCAACAGGTTTGTTTCGATGTCACTAGCTTTCGGAGCGCTGCTCCTTCCTCAGGTGAATGCAGAGGTCTGTTCCAGAAACACAGATATAGACAAATTCAAAGATGCCAAACAATGCTAGGAATGCAAGCATTAGCAGGTGATTAAATCTTTACAGATCCAGAGATGGGGTAACCCCAGGTTAAAGAGGTGTAAATTGTATCAAGCCAGGACAGTTGGTAGGATTTTGCAGGCCAGATGGTGGGGGATGAATGTAATGCGACATGAATACCAGGTCCCGGTTGAGGCCGCACTCATGTGTGCGGAACTTGGCTATAAGTTTCTGCTCGGCGATTCTGCGTTGTCGCGGGTCCTGAAGGCCGCCTTGGAGAACGCTTACCCGGAGATCAGAGGCTGAATGCCCTTGACTGCTGAAGTGTTCCCCGACTGGAAGGGAACATTCCTGCCTGGTGATTGTTGCGCGATGTCCATTCATTCGTTGTCGCAGCGTCTGCATGGTCTCGCCAATGTACCATGCTTCGGGACATCCTTTCCTGCAGCGTATGAGGTAGACAACGTTGGCCGAGTCGCACGAGTATGTACCACGTACCTGGTGGGTGGTGTTCTCACGTGTAATAGTGGTATCCATGTCAATGATCTGGCACGTCTTGCAGAGATTGCCATGACAGGGTTGTGTGGTGTCGTGGTCACTGTTCTGAAGACTGGGTAGTTTGCCCTTGACACTTCAGCAGTCAAGGGCATTCAGCCTCTGATCTCCGGGTAAGCGTTCTCCAAGGCGGCCTTCAGGACCCGCGACAACGCAGAATCGCCGAGCAGAAACTTATAGCCAAGTTCCGCACACATGAGTGCGGCCTCAACCGGGACCTGGGATTCATGTCACATTACATTCATCCCCCACCATCTGGCCTGCAAAATCCTGCCAACTGTCCTGGCTTGATACAATTTACACCTCTTTAACCTGGGGTTACCCCATCTCTGGATCTGTAAAGATTTAATCACCTGCTAATGCTTGCATTCCTAGCATTGTTTGGCATCTTTGAATTTGTCTATATCTGTGTTTCTGGAACAGACCTCTGCATTCACCTGAGGAAGGAGCAGCGCTCCGAAAGCTAGTGACATCGAAACAAACCTGTTGGACTTTAACCTGGTGTTGTAAGACTTCGTACCATGAATGAGGGTGGAGGGGGGATTTGAAGGGTGGGGAAGTGCAGATACATAGGGGCCTCCGAGTGGTTGGGTGGATGATGGGTGGGGGTCCTAGAAGGAAGGGGGTACTGTAATGGGGCTAGGGAGGGCCTGAAGAGGGGGGGACTCCCAGGGACACCATAGCAGGTTGTCCTCACTTGGAGGGTAGTGTCCATGTGTGTGTGTGGGGTGGGGGGGGGGGGGGGGCTGACATTGCCCATGGGTGGGGAGTGTGGGGGACCCGCAAGCTCACTTAGAGATTGGGGCACCCTTCAAAATGGGGGCCCGATCTCCAAGGTCAGCTCCCCAGTGCTAAAATAAATTCAAGTGTGGGCTAAACCGGTAGGAAACTCCCCAGGGCCCAAAAACGTGACTAAGTGTCATTGAATAGCTGTGGGGAACTTGCCATTGGAGCCGGCGGGAAACTCCCTGAAAAACCCACCACAAATTAACTTTGAATTCTTTTGGGAGAATTGGGCCCAATAGGTATCTTTCTCTATTAGAGAGAGACAATTGGTTAGATATAGCTTAAGGGGCACCTCTCTACAGGCGTGGAACACGGGAAGGGAATGTGCCACCATGAATTAGCACTGCCAGTACAAGGGTTGAACACCACCCGTTGGTATCATCTGCATAACAATCTAGCCTCAGTATAGATAATTATATTTCACCTTCTTGTTTGTCTTATGCAAGCAGAGTGGGCTAGTTTATTCCCTCATTCGAGGCGGGGATTGCTGGCAAGGCCAGCATTTATTACCCATCCCTAGTTTCCCTGAACTGAGTGGCTTGCTAAGCTATTTCAGAGGGCAGTTAGAAGTCAACATATTTCCCTGGGTCTGGAGGTATAAGTAGGCCAGACCAGGTAAGGATGGCAGTTTTCCGTCCCAAAAGGGCATTTATGAACCAGATGGGTTTTCACAACAATCGATGATGGTTGTCATGTTTACCATTGCTGAGACTAGCTTTATATTCCACCAGCAGCTGCACTGGGATTTGAACCCAGGTTCCCTGAGCATTAGTCTGGGCCTCTGGATTACTAGTCCAGTAACAACCATGACACCACCACCTCTCCTAGAGATGGTTGAGGAGGGGGAAATATGTGAGTGAGACTATTACAAAATTGAGTAGAGTACCCTGCAATTAAATCACACCAACTTGCAAGAGTTACCCAGACCATCACATTCAGCTTAGCCAGAAGCCAATTTGACATGTATTTTTTCACATCTGTAATGGGGAGTGTTGGTGTCACTACACAGAATAACTGCCTGCACATCTTTGGGTTTGTGGAAGTGAGACCCACGCAGACAAAGGGAGAATGTGCAAACTCCACACGGGCAGTGACCCGGGGCCGGGATCGAACCCAGGTCCTCAGCCCCATGAGGCAGCAGTGCTAACCACTTTGCCACCCCTAAGAATATTCAACCCAATATGATTTTGCCACCTATATCATTCCTCATTGCTAAGGTATGGTTACTTCAGGATACTTTGAGTAGTCACTAACTTCATCATCTGCACTGCAGGCATTCTGCATTAATTTCAGTGCAATAACATTAAAGACTTTGAATTTGATTTGATTTGCTTTATTGTCACATGTACCGAAGTACAGTGAAAAGTATTTTTCTGCGGCCAAGAGAACGTACACAGTACGTACATAGTAGAAAAAGAGAATAATCAACAGAGAACATTGACAAATGGTACATCGACAGTGATTGGTTACAGTGTGGAACAAGGGGCCAAACAAATCAAACAAATGAGCAAGAGCAGCATAGGGCATCATGAATAGTGTTCTTACAGGGAACAGATCAGCTGAGGGGGAGTCGTTGAGGAGTCTTGTAGCTGTGGGGAAGAATCTGTTCCTATGTCTGGATGTGCGAGTCTTCAGATTTCTGTACCTTCTGCCTGATGGAAGGGTCTGGAAGAAGGCAAAGTCTGGGTGGGAGGGGTCTCTGATAATGCTGTCTGCCTTCCTGAGGCAGCGAGAGGTGTATACAGAATCAATGTGGGGATTCATTATGGGAGCATCCGTAGCATATAAAAGCAGATTGAAGATATATTGCACTGTAAATTCTATGATATATTTTATTCGCAGGAACATCAGTGGTAATCAACTATAATTTGAAGCTGAAATTAATCCATTCACTTTCATAAACATAGTTATAATATGGCAACACTTACCACACATCAGGTTGTAGAGTTCAATATTGTCAAATGGATTAATCTCCGTCTTATATCTGAAGCCTGGCCCATTTCCGATGAAGATGGCCTGGAATTAACCAACAAGGAAAAACATTGTTAATACAAGGAGGAAAACAAAACTCAATTTTGTTTGATAAATAGGGAAAGCACGTATTAATAGGGAATTATTCCCCTCAGATCCTACAAAAGAAAATGTCCCATGTACGCAATGACGATGGAAAATTATAATGGGTTTGAATGACCATTAATTTCAAAATCCCAAATTTGCACCAAATCAGAAACAACTATCTTGTCAATTTTGGTACCAAAGAGTCAACACTCCTGTTGGTTCCTTATTGTTGAAAGTGCATGCTGCAAATTCAGGTGCACATTGTGCACAATTATCTCATGATGGTCAGATGCTTGTGGGTCTTGTAATCTAAACTTTATGATTATACATACACAGAGGTTGCAGTCCCACTGGAAAACCGATTAATAAAGTTACCTCCTCTCAGTGTCAACATCAGCCATTCAGGTCAAGTGAACTATTATGAGATGCAGAGTTTGGACCCTACCATTCTGCTTGAAGAATGTGCTGAGGCTCACTTCCAATGGCACCATTGTGCGTCCATCCACTGCCACATTAGCCATCCTTCTGATATGCCTAAGTGAGACTGTAAGGTAGTAACACATTTCTGTGGTACAGCAATTTCAATGATGGACAATCATGCCCTGAACTTCTGCACTGTTCCAATATGTTCATGGTGGCTGACATTTCATGCCAAGAATACAGAAATAGGAAATTACCCCAAGCATGCCAGCTGGATAGTGGAAGGTTATCTATAGCAAAATCATACCATGTATCATACAAAGAATGCATTCAAACTTCACCCAGGACAGAGGATATTATCCCTCAAAATGACAATTTTGAGCTGTACACTATTATACATATCTAATTACTTACTTGCATGCTTTTGTATTCATTATCATAGCCATGATTTCCACCACCACAGAAGTGGAATGTCTGTGGATCTCTGAAAATAATTTTGAAAACAGAAACATTATAAGAGAACAATAATATGAATAGTACAGAATTAGAAAAGATACAGGAATATTAAATTGCCTGAAAATAATAAAAGCCTCCGGAGTGGTCCAACAGAATGCCTGATCTGCACAGAGCCAACATATGCTGCCAGAAGCTCCCCCACGTGTCTGCTGTCCATTTCCTGGTGAGTAATGCCCCCCCCTCCCCCACCCCCTTCGTGGGTCCGTATGCACAGTTCTGTGATATGACACACAGCGCAGCATTTGAAACGGTATCATATGGTTTGGAAAAGCAGGAATTCCTAGTGTATGAGGTTCCATCCCAAATGCTTATGGGTCACTGGCCTTCTGCTGGGTGGGCAGAGACTCTGCCTCTTACAAGGTCAAGTCAGAAACCCCAGTTTAGGTTGGAACTTGGTGTAAATAGATCATACCATATTTCATAACCATCGGAGTTATGGTCGAATTCTACCAGAAAAGCTGAGGAACTTCAACTTCTAAGTACTTTGCATAGAAACTAATATTTTATCTCAGTGGCAATATAGCAGCCCAATATTTGTTTCAATCTTCTCATTAATGTCAGCCTTATGTGTTATTACTCAATTAACACTTTTCATTTCTTCCTATTTTTTAACTTGTTGAACTGAGGTCAAATGTCCTAGATTTTTAATGTTGATCACTCAAAATGCTGTCAATACTTGTTAAATGTTAGACAGAAATAGCAGAAATTTTAAAACAAGATGCCTTAAGGCAAAATGCAACATTTTACAAAGCGTTCTATTGTTGTTGAATAAAACACTAAAATAGCAGCAAAGTACTACTGGACTTGTTGGAGGCTGGAAATTTGAAATAAAAACAGCAAATGCTGGTCTGGCAGTATCCTTGGAGAGAAGAAAACAGTGTTATCATTTCAAGTTTGCCCGACTCTTTTTCAGAACACTTTGTGCCTTTGCCTGTGCTCGTGCTCCTGCACAATGCCACTTCTGGGGCTACATCATGGCTGCTGGAAGGCTTCTGACTGCAGGTGGCTTTGTAGGATGACTCTGACTATCTCTGGGCCCAGATATCCCAGCTTCCAATCTGCACCACCTCAGCATGATGTCATGGATTTGCCGAGTAACAGCCGTGACACGAATCATATATAGTAGAACAGCTTACCTAGACGATTGGGAGAACAATGAAGAATACACATGCTAATTTCCAGAGTCAAGGAATTTGACAGTCAACTGCACAGATTGCAGAATCAAAGGGGAGAAATTGTGTAATTGTCAGCACCCTCAGAAGCAGGGAGGACAGTTTACATCTAGCAGCCTGGAGGCCAGTTTTACATCGAACCGCCTCTAAGCCTTAGAGCCAATGTAGTGTAGAAACCTTCATAAAGGGAGTTTAAATATCTTGGCTGAACATGAACAAGAAATTCCCCAGACTTCAGTATCATCCCTGTATTGTGTTGTAACTAGAAGCTGGGTTTGGCTTTTGGGTCTACATGATTTGGATGTCGTTTGGATAAAGGGGAAGTTTTAAGGAGTTTCGGGATGATAGATATATTTTTGAACAAGGATATGTTATACATAAACTGTGTATGTATTTAGCAATTCATACTCTTGTCTTAGCGTAGTATAGACCTGTTCATGTGTGTTCCAGTGAATATCGAGGTCATGTGACCTCCCAAACCAAGGCCTTGGCAAACCTCGGAGGCCAGGTGATGCCAATACCTATCAGGGCAAAGCGTGTGCAATTCTAGTAGGCTAGAGGTCTTTAAAACCCACAGAACAGGACCAGTCGGGGAGAAGTTTTGGGGTCGCTGGCTGGTATTGTAATGTTCCTGCATACTTTTTCTAAATAGTTTATGCCTCGAAATAAACTGTCTGTTGCAGTTATTCACTGATGCTCGCCTGAAGTTCCTGTTACTACATTGGCGACGAGGTAGTGGGACCTGATTGTGGGACTAGCAAGGTAGGAAGGAGCACCATCATGCCGCTTTTTGGTAAGCTTAGCCTTTTAATACGGATTAGAAGGATTGCGTGCAATATATATGCATTACTTTTTCAGAACAAATGGCAAAGAAGGAGACAAAAGGCAAATAATTATTTTGCTCGTGGCCTGTGGCACTCAGACCTACAGTGTAATAAGAAGCTTGACCTAGATGGAGGACCCTAATTCCAAATCATTTAATGATCTTATGGAATTATTTACGGGTTACTATCACCCGAAACCCTCTATCATCCTTCAGCAGTATAAATTCAATTCAACAGGGGGTGCCCCAGGAGAATCCATTGCAATTTTTATGGCCAGCTTGATGAAGTTGGTGGAATATTGTGATTTTGGTAACTCCCTGAATGACATGTTACACGACAGGTTGGTGTGTGGGGTGAATTATGAAGCTATTCAGAAGAAGCTGCTCGTGGAATCAGAGCTGGACTTAAAAAGGACGAGGGAAATAGTTTTATCCATGGAGGGGGTCGGGAAAGGCACCCAGGAATTGGAAAGCGGTCCTGCGGGAGAGACCCACCATTGGAGCAAGGGATCACAATTAGAACCAGGAACGAAGCTTATGTCACAGATAAGGGAAGGTTCACCTATGGAGCTGCTACCCGTACCAGCCTCCCCAAACAGGCGCCGGAATGTGGTGACTAGGGGCTTTACACAGTAACGTAATTTGAAGCCTACTTGTGACAATAAGCGATTTTCATTTTTCATACCTCAATCGGCCGGCAAGTTTCAACGAGTGTTTTCATTGCAGGGGAAGCCATGCCCCAAACTGGTGCAGGTCCCGAGACGCCGAGTGTTTCTAATGCCATAAAAGAGATCACATGTGGAACAGATGCAAAGGGAATCAGAGCCTGTCCAGCCCAGTAAGGGGAAAAAAAACTGGCACCTGTTTAACGTATAGGGGAATACCAGTCAACTGAGCAGAACATGTTGACACTGGACCACATTGACGTAGATAGAGTGGCTCCAATAACCATAGTACTACTTCTCAACGGACACCTTTTAAAGATGGAAGTAGACACCTGGGCTTCGGTGACTGTTATAGGTGAACACGTTTATCATTACATACAAGATGGGGTCCAGCTGTTGAGTTTGAAGAACCCTGCGGCCCAGTTAGCCACCACTTATACAGGAGAGGTACTAAAAATCAATGGACCATGGTGATCTCAGTAGCTGATGGACGGCAGTCGGCCCAGCTCCCGCTTGTAGTCGTAAGTGGGCGGGGTCCAAGTTTAATGAGGCGTGAGTGGCTCCAACAATTAAAATTTAACTGGGTGAGGGACGGCATGATTGTGCAGTGGTTAGCACTGCTGCCTCATGGTGCGAGGACCCAGGTTCGTTTCCAGCCCCGGATCACTGTCTGTGTGGAGATTGCACATTCTCCCCATGTCTGCGTGAGTCTCACCCCCACAACCTAAAGATGTGGAAGGTAGGTGAATTGGCCATGCTAAAGTGCCCCTTAATTTTTAAAAAATTGAACTGGGTGGAAGTATTCAAACAGGGCGAGGGGGAGCTGTATGAAGTTATCTGAATATATTCTAAGGTCTACAGGGATGAACTGAGAAGATAAAGGGATTCCAAGCCAAATTATATGCAGATCCTGAGGCCACATCAAGATTTTATAGGGCGAGACCGGTCTCTTATTTCATGTTAGAAAAAGTGGAAGCAGAGCTTCAGCGCCGTAAAGACCTAGCCATCATTAGACTGGTACGGTTCACAGAGTGGGTCACACCCATTGAACCCGTCCTCAAGCCAGACAAAATGGTCCAATTTTGTGGGGATTATAAACTAACAGTCAATCGAGTGGCCAAATTAGACCGATACCACATACCTAAGATTCAGGACCTATACGCTAAACTAGCTGGGGGGTTGACACCAAGCTGGACATGAGCCATGCTTGCTTGCAACTGGAGTTAGATGAGGCATCCCCAGAGTACGTTACTGTTATAACCTGCCTACTTACCATTGGCTGGGGACTAATGACTATCCCACAATCCTGTGGGAGTATGAGCTTCCCCAATGAGGGGGGCGGAGAAACCACTAGTAAACTCCTAGTATAAATAAAGCTGGCCAGTTCAGGAACCAGCAGGAAGGAGTATGTAGCAAGGGAAGTTACTGCTACTGTTATGTATATATGTTACAGTAAATAACTGTTATTACTTTGTATCCTTAAAACGCGTGCTGGATTCTTCGTGGCCCTCACAAAACTGGCGACGAAGGTTAAAGTGAATAGCTGTCTACACTGCTGAAGCCACCTCCCTGGATTTTTGTTGGATACAGGTTGGAAGTTGTTTTCTATTAAACCATGCCTCTGTACGGACGTTTGGATGTTTTTGATGCTGCGCTGGAAAGCTGGAACCAGTACACACAACGGATGCGTTACTATTTCCGGGCAAACAATATCACCGAAAACGAGCGCCAGGTGGTCATATTGCTCACCGCCTGCGGCCCGCATACGTTTGGGGTGATTAGGAGCCTAACGTACCCAGCTGCGCCGGACACCAAAACGTTTGATGAACTTGTGAATATAGTGGGGCAACATTTTAACCCAACCCCGTCCACGATAGTCCAGCGTTACCGGTTTAATACCGCTGAGAGGACCCCTGGAGGATCCCTTGCCAATTTTCTATCCAGGCTACGCAGGATTGCGGAGTACTGTGACTATGGTGAGACCTTGTCAGAAATGTTACGCAACCGTTTGGTTTGCGGTATTAACAATGTGGCCACCCAGAGAAAGTTGTTAGCGGAGCCAACATTGACTTTTCAACAGGCCATTCAAATAGTATTGTCCCGAGAGAGCGCAGAGCGAGGAGTACAGGAGCTACAGGGAATAGAAGTGCATGCCTTGGGGCGCAACCCCTTCCGTCCGAAAACGTCCCCCCGCACTCCTGCGGTACCTTGGGCGAGACGACGTCCGGACCGACGCCAGTGGTCGTCGGACATTCCTCCCCGAAGGGAGCCTTCTCCAGAGCCAATGGGTGAGGAGCCATGTCCATGTCAGACTTGTAGGCGCCAAGCCCATCGCGGACGGCGGTCCTGGGGGCGCCAGAGGCGCCGTCGTTCCGACCGAAACTGGGACCAGCCCAGGGGCCGTAACTGGGACCAGCCCAGAGGCCGTACCTTCCATGTGGATGAACCTGCGGCGACTACTCCTGAGGACGTGGAGACGGAGGACGACTGCCTGCAGCTGCATTGTGTGGCAGCTCCCCGTGTGGCCCCCATTAAGGTGACAGTACGGGTCAATGGCCATCCGCTTGAGATGGAGTTGGATACTGGCGCAGCGGTCTCCGTGATCGCCCAGAGGACATTTGACCGCATCAAGCAGGGTATACAGACCCTTACATTAACCGACTCACAGGCCAGGTTGGCCACCTACACGGGGGAACCACTGGACATTGCAGGAGCTACAATGACCCCTGTTGTCTATGGACGCCAAGAGGGGCGTTTCCCACTTATCATGGTGCGCGGCCATGGGCCCAGCCTGTTGGGTCGGGACTGGTTGCGCCATTTGCGGTTGCAATGGCAGCACATCCTCCAAACAGTTTCTGAAGGATTGACTGAGGTGCTAGGACGATACCCAGATGTATCCCAGCCTGGTTTGGGGAAAATAAAAGGGGCCGTAGCCCGTATCCAAGTTGAACCAGGAGCCACGCCGCGCTATTTCTGGGCGCGCCCAGTGCCTTACGCCTTGCTCGAGAAGGTAGAAGGGGAGCTCACTCGTTTGGAGAGTTTGGGTATTATCAGGCCCGTCCGCTTTGCTGACTGGGCAGCACCAATTGTACCTGTAATGAAGCCAGACCCCACAGTTCGCTTGTGTGGCGACTATAAACTTACAGTTAATATGGTTTCCCGACTCGACCGATATCCAATGCCTCGCATAGAGGATCTCTACGCGAAACTTGCAGGTGGACTCTCATTCACAAAATTAGATATGAGTCACGCCTACCTGCAGTTGGAGCTGGACCCTGCCTCCCGACCATATGTAACGATTAATACACACCGGGGCCTGTATGAATATACACGGTTGCCCTTTGGAGTATCCTCTTGAGAGGTTTACCACGTGTGGCTGTCTACCTCGATGACGTTTTGATTACAGGGACGTCGGAGCAGGAACATTTGGAAAATCTGGAGGCTGTCCTTCGACGCCTTTCGGAGGCTGGAGTCCGTTTAAGTCGCACAAAGTGCGTATTCCAGGCAAAGGAAGTAGTCTACCTAGGTTATCGGGTGGACCGCGAAGGTCTGCACCCCGTCGCAGAGAAGGTACGTGCAATTCAACATGCCCCCACCCCGACTGACACTTCGCATCTTCGTTCTTTTCTCGGTCTTGTAAACTATTACGGGAAGTTCCTCCCCAATCTGGCAACTACGCTGGCCCCTTTGCACCTTCTGCTAAAGAAAAATCACACCTGGGTTTGGGGTCAGCCGCAAGAAACCGCTTTCCGGCGGGTAAAGCAACAATTGTCGTCGTCTGGGTTACTAACCCACTATGATCCTGGAAAGCCTTTGCTCGTCACATGTGATGCATCCCCGTATGGTATTGGGGCCGTCCTGTCCCACAAGATGGAGAACGGGGCCGAACGACCGATAGCTTTCGCCTCCCGCACATTGACTGCAGCGGAGAAAAAGTACGCGCAGATCGAGAAGGAGGGCCTGGCAGTGGTTTTTGCGGTGAAACGCTTCCACCAGTACGTGTACGGCCGCCATTTCACTATCGTGACTGATCATAAGCCCCTGCTGGGACTTTTCAGAGAGGATAAGCCAATACCGCCATTGCTTCTGCACGGATCCAGCGCTGGGCTTTGTTGCTTGCTGCAAACGAGTATTCTCTGGAGCACAAACCAGGTACGCAGATAGCAAATGCTGACGCACTGAGCCGATTGCCTTTATCGACCGGCCCCATGTCGACCCCCACGACCGGTGAGGTGGTTGCAACCCAAAATTTTATGGACACCTTGCCTGTCACGGCATCACAGATCCGTGAGTGGACCCAGACGGAGCCAGTCCTGTCAAAGGTTCGGCACATAGTCCTGTATGGTGGGCAGCATAGACAGCTCTCAGGCGAGTTGCGGGCATTTTCCTCCAAGCTGTCAGAATTCAGCGTGGAAGACGGCATCCTCTTGTGGGGGACGCGTGTGATTGTCCCGGAAAAGGTCAGGAGCTGATACTAACAGACTTGCACAATGGGCATCCAGGCGTGACCAAAATGAAAATGTTGGCCCGGAGTTATGTCTGGTGGGCAGGCCTCGACACCGACATTGAGAAGGTGGCCCAAAACTGCTCCATTTGCCAGGAGCATCAGAAGCTTCCGCCGGCCACGCCCCTACATCACTGGGAATGGCCAGGGCGGCTTGGGCACGCTTGCATGCAGATTTCGCAGGCCCTTTTCAAGGATCCATGTTCCTTCTACTAATTGACGCCCAGTCCAAATGGCTAGAGGTGCATAAGATGCAGGGGACAACGTCCTGCGCAACAATTGAAAAGATGCGTTTATCGTTTAATACGCATGGCCTCCCCGAGGTGCTGGTCACGGATAACGGCACTCCATTCACGAGTGAGGAGTTTGCGAGGTTCACGAAGATGAACGGCATCCGCCATATCCGCACTGCCCCTTACCACCCGGCTTCAAATTTGCAGTGCAGACATTCAAAAGAGGCCTAAAGAAACAGTCTTCTGGATCAATGGACACGAGACTGGCTCGCTTTTTGTTTACGTACAGGACCACCCCTCATGCAGTGACTGGGGTAGCTCCCGCAGAACTCCTAATGGGCCGGAGACTTCGCACCCGCCTTAGTATGGTTTTCCCGGACATTGGCGCAAAGGTACGCCGCACACAAGAACGGCAGGGACAGGGATTTTCTCGGCATCAGCCGATTCGGCAGTTTGCGCCCGGTGACCCAGTGTTCGTTCGGAATTTTGCTGGTGGTGCCCAATGGGTTCCTGGCGTAATCTTTCGCCAAACGGGCCCTATATCTTACCAGGTGCAAGCCCAGGGTCATCTCCAGCGAAAACATGTAGACCACGTTCGGGCCAGAAGACCATCCCCTCAAAAGATTCCCCGCCCCCGGATCTCATTTCAACAGCCGCAGAGACCAGAGACAAGGGAAGGTAGTCCTCACAATCTTCCACTGGTGCCTCACTCGAAGCCTGCGCAGGTCGTTACAGAACCGAATGGAGATAGAGACGCTGACATGACGGAGGCAGCAGACTCTGACTCCGAGATGGAGACACAGGATGCATCAGAGGGGGAATCCTCGGGTCCACGGGCCATGGATGTACAACCGTTACTCCGTTCATCACGGAAGCGCCGGTCTCCGTCTCGTTACACGCCGCCTGATCCAGCGCCGCGTGCAAATGGTGTCCGGCCTGCGGCCAAACGAGTCCGACGCACTCCTTCGCCAGGGTCTTCGGTGGATTCCTTGGACTTTGGGGGGGAGGGATGTTATAACCTGCCTACTTACCATTGGCTGGGGACTAATGACTATCCCACAATCCTGTGGGAGTATGAGCTTCCCCAATGAGGGGGGGCGGAGAAACCACTAGTAAACTCCTAGTATAAATAAAGCTGGCCAGTTCAGGAACCAGCAGGAAGGAGTATGTAGCAAGGGAAGTTACTGCTACTGTTATGTATATATGTTATAGTAAATAAATAGAACATAGAACGATACAGTGCAGTACAGGCCCTTCGGCCCACGATGTTGCACCGACATGGGAAGTCAAAAAACAAAAGCCATCTAACCTACACTATTCCATTATCATCCATATGCTTATCTAAGAAACTTTTAAATGCCCTCAATGTTGGCGAGTTCACTACTGTTGCAGGTAGGGCATTCCACGGCCTCACCACTCTTTGCATAAAGAACCTACCTCTGACCTCTGTCCTATATCTATTACCCTTCAGTTTAAGGCTATGGCCCCTCATGCTAGCCATTTCCATCCGCGGGAGAAGGCTCTCACTGTCCACCCGATCTAACCCCCTGATCATTGTGTATGCCTCTATTAAGTCTCCTCTTAACCTTCTTCTCTCTAACGAAAACAACCTCAAGTCCATCAGCCTTTCCTCATAAGATTTTCCCTCCATACCAGGCAACATCTTGGTAAATCTCCTCTGCACCCATTCCAAAGCTTCCACGTCCTTCCTATAATGAGGTGACCAGAACTGTACGCAATACTCCAAATGCGGCCGTACCAGAGTTTTGTACAGCTCCAACATGACCTCATGACTCCGGAACTCAATCCCTCTACCAATAAAGGCCAACACTCCATAGGCCTTCTTCACAACCCTATCAACCTGGGTGGCAACTTTCAAGGATCTATGTACATGGACACCGAGATCCCTCTGCTCATCCACACTTTCAAGAATTTTACCATTAGCCAAATATTCCGCATTCCTGTTATTCCTTCCAAAGTGAATCACCTCACACTTCTCTACATTAAACTCCATTTGCCACCTCTCAGCCCAGCTCTGCAGCTTATCTATGTCCCTCGGTAACCTGCAACATCTTCTTTCAGCTAGCCAATTTCTGATCCACATCTCTAAATCACCCTCAATCCCCAGCCTCCGTATTTTCTGCAATAGCCTACAATAGCCTACCGTGGGGAACCTTATCAAACGCTTTACTGTTATTACTTTGTATCCTTAAAACTCGTGCTGGATTCTTCGTGGCCCTTACAAAAGTTACCATCAACATGAAGAAAGGCTTGTATGAATACACTCGGTTACCATTTGAGGTATCATCAGCATGTGCAATCTTCCAATGGTAAAGTTTTTCATGTGGACCAGATAAAATAGGAAAAGATATTCAAATTCTACTAGGTACAGGTGCAAGTCAATCCGTAGTGTTGGAAGATAAAGATATTTGTTGTCCAGTATTGAGTTAGAGTAGATGAGAACAAGCCTGAGGTCTTGTTAGTACTAAAGCAGGAGGAAGACGAAGGGTCAAATTCTGACAGTGACTTCCCTATAATTCACTTGGACAATGAGGGAGTATTGGAAAATTTAAACCAGTTGTTAAGTTAATTCTCAGATAAGAACTGGAGTAAACTGACAGATTTACTGCAGTCTTATAAATGTATTTGCAGGAATAAGCTATGTAGATTGAGTTGGCGATGTATGATATAGATGTGGAAGCCGCCGTTCCAATCAAACAACATCCAGATAGGTTAAGTCCAGCTAAGTTATCGCGGGCACCGAAGGAAATTGAGTACATGCTCAAGGATGACATATATATATATATAAAATATAATCTTTATTAGTGTCACAAGTAGGCTTACATTAACACCGCAATGAAGTTACTGTGAAAATCTCCCAGTCGCTACATTCCGGCACTTGTTCGGGTACACAGAGGGAGAATTCAGAATGTCCAATTCACCGAACAGCACGTCTTTCGGGACTTGTGGGAGGAAACCGGAGCACCTAGAGGAAACCCACGCAGACAAGGGTTGAGTACTATCCTCAAAGATATTCTTAGTGCTGTGTAAGAGGAGAACTAATGTATAAGGTTTAATTACAATGATTTATTAGGAGAGTGTTATAACCTGTACGAGACCTTTGGGGTTGGAGCAATCAGTCTCCCCGTGAATCTTGCCGAATGCAAGCTCCCCTGTTAAGGGCGGGGAGCCAGAGGACATTCATGATTGAGATCTGTATAAAGTCGACCACGTCTGGGACCAATAGGCCAGACCCTGCTGGGACCTAATGTATATTGTAAATATAATTGCATTGCAATAAACCAAGTTTTCTTTTGATCATCTCGGTTCAGACTCGTTTGTGGCCTACTAAACTGGCAACGAGGATAAAACCGGATTACCGTTGACACTGCCACTTCCCTTTCACCGCTGGACTATGGTTGGAATTGCTTTTTTTTTTACAAATATGCCTTTGATTGGGAAATTGGATGTGTTCGACACAAGCCTAGAGGATTGGACACAGTACACAGAACTCGTTACTTTATCCGGGCGAATAATATCACAGCTGTTGATTGACAGATAGTAATATTGCTGACTGTCTGTGGAGCTAATACTTATGGAGTGATTAAAAAAAACCTTACATATTGTTTATCTCCGGACACTAAAATCTTCAAACAATTAGTGACCCTAGTGGTGCAAGACTTCAACCCTAACCATCCGTTATAGTATAGAGGTACTGTTTAAATGCGGCAGAAGACCCCTAGCAAGTCTGTAACCAAGTTTTTGATGAGACTATGAAAACTAGCTGAATTTGTGAGTACAGAACTGCCCTTTCTGAAATGCTGTATGTCCATTTGGTCTGCAGCATGAATAACATGACTACTCAAAGGAAGTTCCCAGCTGAACCATCCCATGACCTTCAGCAAATTTCACTTACCCGCGGAAGCGCTGTGAGAGGAGTTAAAGAGATCCAGGGGATGGAGGTAAACACCCTAAGATGTGCCCCTTCAGGCGATCTCCCCCCCCCCCCCCCCCCCCCCCCCCCCACCGCCACCACCACCAAGACAGAAAACCCACCCTGGACCGAGTACCAAAGGGGCCAGGTCCGTTTGTCAAGGACCGAAGCGACCCATGGGATATTTCCCCAGAGTCTATAGAGGGAGAACCAGGTGTTGTGGGGCATGTGGATGCAGGAGCCAGAGGGAGGTGCCAACCGACGGCTCACATCTTCCTCCTGAGCCAGCCAGAGGAGGAGGAGTTTATGCAGTTGAATGTATTGAAGCACCTGAGTGGCCCCTATCAAGTTAACCGTGCACGTTAATGGGCATCCATTAGACATGGAACACAACATGGGAGCTGCGGTTTCAGTTATTTCAAAGTAGACCTTCGATTGATAAAGATAGGAGTACAACAGTTAGATCTGCGAGTCTCGCCGAATTCGAGATCCCCCGTTAAGTGAGTGGGGAGCCCGAGGACATTCATGATTGAGATCTGTATAAAATCGGCCAGGTCAGACCCGACTGGGATCTGATGTGTATTGTAAATATAATTGCATTGCAATAAACCGTTTTCTTTTGATCATTTTCGTTCAGACTCAATTGTGGCCTACTAAATTACAGTAAGAAGTCTTACAACACCAGGTTAAAGTCCAACAGGTTTGTTTCGATATCACTAGCTTTCGGAGCGCTGCTCCTTCCTCAGGACCTGACACCTGAGGAAGGAGCAGCGCTCCGAATGCTAGTGACATCGAAACAAACCTGTTGGACTTTAACCTGGTGTTGTAAGACTTCTTACTGTGCTCACCCCAGTCCAACGCCGGCATCTCCACGTCATACTAAATTATAGTCTATTAAGGGGTCTTAGGGTTTTTTAAACTGCATTATATGGCATATTAGAACAGTGGAGGAAAATTCCACAGTCAGGATAAAGATACCAGCCAACAACATGCTGATGTGACAAAAGACACAACATGCTAACTGAATGCTTGTTTAGCAATAAAAGATACCTGCAAGACCCTCAATAACATGTTTTCAGAATAACTGGATTTGAGTGACCTTAACAAACTTGTTTTCCAAAGCCACCTGCGACACCCTCAATATCATGTTTTTCAGTGTAACTTGGTTTTCTAAGACCTAAAGATGCAGACACAACTAACAGTGCCAAAAAACAAGAGAAGAGATTAGGGAAAGAGCCATAGATAGATATGTGGAGAAAATACTCACTCTGCCTGGGTGAACACCTGTAACTTGGTTAATTTAAAGTTTGAACCAGACAATGTTCAGATGTAAATAATGCCTTTGCCTACAGGACCTACAATGTACAGCTCAATTGGCTGGAAAGCAGGTTTGTGATGCAGAGCGAGGCCAACAGCATTGGTTCAATATATTGGCTGAGGTTATTCATGAAGTTCCTGCCCTCTCAACCTTGTCCCTTGCCTGAGGTCTGGTGAACCTCAGGTTAAATCACCACTAGTCAGCTCTTCCTGTTAAAGGGAAAGCAGCTATGGTCATCTGGGACTATGGAGACTTTACTTTTTACTTTGAAAATTTTTCTCAGTTAGGTAGAGTCAGCTCCGGAAACCCTTCTCTGAGGTTATGCTCTCCCAACGCGTTGGCTAATAAACAATCGTTCTGTCTACTGCAATATTTCTTCCAATAGTCTAGCAAAACAACAGTTGCTGAAATGATGGTGCTTCCTAATCAGAAGTCTGGTGAAGCTGTCACCCTTCCCAACAAGGCTGTACTTGGTGTCTGAAAGTAGAAATGCAGAAGGGAAAATTGGGATTGAGGAAAGGGCTTTGGGTGGCAGACAGCAGGATGAGGGTGAAGTGGGATTTGGGAAGGTGTGTAAGGTCGGAACATCCTGCAATGGCTCCCGTCACAGCGGGCCCCATGCTGGGGAGAACCTTTTCTCCAGAAGGCTCAAGTGGTGCAGCCTTGCCTGTTTCCCATCAATTCTGCTCTGCTCCCTCCTGTTATCAATCACTTTGTCATACCAAGAGAAGGAAGAATGTCAGTGGTTATATTGCAATGCGTTTGTGACTAGTTGGATGTATATGCAAGCAGAGAGAGGTGGATATGAAGCTGGCATCATTGGTCGTTGAGTGAGGATGATGTGAAGTATCTAAAAGTTAGGGCTGAGTCCGGATTACTAAAATTGTTGCTGAGTGAGTGATAGCGCTGTGGTGCATTGAACAATGTGGCAGTTTGGTGGTATGATGTATGGGACATATGAGGTCATTGGATTTTGGGTGTTAGTTCGTGTTTTGGAGGCCAGGCAAGAGACACATAGGTAGTTTACAATCTTGTAGGGTGGGGGGGGTGTCAGATGGGCACAGGGGTAAGCCCTAGTGAGCTGGCTTCCTCCATTCCACCTTCCCCAGGTGCATGTATTATTGCAGCACAGGCAGAATGAGGCCCATAAATGACCATTAATAGCTCAGGGGTGAACGAGTAGGCTGAGGGTTAGCACCTGTTATATTTTACCTGGGCCCCCCACCGCAAATATACAGGTAGGGGTGGATGGAATGGTAAAATTCCCACTAATGTGTCTTTCCTCCTTTTTAAGTCCTAGCTTATGTCTCCACTTCCGAATCAGAAAACCTAGGAGGCCTTGTTGCTCCATTTTCTCTGCTTTTGCTTCTCTTTAAGTCTTCCACAGTCAATCCACAGCAGTTCGATAGAACAATAATGCTGCTTTGCTTTCAGAAGGGCAGAATGTCTTTCAGAGACATTCAGACCAGGTGAAACATGTGCTGGCCACATATACTGCTGGGCAACCCTGCTGAGTGTGCAGCTAATCAGCAGCTCATTTTATGTTGGGTTGCACATTAAAATCAGTTAGGTAAGGTAGCACAACATTTGCCTGCTGTCTGATTGCACATCACAACACGTGCACCAAAATATTGTGTGGTTGGAGTTTGCCCTCAGTAGGAATTAAAGCTTGAGATGCTGGAGTAGATTTTTTTACCCTTGTGTGAAGTGAGTAGGAGGAGTTTCTTTCTTGTGAGGGTTTGATGTGCTGGTTGGTGGGAATTCACGTTATCAAAGTCTTAAGGTTTTGAGGCATTCTATGATCACTGTTTCTAGTGGTAAAGTAATAAAGTGCTTTGGTGGATTTATAAACAAGGTAACAGAATCACAGAGAGAAATTAAGTGCATCTTTTTCATTCCATTTTATATAAAGTCTACATTGTGTGTCATTTAATGCATTAGAAATCAATGTTCGCAGTCATGGAATGTAGGGATCAAAAGCTAGAATTAGTCTAAGTGTTTGGAGGGAACTATTGTTTCCTGTCATCAGGCTGGAATGGTTAAGCTTGTTACCCAAGTTCAGTAGTGAAATGTAAACTTAATGGCAAAGAATCTGTGGTAATTGTCTATTTAAGGGCAACACAGCAGACTAAGGAGCATCTGGTCTGGGTGACCAATCAGGACTCATTAGCGCAGGGCTAAATAGCTCGCTTTTAAAGCAGGCCAGCAGCATGGTTTAATTCCCGTACCAGCATCCCCGAACAGGCGCCGGAATATGGCGACTAGGGGCTTTTCACAGTAACTTCATTTGAAGCCTACTTGTGACAATAAGCGATTTTCATTTCATTTCATTTCATCAGAGTGTGGAATCACCCCATGGTGAGGGAGGCTCCTAGGCAGAGATATTTTGGGAGCTGGGTACAGCCATGAGGTTGCTGTACAATTTTTATTGATAAATACTTTTGTGTTCACTAATGAAGTCTATGAAGATGCATCACAGTATCATATACATGGAATCGTGTTGTATCATTTGATAGACTTATAGAATAGAATTTACAGTGCAGAAGGAGGCCATTCGGCCCATCGAGTCTACACCGGCCCTTGGAAAGAGAACCCCACTCAAGCCCATGCCTCCACCCAAATCCCGTAAACCAATAACCCCACTTAACCTTTTTGAACAGTCAGGGCAATTTATCATGGCCAATCCACCTAACCCGCACATCTTTGGACTGTGGGAGGAAACCGGAGCACCCGGAGGAAACCCACGCGGATACGGGGAGAACATGCAGACTCCGCACAGACAATGATCCAAGCGGGAATTGAACCTGGGACCCTGGAGCTGTGAAGCAACTGTGATAACCACTGTGCTACCATGCTGCTTGATTGAGCACTAATGCTGGATTAGGTAACATGAGCTTGTTGAAGACAAAGGACTGTTTCTGTGGTTATTCCAACCAGTGTTTGTGTTTAAATGGTGAAATAAATTAGAACAAAAGGTCAGTCCAACAGGTGGAGGGCAGTGTTACTGAGGTATTCTATTACAGCACTGGAATGTAAAGATGGATTGCATTAAGACATAATCCATATGAGTGAACTGAGGATATAGGAGGGATAATTGTATAATTCTTTGTTTGTATGTTATATAAATGAACAGTGGAGATCAGATAAAGGTGGAGATGTGCAGACAGTTCAGAGTAATATGTAAAAGCAACAAAAAGAGTTTATTAGAAGTCAAAAAAACTTTTTTTTTTTAAGTTGAATCACCTACCGTGCAGCCAGCCACTGTTTGTCCAAGTACAGATGGACCTCTTTGTCTATTCTAATGTTGTTGGCAAAGTGGAAACGCTTTGGCAAATTGTAGGACATATAAGGTATGAAATGTTGATTACGAAACCTACACTAAAATGGAAATAAATGCAAAATATAAGAAAGGTGGCAAATATAAATTTACCTTTCAAAAATTTAATTCTAATAACAAAATCTGTTTTCTATGTAGATATGAAATAAAAATGGTCTCACAGAGAACTTGCTACTTGTTGAATTACTCTGTTACATGTAGTTCGGAGTTATAATTATGTAACAAGTTGCTTATATTGTGTTATTACATATCTGGAATTTTCATCACTCACTATCACTCTGTATTCCAAATGAAGACAACTAATAAATTGCCATGATGTTTTTCCTGTTACAATATCAAATGTGAACAATTTTTCTTTTCAATGCTACAAATGGACCAGATTTTCTCCAAATCATGATGGTTGGGACCTGATTCCAGGATAATGGCACTCCCGACCCTTGCCGGCTTCATTGCAGGGGTGGGCAGTTCAAATCTCCCCAGAATATTGGAGGAGTTGAGCTCCTTTTGTCAGAAAGAGTGATTCATCACCTCTCAGAAAAATTGTGGGAACCCTAATCCTGAGTCATTAACCAAAAAAATCAGCCATTTAACATTCTATTGAACTACATTGTCTGCCTTACTTTTTCATAAAGCTGTCAATCACAGTGACTCAGTATCAATCTCAGAAACTTTTATCTACTTCAGACCTCTAAATCTTGTATAAATAAGCCCACAGGCAGTTAAAAACTTTTTTTTATAAAATCAGGTTGTTATGAGGTGATAAAGATATAAATCAAGGGTGGCATGGTGGCACAGTGGTTAGCACTGCTGCCTCATCGCACCGAGGACCCGGATTTGATCCTGGCCCCGGGTCACTGTGTGGAATTTGCACATTTTCCAAGTCTGCGTGAATCTCACCCCCACAACCCAAAGATGTGTAGGGTAGATGGATTAGCCACACTAAATTGCCCCTTAATTGGAAACATTTTTAAAAAATTAAATTTAAAAAAAGATATAAATCAATAAAGCTTTCTCTTCCCTCTTCAATTGCATAAACATCTGAGATCTAGCCATTGTTGGAATTCAGCCGGACATTCATAATGAGGCCATCTGGCAATTGTATCAACAAAATCAGGTCGAACAGATAGCCTCATTATGAATGCCAAGCTTGAGCTTCATAAATGATTAATCCACTCAGATCTCAGCATGAAATATTTATAGTTGCAGAGGGAAGGAAATGCTGATTGGTCAACATCTCTATTACCTTGTAATAACATACTTTTTAAAAGGATTTTCATTGCTTGCGTGCTTACTTTCACAATATTATGAGGTATAAAGATTTCTGACATTGATATTCTAAATGGCTACAGTTGACTGTGACACTTTTAAGAGGTTGTAAGCTGAGTATTTTATTTTTAAACAATCTTTTCAAAGCTTCTGCTTATTGCGTTACTTTCAGGATCATTTCAAAAACCTGCCAGATTTGCCAATGGCTCATTAGTTCTGTGCATGGTGGATACTGGGTGAGTGGATATAGAGGATGTAGGGGGCATGGAAGGGGCATGGGAGATTTAGGGGAATGAAGCGTGCATGGGAGCTATGAAGGAGCATAGATGGGCATTGGCATATGGGGGCATGGAAGGGGATTGGAATGAGGGGCATGTGAGGTGGGTGTGAGGATGAGGTGGTGAGATTTGAGGGTTTAAGGCCCTGACATCATTTCAATTGGGTGGATGTCCCAGTAAATGAGGCAGGCATTGTAGCCTGCCAGCCTTTCCATACTGCAGCCTCCATTGCTGCCTTGGGCCTGTCTCTAAAAGCGGAAGACCTGATTCCATTGCTTGCTCACCTGCCCCAGAATGAAAATATGTAGGGCGGGGGGCCTATTTAATGAAGAGAGGTTTGAGGTATCAGCTTTTCTGACTCCTGAAACCTGTCTCCTTCAAACCAATTCCAAAGTAGCCCAGGAACCCCTGTACTTGATGCCATAAAATTTACAACACAAACAAAGGCTATTTGTCTCATCAAGCTTATGTTGGTGCTACCTCCTTTATTGGAGGATTTTATTCTTAATCTCACTGCCACAAAGGTCCTCTATATCCTTTTAAATTTTGCCTTCGCAAGTGTGTGCCTTATTGTCTTTGAAGTGATTTTATCAGCTCTACTGTCAGAATCATTTGTTACAAAGCACTTAACGTTCTAACAAAGCTGCATGAAAAAGGGCTGGGGATGCTTGGAGATGGTCCTTGGAAGGGTGGGGGAAGGGTTGGGGGGAAACGAGGCAGAAAGTGGCAAGTGGGAAGATGGAAACTACAATTGATGCTTGCTGATCAGAGAGGAGCAGAGTGACAATCAGCAGGATGGGGGTTGTGGATAAAGGCTGCTTTTTCAGGCCACCAATTGTGTGAAGGGAAAGAATGGGCTTGGGGAAGGGGGAGCAGTGTTCGTGGTGAGGGTTAGGTATAAAGGTTTATTTTGATGGCCCAGGCAGAACAATCTCCCTCCTCTCAGTCCACAAGCAGTGTTGTAAAAAGCACTTACCTTCTGGAGCCAACAACCCCACCTTTACTTTACTACCGAGTTTCCCAAGCCTTGGGAAATCGGTCCTGCAGTGGTAACATTTAAATTAGGCTCCCAATCGCACTGCCAGATTAAATCGCCAGACTTAAATATGTTAATGAAGTGATGAACAGCACAGTTACAGAGCACATTATCCAAAATCATAAAAACAGCAAAGGCTGTGTTGCATTTGAACAAATTTTAATCCATAACCAAACCCTGCCCATTGTGAAGAAGTCAATATTGAGGCCATTGTTTTGCAGTTTAGCTTCTCAAAAGCTTTCATCACTTTTAATCCTTTCGACCTTCTCAATTCCAGTGAAAAAATCCATAATTCTGGAATATCAAAGGAACATTTACAGAGAAGGATACTGCAGTTAACTTGTAGCATTAAAGTGGAATACACAGTTGGAAGCCACCAATTCTGTCAAGCAAATTGAAATCATTTTCTATTACTTACAGAAAGGTTTTTAACAACTCCTTCTGAATCAACTGAAAAAGAAACAAAGAACTATAGTTAGTCTATAAAATTCTGGTAATGAATTCAGATGTACTGTATATTCCTTTGTACCGCTCCTTTTCCTTCCACCTCTTGGACTGGATTTAATGCCTTCTGTCATAGCAGAAACATGGCAGCTCGGACCCACTTAGTCATAGGCAAGGCCCTGAGCCAGTCTCTGGCATTGGGAGAACCTTCCCCGATTAAATGGGAGAGCAAAAGGGGCTGACGTGGGATTCCCAGCTGCCGCCGGCAGGACGTCAGTAAGGCTTGTTAATGAGCCTGTTGACAATCGTTATGCCTGCAGCTATCACAATTTAGTGGTGCCTCATGGATTTAACAAGAACTGCACAGCTTGCCCATGCCCTCGGAAGGCCAACCTGTGAGTGGCTCCTGGGGAAGTGGTTCTCGATATCAGGAACCCTGTGTCTGATTGGAAGACCCAGCATCAGGAGAGAGTGTGTGGGGTGTGTGTGGGGGGGGTTGCTGAACACCGCTCTCCTGGCCTTGACTCCAGCACCCCTGTAGAATTTACAGTGCAGAAGGAGGCCATTCAGCCCATCGAGTCTGCACAGGACCTTAGAAAGAGCACCGTACATAAGCCCATGCCTCCACCCTATCGCCAGAAACCAGTAACGCCACCTAATCTTTTGGACAAAGGCGAAATTTATCATGGCCAATCTACCTAACCTGCACATCTTTGGACTGTGAGAGGAAACCGGAGCACCCGGAGGAAACCCACACAGACACGGGGAGAAAGTGCAAACTCCACACAGACAATCACCCGAGGCTGGAATTGGACCTGGAACCCTGGAGCTGTGAGGCAGCAGTGCTAACCACTGTGCCACCGAGCCACCCATTCCCAACCTTCTCCAAGGCCTGAACTCCACAGTCCATATCACATCCTCACTCATCTTTGGCCTTAGGACCCACAATGATCCTGAACCTCTGCTGCTAGTAACCATCTCTCCCACTGAAACCGGCGGTGACAAGTAGTTGCCAGTCCCTGGTTGGCTGGCAGCTTTTGACGGGTAGGACTTCAGCTGACCTCAATCGTGATAGCCACTTAAATGACCAAAGGGCATTTTATTCCATCATGCTTCTGCCACCGAATTGATGGGAAGGTCCCTGCTGGTTCTCCAACTAAGACCCTTGTAGACCCTACAAAATCCAGCCCCTTGTGAAGGTGAAAACACATCCCAAGTCCAATGCTATCAGTGCTTTCTGCTCTCCATTACCACATTCAAGTCACTATACTGCATGAATGAGCCTGGACTATAAATAGCAGTACACAATTCTCCTTTGCAAAGCTTTTGTTCATCTGATCTCATTCTCAATGTGATTGAAAAGTAATCAAGAACCCTGATGAATTCTACCTTTTCATAGCCCAGGAGCGATAAGGATGTTTGCAGTCTCTTTAACATTGCTCCATCCAAGATCAGTTCACTTATCACAGAACTAGAGGTTTGATTCCCTGGTTTGATTCGCTCACCTGGGGCGAAATTCTCCGGAAACGGCGCGATGTCCACCGACTGGCGCCCAAAACGGCGCCAATCAGACGGGCATCGCGCCGCCCCAAAGGTGCGGAATGCTCCGCATCTTTGGGGACGGAGCCCCAACATTGAGGGGCTAGACCGACGCCGGAGGAATTTCCGCCCCGCCAGCTGGCGGAAACGGCCTTTGTTGCCCTGCCAGCTGGCGCGGAAATGACATCTCCGGGCGGCGCATGCGCGGGAGCGTCAGCGGCCGCTGACAGTTTCCCACGCATGCGCAGTGGAGGGAGACTCTTCCACCTCCGCCATGGTGGAGACCGTGGTGGAGGCGGAAGGGAAAGAGTGCCCCCACGGCACAGGCCCGCCCGCGGATCGGTGGGCCCCGATCACGGGCCAGGCCACCGTGGGGGCACCCCCCGGGGTCAGATTGCCCCGCGCCCCCCCCAGGACCCCGGAGCCCGCCCACGCCGCCTTGTCCCGCCGATAAGGTAGGTGATTTAATTTACACCGGCGGGACAGGCAATTTATCGGCAGGGCTTCGGCCCATCCAGGCCGGAGAATCGAGCGGGGGGGCCCGCCAACCGGCGCGGCGCGATTCCCGCCCCCGCCGAATATCCGGTGCCGGAGACTTCGGCAACCAGCGGGGGCGGGATTCACGCCAGCCCCCGGCGATTCTCCGACCCGGCGGGGGGGTCAGAGAATGTCGCCCCAGATATTACGGCCAGGATTCTCCCTTCTGGGGAATAAGTCCCCACACCGGCGGGAGAACCGGCGTCAACCACTCCGGCGTCAACAGCCCCCGAAAATGTGGCAGAGGGGGCGGCACCAAAGAGATAGTGCGAGATCGCACATGCGCCAAAGGGCCAGCGTGATCTCGTGCATGCACGGAATGGGCGGCGTGATTCCACGCATGCTCAGACCGGCCGGCATATTTTGGCTCATCTCCTCTCCGCACCAGCCATGGCGGAGCCCTACAGGGGCCGGCGTGGAAGAAAGAAGTGCCCCCATGGAACAAACCCGCCTGCAGATTGGTGGGCCCCAATGGCGGGCCAGGACACCGTGAGGGCCCCCCGGGGTCGGATCCCCCCGCGACCCCCGAGGACCGCTCACGCATACTCACTTGCCAGGTCCGGTGTGAGTGTTGAGTAATTCACGCCAGCGGGACTGGCCAAAAATGGACCACCGCTCGGCCCATCGGGGACCGGAGAATCGCCGGGGGGGGCCGCTGCCAACGGCCCACAACCAGCGTGGCGGAAACCCCGCCCCCGCCCGAAAAACGGCGCCGGAGAATACGGCAGACGCCATCGGGGCAGCGGGGCGGGATTCGCGTCTCTCCCAGGGGATTCTCCGACCCGCCCCCCGGGGATTCTCCGACCCGGCGGGGGGTCAGAGAATCCCGTCCTACATGTCCAAGGAGAGACTTTGGAGGAGCTCACTTAAGCTGTCAATCGTCGAAATGACGAATAGTAATTATTTTATTTATTACAATTATTTTGGCTACTGGCAGCAGGTGTTAGCAGCGGCACGTATTGCCATGGAAAGGTGATGATCAATGACAAATTCTTTCCCAATTCCAGCTCTTTCAATGTCAGTTTCATTGTTGTGGAAAGACCCCAATTACAGACTAGGAGCTGGATTCTCCGATTTTGAGGCTATGTCCAGAGGAATTGTCTGGTTTTATGACAAATACATCGTCGAGATCCCAATACCGATCCTCTGACCGGTGAGGGGCTAGCAGCCGCATCATGCAAAATGCACGACCGTCCCAATATAAACATCTGAAGAATTGCCGGGTTCGTGGCTATGCATGCGCACAGCGACGACCTGCAGCAGTCGTGCCGTACAACAGGGCATCGGCCGTACGCAGACCCGACCTGCCAGATAGTGCCCCCACTGGACAGCCCCTGGACACCCCAGGGGGCATTCCCACCAGTCCCTCCAGCTCTCACCGAAGCCCGACCGGCCAGCAGCACGGCTCCTCCCTACCCCCCTGACAGTGGCGGCACTGGACAGTCTGCAGCCGCCCACGCCGGGTTCACGAAAACTGAGAGCACACGTGTCCCACGCCGTCGTGAACTTGACCCATGGGGGGTGGAGCATCGGGGGAGGGCCTTCAGGTAACGTCCTGAAGCCGTCCCAACGGCGTGTGGCGTATTCCTCGATGATATCGTTTTGGAGGGGGCGGAGCATCCAAAAACAGGCGCTGCTCCCGATTCGGTCGTAATCAGGGATTCTCCGCCCGATCGCCGATTATGATATTGGCGTCGGGCAGTGGAGAATCCCGCCCTCTATATTTTTACAAGAGGGAACCATCAAAATCATCCTCAAGGACTGTCCTTGCACCTATCATAATGAGCATGTAAGAGGAATATTTACGAGATCTAGGAAAAAGGAACCCATCCCTTCAGTTGACAGGTGGTGCCTGGCATAGTGATGTAGGAAGAAATGAATGGAATGGAGAACTCTCAAAAATATCACAGAGAAGATAATGTGGAAAAAGAAGGGACTAAGAGACTTCTAGTGGTGGTTATGAGGTGAGCAGTCACACACAGTGTTGGCTCCCACCTGGAGATTTTCTTTCTTTGACCCTTTCTGCCCGGTTAACGGGTGATGTTTGGGAAGAATTGGTGCAGTATGATAGAATAAGATCCCTTCTTGTGAGTGATGGTGGGTACCATCACTCAGAAGTTGTGCAAGGGATCTTCATTGTATTCAGAAGGTCCCCGAGCTTCAGAAGGAGAGAAAATAGCAGAGGTCTCTGTGGCGTCATTGCACCCTCAGTGAACCAAGAAGTTGGACGACTTCTTAACAAGTAAATTTAAGAAGCAGCGACAAGTGGTTGCTGAGGACTTGGTGAAGGCGATTGAGGAGGCTGTGGCACCTATTTGGGTATCTTTGAACAGGATGGATCAGTGGTAGAGATACAGAGGGCAACAATCAAGAAGGTGGACCATAGAGATTGGAATGTCTCTGTGGTAAACCATGTTATTGTATTATATGCATTGTGCTGCATTGTGCATGCCTGGGCTTGTCCAGGCTGGCTCCGCCTGTGGCCCGTCCCCTCGGGCTTCTGTATAAAAGTGGCAAGGAGGCAGGAGGCTTGCTGTTTAGTGTATTAAAGCCTCAGTTACGTTCATCACTCGTCGTCTATTATTGATGGTGTATCAGTCTCTCTCGAGGCAGAGATGGGGTTGCTGGCAGAGGAGCAGAGGGCGTTAAAGGCTAAGGTCAATGATCTGGGGAACCGCTCCAGATGGCAGAATGTAAGAATTGTTTGGCTGCCGGGCCTGGAAGGTACAAACATGACAGATTACATCTCTAAGATGTTTGGAAAGTTGATGGGGGAGGGTATCTTGCTGACACGTCCTGAGTTGGACCGGAGCATCGATCGTCGATACAGAAGCCCAGATCGGTGGGGGGAGGGAGGGGAGCCATCACGGGCTGTCATAGTCAGTTTTCATAGCGACCTGGGTCCTGAGATGGGCGAAGGACCACCAAAATTGTAGATGGGAGAACCATGTCATCAGAATATACCAAGACGTTGGGGCAGAGCTGGCAAGAAAGCGTGCAGCATTTAATAAAGCTAAGGCTACATTCTATAAGAGCAATGTGCGATTTGGAATCATGTACCCGACTTGTCGTCAGGTTACAGAGATTATCATTTCAATGTGCCGGAGGGAGCAAATTACTTTGTTAAGAGACAAGGATTGCGGGAAAACTAAAGTGTTTGAGAACTATGGTCTTTGCTGTTTGTTCATTATTAAGTTCTTCTGTATCTGTATTTTTGTGTGGGGTGATTGTAAAGTGGGGGAGGGCGCAGTATAGTTATGGGGCTTGTTGGAGGGGCTGTTTATTGTATTGCTGGGGCTGTTTGAGGGAGGGGATTTGGCTGTATTCTCTTTTTCCTTTTCTTCCTATAATGCTTGGTATTAAAGTTGGGTATGGGTAAGGGGGGCTGATTGTTGATTAAATGTTTGAAAGTCTAGCAGCGGGAGTCTCCGTTTGAGAAACTAAGTGTTGACGCTGGGACTGAATCAGTGGACTTTTTGGCATATTTTGATGACATGGCCCTCCCATCTACAATCTTGCTGGTCGTGGAGCAATTCAGGATCCGTTAATAGGCTAGCACCGGGGCCACATGGAACACAATCGATTCCAATAAAAACGGGGGCAACATACAGCCGGTTTCACTTGCACAACCATGGAATCCCACGGATTGTGGGTTGTACCAACCTATTTCTCTGCAAAATGCGACGGCTATGTTGTTGGCTAAGGGGAGGTTCAGCTACTTTCACTATTTCTGTCCAGTTTTTACTGATTTCTTGTCAAAGGTGCGGGACAAGACCAAGAAGAACAGAAATCAGGAGCCACAATCTCTAAAATATTCTTACTAGAACACAAACTGTAATTAATAAATGAGACAAAATGTTCATTAACAGTTAATTTAAAATATAGGTAACAAATTTGACTAATTTGTATTGATCATTCCCTGTTTGAAATTAGAATTTTAAATGTTCTATTCATCATAATCTGGAGGAATTGGCATCACCGTTTACATTGTACATCTGATGCGACCATCAATTCGCACGAGACAGAGAATAGAAGTGAACAGTGGCTTTAATCAACTAGAACAGTGCCTGCCTGCGACTGCTTTGCAATGAGAGCAGCTGCTCTTTATACCTCCCCTCAAGGGGGCGGGGCCAGGGCACCAACATGATACAACCAGTGTAGTACAGTACAATAGTCCATAGAGGGAGCCCACATGGGCAACAGCGTGGTACAATGTAGTACAGTGGTGAATGGTTACTATAATATGTTTACCACATTCACCCCCTGTTAAAAAATTGAAGTCCAGCGGGGGTGAAGGGCTCACAGGTTCAGTATGTCCGGCGCCCTGAGCCCTGATCATGCACTGAGATCGTCGGAGCTCTGGTTTCGCAGCGGGCACGGGTGTCAAACTTGTCGGTGCGGGCATGGGTGGTGAACTCGTCGATGAGGGCACAGGTGTGGACTCCGGGAGCGTGTCTTCAGGAGCTTCATTATTGTAGGTTGGCGAAGGGGGGAGGGGGATGTGGAGGCCCTGTAGGGGCGGGGGCGCTGTTTGGTGTAGGTTGGGGGGGGTAGGTTGGGGTGATGGTAGGGATCCTGCGGGTTCCAGGTCCTGGAGGGAGACCGTATCCTGTCGGCCATCGGGGAGCTCTACGTATGCGTACTGGGGGTTGGTGTGAAGGAACTAGACCCTCTCGACCAGGGGGTCAGACTTATGGCTCCTTATGTGTTTGTGGAGTAGGATGGGCTCCGGTGTCGTCAGCCAGGACGGAAGCGTGACCCCGGAAGTGGATTTCCTAGGGAAAACAAACAGGCGGTCATAAGGTGTCTCGTTTGTGGCTGTGCAAAGGAGTGACCTAATGGAGTGGAGTGCGTCGGGGAGGACCACCTGCCAGTGGGAAACTGGGAGATTCCTAGACAGTAGGGCCAGGAGGATGGACTTCCATACCATCACGTTCTCCCTCTCCACCTGCCCGTTTCCCCTGGGGTTATAGCTGGTCGTCCTGCTCGAGGCGATACCCTTACTGAGCAGGTACTGACGCAGTTCGTCACTCATGAACGACGAGCCCCGGTCACTGTGGACATAACTGGGGAAACCAAACAGGGTGAAGATACTATGCAGGGCTTTAATGACAGTGGGGGTGGTCATATCAGGGCAGGGGATGGCAAACGGGAAGCGGGAGAACTCATCTATGATGTTATGGAAGTACGTGTTGCGGTTATTAGAGGGGAGGGGCCCTTTGAAATCGATACCGAGGCGTCCAAAAGGCCGGGATGCCTTTACCAGGTGGGCCTTATCCGGTCGATTTACACTCTGCACAGATTTGGCAGTCTCTGGTTATAGCTCTGACCTCTTCGGTGGAGTAGGGCAGGTTGCGGGCCTTGATGGAATGGGCGGGCCGGGTGAGCCCCGAGTGGCAGAGGTCATCGCGGATAGCCCTTAGTCGGTCATCTTGCATGCTGGCGCATGTGCCACGGGACAGGGCATCTGGGGGCTGGTTGAGCTTCCCAGGACGATATACTATATCGTAGTTATAGGCGGAGAGTTCGATCCTCCACCTCAAGATCTTATCGTTCTTGATTTTGCCCCGCTGCGTGTTGTCGAACAGGAAAGCTACCGATCGTTGGTTGGCGTCGTGGTCCTGCTGATGGTGACATTGTCCAAGTACGGAAACGTGGCCCGCAGCCCGTACTGGTCCACCATTTGGTCCATCGCTCGTTGGAACACCGAAACCCCGTTCGCGACGCCAAAGGGGACCCGGAGGAAATGGAAAAGGCGGCCGTCTGCCTCAAAAGCCGTGTAGAGGCGGTCCTCCGGGCGGATTGGGAGCTGGTGGTATGCAGACTTCAGATCCACCGTGGAGAACACGCGGTAGTGCGCAATCTGATTTACCATGTCTGCAATCTGGGGAAGGGGGTACGCATCAAGTTGCGTAAACCGGTTAATGGTCTGGCTGTAATCAACCACCATCCGGAACTTTTCCCCGGTCTTGACGACCACCACCTGAGCTCTCCAGGGGCTGTTGCTGGCCTCTATGACCCCCTCCCACAGGAGACACTGGACCTCGGACCTAATGAACGTCCTGTCCTGCATGCTATACCGCCTGCTTCTGGTGGCTACTGGCTTGCAATCGGCGGTGAGGTTTGCGAAGAGAGGGGGGGGGGTCGATTTTTAGGGTCACGACGCTGCCTATGGTGAGCGGGGTCAGGGGCCCCCCAAACTTAAGAGTTAGGCTCCTGAGGTTGCATTGGAAGTCGAGTCCCAAAAGGAGAGGGCGCAGAGGTCAGGGAGCACATATAGTTGAAAATTAGCATATTCCGCGCCCTGTATCGCTAGGGTTGCAGTAGTGCAGCCTTGGATTTGCACCGAGTGCGACCCAGAGGCGAGGAATATGGGGCGTCATTCTCCGCCGGCGGGAGTCTCCGTTTTGCCGGCGCCTGGGGGTTTCCCGACGGCGTGGGGCTGCCCCACAATGGGAAACCCCATTGACCGGCCGGTGTTACGGAGACTCCCGCCGGCCGGTCGGGGCAGAAATGTGGCGGGGCGGGTAGGAGAAATTCGCCCATGGTTTGTTGCATCGGGAATATTGGGAGCGAGCAGCGTCTTACCATGTCCGGGTGAATGGAGCTCTCTGTGCTCCCGGTGTCGAAAAGGCAAGGTGTCTCGGATCCGTTAACCCAGACGGCCATCATGGAGCTCCGGAGGTGCTTAGGTCGCGACTGGTCCAGGGTGGCCGGCGGCATGATTGGAGGTGCGGGGGCGGCCCCGCGATGGCTGTCCATGTAGGTCGTACGCGTCGAGTGGCGTAGCAGATGGCGGCCCCCATGGATCGCACGTGGCCGGCCGCGTGGGGAGGATGGCCAAGATGGTGGCCCCCATGAGTCGCACATGTTATGCGGAGGCGGAGGCGGCAGACACGCTGCCACCTTGCGGGGTCTGCGGGCCTGTGAGTCTGTGGATCGGGTCTGTGAGTTCGAGTTCTTAGACCTGGCCGGGCAAACCTTGGCGAAGTGTCCTTTTCACCCGCAGCTGCTGCAGTTCGCGTTGCGGGCCGGGCAGTGCAGTCGGGGGTGTTGGGACTGGCCGCAAAAGTAGCAGGGTAGCCCCCCATGATGGGCGGGCAGCCGCGCGGCACAGGCCTGGGGTAGTTTCGGGTCGGGGGCCCATGAGGGGGTTGCGTGATCGGCCGGGAACGCAGTAAGGCTCTGAAAAGCGGCCTCCAGAGAGATAGCCAGTTTTCCCGTGTCGTCCAGGTCCTGGGCCCCTTTTTCAAGCAGGCGCTGTCTCACATAGTTCGATCGGACCCCCGCCACGTAAACGTCTCGGACGGCGAGCTCCATGTGCTGAGTGGCCGTAACGGCCTGGTAGTTACAGTTGCGCACGAGGGTTTTGAGGTCGGGTAGGTAATCATCTAGCGACTCCCCCCACGGGGCGCTGGCGGTGAGTGGTGAAGATGTGTCGCGCGTAGACCTCGGTCACAGGCCGCACATAGAGGCGTTCGAGTAGTGCGAGGGCCTTTGTATAGGAAGCAGCTTCGTCAAGCTGGACAGAAATGCGATGGCTCACCCGTGCGTGGAGGAGGCTCAGCTTCTGTTCGTCAGTGACAGATGGTGTAGACGACGCGGCGAGATAGGCCTTGAAGCATCGAAGCCAATGTGAAAATATTTCTTGCGCCTCCGCGGCCTGTGGATCAAGTTCCAGTCTGTCAGGTTTGAGGGCTGATTCTATCATAGTATTTTAAGCTGATGAAATTGATGGTACCATCAATTCACTCGAAGACACGTGGAGAAGTAAACCGTGGTTTTAATCAGCTTAGACCTGAGCCTGCCTGTGACCGGTACAACACTGAAGGCGGCCCAGCAGGTCAGCAGCTCTTATACTTCCTGTAAAGGGGGTGGAGCCATGGGCGGAGCCCATACATGCCCCAACATATCCCCTGTGGGTGAAGCCACACAATGGCCCATAGGTAGAGCCCACAGGGTTAATCACATAACACAGTGCACTGGTGAATTATCAGTAATTATACATTCACCACACAGCTCTTCACAAGAACGAAGTGTGTTTTGGTGTGCTGTACCCAGCGAAACTCTGGGTCACATACCAAGAAAGAGAATACTTCTTCACAACCCCCGCCGCAGCAAACAGGTTTGTCGAGGAACACGGGCTGGAAAACCAGCAGCTAGGGTAGAAATAAGGGGCCCCTGGCAGGGGGCAACAACATGCCGATGGGGGAGGGGTGAGGCAACGCCAGGCCCCCCTGCCCCCACCCCCACCACGGCGAGCGCACTCTGAATAAAAAGCAAACCACTGCCCGAGGGACAACTTCAGGTGGGAGACCAGGCCCCAGCACGAGGGAACGAGAGAAGCGGAGAAGGGAGAGCAAGCGAGGGGAGCGCAGGGTAGGACAGGGGAAGAGTGGGCAGAAAACCGTAGAGGCCGGGCAGGGGGGAAGCGAGACAGTAACTCCCGAGAGGGGGGCCACCGTACTAGTAGGAAAGCTAGCGCTGGGGGCATGGAACAAAGCAGGGCCGCAGCGCGCCCCCAACAGGGGGGAATGCGCCAGGCAGAGAGCGGGGGGACCACTCAACAGAGGCGGGAGAGCAAACGGGGATAGGAACAGGGGAAAGAGGGACAAAAGTGGGGTATACGGGAGAGGGGGAAAGGGAGAGACCGGGAGGGGGGCGGGGGGGGAGGACACAGGGAGGGAGAGACCGGCGGGGGGTGGGGGGGGGGGGCAGGGAAGGAGGGACAAACAAGGCTAGAAAAGGAATAGCAATAGGGCTACAAAGTGCCACAACCAAGGGCTCGAAACAAGGAATCGCTGTAAGCACCCACCCAGTACGGTCTCTGGGCGAAGGGAGACCCCAGAGTGCAGGGGGCTAGCCGCGTGGCGGACACACAGTAGGCGGCCATGTCAGGTGCCCCCTAGACAAAGATGAACCCTGGAGCGCAGGGACCCTACCGCATGGAGAGAGCAGTGACAGTGGCCATCCTGGACGGCCCCCTAACAAAGGGAAACCCCGGGGGGCAGGGGCGCGTCCACCAGGTAAGTGTGGCTAATCCCACAGGAGCGGGGGGACAGACGCCCCCCACCAGGATAGTCAACTGGAACATAAGGGGACTCAATGACCCAGTGAAGAGATCCAGAGTCCTCACCCACCTAAGAAATATGAGGGCCGACATAGTCTTCCTCCAAGAGACACACCTGAGAGAGCAGGACCGACCGTGGGTAAGAAAGGGCTGGGTGGGACAAACCTACCATTCCTGCTATGGGACAAGGGCCAGGGGGGTGGCGATATTGATCGGCAAGAGGACGATGTTTAGGGCGACAAAGACGGTTACGGACCCAGGGGGATGGTACGTCATGGTCAGCGGGGCCCTGGATGGGGCACCGGTAGTACTAGTTAACGTGTACGCACCCAATTGGGACGACACAAGCTTCATCAAGAAGACCAGGGCAGAAATCCCTGACATAGCGACGCACCGACTAATCATGGGGGGGGGACTTCAGCTGTGTACAGGACCCAAAGACAGACAGATCAAACCCCAAAACGGGGAAAACCTCAAGCATGGCAAGGGAACTCAGTCACTTTATGGAGCAGATGGGAGCGGTGGACCCCTGGAGGTTCACCTACCCGGGGGAGAAGGAATTCTCCTTCTTCTCCCCAGTACACGACGTATACACCAGAATTGACTTCTTTGTGGTGGGGAAAACGGTGCTTCCGGGGATAGACAAAATGGAATACACCGCAATTGTGATATCAGACCACGCTCCACACTACATGGACGTGAGGCTGGAGACGGGCAGGGCCCAACGCCCCACATGGAGGTTGGACGTTGCCCTACTAGCAGACAAGGCCTTCAACGGAAAGATATCGCGGGCCATAGCAGAGTACACGGAGAACAACCAAAACGGGGAGGTCTCACCCTCCACGTTCTGGGAAGCGCTAAAGGCCGTACTAAGAGGGGAAACCATCGCTTTCAAAGCGTGAAGAGATAGGGAGGAAAGGGCGGCTAGGCAGCAGCAGGTTGAGTCCATACTGGAGGTAGACCATAAATACTCCGAGGCCCCGACCGTAGAGCTCCTGGTGGAGAGGAAAGAGCTACAAAGGAACTTTGACCTGCTCTCCACCAGGAAAGCAATGCACCAACTCCGCCAGGCACGTGGGACCCTATACGAACACGGAGACAAAGCCAGCCGCCTATTGGCACACCAGCTGAGAAAGCAGGCAGCCACCAGAGAAATTGCACAAATCAGGGATACCAGAGGCACGCTAGAAACAGAAACAGAAAAGATCAACAAAACCTTCAAGGCCTTCTACCAAGGGCTGTACACCTCAGAGACCCCAATGGGGGAGTCCGGGATGAAACGGTTCCTTGATGGACTGGACATACCAGTCATGGGGGAGGGCAAAAAACGGAGCCTGGAAGCACCACTAGCACTGGGAGAGATCATGGACAGCATTAGCTCCATGCAGGTGGGGAAGGCGCCGGGACCAGACGGGTTCCCGGCGGACTTCTACAAAAGATTTGCGACAGCACTGGCCCAGCACCTGCGGGAGATGTTCACAGACTCACGAGCGAGGGGCACACTGCCGCCCACGCTAGCACAGGCCTCAATCTCGCTTATACCTAAGAAAGACAAAGACCCAACGGAATGTGGGTCATACAGACCCATCTCACTGCTGAACGCAGATACCAAAATACTGACCAAAATCCTAGCCAAAAGGCTAGAAGACTGCGTACCAGAGGTGGTCGCAGAGGACCAGACGGGCTTTGTCAAAGGTAGACAGCCTACCTCGAACATCAGGCACCTGCTGAACGTGATAATGACCCCATCCGGGGAGAGAACACCAGAGGTGATCGTCTCCCTAGATGCAGAAAAGGCCTTCGACAGAGTTGAGCGGAAATACCTCATAGGGTCTGGATCGGTTCGGGCTTGGAACAGGGCTCACCTCCTGGGTAAAACTCCTATACAACGCTCCCATGGCAAGCGTATGGACAAACAACACCAACTCTCAGTACTTCCAGCTGCACAGGGGCACCAGACAAGGATGCCCACTGTCCCGCTGCTCTTCGCTCTAGCGATCGAACCACTAGCAATCGCGCTCAGAGCGGCAAAAAGCTGGAGGGGGATCTGAAGGGGAGGCAGAGAGCACAGAGTCTCACTCTATGCAGATGACCTGCTCCTCTACATTTCAGACTCACAAAGCAGCATGGACGGAATCATCGCGCTCTTGAAAGAGTTTGGCGCCTTCTCGGGCTACAAACTCAACATGAGCAAAAGTGAGATCTTCCCAGTACACCCACAAGTATGGGGGACAGCACTAACGGGACTGCCGTTTATACAAGCCCAACACAAATTCCGCTACCTGGGGATCCAAATAGCCCACGACTGGAAAGGGATTCACAAATGGAAGCTCACCAGTCTGACAGAGGAAGTAAAAAAGGACCTGGAACACACTCCCACGCGGGGAGAGTCCAGACGATCAAAATGAATGTACTGCCCAGGTACCTCTTCCTACTTAGATCCATTCCGATCTACATACCCAAGGCCTTTTTCAAAGCACTGGACAAACTAATTGTGGTGAACGTATTGCTGCTACAATTCACCACTGTATTGTATTGTATTATGTCGATGCGCTTGTGGGCTCCGCCTGTGGCTCCGCCCCCTGGGGGTGGTACATAGATCTGCAGCCTGTAGCTGGCACTCAGTACAGAGCAGTCGCAGGCAGGCACGGATCTAGCTTATTAAAACCACTGTTCACTTCTACTAATCATCTCGTGTGAATTGGTGGCCGCATCACTAATTGTGGCATCCGTATGGGGGAGGAAGAATGCTAGGATCCCAAATAACAAAATCCAGGGGGTTCTAGCCCTCCCAAACCTACAATTCTACGACTGGGCGGCGACGGCCGAGCGAATAACGGGATGGATCAAGGAGCCAGAAGCCGAGTGGGTGCCGCGGAAGAGGCCTCCTGCAGGGGGGCCTCACTCCGGGCCCTCGCCACGGCAGCACTCCCATCCCCACCCAAAAAACACTCCAGCAGCCCAGTGGTGATAGCCACCCTCCAATCCTGGAACCAACTACGGCAGCAATTTGGCCTGATCAAAATGTCGGGTAAAGCTCCCATTTGCAACAGCCATAGGTTCACACCAGCGCTGACTGACGCCACCTTCAAAAGGTGGGGGCAGGACGGAAGGACACTGACAGTCAGGAACCTATACACAGACGGCAGGGTCACAACACTGGACGAACTGACAGAGAAATTCCAAATAGCCAACAGGAACGAGCTAAGGTATCTACAACTCAAAAATTTCCTCCAAAAGGAGACAAGGGCGTATCCACAACCGCCACGACAGACACTACTGGAAGAGTTCCTGGACGCAAGCATACTAGACAAAGGAAACTGCAGCGACCTGTATGACCGACTGGTAGAGAGGACCAACACCGTACTGGACACAACAAGAATGAAGTGGGAGGAGGACCTGGGGTTTGAAATAGGGTGGGGACTCTGGAGCGAAGCACTGCACAGGGTCAACACCACCTCCACGTGCGCAAGGCTCAGCCTGACGCAGCTAAAAGTGGTACATAGAGCCCACTTGACAAGAACCCGTATGAGTAGGTTCTTCCCGGAGGTGGAGGATAGATGGGAACGGTGCCAAGAAGGTGCGGCCAACCACGCCCACATGTTCTGGTCTTGCCCCAGACTTGTGGAGTACTGGACAGCCTGCTACGAGGCAATGTCCAAGGTGGTGGGGGTGAGGGTGGAGCCATGCCCGAAAGTGGCGGTCTTCAGGGTTTCAGACCAGCCAGATCTATTCCTGGGGAGGAGGGCGGATGTCCTTGCCTTTGCCTCCCTGATCGCCCGCCGTAGAATCCTGTTCGGCTGGCGGTCACCCAAAGCTGCAGACTGGCTGTCCGACCTCTCGGAATCCCTCCAAATGGAGAAAATCAAATTCGCCATCCGAGGGTCAGACGACGGCTTCCACAGAACGTGGGAGCCATTCACCCAATTGTTCCGAGACCTGTTTGTGGCCAACGAACAAGCAGCAGAATAGCCAGGTAGCCAAGAAACAGGGGAGAGTAGCCAAAGCATGAGAGGGAGAGATAGACCGGGAGAGGGGGGTGGGGGACAGCTAAACCTCTGAGGAAAGAAAGGCGAACCACAGGAGGGGGGAGAGGGGGGGGGGGGGGGAAGGGACAGGGAACAAGAGAGGAGAACCAGGGAGGTGGGGGGGGGGGGGGGGGGGGGGAGGCAGGGAAATGACAGCCGGAAGGAGAGCACGGGATACGATAACAAACTTGGCATCTCCAGGAACAGAGAACAAGGAGAATACAGGTGAAAGACGGTAGGAACGGCTGAAGCGGAGGTGAGCGCGAGATGACAACGGCAGCGAGATCCGTCCGGGAGAAGCAAGTGACAACATCAACACCAAACCCATTCGAGTATCGCCCTCTGTAATTGTTTCTCCGGCACCCAAATATATATTTACCTCCCCAGTCTCCAACCCCTCCTCCCCCCCCCCCCACAGTCGCCTACTTATGTGTTGTAAATAATTTTGCCAGCTGTACAGAGTTGCTGCTGTTGAGATAGACCGGGAGACCGGCACAATACCCTACCAGTTATTCTATTTTATTTTTTATTTTATTTATTATTATTCCTTTTTTTTAATATATGTTTGGGTGTGCCTTTCTCTTCTATATATGTATATATATATATATTTCTTATTCTGTGTACATAACGGTAAATTATACTTTGTTCAAAAACCCAATCAAAACAATTATTTAAAAAAAGGTACTTGCATGTCAAATAGTCCTTTGGAACATTTTTAGCTCGAATGCGAGCAGCTGGGCCATTATACATGTATAAATTCTCCACTGTTTCAAAATATTTAGTCATAAATTCAATTTGATCACAGTAAGTTTTATCCATTCCTGGAAGACAAAGAAATCCAGGAAAACAACAATAAGGCAATGTCATATTGCTAAAGTTTTGAAACTGCGTGAGCCACTTCAAATACTGCGTTTTCCAAGAATGACATTTGCATTTAGCGTAGTAAATAAAATAACAAATCTTCTTTGATTTTTACATTCTCATTGAGACCATTCTTGTTAATATTGGCAAAGCCTTTGTATAATTAACATTGAAGCAACTACAACTCTATGCACATATCATGCTTAATCACTAATAGTTACATTAATGAGATAACATTTATAACTACACATCCAGCACAGAGCTTGGTCCAGAAGCAGCTCAGATCATGTGATAAGTAGATGCTGCAAGATTTTCCATCCATATAACACAAGAACCCTGTGTAGCCCACGGCATTCCAAACATGAAATCCACTACATAAGTCTGATAGGGTTTCTCTGACAGACCCAGCTTTAAGGTTGGTGGATTTATTGCAACAAAATAAGCAGACGTTCAAAAGACCATCAGGATTAGACAGGTAAATCTGGGGTTCTCAGAGAATAGCTGGAGACATTAGTGAATGTTCACAATCATAATATGTAGTCATGCCTGAGGTTATTCATGAGGTCTCTGCCTTTTCAACCTTGCCCCTCATCCTAGATGTAGTGATCCTCAGGTTAAATCACCATCACTCAGCTCTCCTCCTCAAAGGGGAAAGCATGGTCATCTGGGACCATGGCGACTTTACTTTAATATAGTCAGAATATCAACTGAGCACCTAAGATTCTATTTCATTTTCTGAAATGTTTTATTCTTTTATCAGTTATTTATTTCAATGGGTTTAATTGTATTTATTTTGTAGTGCTGTCCTTTTTGGTAAAATAAAAATGACTGGATTGGCTCATATATTTGCAGTAGCGATGTGCCTTTCAGAATAGTAAATGTTCCTGCATGATAAGAATTTCGGGGCACCCACCTTGAAGATTTACCCACTTGGTCCACCGCGAGGTCCACCACAGCAGTGTCACGCTGACAAATGCCTGTCCCAATTCATGCCCACATGAATCCCAGCCCAATTTATGGCATCAGCACTATATTAATTTATTTTCAAACTTGTGTTTCTTTGTTCCAATACAACCTTATGTTCTGAGTGTATCTTTTGCATTGATGGCAAGTAATATTGAAAAGACATACCATGATCAGCTACAATGATGAGGTTAACACAATTGTGTAAGTTTTTTTGTTTGAGTCCATTCATCAACATTCCTACAACCTGATCAATTGCCTGTAATGCTTCAACCACCTGCAAAATAATGAGAGATATTTCATTAACTTTCAATCAAGACACGCACACTTAATTATTCAAACACCAGGTTTTGCTTTAACTTCAATTCATCAATTTGTAGAAGACCTTCCTATTTCAGACTTTTAAGACCCAGTTATCCAGAAACAAGTGGCAGTGTATTTGGAAATTCACTTGCAGTATTCTTGGGCTGAACATGTGTTGACTTCAATCCACGTCTAAAGCTTTGCTCACCGGCATTCTACAATTGTATAATTCTACTGCAGTGAAGAAGGAATATCCTTAGAAAGTCAAGACAGTATAGAAAATTTTGCTTTCAGATTCAAATTTTTAAAATATCACTGCCCTAAAAATGAGAGTTTGCTGTTTTCAGAAGTTCTCGCTGCTGATACAAAACTGGAAATCGACACTTCAGTTTGGGACGTGTGATAACCCTGTGGCGTGAAACATCTGACAGCACTAATGCTAAATGTGCCCTATAGTGGGAGTGCTACACATTTTGAGGATCCCCCGTAACTGTTTAGAAGTCAGTAAAGCACATTGGACGCTAAGAAGGCATTTGACCGGGTAGAATGGGGGTACTTGATGGCAGTTCTGGAACGGTTTGGGATTGGACCAAGATTTGTGAACTGGGTAAAGCTACTATATAAGGAGCCGAGGGCGAGTGTCTGCACAAACAACATCAGCTCGAGATACTTTTCTCTCCACCGTGGGACTAGGCAGGGATGTCCTATGTCCCCCCTGCTGTTTGCACTCGCGATTGAGCCGTTGGCCTTCGCATTAAGAAGTTCGGGGGTATGGAAAGGAATAATGCGTGAGGGGGATAGAGCATAGGGTGTCCTGCAAATATATGAGCCAATCCGACGACTTGCTGTTATACGTGTCGGAACCGAGTGTGTCGATAGGGGGAATATTGGAGCTGCTTCGAGTGTTTGGGTCTTTCTCGGGGTACAAACTAAATCTAGACAAGAGTGAGTATTTTGTGGTGTCTCGGCCGGGGGTGGGAGCAGGGATGGGGGGGCTGGCATTCCATAGGGCAGGGACTCACTTTAGGTACCTAGGGGTGCAGGTAGCCCGGGAGTGGAGGGGGGGGGGTGCTCCACAGGTACAACATTTCTAGTTTGGTGGGGAGAGTGAAAGCTGAACTGGCAAGGTGGGATGGACTCCCTCTGACACTGGCGGGTCGGGTCCAGGCGGTTAAAATTAACGTGTTGCTGCGATTTCTGTTTATTTTTCAATGCCTGCCGATTTTCCTGCCAAAGGCTTTTTTCAGAGAGATTGAGGGAAGGATTACTTCGTTCATATCGGGAGGGAAGGTGGCCAGAGTTACAAAGGTGCTGCTACAGAGGGGAAGGCAGGCAGGGGGTTTGGGACTTCCAAACCTGATGTATTACTACTGGGCGGCGAATGTGGAGAAGGTGCGGAGCTGGGTCAGAGGGGTGGATTCCCAGTGGGTCAGAATGGAGGTGAGTTTGTGCAGGGGGTCGGGATTGAAAGCACGAGCAACAGCGCCGCTCCCGATGGCCCCGGGGAAATACTGAGGGAGTCCGGTAATAATAGCTTCATTGAGAATTTGGAGGCAGTTTCGCCAACAGTTCGGGTTGGGGGCAGGGTCAAGGGAAATGCCGATTCGGGGGAACCACGGATTTGAGCCAGGGAAGTGGGATGGAAATTTTCGGAAATGGGAGGAGAAGGGGATTAAGATACTAAAAGATCTGTTTCTTAGGGGTCGGTTTGCAGGATTGAAGGAGCTGGAAGCGAAGTATGTGCTGGAGCAGGGGGAAATGTTTAGATACATGCAGGTTCGAGATTTTGCCAGAAAGTAGATACAGAGCTCCCTGGTGGAGCCGGCCTCCACATTGCTGGAGGAGGTGCTGACGACAGGGGGACAGGAGAAAGGGGTAGCGTCGGCGGTTTACGGAGCTATTTTGGAAGAAGAGAAGGCACCACTGGAAGGGATCAAAGCAAAGTGGGAGGAAGAGTTGGGAGAGGATATGGAGGAGGGGTTCTGGTGTGATATGGAGGAGGGGTTCTGGTGTGAGGTGCTCCGGAGAGTGAGTGCCTCCACCTTGTGCGCGAGGTTGGGGCTGATACAGCTGAGAGGGTATACAAATTCTTTGCAGGAGTAGAAGATGTGTGTGAAGGTTGCGGGGGGGGGGGGGGGGGCGCTAATCACGTTCATATGTTTTGGTCCTGTCCGAAGCTGGAGGATTACTGGAAGGAGGTTTTTAGGGTAATTTCTAAAGTGGTGTACGTCAAACTGGACCCGGGCCCCCGGGAGGCCATATTCGGGGTGTCGGACCAGCCAGGGTTGGAAACGGGTGCGGAGGCAGATGTTGTCGCCTTTGCCTCGTTGATCACCCGAAGGCGTATCCTGATAAGTTGGAGGGCAGCCTCTCCACCCTGTGCCCTGGCGTGGCGGGGGGACCTGTTGGAATTCTTGACTCTTGAGAAGATTACATTTGAACTGAGGGGAAGGATGGAGGGGTTCTACAATTCATGGGCATTATTCATTCTGCACTTTCAAGAACTGGATAACATCGAACATTAGTTGGGGGGGGGTGGGTGGGAGGGTTGGGGGGAGGGGGGCTGTGTGTGTTAATGGTGACTATGGGTGATCCCTGATTCCTTTTTGTCATTTGTTTATGTTAACATGCGGGCTAATGTTTGGGGGTTGGTGGGAGGATGGGATTGTTGTTGTTGATATGGGGAATTACATATTTGTTACTGATTATTGTTTATTGTTGGTGGGTGTAAATTTGGGAGAAAATGTGAAAAAGGAGAATAAAAAATATTTTTTTAAAAAGAAGTCAGTAAAGCAATATCACTGCAAGATGGGCAGACACAGGCTAAGATTTATATAAAGTACAGAGTTACAAATTATAAAGAAACTAAACTATAAAAGGAAAAAGTTAAAATTGATATTTGATAAATATATCTGAATTCCAAGGTCATCAAAATAAGATCGTCTGGATTCTCTCTTCCTCAGACTAGGTGTTGACGCCGGGACAGGATTTGTGGAGTTCCACAACAGCAAAACTGGTGCCGCACTTGGACCGATTCAATGACCGTTAAGGAGCTAGCACCAGCCCCACGTGGAACACAATCAATTCAATGAGAAACGGTGCCGGATTCACCGGATTCACAATTGACACTCAGGAGGCTGACAAGCTGCAGTCGCCCATACACACTTTACTCCGCACTCACACCAACCCAGCCAACACGATGACAGCGAGGAAAGCAGCACCCCGTTTCACCGACGCTGAGCTTGTGACCCTCCTGGATGCTGTAGGGGAGAGGAGGGTAACCCTGTACCCCGGCCTAGGAAGGAGGCTGCCTGCCACTGTCCTTCGCTATGCCTGGTGGCAGAGGCAGTCAGCGCTTGTGGTCTAATCATGCGTGTTTTCGGTATTGAAGGAGCTGCTAGTGATGGGACTGGCCCTTCTGGTGTCTCCCGCCCACAGCCACAGCCAGAACCCCGGGTGCAGAGCAGCAGCAACGACACCAACAAAGTATTGGCCCAGCCATGCATGCCATCCTGGCTAACAACACATGGGTGGCATCCGCGTTGGAGGCATTTGAGGCGAGGGTTCCTGCTTTGCATCAGCATGTCCAAGACCTGGGGCATTCTGTGCAGGCGGTGGCTGAGACTCAGAACAGGGCAGCCCTTTCACAGGCAGCCACGTGCCAGAGCCACCTCGACATTGCAGCGGCACTCCTCAGCATGGCCCAGTCACAGCGCGCCATTGCTGAGAGCGACAACGGCATTGCCCAGGCGCTGGCCCACGTGGCACAGATATAGAGGATTGTGGTCCAGTCCCAGTGGGAGGTGGTGCAGTCACTGGCTGATGTGGTGCAGTCCCAGATGGAGATGGTTCTCCTCCTCCAGCACATCAAAGAGTGCATGCAGACTCTGGCCTAGACGAGAGTGGGCCTCCAGGACTTGCAGCCCCAGAGGAAACAATCAGGCTGAGCCTCAAAGGATAGCTGCACTTGCACCCCCATCCCATGGAGTAACCGGGCCACTGGGCACCCCAAGGTAGGAGGAGGTGATGGGGCCCGTGCCGGTGACTCCCGCAGGGGAGGTGCCGGAACCCTACCCCCCCCCCCCAACCTCCTGTCCATGGCACATCTGGTGGTCAGCAGGCAGAATAGGGTGGCATCACGCCACCTGGAACACCCATGCAGCAGCCGGGCCCATACAGGCCTGGTCGCCCCAGAAGATACCCGCTAATGGGTACCCAGATTGCAAGGCGGGAATCACAGCAGGCCCCCTCCAGTCCTGATGTACCATCTGGGGATCCACCTAGACTTGGCATTAGGGCCAATAAGGCCAGAAGATTAGGTCTGGGCTGGTCAGGCAGGTGAGAGGGGTGGGGTGGGGGCATGGGCGGACTTTGGGGTTGGGAATGGGCTTGGCTCAGGGACCGCAGTTCAGCCAGCGCTCATCGCTCCGGTGTCCCCCCCCCCTCCCCCCCCCAACCCCCTCCCCCCGCCCTCCACACCTCCGCCACCCCAGGAACTGATGGGAATGTGTGATGAAATGGCCAGCTCGCATGCAGGACGGTGGGAAGTGCTACCATAGGCAGGGGTCAGACATTGTCAAATGATGTGGAGTACCAGAGTTCATAACAGAGCGTGTTGTCATCATCCTCCATCCCATGGACCAGACTTGCTGTTCGTGCCAACCCAGGGCCCACACCCTGTAGTGCGGCATGTTGCTATCTTGGAGGGGGTGGCAGGCGGGGGGTGGATAGTAGGCGGGGGAGGGATGGGGTGTCTGTGCCCCTGGCCAGCCTCGCCCTCTAGTTGGTGAACCTGAAGGCAGTCAGAGCATCCCGTGCGCGTTGGCCCTGGCACACACGTCGTGTGGTCTCCCGTGCCTGCCCGGACCACATGTCCTACCCACCTCTCCCCCCCCCCCCACCCCCCCCCCCCCCCCCCCCTACATCCTCCTCGTCGGAGTGGGCCTGGTGTTCATTCTCCTCCTCCAGCACTTCGCCCCTCTGCTGCTCGATGTTGTGGAGGACACAGCAGGCCTCCACCATGCGGGTGCATTTCAAAGCGTCCTAATGGAAGGCCCCTCCAGATTGATCCAGGCACCTAAACTGCATCTTCAGGAGACCGAAACACCGCTCATGGCCCTGGTCGCTGAATGGGCTTCCTTGTAACGGGCTCTGCATCGGTCTGTAGCCTTTGGATAGGTGTCATGACCGCAGCAGATAGCCCATGTCGTCCAGGAGCTAATCCCCCAGCTGGGGGTGCGCCTCAAAGAGACTAAGAATCGTTGAGTGTGCCAGGATGAAGGTGTCGTGTACACTGCCTGGGTATCAAGCGCAGACGTGCATAATACACATCTGATGGTCACACACCAGCTGCAGGTTCAACAAGTGGAACCCCTTCTGGTTGGTGTAGAGTGGTCTGTTTAACTGCAGGGCCTCGTATGGCGGCATCCATCCCATGGCGATGGCGACGAACCCTGCTGCCCGGGCATCCCAGTAGGCTCAGTCCACATTGAAATGGATGTATTGAGCCACCTGGGCATCTAGGGCCTCCAGGATAGCGTGGATGCACCTGTGCACTGAGCTCGGAGAGATCCTGGACGTCCACACTCGGTGCCTGGAAGGACCCCATGGCCTAAACGTTCAGGGCAATCGTCACCTTGACAGCCACCGGGAGCGGGTGTCCTCCCCCATACACCCATGGTGCCAGGTGCACCATAATCTGGCAGGTATGCACAGTCTCCCTGCTCAGCCGGAGTTTATAATGGCATGCCCGGTCCATCAGGTCATCGAATGGCAAGCGCTGCCGGCACACGCGAGGCCCCATGAAGCGCCTCCTTTGAACCACCTCCTGCTCCTTGGTCTGTTGGGAAGCCGGCTCTACATCCTCAGCGACTGCCTCCTGCTCCTTTGGGGCAGGCTCCGCAGATGTACACTCCATTGCTGCAGCTTCCTCCTCCTCGAGCAGCACCAGCTCATACAGCTACAGGGCATCCCCTAGGGCTCCGGTGATTAGGAGGAAGGCCACTATTGCAGGTTGAATTCCAATCTCCATTGTCTGCAGGGTCCTATGGGCTACACGTTGGCACTGTGGACTGTGACGCCTGAATGTTCCCGCCCACTCCACATCCCTGGCCCTGTCAGTGCCTGGCCCTGGCGCCTGTCCCTGCTGCCAGGGGTACCATTCGCTGGAGCTGTCCTTGACTGACAGCAGTACATTCCGCAGCCCGTGTCCAGCACCCCCCTGAGGGGTTACTGTAGGAGCTGCCCTTGGGTGGGCTGTGTGATGGCCCGCCAGTGGGTACCGGACAGATAGCGGAGGGGGGGGGGGTATAGCAGAGAGTGGATTTTGAGTGTGTGGTAGTCTGTGTAGAGGTATTACGGTACCTAGTAATGCTGGAACACCATTGGTAGATATTGTATGCTTCCCATTGGTCAAGCTGTATGGTAGCTCCGCCCTGCTAGGCGGGGTATAAGAGCCCGTGCCGCCCCAGCAGACTTTCTGTACCTGAGCTGCTGGGGGAAACATCTAGCTTATTAAAGCCTTCAGTTGGACTACAACCTCGCTTTAGTAGTCATTGATTGTGCATCAGTGTGGAGGGTGGGGGTTAGGCTGTGGGGTGGTGGCACCCAAACAACCGGTGTCACTCTACAGAACCAGGGGCCAAGGTCGGTGGTCAGTGGGGTACACAGCTAGATGGCTGCCTGTCCGTGCCTAGGCACCGCTCCAGTACCATGGGGTCACGCCGGCCCCACAGCCCTTCCCCCCCCTATCACCCCCCATTGGAACCTCGTCGTCGGGGATTTTCCACGGTGGAGGTGGAGAATCGCAGGGGCGCCAGAGAATATAGGGTCGGGCCCGCTAATGATATGTCAAGGGTATTTATTGTATGTGTGGAGAGAAACACATTGACGCCATGCTTTGGCGTGAAACCGGCGGCCACCGCGATTTTGGCGTCAAAACCGATTCTCCGCCCAATCGCGTTTCCTGATTGCAGAGAGAGCAGCATGTGTAAATTCCTGGAAAGCAAAGACCCCGGGCCTCATGGCCCAGTACTTCAAAGGTCTTCAGGGGGCTAGCACGGCATCAGAGTGCTGTGCTCTGCTCCGGTGCCGGAAGGCGGCCTTGCATGGCCAGCGAGGGTCCGTGCACGTGCTTGGTTGCAACATGTCGGCGCCGCGGAGCAACATGTTGGACACCTACAGCGGGCCCGCGTGGAAGGAGGTAGGCCCCGACCAGATCGCGGGCACCTGCCGATTGGAAGCCCCCGACCGTGGGCCTGGACTCCATGGAGGCCCCTCATCGGAGTCAGATCCTCCCGCCCCCCCCCACCAGGACGTCCACCATGGCCGCGGGTCTGAGCTCCCGTCGGGTGGTACCAGGTTGGAACTATGCCGCGAAACTCGGCAGGAGTTTGGCCGGTCGCCAGCGGAGAATCGCCACTGGAGCCTATTTCAGCGGCCCCCAACCGGCGCTGCGGCAACCGCGCGTGACTGGCAGGTCTGCGGAGAATCACGGAAGCGCGTCGCGCGGATTTCCAGCATGAACGGCTCTTCTCTGCCCCCACGCCGGGCGCGATTCCGCCGCGGAGGGTCGAAGAATCCTGCCCCACATCTCTAGGGTTTATATCCCCTCAAATCTTTGATCTGCAAGGCTTTCATTCACATCAATGAGAAATTGCTTGTACTGGAGATCTTTGTTCAAAGATGTGCAGGATAGGTTGATTGGCTAATGCTAAATTGCTCCTTAGTGACACTTAAGTTAGGTCAGGTTACAGAGATAGGGCAGAGGTGCGGGCCAAGGTAGAGTGCTCTTTTAGATGGTCAGTGCAGACTCTATGAGCTGAATGGCCCTCTTTTGCTCTGTAGGGATTCTATGACTTTATGACTAGGCTATGATTGACAGTTTCCACCCAGCCAGCTGTCTGGATTGTTTCATTTCATTTCCTTCACGCTTGAATGGATCTTAATTATCCTGCTGTGGTGGTTAGCACTGAGGCCCAGGGTTCAATCCCGGCCCTGGGTCACTGGCTGTGTGGAGTATGCACATTCACCCCATGTCTGTGTGGGTTTCATCCCACAACCCAAAGATGTGCAGGTTAGGTGGATTGGCCACGCCGAATTGCCCCTTAATTAGAAAAAGAAAAGAAAAGAATTGGGTACTCTAAATTTACAAAAAGAGTACATTGCTGGGAAATTAACCACAATGTTTAGAAACATCTAGGGCGAGATCCAACAGCCACGCTGCACCCAAAAAGCAGCCCGCTGTGGCACAGCATGGCGTTGAAAGCCAGGAGACCCCTCTCCCGGGATCTACCCGCCCCATCGTGTCTCGTGAGATCCAATGCAATCTCGCGAGACGTTGCAATGTAAATCCCACCTGCAATGGGCGGGATCACCTCTTGGCAAATCTCCATATTGGAGCAAGGCTGTAAGCCTCACTCTAATGTGTAGATTCCCGTGGTACCTGAGGCTTTGGGGCTCTCCTCAGAGACCTCGGGCGAACGCTGTTCAGCACAGGTCCCCACAAACAGGGGCCAGATGAAATGGCTCTCGTGGGGATCTCCCAGAGGATCGGAGGCCCCCAACTATGGCATAGTACCTTTCAGCAGGGTGGTGCCCTGGCACTGCCAAGGTGACAAGCTGGCATTTTCTTGTGCGAGCGTGATTGGGCCAGGGCTGCCTGGCATGGGTGTTAGGGGGGATGCGTTCGTGCTGGAGGGGAGGTCGGGATGTTTTCGGGGGACTTGGAGATCGCGTCGTCATTTAAATGGCGTCCCGATCTCTCGCTGCAACGGGGAATTCCAGCGAGCCATGCTCCCTACTGTGCGGAACGGGACGATGTATGGCGTTGGCTGCACATTCCCTGTTCAGACCCCTTATTCAATGTCAGTCATGTGTTTCTCGGCACTTCGAACTCCAGGAAACACATGGCTAAAGGCGCTCACTCGGGGACTTTGTTCCATTTTGGGAGAATCGTGCCCCTAGTTATGATTGACAGTACTTGACCATATCCAAAGCAGTTAAGTTCCCTCAATTCTTTTTTTTCCTCTGCAGAAAGCATGGAATTCCTTGCAATCCCCTCCATGCATTGCAAGGGATAGTGAATCGTCTCTGGGCGATACTCTAGCACGAGCGCAAATCAGAGGCAGTTGATCTGCAGCGGGAGAACATAGGGCAGAATTATCTGTTCGGCAACGCCCAAATCGGTGGCGGCGCCGCTTTGGCGATGCAGCGCCCCCTCCAAAGCGGCGTACCCTGCGACTACACCGCGCACCATTTTGACGGCCTCACCACACCCCGATGCTCAGTCCACGACCGGCCAAGTTCCCAACGGCATCAGTCGCGTGTGGTATCATCTGTCGGGACCTTGGCATGGAGGCTGTGCCCTCAGTCCAGCGCCACCACAGTCGGGGGAGGGCCGATCCGCGGGCAGGGGGGACTTTGTCAGGGGCTGGGACATTGTTGTTGGGGGGGGGGGGGGTCACTATTTCGCAGGATGCGTCTGCGAGCAGCTGGCGCCATGTTGCACGGCCGCTGCATGGGCGGCCAAGGATCCTCCGTGCAATTCTCCGGGCCATATCAGCAGCTGGAGCGGGGTGTTCTATGCTGCTTTGCTGCTAGCCCCCAGCCAAACGGAGGATCAGTGACCGTTTTACACCGTTTTGTTTTGTTGTAAAATGCCACCGTCCCGCGCCTGCATGGGGACAGAGCCTCAAAATCGGGAATCCAGCCCATAGTCTCCAAATGGAGAATCCAGACCATGATTTTAAAATATCAAATATCAAAAACATAATTAAATAACATTATGGGTAAATTTTAATGAAGGATAATAATTTTGGAAAATGGAATACTTTAAAAGAATAATGTTGTGTACAATTATAAATTATAAATGGCTGGTCATTACTATTTCAAAGACTTTATTAAAGATATAAACCCTTCACTTACTCCACCACTAACAGGTCCAAATGAGTGTCCAGCACTATCCGGTTCTTCAAAATACAAGGTGTAAAAGTTTGGCCTGATTTGACAAAATCAAACATTTAGTACAGCAACGGAATGATATTCAGAAAACTTGAATTTAAATGGTCGTTTTGGTAAAACTGGTTGATCTCTACTGGTATTGACCACAGGAACAAAAATTGTGTTTCTTTCTTCCCACGACTATTCTGTGGATTGTCTCCTCTCTAATTCTTTCTGTCCTCTATCTCTGTTTGTGTGGGACTCTCTTGTTCTCTGTACAACACTTTCCTCTCATTGTCATCTGCCCCTTTCTTCTACATGTCTCCCATTTTTCCTAGATTTCTCTCACACATTTATTTCTTTCCACAGTCCTTTCTGTATGCCTCTCATATATTTCCTCACTTTGTCTCTATGTTTCTCCCATTCACTCTTTATCTATTTCTTTCTTCCTGTTTGTCAGTCCTATTCTACTTTTCCTTTCATCTCCTCCATGATGCTAAGCAAAATGTGGGGCAGAAATGAACTGGTTCCTTGATGATGCAGATGTAAATAGCGGGTTAGGATCTGAGGACTCTGGGTCTATACTCATTGGAGTTTAGAAGGATGAGGGGGGATCTTATTGAAACTTACAGGATACTGCGAGGCCTGGACAGAGTGGATGTGGAGAGCATGGTTCCACTTGTAGGAAAAACTAGAACCAGAGGACACCATCTCAGACTAAAGGGATGATCCTTTAAAACAGAGATGAGGAGGAATTTCTTCAGCCAGAGGGTAGTGAATCTTTGGAACTTTTTGCCGCAGAAGGCTGTGGAGGCCAAATCACTGAGTGTCTTTAAGACAGAGATAGATAGGTTCGTGATTAATAAGGTGATCAGGGGTTATAGAACATAGAACATTACAGCGCAGTACAGGCCCTTCGGCCCTCGATGTTGCGCCGACCTGTGAAACCACTCTAAAGCCCATCTACACTATTCCCTTATCGTCCATATGTCTATGCAATGACCATTTGAATGCCCTTAGTGTTGGCGAGTCCACTACTGTTGCAGACAGAGCATTCCACACCCTTACTACTCTCTGAGTAAAGAACCTACCTCTGACATCTGTCCTATATCTATCTCCTCTCAATTTAAAGCTATGTCCCCTCATGCTAGACATCACTGTCCACCCTATCCAATCCTCTGATCATCTTGTTTGCCTCAATTAAGTCACCTCTTAACCTTCTTCTCTCTAACGAAAACAGCCTCAAGTCCCTCAGCCTTTCCTTATGGGATGAGAAAAATATCAGCCATGATTGAATGGCAGAGCAGACCCGAAGGGCCGAGTGGCCTAATTCTGCTCCTATGTCTTATGGTCTTATGGAGTTGGATCCTGGAAAGGTATGCAAAGCCTGGAACCTTAGACCAAGAAAGATTGGGAAAGCTAGTGTCTGAGGTTGGAAGATAAGAGGGGAGTTGGAATGTAGCACGGCTGGGGGGGAAAGTTGTCACGGTCGAAAAGACAAGGGTTAGGAAACACTGCAAAAACCATGAGGTGGGATACAAAGGTCAACAGCAAGGCACTGAAGCAGAGGAATACTTTTGGAGGACAAGCAATGAACCTTATTGACTGGAGAATATGGATGTAGATGCCAAGCAATAGAGCACAGAAAATGGTTCAAAGAGTGTGAAGTACACATGTCTGTTCAATGAAACGGTTCATAATTGGCAGGCATGAGATGGACAGACACATTTTTTAAAAATATGCATACAGACTGATTGCTAATGAGTAATTATAAGACTAACGATAACCAAACATGATTACCTCTCTGAATCAGGCAAGCTTAGCCACTGCAGGATAGTGAATACTCTTTCTTCAAATGTGATCGACCTGAAATACATAAACAGTTGCAAGAAAAAGTGAGAGGCAGCAAAGAGACTAAAGATGAATATTTGGTTATATTGTCAATGTTTTGATGCATTGAGCACTATTGTCAGCTAACTCCTTTCAAGCTTTCATAAAGGCTGTATGAAAAATGCGACAAACTTCTTTAAATTTGCAGCCCTGATATGGCAATGTAATTCAATTCAAAACACATTATTGCATCATGAACCTATTTCACTCTTCACATGTCCTGTCATTTTATCAACTCATTTACAGTCATTATGTTTATTTTGATCAAAAGTCTGATATTAGTTCATTTTTAAATGAAATTCCATGGCCCACAATTCTAATCAATGCACAGTGGCACAGTGGTTAGCACTGCTGCCTCACAGCGCCAGAGACCCGGGTTCAATTCCCACCTAGGGTCACTGTCTGTGTAGAGTTTGCACATTCTCCCTGTGTCTGTGTGGGTTTCCTCTGGGTGATCGGGTTTCCTCCCACAGTCCAATGATGTGCAGGTTAGGGAGATTGGCCATGATAAATTGCCCCCTCGCGTCACAATGATGTGCAGGTTACGTGGGGTTACAGGGATAGGACAGGAGTCCTAGGTAGGTTGCTTTTTTGGAGGGTCAGTGCAGACTCGATGGGCCGAATGCACTGCAGGGATTCAGGTTACTTAGAGTAACTTTGTTAAAGTAACAGACAAAATAATTTCACACAAATATGTCCGTTTCTGACATATCAGAGCACAATTTTGACTGCAATGTCATTTTGAGGTTTATTAGTGAATTGAATTTACTGGAGTTTGTTTACCAGAACAACTAGAAATCTTCCAACTATCTAAAAAAAATCACTTTTCAAACGTGCTCTATATATATATATCAATTCAAACAGGCGAAGTAGTGTAGCGACTGGGAGATTTTCACAGTAACTTCATTGCGGTGTTAATGTAAGCCGACTTGTGACAATAATAAGATTAATATTGTTATTATTTCTATGTACATATCGTGAGTATGTGAAAGTAGGGGCTTCCGGTAGTGGCCTTGGAGTGAAGGGTCGCACATTTGGTGGCTCCTGCTCAAGGTGGAATTTTCTGGTCCTTCCTCACCCAATTTGAGGAATGTTTGGCTGGCGAATGATGCATAAGCACTGAAGGATTGCAATACTCCTCTTGTGGGGCCGGTTTATGGCTTGCCAGATGAGGAGTGTAACAAACAAGCGGCATCAGCATGACTGCAAGAAGAGTCGAAGTGCGGCACAGAAAAGGATGGCGGAAGGCGCTGGGGCATTGTTGCCCACCCAGGGTCTACTGAGCAGCTCGTGAACCTTTTGAACAACAAGTTCCAACAGCAGAGGAAGGAGGCCTCATGGAACCTGGTTGAGGTGGTAGAGCTGCTTAGGGCATTGTGGTGAATGTATTTTGATGCACGATCAATTAAACTCAAAGACGAGGTTGTAACATAACTGAAGGCTTTAATCAACTAGAACTGTTCCCCAGCAGCTTCGGTACAGAAAGTGAGGGCTGCTGGGACGGCACCGGTTCTTATACACCGCCCGTCAAGGCGGAGCTACGTACCAACAGCCAATGGTAAACTCCTAGGTTTAACCAATGGTCTTCAGCCTCTTGTGAACTGTAATACCTGATAATACCACATTCACCCCAGCGGGGGTGGTGGCCAGTGGTTACAATTGCATCTACATGGTATGATCAGATATGGAGGTACCATGATACCTCTTTACAGAGTTGTTGAGAATATTTTACAAGCATGGAAGATATATACATTCAGTGTACGTTTACGGTTATAGTTACAGTGAAACAATCAGTCAGTCGGGTGGCCAGGTCGTCCTCCTCGATCGTCTGGGCTATGGTGGTGATTCTGGTGGGGTTCCGGCCGTCTGCGACTCCAGGAGCGTGGCGTCGGTCCCCATGGCAGCTTCGTCACCCTTAGACGGCACTGGTGGGGCCAACGGTTGGGCCGAGAGGGGGGCGCCTGTAGGGGGCGTCGATGGGTGGGATGGCCTAGGTAGGAGTGGTGGGAGAACTGACCCTCCAGTGAGGTGCTGGGGGGAGCGGGGGGGGGGGGGGGGTAATGGTTCATGTTGGGTTCCGGCAGGCGCCAGGTCCCAGGGGGAGATTGTATCCTGCCGGCCGTCAGGGAACGCCACGTAGGCGTACTGGGGGTTAGCGTGTAGCAGGTGGACCCTCTCGACCAACGGGTCCGACTTGTGCGCCCGCACGTGCTTCCGAAGCAGGATGGGTCCGGGTGTCGCTAGCCAGGTTGGGAGCAAGGTCCCGGAGGAGGACTTCCTGGGGAAGACAAGGAGACGTTCATGAGGTGTCTGATTGGTAGTTGTACAGAGCAGCGACCGGATGGCGTGGAGGGCCTCCGGGAGGACTTCCTGCCAGCGGGAGACGGGGAGATTCCTGGACCGAAGGGCCAGTAGAACGGTCTTCCAGACTGTCCCGTTCTCCCTCTCTACCTGCCCATTTCCTCGGGGGTTGTAACTCGTCGTCCTGCTTGAGGCGATGCCCTTGCTGAGCAGGAATTGACGGAGTTCGTCGCTCATAAAGGAGGACCCCCTATCACTGTGTATGTACACGGGGAACCCGAACAGTGTAAAGATACCCTGGAGAGCCTTGATGACGGTGTTTGAGGACATGTCGGGGCAGGGGATGGCGAATGGGAGCCGGGAGTACTCGTCAATCATGTTCAAGAAATACGTGTTGCGGTCGGTGGAGGGGAGGGGGCCTTTGAAGTCCATGCTGAGGCGTTCAAAGGGACGGGAAGTCTTTATCAGGTGTGCCCTCTCTGGCCGGTAGAAGTGCGGTTTGCGCTCCGTGCAGATTTGGCAGACCCTGGTGACTGTCCTGACCTCCTCGATGGAGTAGGGCAGGTTGCAGGTCTTAATGAAGTGGAAAAAACGAGTGACCCCCGGGTGGCAGAGGTCCTCGTGGAGGGCTCGGAGGCGGTCCATTTGTGCGGTGGCACACGTGCCGCGGGACAGGGCATCGGAAGGCTCGCTTAGCTTTCCAGGACGGTACAAGATCTCGTAGTTGTAGGTGGAGAGTTCTATCCTCCACCGTAAGATCTTGTCGTTCTTTATCTTGCCCCGCTGTGCATTATCAAACAGGGATGCCACCTACCGTTGGTCAGCGAGGAGAGTGAATCTCCTGCCAGACAGGTAATGCCGCCAATGTCGCACAGCTTCTACTATGGCTTGGGCCTCTTTTTCGACCGAGGAATAGCGAATTTCTGAAGATTGGAGGGTACGGGAGACGAAGGCCACGGGTCTGCCCGCTTGGTTGAGGGTGGCGGCCAGAGCTACGTTGGACGCATCGCTCTCGACCTGGAAGGGGAGGGACTCGTCGATGGTGCGCATCGTGGCCTTTGCTATGTCTGCTTTGATGTGGCAGAAGGCCTGGCGGGCCTCCGTCGACAGGGGGAAGGTTGTGGACTGGATTAGGGGACGGGCTTTGTCTGCGTAGTTGGGGACCCACTGTGCATAATAGCTGAAGAACCCGAGGCAGCGCTTCAGGGCCTTGGGGCAGTGAGGTAGGGGGAACTCCATAAGGGGGCGCCTGCGTTCAGGGTCGGGGCCTATAACTCCATTTCGCACTAAGTAGCCGAGGATGGCTAGGCGGTCAGTGCTAAATACGCATTTATCCTTATTATACGTTAAGTTAAGGATTTTCGCGGTCTGGAGAAATTTCCGGAGGTTGGTGTTGTGGTCCTGCTGGTCATGGCTGCAGATGGTGACGTTATCCAGTTACGGGAACGTTGCGCGTAAGCCGTATCGGTCAACCATTCGGTCCATCTCGCGTTGGAAGACCGAAACCCCATTAGTGACACCAAAGGGAACGCTTAAAAATTGGTAGAGCTGCCCATCTGCTTCGAAGGCAGTGTACTTGCGGTCACTAATGCGGAGGGGTAGCTGATGGTAAGCGGACTTGAGATCCACCGTGGAGAAGACCTTGTATTGCGCGATCCTGTTCACCAGGTCAGATATGCGGGGGAGAGGGTACGCGTCCAGCTGCGTAAACCTGTTGATGGTCTGACTGTCATCAATGACCATCCTATGTTTCTCCCCGGTCTTTACCACCACTACTTGAGCTCTCCAGGGACTGTCGCTCGCTTCGATGACCCCTTCCCTCAGTAGCCTTTGGACCTCTGACCTGATGAAGGTCCGGTCCTGGGCACTGTACCGTCTGCTCCTGGTGGCGACGGGTTTGCAATCCAGGGTGAGGTTCGCAATCAGGGAAGGCGGGTCGGCCTTAAGGGTCGCGAGGCCGCAGACAGTAAGTGGGGGTATAGGGCCGCCGAATTTAAAGGTCAGGATTTGCAAGTTACATTGGAAGTCCAACCCCAGGAGTGTAGCCGCGCAGAGGTGCGGCAGGACATATAGGCGGAAATTGTTGAATTTCCTGCCTTGGACAGTGAGGTCTGCTAGGCAGAACCCCTTTATCTCCACTGAGCGTGACCCGGAGGCCAGGGAGATTCTTTGGTTTACAGGGTGGGTAACAAGTGAACAGCGCCTTACCGTGTCGGGGTGTATAAAGCTCTCCGTGCTCCCAGAGTCGATCAGGCAAGACGTCTCGTGGCCGTTGATGAATACTGTTGTCGTTGCAGTCGCGAGTGTCCGAGGCCGATGTTGGTCCAGCGTCACCGAGGCCAGATGGAGCAGTTGCGGGTTGTGATCGGGCAGCTTGTAGTCGGCCGTGCTGGGGACCTGGTGCCCCATCCAAGATGGCGTCTCCCATGGATCGCACATGGTGGTCGGGGATGGACAAAATGGCGGCGGGGATGGACAAAATGGCGGCGCCCATCCGTCCAGTGTGGTGTTCGAGGGGCAAGATGGCCGTGCCCGTGGGTCGGACGTGGCCCTTAGATAGGGGAGTGGCGGTGAGTGCTGGCCGCCAGTAGCCCGAGGGGAAGCTTGCCGCGGCGGTCCGGAGTTGCTGGAGACCGCAGCCACAGCTCGTGCTTGGCAGCCCCCCACAAAATGGACCTTCTTGCCGCACCCTTTGCAGGTGGAGGTGCGGGTCGGGCAGCGCGTGCGGGGATGCTTCGCCTGCCCGCAGAAGAAACAGCGGGGCTCGACAGAGTTAGCAGGCCGTCTTACAGTGCAGGCCTGCGGGGACACGGGGTAGGTCAGTGGGGCTGCCGCTGCGGGATGCCACGCAGCCCAGGGGGCCGCCACGCGGTCGGGCGCATAGGACTGCACGTTTCTGGAGGCAACATCCATTGACCCTGCCAGGGCCCGTGCCTCTCTCAGTCCCAGGGTGTCCTTTTCTAAGAGTCTTTGGCAGATCTCTGAGGAGCTCATACCTGCTACGAAGGCATCCCGGATTAGACGTTCCGTGTGCTCGCTGCCCGAAACGTGCGGACAGCCACAGTTTCTGCCCAGCACTAGTAGCGCACGGTAGAAGTCCTCCAGCGATTCCCCGGGGCTTTGCCGTCTAGGTGCGAGCAGGTGACGTGCGTAGATCTGGTTTACAGGGCAGATATAATGTCCTTTTAACAGTTCGATCGCAGCATCGTAGTCCTCCGCCTCCTCGATGTGGGTGAAGATTCCAGGGCTTACTCTCGAGTGCAGAAGATGCAGTTTCTGTTCTCCTGAGGGGGTGCCTTCGGCCGTCTCGAGGTAGCCTTTAAAACACGCCAGCCAGTGCTTAAATATCGCCGCCGAGTTCTCCGCGTGGAGGCTGAGTTGTAGACACTCCGGCTTGATTCGGAGATCCATTCTTTCAGCTTAAGACTAGTCGATTAAATTGATGCACAATCAATTAAACTCAAAGACGAGGTTGTAACATAACTGAAGGCTTTAATCAACTAGAACTGTTCCCCAGCAGCTTTGGTACAGAAAGTGAGGGCTGCTGGGACGGCGCTGGTTCTTATACCCCGCCCGTCAAGGCGGAGCTACGTACCAACAGCCAATGGTAAACTCCTAGGTTTAACCAATGGTCTTCAGCCTCTTGTGTACTGTAATACCTGATAATACCACATATTTCACCTAATGCATGAGCTGTCTGTACTGTCTGTATAATGATGTGACCCATGACCTGGAAATGATGATACGGGCTACTTCCAGGTACTATACTGGATCCCCGGTGGGCTCTGCCTCTGGCTCCGCCCTCACCGGGGCCATATATAGTCCAGCTACCTGTGGGTGGCACTCATTTGTACAGCCGACTCTGGCAGGCGAGTTCATGGATATTAAAGCCTAATGTTCACTCGTTCTCACGGTCTCACAGTGAATTGATGGTATAACAGGCATATATCGAGAGAGTGGAGTAGAAGCTGGGGGCGTAGGCCCCGGCATTCCAGAAGGTGAAGGAGTCGATGGGGGAGCATGGGGACCGGCTGGCCTCACTGGAGAGTATGCTGGAGAAGTGATGGAGGGGGGGGGGGGTCTGTGACCATCCACACAGGGTGCTGAAGAGGAGGCTGAAGGCTGGGGAGCCACTGAGGGCAATGGTGGTGAGGCTGCATCATTTTCTCAACAACGAGAAAATCATGAGATGGGCGAGGCAGACGAAGAAGTGCACCTGGGAGGGAGCGAGCTGAGAATACACCAGGGCCTGGGTGTGGAGTTGGTCAAGCGGCGGGCTGGCTACAACTGGATCAAGGTTGCCACGTACAAGCAGCGGGTGAGGTTTAGGGTCCTGTATCCTGCTCATCTGTCGGTCACGCATCAGAATCAGGAGTTTTATTTTGATACACTACAGGAGGTGAGGGGGTTTATGAGAGACCATGGAGTGAGAGGAATGTGGGGACATTGAATTGTGGAGATGTTCGATATGGAGAATGTGGGCTCACAGAATGGTAGGACTGGAGAATTTAATGAGATTGGGATCGGAGAGGGTGAGTGTGCTTTCTTTTATGTTCGAGTCTGGGGTGTGGAGGATGAAGAGCAGATTAGGGGAATGGGGTAGATGGAGGCCCTGGGCAGGTTCTACCATGCTAGTTAGCTAGTTAATGGGAGTGAAGTAGGGGGTCGATAGGAGGAGGGAGCAGGGGAGAGGGGGATGGGTTGCTTTTTTATTTAGGTATGGGGGAGGGGTGGGGAGGGGCAGGGAGGAATGCTGACTTGGGAAATGCTCGTTTGCCACAGTTGGTCAAGGAGGGGTTGGAGAGGGCCTGGAGGGGTGCAGGGCATAGACCGGGGAGAGCTGGGTAAAGAAAGGATCTGGCTGACCGGCAAAGGAAGAATGTGCAGGGGCTGAACAGGCTGTTTAACAGTCACATATATTCGCACACTTAAAGATTTTGAAGGAGGACATTGTGTTTCTTCAGGAGATGCACCTGAAGCTGGGGAATCAGACGAGGCTGAGGAAGGGGTGGGTGGGACAGGTGTTTCACTTGGGGTTGGATATGAAGGCGAGGGGGACAGCAGTGCTGGTCAACAAGAGGGTGGCCTTTGAGGTCGGCAGAATTGTATCCAACCCTGGGGGCAGGTATGTGATTGTTAGCGGGAATTTGGAAAGGAAGCCTGAATGTTTATGCCACAATCTGGGATGACGTGGATTTTGTGAGGTGGGTTTTCGGGAAGATTCAGGTCTTGGACACACATCGGCTGATTATGGGGTGAGTTTTCAATATGGTTCTGGAACCTCGGTTGGACCGGCCGTGCCCTCGGTCCCTGAAGGTTTCGGCGAGGGAGTTAATGGGGTTCATGGAATGTATGAGAGGTGCTGTCCCGTGGCAGTTTAGGAGGCCGAGGGCAAAGGAGTTTTCAAACTTTTCCCGTGTGCACCACCGGGTGTACTCCTGGATAGATGATTTTGTTCTGAATAAGATACTGTTGGAGGGGTGGATGGTTCGGAGTATTCAGCGATCATGGCTTCTGACCACGCGCCGCACTGGATGGCTCTGCCGGTGATGCAGGGGGAGGCTCAGCTCCCGCAGTGGAGACTGCATGTGGGATTGCTGGCAGACAAGGGGGTATGTGAGAGGGTGAGGGTGCCATTAGAAATTATGTGGAACTGAATAATACTGGGGAGATCACGGCCTCCACGCTGTGGGAGGCATTGAAGGCTGTAGTAAGGGAGGAATGTATTTCCATTCCGATTCATGGGGGAGAGAGGAGAATGGGAGGTGAGGCTGTTAGTTGACGACATCCTGAGGGTGCGCTGGAGGGATCGATTGCCACCGGAGGGTGCATTGCTAAAGGAGAAACAGAAGCTCCATATGGAGTTTGGGCTAGTATCTGCAGGAAAGGTGGAAGGGCAACTGCGGAGGGCCAGAGGGGTGGTTTATGAGTGCAGAAAAAGCAAGCAGGATGTTCATGCACCAGTTGAAGAAGCAGGTGGCGGCGAGAGAAATTGGAAGGGTGAGGGATGAGAGAAAACTGGTGTTGGAGCCAGAGGGGGTGATCGGGATCTTTGAGGCCTATCAGAGGCTGTATGGAGGATATGAGGCGGTTCTTGGACGGGCTGGAGTTCCCAAGAGTGGAGGAGGAGAAGGTGCAGGGATTGGGGGCCCCAGTTGGGATGTGGGAGGTGATGCACTATGTGGGTTCGATGCAGGCAGTGAAGGCATTCGGTCCAGATGGGTTTCCAGCCGAGTTTTATAAGACGTTTGGGTCGGAGCTGAGCTTCTGCTGGTTGGGCTGGCAAGGGGGACTTCTCCCCAAGTTGTCACAGGCATCCATATCACTGGTGTTAAAGAAGGACAAAGACTGGGAGCAGTGTGGGTCGTACCGTCCAATTTCACTATTAAATGTGGATGCGGATAAGGGAGAGACTTTTGCTGAGGGACAGAGAGGAGGTCGGGGGCGGAGGCTGCCTGGGGGCGGGCCGGTGGAAGCGTGGGGCTGGCGACTGGCCCAAAAGAGGGATGGCTGATTGGCGAAGGGGGGGGGGGGGGTGATGAGCCCCCCAACTAGACTGATCACCTGGAATGTAAGAGGGCTCAATGAGCCGGCCAAGAGGGCACGTATTTTTGTGCACTTGAGAGGACTGAAGGCGGACGTGGTAATGCTGCAGGAGATGCACCTTAGAGAAGCTGACCAGATTAGATTAAGGAAAGGTTGGGTCAGACAGGTTTTTCACTCGGGACTGGACCCGAAGACTAGAGGGGTAGCGATCCTGGTCAACAAGCGAGTGGTGTTTGAGGTGGGAAGAATAGTTTCGGATGTGGGAGGTCGGTACATTATGGTCAGTGGGAAATTGGGGGGGGGGGGGGGGTGCAGGTGGTACAGAGGATGTTGGGGAAGATACCGGACCTGGATTCGTATAAGCTGGTCATGGGAGGGAACTTCAACACAGTTATTGACCCTGGGCTAGACCGGTCAAGCTCAAAAATGGGCAGGGTGCCAGCAATGGCTAAGGAACTAAAAAGGTTCACGGAGCAGATGGGAGGGGTGGACCCATGGAGATTTGGGCAGCCAGGAGTGAAGGAGTTCTCCTTCTACTCACACGTGCATAAAGTGTATTCCTGGATTGATTTCTTTATTCTGAGCAGGGCTCTACTGACGGGGGTGGTGGACACGGGGTACTCGGCGATCACAATCTCAGACCATGCCCCGCATTGGGTTGACCTGCAGGTTAGTAAAGACCGTAACCAGTGCCCGCAATGGAGGTTAGATGTGGGACTTTTGGCTGACGATGGGGTGTGCGGGCGGCTGAGGAAATGTATTCATTTATTTATTTATTCATTTTAAATTTAGAGTACCCAATTAATTTTTTCCAATTAAGGGGCAATTTAGCATGTTCAATCCACCTACCCTGCACATCTTTGGGTTGTGGGGGCGAAACACACGCAAACACAGAGAGAATGTGCAAACTCCACACAGACAGTGACCCAGAGCTGGGATCGAACCTGGGACCTCGGCGCCGTGAGACCGCAGTGCTACCACTGCGCCACCGTGCTGCCCTGAGGAAATGTATTCAGAACTACCTGGAGGTCAATGACTAGGGGGAAATTTTGGCAGCAGTGGTCTGGGAGGCATTGAAGGTGGCGATTAGAGGGGAGCTGATCTTTCGATACGGGCTCACAGGGCGAAGGTAGACAGGGCAGAGATGGACCGACTGGTAAAGGAGATACCCCAGGTCGATAGGAGGTATGCAGAGACCCAGAGGCAGGACTTTTAAGGGAACGGCGGAGGCTACAGGTGGAGTTTGGCTTGTAAACCACAGGAAGGGCGGGAGAGCAGCTGAGAAAGGCGAGGGGGCGATTTATGAGCATGGAGAGAAGGCCAGCAGAATGCTTGCACAGCAGCTTAGAAAGAGAGAAGCAGCCAGGGAGTTAGGGAAAGTAAAGGATGGAGACGGGAACCTGGTGGGAGACTCAGCAGGGCTGAATAAGGTGTTTAAGGAGTTTTATAGTAGGCTGTACGGGTCGGAACCCCCACCTGGGCCGGAGGGGATGAGACACTTCCTAGGGGGGCTGAATTTCCGGAAGGTGGACGGGGAGCTGGTAGAAGGGCTGGGGGCCCCGATCGGGATTGAAGAGATAACGGAGGGGCTGAAGGCCATGCAGTCGGGTAAAGCCCCGGGGCTGGATGGGTACCCAGTGGTGTTCGATAAAAAGTTTTCTCGGATATTGGGGCCGCTGTTGAGGACATTCAATGAAGCTAGGGAGAGAGGGGTGTTTCCCCCGACGATGTCACAGGCCACAATCTCGCTTATCCTGAAGCGGGGCAAGGATCCAGAGCTGTGTGGATCCTACAGGCCAATATCCCTATTGAATGTTGGCATGTGAGAGTATCTTTAAGAAATGGATGTTTAAGCAATGTACCTTTAAGAAAACAGTGATGTCAGAGAGTGGGTGGAGCTGAGCTCAGTTCAGCGATTTTGAAGTTTCAGTTTGGAAAAGTGCCTGGTTGGTTTTGCTGAGAGCAGTTTAAATGTGCCTGGCTGTTTTGCTGTGAGCTGCTTAAAAGGAGAAAGCCAGTTTGAGACAGCAGCTTGAGAAGTTCTGGTTTGCTGTGAGTTGCTTGAAGGGAGAAAGCCAGTTTCAAAAAGCAGCTTGGGTGTGTCTGTGTGTTTCCAGAGAGCTGCGGGAAGAAAGCAAAGTGCTGGAGCTGAAGTCAACCAAGCTGATATATCTCTGCCATTTAACAGGAAATATCTGTATTCTGTGACCTGGTGTGTTACTGTTTTGAAGGTTTGAAGCCTTTTGGATGTTTGAAGGAACATTTTGAGGGATTATTTAGTGGTGTATTATTTTCAAGGTTATCTTTGAAGTAAGGGATCCAATGTTTATTTAAGAGGTTAAGTTGAGTTCATGGAATAAACATTTGGTTTGTGGTAAAAACCACATGTCCACAATTGTAATATCACACCTGGAGAACAAGCCGCGTGCTTCAAAAGCAACAATCCAGTAAAGGGAGAGGTTGGTTGCACTCCATGATACATTTGGGGGTTCTGAAAACACCTCGCCCATAACAATGTGGACGCCAAACTGCTGGCCAATATTTTGTCCTCTAGGATTGAAGACTGTGTTACGGACGTGATTGGGGAGGACCAGTCGGGGTTCGTTAAGGAAAGGCAGTTGGTGGCCAATGTAAGAAGTCTGCTAAATGCGATCATGATACCCCCAGAAGGTAGGGAGGTGGAGGTAGTGGTTGCAATGGACGCAGAGAAGGCTTTTGATTGAGTAGAATGGGAATATCTGTGGGAGGTACTGGGATGATTCGGATTTGGGCAGGGCTTTATTGACTGGTATCAGGCTCCTGTGGCGAGCGTACGGATGAACAGGATAACATCGGACTATTTTAGGCTACATCGAGGGACGAGACAGAGATGCCCCCTCTCACCACTGTTGTTCGCGTTAGCTATAGAGCCGTTGGCAATTGCACTAAGAGCCCCTAGGCGCTGGAAGGGGCTGGTCCGGGGGGGAGTGGAACACTGAGTCTCGCTTTACGCAGACGACCTGCTCCTGAATGTATCGGATCCAGTAGAGGGGATGGAAAAAATCATGAGAATTCTGGGGGAATTTGGCCGGTTTTCGGGGTACAAACTAAATATGGGAGGGTCAGGGGGCAGAGTTGAATATGGTAGCCATCACAAAGGAGAAAGTGTTAGAGAAACTAAGAGGTCTAAAAATTGATAAATCTCTGGGCCCAGATGGGCTACATCCTAGAGTTCTAAAGGAGATAGCTGAAGAAATAGTGGAGGCGTTAGTTATGATCTTTCAAAAGTCACTGGAGTCAGGGAAAGTCCCAGAGAATTGGAAAATCGCTTTTGTAACCCCCCTGTTCAAGAGGGGAACAAGGAAAAATATGGAAAATTATAGGCCAATTAGCCTAACCTCGGTTGTTGGCAAGATTCTAGAATCCATTGTTAAGGATGAGATTTCTAAATTCTTGGAAGTGCAGGGTCAGATTAGGACAAGTCAGCATGGATTTAGTAAGGGGAGGTTGTGCCTGACAAACCTGTTAGAGTTCTTTGAAGAGATAACAAATAGGTTAGACCAAGGAGATCTAATGGATGTTATCTATCTTGACTTCCAAAAGGCCTTTGATAAGGTGCCTCACGGGAGACTGCTGAGTAAAATAAGGGCCCATGGATTGACAATTGGCTGTCAGGCAGAAGGCAGAGAGTTGGGATAAAAGGTTCTTTTTCGGAATGGCAACCGGTGACGAGTGGTGTACGGCAGGGTTCAGTGTTGGGGCCACAGCTGTTCTCTTTATATATTAACGATCGAGGTGACGGGACTGGGGGAATTCTGGCTAAGTTTGCTGATGATACAAAGATAGGTGGAGGGGCAGGTAGTATGGAGGAGGTGAGGAGGCTTCAGAAAGATTTAGACAGTTTAGGAGAGTGGCCCAAGAAATGGCTGATGAAATTCAACGTGGCCAAGTGCGAGGTCTTGCACTTTGGAAAAAAGAATAGAGGCATGGACTATTTTCTAAACGGTGATAAAATCCATAATGCTGAAGTGCAAAGGGACTTGGGAGTCCTAGTCCAGGATTCTCTAAAGGTAAACTTGCAGGTTGAGTCCGTAATTAAGAAAGCAAATGCAATGTTGTCATTTATCTCAAGAGGCTTGGAATATAAAAGCAGGGATGTACTTCTGAAGCTTTATAAAGCATTAGTTAGGCCCCATTTAGAATATCGTGAGCAATTTTGGGCCCCACACCTCAGGAAGGACATACTGGCACTGGAGCGGGTCCAGCGGAGATTCACACGGATGATCCCAGGAATGGTAGACCTAACACAGCCTTAGAATAAAAGGGAGTCACTTTAGAACAGAGATGAGGAGAAATTTCTTCAGCCAGAGAGTGGTGGGTCTGTGGAATTCATTGCCACAGAGGGCGGTGGAGGCCGTGAAGTTGAGCGTCTTTAAGACAGAAGTTGATAAATTCTTGATTTCTCGAGGAATTAAGGGCTATGGAGAGAGAGCGGGTAAATGGAGTTGAAATCAGCCATGATTGAATGGTGGAGTGGACTCGATGGGCCGAATGGCCTTACTTCCGCTCCTATGTCTTATGGTCTTATGGGGAAAAGCAAGATTTTTGCGATCCAGGCAAGGGGACAGGAGAGGCGAATGGGGGAGCTGCCATTTAGAGTGGTATGGGGAAGCTTTAGATATCTAGGCATTCAAGTGGCGTGGGAATGGGAACGGTTGCACAAACTTAATCTAGCCCGACTAGTAGAACAAATCAAGGATGATTTTCGGAGGTGGGACGCGCTCCCGTTGTCATTAGCTGGGAGGCTGCAGACAGTGAAGATGACGGTCCTTTTGAGATTCCTGTTCGTGTTCCAGTGTCTCCCCATCTTTATTCCGCGGTCCTTTTTTAAACAGGTAAACAAAGTTATCACTGGCTTTGTATGGGCGGACAAGACCCTGCGAGTAAAAAAGGGGATGCTTGAGCGGAGCCGGGTAGAGGGCGGGCTGGCGCTGCCAAACTTCAGTCACGATTATTGGGCGGTGAATATAGCCATATAGTTAGGAAGTGGGTGGTGGGGGGAGGATTGGCATGGGAACGTATGGAGGTGGCCTCATGTAAGGGCACCAGCTTGGGGGTGTTGATAATGGTGCCTCTGCCGTTCCCACCGGCACGGTACTCCACCAGCCCCATGGTGGTGGCGGCCCTGAAAGTCTGGGGGCAATGGAGGAAGCATGTGGGAACGGAGAGAGCATCGGTCTGGTCTCCAATTTGTAATAATCACCGGTTTGCCCCGGGAAGGATGGACGGAGGTTTCGGAGATGGCAGAGAGCAGGGATTGAGAGGATGGGGTACATGTTCATAGAGGGGAGCGTTCCTAGCTTGAGGGAGCTGGAGGAGAAATTTGGATTGGCGAGGGAAAATGAATTCAGGTACCTGCAAGTGCGGGACTTCCTACGTAGGCAGTGTGGTGATATACATCACTGTACGTACACAAAGGGTTAATGTACATACACTACACCTAGCTAGACACTAGAAGGAACACCAGAGACATGACACACAGGCAGTCAACCAATCGGTCAGTAAGATAGGACACGACCAATGGGCAGTCCCAATACACACAGAGGTGACACTACCTCAGGAGGGCATTACATCAACCCATATAAAAGGTCACATCACACATGCTCAGTCTCTTTCCAGTGGAGACTCTCAGTGAGTACAGACACAGGGTTGATTGAACATCACTCCCACCACGTGGATTGTAGCAGACTGGTTAGTCAGTCTGAGTAGCTATAGCAGGATTAACAGTAGCGTTGAATCCAAGTAGGAGAATTGTTAATAGTTTAATAAACGTGTTAAAGCTATCTCCAAGTCTGAACCTTCCTTTGTCAGAGTGCACATCAAGGAAGCAGCTTATGCTACGACAAGAGCATAACAAAACATGGTTCCAGAAGTGGACTGTTATATCCATATGGTTTCAACTCAGCGAACAGTGACAACCAGCAACAACAGCCAGGCAAGATAATGTTCGGGATTCTGATTCCACAGCAGCTCCAGTACCAAGGCAATCTCAGCGAAAACTGGCGTTGGTTCAGGCAGAGATTCGAGATCTACCTGGTAGCGTCGGACTTAGATGGCGTGGCGGATGCAGAGAAAATAAAGCTTCTACTTACCATCGCGGGTCCAGAAGCAGCTGAAATCTTCCAGACCTTCAAATACTCAAAGGGGTAAAACAAGAGCGATTTCCAGGCAGTCCTGGACAAATTCCAAGAATTCTGCGGGGAACATACAAGAACAAAAGGTAAAAGAGGCGCCAGGTAGGCTTGCAGCAACGAACGGCAGTTTTGAATTGCAGCCATCTTGGAAAAGGTGCTGCACATGCGCAGTTGCGCAAAGAGCGCATAGAACGGGAAGGTCAGTTTGCGCATGCGCGAGAAGCCGCGCATACACAATTGAGAACAAGGTCCCAAGTAAAGGAACAGCGATCTGCGCATGCGCAATCGCTTCCTAAGCACTATGTCACAAGCGTCATGATGTCAGAGGCCCCGGACCACGCCCACTCAAAGGGGAAATGTCCCAAAACACGGAATTTTTTTTTTACCGCCTCCAAACCAGATTCTTTCACCTGGAACGACAGCACAATGCCTGAAATTCGACCGGTAGCTGAAAGTAACCTCCGCAGAACCCTGCAACAAGCAGTTAGCACCGCCCAAAGAGATGATACAGTCCTTGAAGACTATGATTCAGACCTTGAATTCTTCTTTGGACATCGCGAGCCCAATGCCAGCTCCGACACAAAACGTGATGATATGGTCTTGGAAGACAATGACTCAGACAAAGCTTTCACGTTGGGAGGCTACCCCAGTACCAAATCCAAACCGCAACTAGACGTGTTGCACATTGACGACCCCGACGACGGGTTCTTCGGATTTGAGGATCTTCAGCCCAGCAGATATGACATCCCGACTCGTGAGTGCAGGATTATGCTGCGGCCTGACGCCTCAAGACAGAGAGCGGTACAAGCCAACAGAGAGCGGCCTGCTGCCACACAGAGAGTGGTCCATGCACTGCAAAGGGTCCCCGACTCCACACACAGAGTTGTCACGCAGCACAAAGGGTCCCAGCCTCCACACAGAAAGCGATGAAAGACTCCACAGCGAGACAACTGCACGTCTCCATACAAGAAGTGACTCGAGTGACACAAGCCTCCACAGCGAGCTCATGGACAGACTCCACGATAGAAGCAACACCAGACTCCAGAGCGCAGATCTTGCATGAACAAGAAGTGATGACAGTTTCCACAGAGAGACCAATGCACGATTCCACACAAGGAACGCTGCAAGACTCCACAGAGGGAGTGACACAAGCCTCCACAGCGAGCTCGTGGACAGCCTCCATGATAGAAGCAATGCAAGACTCCAAAGCGCAGTCCATGCATGAACAAGACCATGAGGGTCTAGCAACCTCCTCTGAGCAACCAGCAGCAGACAATGCAAGTCTGCCACGCTCAAGTGAACAACAGAAAGACTATGACAGTCTGCCACGCTCAAGTGTACAGCAAGCAGATTCTGACAGTCTACCACGCTCAAGTGTACAGCAAGCAGACTATGACAGTCCACCCAGATTATTTGAGCCACCAGAAGAAGATTCTGACAGTCTACCCAGCTCAAGTGAACGACAAGACACTGAGGCTCTACCCACTGTATGTGCGACAAGTGACAACGGCATCCCACTTCCCATACACGATGTGCAACGTGACAGACCTCATCTAGAATGTACAGAGGCACTCGACAATCACAGTGAGACTACTGGTGACTCCAGTGACACCACGTTACTTCAAACCTCATTCGCTCGAGCCTCTCTTCAAGAAATTGCATTCTTGAATGTTTTGACTCCGGACGTGGAGCATCAATAAACCTCAGCTGATTCAGGTTAACCAGAAATGACTCTGGACGGGGAGCATCAACAAGCCAAAACTGACTCAGGTGAAAGAGACCAGACTCCAGACGGGGAGCATCCACAAGCCAAAGCTGATTCAAGTAAGCCGGACATGACTCCTGACGGGGAGCACCACAAACTTAGTGACGGCACGCTCAAGGAGACAGCAGATGCCACAAAGCACGCTAACACGAGTAACTGTGTGACGGACTCGTATTATCCAGAGTATGGTCCTTGAGCGCAGCAAACATGGCAACAAAACCAACCACCACAACAACAACATCAAAGACAATAGCAAGAAGCGTACCAAAGACAACAACGTCAACAACAAGCACGACAAAAACAACACCAATGGAACTACGACTGGTACGACATGGTACAACTCTGCAAATGAGGGACACTGTTACTGCTCAGCTCAGTACAATGACATACCATGGCAGGGCGATGCATCTTACCAATTCACGTTTGCTGCACTACCAACAGGCAACCTGGCTTTCAGGACAGATGCTATCAAGAATTACCACCACAAGCATCGAAAGAAAAAAAAATGAGTCCAAATCCGACAACGAAGTGATTTGACCACTTCTTGGTTCCTTCAGCAAGGGACACTGATGCCGTTTACAAAGCAATGCCACCATCAACATCACCAACACACCAACCAAACAAGAAAGTCACTCGACCATAATAAGTAATGAACTTTGGACTCATGCATATGATTTGGACTTATTGTTTAATGATCACTGTTATCATAACTTGTACAGAGTATCACTCATCTACGTAGTTTGTTCAATTTTCTTTAACACTGTACAGAAAATATGTAACACGAAAAAAGGGCGGATGTGGTGGTATACATCACTGTAAGTACACAAAGGGTTAATGTACATACACTACACCTAGCTAGACACTAGAAGGAACACCAGAAACATGACTCACAGGCAGTTAATCAATAGGTCAGTAAGATAGGACACAACCAATAAGCAGTCACGATACAGAGGTGACACTACCACAGGCATTACACCAACCAATATAAAAAGACAATCACACATGCTCAGTCTCTTTCCAGTGGAGACTCTCAGTGAGTACAGACACAGGGTTGATTGAACATCACTCCCACCACGTGGATTGTAGCAGACTGGTTAGTCAGTCTGAGTAGCTATAGCAGGATTAACAGTAGCGTTGAATCCAAGTAGGAGAATTGTTAATAGTTCAATAAACGTGTTAAAGCTATCTCCAAGTCTGAACCTTCCTTTGTCAGAGTGCACATCAAGGAAGCAGCTTATGCTACGTCAAGAGCATAACAAAACAGGCAGGTCTCAACCTTCCCGTTTCTACCACCAAGGGGGATACAGGACAGGGTAGATTCCAGAGTGTGGGTGGGAGAAGGGAAGGTCTCTGACATCTATAAGGAACTCATGGGGGTCAGAGGACACGCAGACTGAGGAGCTGAAGCGCAAATGGGAAGAGGAGTTAGGAGGAGAGATAGAGGATGGTCTCTGGGCAGATGAGTTGAGTAGAGTCAACGCGTCCGCAACATGCGACAGGCTCAGCCTGATACAGTTTAACGTGACAGTGGCCCAGATGAGCAGGTTCTTTGGGGTAGAAGATAGATGCGCAAGGTGTGCGGGAGGGCCAACGAACCATGTCCACATGTTTTGGACATGCCCAAAGCTCAGGGGATTCTGGCAGGGCTTTGCAGATGTCATGTCCACGGTGTTAAAAACAAGGGTGGCACCGAGTCCGGAAGTGGCTATTTTTGGGGTGTCAGAAGATCCAGGAGGAGAAAGAGGCAGACGTTCTGGCCTTTGCTTCTCTGGTAGTCCGGAGACGGATATTTTTAGCTTGGAGGGACTCAAAGCCCCCAAAGTCAGGGACCTGGCTATCGGATATGGCTAGCTTTCTCCGTCTGGAGAAAATTAAGTTCGCCTTGAGAGGGTCACTGTTAGGGTTCACCCGGAGGTGGCAACCGTTCGTCGACTTCTTTGCAGAAAATTAATCGGCAGCAGAAGGGGCGGGGGGTTAGTTTAGCTTAGAGTAGGGGGTTAGTAAAGGTGTGACCTGTAAGGGAGAAAGCAGGCTTTTTGCACTATGTTTATATTTTCATGTACATTGTTTATTTTGTCATTGTAAAACCCAAAACACCTCAATTAAATTGTTTACTAAAAATAAATGTGGATGCAAAGTTGACAAAGGTGTTGGTGTCACGGAGAGAGGGTTGTGTGCCGGATGTGATAGGAGAGGATGGGGTTCGTGAAGTCGTGACAGCTGTTGGCGAATGTATGCAGCCTGCTCAACAATCTTATGCTGCAGGAATTGGAAGTGGTGGTGGCAATGGATGCAGAGTAGGAATTTGACCGGGTTGAGTGGGCATATTTCATAGATCATCATAGATTATCATAGAATTGACAGGAGGAGGCCATTCGGCCCATCGAATCTGCACCACCCCTTGGAAAGAGCACCCCACCCAAGCCCACATGTCCACCCTATCCCCATAGCCCAGTAGCCCAACCTAACCTTTTTGGACACTAAGGGCAATTTAGCATGGCCAATCCACCTAACCTGCACGTCTTTGGACTGTGGGAGGAAACCAGAGCACTCAGAGGAAACCCACGCAGACAAGAGGAGAACATGCAGACTCCGCACAGACAGTGACCCAAGCCGGGAATCGAACCTGGGACCCTGAAGCAGTGAAGCAACTGTGCTAACCACTGTGCTGCCATGCTGCACACGGGAACCTAGGTGGCACTGCCAAGTGGCACCAGCGGTGTAATGGGGGGGGGGGCACCACCCTGCCCAAAAGGCATGCAGCTTGGGGCTTCCAATCCCCTTGGAGACCCCCACGAGAGCCGTGTCAACTGGTCCCCATTTGTGGGGACCAGTACCAAACAACACTCGTCCGAGGTCTCCGAGGCGAAGAGATTGAATCCGAAAGCTTCAGGTACCTTGGGAATCTGCACATTAGAGTAAGGCTTACTACCTTGCTGTAATATGGAGATTTGCTAAAACGCGAGCAATGTCTCGCAAGATTGCGTTGAATCTTTCACCGGCCAAGCTGCGCTGCGGCGAGCTGCTTTACGGGCGGAGCATAGCAGAAAGAGGCCATTTGGCTCTTTGCAGCTAACAAAATAGCTGCACGACATAATCGTACATTCCAGACATTGGTCTGTAATTTACAGCATCTAATTTGTATGCCCAAGTATTTCTGAAATATGAGGAAGGTTTCTGCCTCTACCAGCCTTTCAAACAGTGAGTTCCAGACCCCCACAATTTTCTGGGTGAAAAAATGTCCTCGCCCATTCTCTTCTGGTCCTTCTGCCAACAACATTCCGTGCTATCTTAAACTCAACAAACCTCACAATGGATTTGCCCGAAATTTGAGCAAAATGTATTCAAGAAAATCAGAAAGTCTAATAATAACAATTTCATTAAATTCTGTCAAAATGTCCTAAATTCTATCATTACATTTTTAAAGAGGATTTAATAAGGTAAAGAGGATTTAATAAGGTAAAGAGGATTTAATAAGTGTAGAAAATTTAGTCGCAGAGCCAACACGCAGGTTAGTATTCATTTTTCCCAATAAATTTAGAGTACCAAATTCATTTTTTCAAATTAAGGGGCAATTTAGTGTGGCCAATCCACCTACCCTGCACATCTTTGCGTTGTGGGGGCGAAGCCCACGCAGACATGGGGAGAATGTGCAAACTCCACACGACAGTGACCCAGGGCCAGGGTCGAATCTGGAATCTCGGCGCTGTGAGGCAGCAGTGCTAATCACTGTGCCACCATGCTGCCCACACAGGTTAGTTTTCATATTTATTTCCACAAAAGTTTAATGTTTATTTGAGATTTGACAAAATTCCTAGCCATGGGAAATGTAGGCATGGCCCTTTGATCGAACTACCCACCCACCCCGCAATGCAGCTATCAAGGATGGGAATGCTGCGTGTTGGTAGGCTTCCTGCACCGGCAAACAAATTGCTGGAAACTGGAATGAGGTGGGAATCCTGAAACTGGGTCCCACCTGCTATGTTTAAAGAGCTCTGGATCAGACAAATCAGCGAATACCTGGGCTTAAAACTCTATCCATTGCCATTGCCTGTTATCATTACACAACCATCTTCATTTCACAATTTTCCAAGCAAATTGCTTCAGGATTGTCCATGTTATTTGCATATGCTGTAATATTGTACTTACTTATTGAATTTCACATATTTGTTTGGGTATGTTCCATTGATTTTCACTTCAGATCCAGGCCAGAAGAAGGTACCTGCTTTCAGACCCTGATACATAGCTGTCAGCCACAACTATTCAAAGAACAGAAGTATATTTAAAACATGTTTATATAATCAGTAATTTGTTGTGTTTTGCTGCTTCGGATAACACAGGCTGCTACTTGATGCATTCTTAACTAAAGGATGCTCCAGACTCTGAAATGAGTTCAACGTGTTTATTGAACTATTAACACAGTTCTCAAATTAGTTCGACTCTCTGCTAATCTAACTGTAGTAACTCAGTCTAACTGTACCAGCTTGCTCTAAGCCACGTGCTGGGATGTGATGCTGCTGATCAACCCTGTCTAACTCTCTAGGTGTCTGTCTGTGGAAAGAGGCAGGGTGTGAATGCCTCATCCCTTTTATAGTGTTTATGTCATGCCCCCTTGTGATGATGCCACCTCTGAGTATCCTGACTGCCCATTGGTTGTGTCCTATTCTGAGTGTTCATAGGTTGCATGTTTGCATATCATGACATCTCCCCTTTTGTTGTTTTTTTTTTAGATGTATATACATGTGAATGTGTCTGTCTACTGTGACTGACTGGGGAATACAGAACAGAACCAACAAAACAAATGCTCATAAGTCCAGTCTCTGAGGCTTGCGTCTGGTCCTCGTCGACCGCCAGAGAGGTGGTGGAGGGGATGACATTGTCTTGACAGGCGAGTGGGAGGCACTGGTGGCCTCGTGGTTCGAGGTGTCTGGAGGTGGCAATTCGACATGTGGAAATGGAGGGGAAAGTGGTTGTGGGCAAGCAACTTTTCGCAGTGCCCTTCGATTCCTTCGCACAATGGAGCCATCAGCCATAAGTATGACATAGGATCTGGGCGCGGCCTGTCGAACAACGACAGCCGGAGCAGACCACCCACCATCCGGTATCTTGATCCTGACCGGGGATAGCACATCCAGATCAGTGGCATGTGTCTCATAGCCCTACTTCTGGCTGTCGCGAAGCTGCTGCATCTTCTACAGCACCGGGAGGTGATCAAGGTTTTGGCAGGTGTATGGCTAGAAGCGACGTCTGCAGGTCCCTGTTCATCAGCAGTTGAGCTGGCGACATGCCAGTGGACAAGGGAGTTACCCGGTACGCAAGTAGTGCAAGGTGTATGTTGGAAGCGGAGTCCGAGGCCTTCCGGATGAGCTGCTTAACGATGTGCACCTCTTTTTCAGCTTTGCCATTGGACTGCAGATAGTGCGGACTGGAGGTGACATGCCTGAAATTGTAGCTCTTGGCAAACGTGGACCATTCTTGACTGTGGAAGCACAGGCCATTGTCGGTCATGACGGTTTTCGGGATGCCATGCTGTGAGACTGTCTCTTTACACGCTTTGATGATGGTCCGTGAGGTGAGGTCTGGCAGCTTCAGCACCTCAGGATAGTTCAAAAAGTAATCGATGATTAAGATATAGACACGACCATTCGCGTGGAATAGGTCAATGCCAACCTTGGACCACGGAGATGTCTCTCGGTCATGTGGTTGGACCATCTCCTTGCTCTGCTCTGGTTGGAATCTCTGACAGGTTTCGCAGTTCAGGACCATGTCTGTGATGTCCTGGTTGATGCCGGGCCAGTAGACAGCTTGCCGGGCCCTGTGTCTGTACTTTTCTATGCCCAGGTGTCCCTCATGAATCTGCCGCAGCACCATGCTCTGGAGACGTAGCGGGATGACTATCCTTTCCAGCTTCAGCAGGATGCCGTCGATTAGTGTCAGGTCGTCCTGTAGAATTGAGGGCATTGCCCTTTCTGCCAGCCACTGCTGAGGTTATGGATGACTCGCTACAACAGGGGGTCTTTGGCCGTCTCTTCTCGGATGAGAACGATCTTCTCATCTGTTGCCGGGAGAGTGCTTGCACACAGTTGTACCTGCAATTCAATGTGCTGGATGATCTCCAGTGGTTCACTGGGTGAATTGACGGAGCGGGACAATGCATCGGCGATGATGAGCTCCTTGCCAGGTGTGTACACCAAATTGAAATCATACCTCCGGAGCTTGTGCAGAGTTCTCTGCAAACAAGGCGTCATGTCGTTCAGGTCCTTTTGGATGATGTGGACCAAAGGCTTATGATCCGCCTCAACAGTAAATGTTGGCAAGCCGTAGACATAATCATGAAATTTGAGGATGCCGGTGAGAAGACCTAAACACTCCTTCTCAATCTGGTCTCAGTGGGTGTCATTGCCCGTGACGCGTGTGCTACTGGTACCCAGGATGACGTGTCGTCTCTTTGAAGCAAAACTGCCCCAATGCCATCCTGACTCGCATCTGTGGATATCTTGGTCTCTCGGTCTGGGTCAAAGAATGCAAGGACAGGTGCAGTGGTGAGCTTGGCTTTCAGCTCCATCCACTCTGTTCGGTGCTCCACGTTCCACTCAAAGGCGGTTGATTTTTTCACCAGGTTGCGTAGGTCCGTGGTGTGTGTAACCAAATTCGGGATGAACTTGCCAAGGAAATTGACCATTCCCAGAAAGCACAGTACTGCCTTCTTGTCCTCGGGGACTTTCATTGCCTCGATAGCTTTAATTTTGTCTGTGTCCAGGCGCACACTGTGTCGCGAAATCTGATTGCCCAGGAACTTCAGCGTGGATGTCCCAAAACAGCACTTGGACCTGTTTAGCTTGAGGCCATGTTCATGTATGCGTCGGAATACTTTCTTGAGTCGCGACACATGTTCCTCTGGGATTGTGGACCCGATTATGATATCGTCAACGTAGACACGAACCCCTTCTATTCCCTCCATCATCTGTTCCATGATGCGATGGAAAATCTCTGATGCCGAGATGGTGCCAAATGGCATTCGGTTGTAGCAGAATCTGCCAAAAGGCATGTTGAAGGTACAGAGCCTTCTCCTGGATTCTTCAAGTTGGATTTGCCAAAATCCTTGGGATGCGTCCAATTTTGTGAAGAAGCACACGTGTGCCATCTCATTCGTGATTTCTTCCCTCTTCGGGATGGGGTAATGTTCCCGCATAATGTTTTTGTTTAGATCCTTGGGGTCAATGCAGATGCGTAGTTCCCTGAAGGCTTCTTTACGCACACCATCGAGCTAACCCAGTCGGTTGTTTCAGTGACCTTGGAGATGATGCCTTTTTGTTGTAGACTCATGAGCTCTGCCTTCAGGCGCTCTCTCAGTGGAACAGTGACACGTCGTGGTGCGTTAGGCCACAGTGGAATCTTGTACTCGTATGGCAGCGTGCCCATCCCGCTAAATACATCTGGGTACTGGGTTAGGATGCCGTTGATGCTGGCCTGAAGATCTGAATGGGACAGCATCGTGGTGTAGACCCTTTGAATGAGGTTCAGTTGCTTGCAGGTGTGTGCACCTAGCAGGGACGCCCTGTCTGGTTTAACAATCTCGAAGCATAAGCTTGCTTGTGTGTGTCGCTTGGACACCTGCAGATGGCAGGACCCCAGTGCCTTGATTGCGGTTCCATTGTAGTCCAGGAGTTTGCAGGCAGCTGGAAGGATTGGGGGGGGCTTCTTGATTCTCTTGAAGTCCACCTGCGAAATCAGGTTGGCGGAGGCACCTGTGTCCAGTTTGAACTGGATGGGGCAGTGGTTGACCTTCATCACTGCATGCCATTCGTCCTCGGAATCCACGGCCAGGATTGATTGGACTCGCGATGTGTCCGGTGTGGCATATTCGCACTTTGTAATAATGCCCACTCGGTAAGTGTTGTCCAGGTATTCATCATCTGGATCCATCGCACTGCCTGGATCAGAGTCATGCATTCGGTGTTGCACACTTCTGATGCGCCACTGTCAGATTAAGGCCGCTGGCTCCTGACTGGTGTTGCAGATCTGCACAGGGCTGCATAGTGGTTTGGTTTCCCACAGTTTAAACAGCGTTTGCCTCTTGCAGGGCAGTTTTTTAAAAAATGGGCGGTGCCGCAGTTCGCAAATGTCATGACGTCAGCGTCATGACGCTCAGTGCGTTGTTTCGCATGCGCGGTGCGGTTCTCGGACGTCTGCACCTGCGCAGTGCGTTTTTCGGCCGCTTTGTGTTCCCGATCGCATTGCGCATGCGTTGGGCCCTGGGAAGAGCGCGCAAAATGGCCACTTTCGTCAATGTGGAGGCGCTGCATCCGGGAGATGGCCCCAACACTCTCCACCTCGTGGGAGGCTTGTTTTTCACTTTCTGCTGTTTTGTACTGTGAATAGCGACTTCTAGAGAGCTCATGCACAGTACATGTTTCAATCGCGACTGGCAGGGTCATGTGCTTGATCCTCAACAATTGCTCTCGCAATGGACCAGAGTGGACCCCAAAAACAATTTGGTCTCTGATCATGGAGTCAGTGATACCACTGAAGTTGCAGGATTGTGCTAGCAGTCTAAGGTTAGTTTGATAGGAGTTGAAGGATTTGTCTTTACCTTGCATCCTCTGCTTGAAGATGTAGCGCTCGAAGATTTTGTTGGTGTCCACCTCGTAGTGGCTGTCAAATTTGTCCAGGATGGTTTGGTACTTCGTCTTGTCCTGCCCTTCGGAAGAGTGAAAGGAGTTGAAGATCTCTATCGCATGGTCACCCTCAGTGGTGAGTAGAAGAGCTATCATCCGAGCATCGGTCACGCCATTGAGGTCGGATGCTTCCACGTATAGTTGAAATTTCTGCTTGAATGTTCGCCAGTTGGCACTAAGGTGGTCCTGAGCTGATGAGGAGGCTGAATCTTGTCCATTGTGCCTGTATTCAGTAGCTGGTTGTCATGGATCTTGCTGAGTTGAACTAAATAGATTGAACAGTCACTCTTGGTATCATGTTGTGTTATGCTGCTTCGGATAACACAGGCTGCTACTTGATGCAGTCTTAACTAAAGGATGCTCCAGACTCTGAAATGAGTTCAACCTGTTTATTGAACTATTAACACAGTTCTCAAATTAGTTTGACTCTCTGCTAATCTAACTGTAGTAACTCAGTCTAACTGTACCAGCTTGCTCTAAGCCACGTGCTGGAGTGTGATGCTGCTGATCAACCCTGTCTAACTCTCTAGATGTCTGTCTGTGGAAAGAGGCAGGGTGTGAGTGCCTCATCCTTTTTATAGTGTTTATGTCATGCCCCCTTGTGGTGATGCCACCTCTGAGTGTCCTAACTGCCCATTGGTTGTGTCCTATTCTGAGTGTTCATTGGTTGCATGTTTGCATATCATGACATAATTCACATGAATTGGGACAGGAAAACTCAGTGGTGCAGTTCATGGAATTTTGCCCGCTCTCCCCTGCATTTTCTGCTGTCTTTGTCTGACAATGTCAGCTTCAACCACTCCTCAAGTTAGACACTGCATACTAAAAACAAAGAAAAGCTCTTCTTAATCTGTCCCAACAATGGTTTGATTATTGTCTATTGATATAAGCCAACTCTAAATGATTAAGAACGGATACTCAACTTGCCGAATGGCATTGTGTTGACAACTTTAATATTTTCTGGACATGGTCTTTGGTATTATTATTTAAAGATTCAGTAGGGTCGGTGGAGGAACTGCACTAGTGGTAGAAGCAAGAAATTGTACATAAGTGAAATTTATAGGATGGGACAATTAATAGGGTGGCAAAAATGTTGAAAAGCTTTAGAAAGGTTGAAAAGTCATCTGAACCCATGCCCAGTCTTTGTCAAGGGTGGGGGGGTAAGGCAAAAATGAAGGAACAGAAAGCCCAACCGCAAACAAGTGACGGAGCAGTCCTGTATATGACTCCCGCCCCCCCCCCCCCCTCAGCGTTTGATGGCAGCTGTGTTGGAAGACATAAGCTGGTTGTGCACTAGGACAATCTATTTAAAAATGTATACATTTTATTGAGGACACTGGAACAATCTAAGCATCGACTCCAGAAGTCCCCATTGCAACGTGCTTGGTTGGAGTTGCAGACAGGTTTGAGGTTGCAGCTCACTGGTAATATCACAGACCACCCCCGCCCCTCTGGTCTACGTTAGCAGCATCGATACAACAATTCTGTTTAGTTCTTTGCTGACCCACACTCTGAAAACAGAGACATAGATTATAATCTGTGGCCAATTGACTGCCATCCAGAAGTTGATTCTGTTGAGCTTGATAATTTCAAGAATTTTGTGTTTATCAAAGTAAGGGAAGTTCAAATGGCAAATTGGCACCATTTGAGCACCCTGCAGTAAATCTAAACTAAATGTGAACCTTTCTGCCAGGCACACTACTGCTGAAAACTTACCTCTCAGTATATGAGGAGGTTACAATTTGTCTTCTTTGACCTGCTGTTTTTCATAACAAGTATTTGGCAACAACATGTAAAAAAAAATTGAAGTTTGTGGATTGTCACATGAAGTGCAAGAACGGTAGCACAGTGGTTAGCACTGTTGCTTCACAGCTCCAGGGCCCGGGTTCGAATCCCGGCTTGTGCGGAGTCTGCACGTTCACCCCGTGTCTGCGTGGGTTTCCTCCGGGTGCTCCGGTTTCCTCCCACAAGTCCTGAAAGGCGTGCTGTTAGGTAATTTGGACATTCTGAATTCTCGCTCTGTGACCCGAACAGGCGCCGGAATGTGGCAACACGGGCTTTTCACAGTAACTTCATTGCAGCGGTAATATAAGCCTACTTGCGCCAATAAAGAGTATTATTATTTTAAAAAGTGAAATGTAAGCTAAATTGTGATGCCTGCAAAATGCAGAGCTGAGGACAGATGTACCCTGTTATAAGTGAATTAGTGGGAAATGAAGTCATGCGAGGCAGGAAGATGTTAATTAAAGTTAGCATGCATTAATTTACTGATAATTGTTTTATTTGTCGATCGATTATTGTCAGGAAAGGCCATTCTGGTTGAGAATGAAATAATCTGATCAAATGTTGGAGGCGCAGTGACGCAAGTATTTTAAAAATGCGGTAGTTTGAGTAATTCTAAAATATAAACTGCCTATTTGAACAGACCTCTGTCAAAAGCAGAATGGTGGGTCTCAGGGAAGTGCTTTTGATCAAAGAGGAACTGAAACTTGTGAGCCATATCAGCAAATGTTTTTTTTGTGAAAGATCGATGAACTAAATTTAATAAATTAAATCAAATATGGGATACCTCTCCAAGGTGATATTTTGTGGTATAAAAGAGAGAGGATATTAACAAAACGATAAGCTTGTCTGAGTGGATGTTCCTGTGCTGTACTTTTCTTTGTTCATTCAAATACATGAAAGGATGGGAATAGAGGGATACGGACTCTGGAAGTGTAGAAGATTTTAGTTTAGACAGGCAGCATGGTCGGCACAGGCTTGGAGGGCCGAATGGCTTGTTCCTGTGCTGTACATTTCTTTGTTCTTTGTTCTTTCAGATGTAAGGTTTGGCAGGCGCCTAACATCTATTTAGCTAAAGAAGCTGAACAAGAAATAGACAAGGCAGCGTTCCTCTGTTCAGTTACCTAACAAGGTGATCTGTTTGTATTTGTAAATTACTGCCTCCTAGACACTGTAATGTGTTGATTTCCACTGCATGTGAATAAAAGGTTTGCTGTAACCAAATTCATATCAAGTTCGAATCCCTTAGAATCTTACAAACACCCCAGATTAGAGGCGCGACTTAATGGCCTCGTCACTACTGACTTGGTGATGCGATGAGGCCGTTTAATCTCGCGAGAGGCCTCTTGCAAGATTTGCAGTGCTCAAAATGTCTCTGAAGATTTCACGGAATCTTGTGAAATATCGTGATGAACACTTTTAAGTGAGCCACTAGGCTCATTTAAATATGTCTGCGCCGTATTCTCCCGCGACCCGGGAACTAATGACCGCACCTAGGAGATCTCGCCAGGACGCCATTTACCACTGGTTTCCACAAACGTGGACCAGGCGTAATGGCACCTGAGGAGGTCTCCCAGGCCATTAGAGAACCCTGGGCGGTCCGGCGCTGGGCAGAGTGGCACCCACTGAAACCCAGGAACCTTGGCATTACCAGCCTGGTACCTTGGCCATTCCACCCTGGCACTTCCAGGGTGGCTGGTTGGCACTGCCAGGCTGACAGGTGCACTACCAGGGTTCCAGGGCGACAGTGCCAAGGTGCCCAAGTTGCCCGTGCCAGGGATCAGGCCTGGGAGTGCTTTGCACTGAAGAGTTGGGGTGATGGGGAGCTCAAGAGGATGGCCTTCACAGCAACCAGTATTTAGGGGGGTGGGGGTTGACATGTGATAGTGAGTGGGGTGTTGGCGGGTTTTAGTGAACATATATGCCCTGAATTGGGACAGTGCAGACTTTATCAAGAAGGTGTTGGTGGCCATTCCAGAGCTAGATCCCCACCAATTGATCATGGGGGAAGGTTTCAATTGTAGATTGGAGCCAAGGCTGGATAGGTCGAGTCCCAAATTTTTTGCAGCTTCGGGGATGGCAAAGGAGTTGGTTGTGTTCATGGAGCAGATGGGAAGGGTGGATCTGTGGAGGTTTAGATACCCGAGGGAGAGGGAATTTTCCTTCTTCCCGTATGTGTTTACTTCCAAATAGATTTCTTTGAAGGTGGGGAAATCATTACTCCCGGGGGTGTTGGGGGCTGGGGGATTGTAATATCTGACCACTCCCCACATTGTGTGGATATTCGACTGGAGACTGGTGAGCCGAGCGCTCCCCGTGGAGGATGGACACAACGCTCCTCGCAGCAAAGGGGTTTGTGAGAAGATGGCTTCGGCCATCGGGAACTATGTGTTTTTTAATAAGAATGGAGAGGTCTCACCTCTATGTTCTGGGAGGCGTTGAAGACGGTGGTCAAGGGGGGAGATAATTTTGTATGAGGCCCACAGGTTTAAGATTGGAAGGGAGGAAAGGCAGAGTTTAGTTGACTCCATTCTGAAGGTGGACCGGCAATACTCCACAGCCCCGACAGCAGAGTTGTTAGTAGAGAGGAAGAGGCTACCGATGGAGTTCGAGCTTGAATCGACGGGGAAGGTGTTGAGTCAGCATTGCCGTTCACAAGGGGAGTCCTATGTGTGCGGTGATGTTATAGTCTGCCCAAATCCTATTGGCTGGGTCAATTGGTTATCCCATGACTCTTGGGGAAGATGAGCTCCCTCAATGAGGTTTGGGGGGGGAGCGGGGCAATCACCAGCAGTTGCAGCTGTATAAATAGAGCTGGCCAGTGTGGTACCGGCAAGAGAAGGATGTAGTGGTGAACTCCTGCTGCTGTGTACATATTGTTATAAATAAACTTACTTTCTGTTTGACTCTACAAACTCATGCTGGATTCTTCATGGCCCTCACAGGTGAGGAGGCCAGCCGTTTACTGGCTCACCATTTGAGGTGGCAGGCCCCCGCGCAGGAGATAGCCCAGGTTAAGGACAAGGGAAGAGGGCTGGTTACTGCTCTAGATAAGATTAATGGGGCTTTCTACGGTGCTGTATAAATCTGCCTCCGGAGGATTACGTGGGGATGGAGCAGTTCTTGGATGGGTTGGAATTCCAGGTAGTGGAGGAGGAGAAGAGGCACGGGTTGGTGACATCGCTAGGGTTGAAGGAGAGTATGAACTGAATTGATTCCATGCAGTTGGGGAAGACAGTGGGCCGGATGGTTTCCCGGTGGAATTTTAGAAACAGTTTACAGTCTAGTTGGCACAAAAGTATTTTCGAGATGTTTAATGGCTCTCTGTCTCTGGAGGTGCTGTCGACCATATTGGTGCAGGCGTTGCTCTCTTTGATCCCAAAGAAGGATAAGGATTCTGGGGAGTGTTGGTCTTACTGTTATTTCACTGTTGAATGCCAACGCAAAGGTGTTAGCTAAGGTGCTGGCGATACATCTGGAGGGGTGTTTGCCGGGGGTGAACATTGAGGACCAGACAGGGTTTGTCAAGGACCAACAGTTGTCAGCCAATACCAGGAGACATCTCAAAGGCATGTGGTCCTGTCCCACTCCTTGGGGAATGTTCTGGAGGTAATCATCTCCATGGACGCGGAGAAGGCATTTGATCGGGTGGAGTGGAGGTTTCTCTTCAAAACTTTGAGGCGATTTGAGTTTGGGCGAAAGTTTATCTCCTGGGGGAGACTGCTGAACAGTGCCCTACGGCTGGTGTACGTACCAACACGGTGAGCTCTGGGTACTTTTGGTTGTACAGGGGCAGATAGCAGGGATGCCCGTTGTCCCTGTTATTGTTTGCTCTGGCGATTGAGCCAATGGTCATCATGCTTAGATCATCAGGTGGGTGGAGGGATATAGAGAGGAGCACAGGGTGTCCCTTTATATAGGCGACCTGGTGCTATATGTTTCAGATCCTCTTTCTAGTGTGGGGAGGATAATACAGCTGCTAAAGAAGTTTGGGTCCTTCTCAGGGTACAAACTGAATGTGAGTAAGAGCAAAATCTTCCCACTGAATCCCTGGGGAGGGAAGCGGATTTGGCGAGGCTGCCGTTTAGGCTGACCAAGACAAGGTTTAGGTATTTAGGGATTTGGGTGGCTCATGACTGGGCCTTGCTGCATAAACCGAACCTGGTCAGTCTGATGGAGGGGGTGAAGGGAGACTTGAAGAGGTGGAATGCCCTTCCGTTGTCCCTGGCAGGGAGAATGCAGAGGGTCAAAATGAACATTTTACTGATTTGTGTTCTAGTGTCTCCCAATCTTCCTCCTGAAATCTTTTTTCGTTAGGGTTGATACGTTAATCTCAGCCTTTGGGTGGGTAAAACTCCCAGGATTCAAAGTGCTTTCCTGCAGAGGGAGCGGCAATCTGGTGGGCTGGCGCGACCGAATCTGATGTTCTATTACTGGGCGTTGAACATCGAGAAAATTTGAGGGTGAATTAAGGAGCCGATGCCGAGGTGGGGGAGAAGGAGGAGGCTTCCTGTGTAGGTTTGTGTCTAAGGGAGTTAGTTATGGCCCCTTTTCCGTTCTCTCTGGCTAGGTTCTCTATGAGCCCGGTAGTGGTGCATCTCTAAGAATTTCGAACAAATTTAGGCGGCATTTTAAATTAGGAGCAATGTCTTTGCTGTCGCCAATCTGTGAGAACCATGGATTTAGAGTTATTCTTATTCTATAAAAAAATAACAAATTGTTTAAATTTTATTGTTTTGTAGTTTGAAAATGTTTGGGGGGGGGAAATATATTTTAAAAATAATTTCTATCTTTGTGCGTTTCTATTTCACTGCACGGTCCCTAAGATTGCCATGTGACCGCACATGCATGCATTTTAAAAGCTGGTAGTGCAGTCTTTTTGTCCTCTGGGTGGCACATTCACAATTTCTGCATGACCATGTACCCACACAGCTTAGAAGGATATTGATTCAGACAGAATCATCTTCATACCATTCCTCCAACTTATATTTTCAGATATCCAGAACTGATGTGATTATCGCTAAGTTCTGATTATACAAAAGAGAAATAGAAATAGAAATATTATTTACTGTACTCACTGGTTGTCCTCCCCACCAAATTGGATTGTTTTTTTCATCACCGTGCAGGGAGAAAGACATGTTCAAATTAACATCATACATGTTGTTGCCAACTATGCCATGTGTTTCTGAGTATAGTCCCTGTATAAATAAAAGTACAGTATTAACCTGCCAGGTTACAGCATAACTGAATAGATCACTTAGGTAACATCAGCACGATAAATCAGCTAGGGCTGAGAATTTACTTCATTGTTGAAGTTAGCCAAATCCAAGACTAAAATTACAAGTGGGTTCAAACACAATTTGAGCTGAGTGGAGCCAATGTTTTTGGGAGATGCCCAACTCAGGGGAACTTGTGAACATCCTTGAGCAGTGATAAAGATATCAGGCATGATTCAACCACCGCATTGTGCCCAACGCCGATCCGGATGCGCTGGGTGAGTAGCGGGAAAGGGTAGAATCGTGCCGGTCACGACCATTTTGCAATTCACCCAGCCCACTCCGGATGGCAAGTTCCAGTTCAAGCTTAAAAATGGCGAGAATATTATTAACCCTCATTTGCATTCATTGCAATCTCATTAACAAGATTGAAGTCGAATGCGGTGGCCTCCCGGGAATTAACCGACTCACCAGCGGGAAGTCACGTGGGCGTTGCTCAGTACTCCTTTTGAAAAACAGGAAACTGGCACGACGGCTACTGAGGGAAGTGAGGAGGTGTCTAGCCATTTCCATTCTCCAGCATGCAGCTCAAGTACACCAGAGCTGCTGGCCCAGTGCTGGGGGGGATTGGGCTTGGTCGGGGGGGGGGCTGGAATATTCCAGGTCAGGGGTCACCCTGGGCTGCCGAGGCGTGAGGGGTTTTGCATCTGTGAGGCCTTCAAGCATCTTTAAATATTGTGGAGACTCATAACAGGTGCAACTACAGCTCCAGCCTGTCTGTCCTGTAAAACCTCCCAGGACAGAGTCCTGCTGCAGCTTCTCTCCTGAAAGACAATTTCACCCCGTTTATCTGTGAGCAGCTTCTAGCTTCACAGCTGAAAGCTATTTCAAATAAGGATTGATCTTGTTAGCTGTGAGAGCACTTCACAACTGCAGGTTGTGTTTTCTGCTTGCTCCTGCTGGTGGCTGCAGATGCCTGGAGGCTGCTGTTGCTGTTTATCTTCCTTTTCTGTAGCTGGAAAGAAGGATAATGTTTTCTAAGATACCTGCGTCCTGGAACACTGGGCTCAGCGGAACACATAAATCCATAAGACAATCTGGTTTGCTGCAAGAAGACGCTGTGGGACCTGGTGCACGATATTGATTCAAACTCCATTTAAGGAATGCAGATTGCTGATGCTTTTGTGGCTGGTGTGGTGAGTGCTGCGTGTAACTGGCACGTCACCGCAGGGTAATAACGGTAGAAGTCCAGGATGTTCAACTGCACCTTGAGTGCCAGTGGAATATGTGAATGCCTGGATTTGGTTCCGGTGACATTGGGCCATGTGGGAAGGCTGGCACAGATGCGGTTCCAGGACCGAGATTGGCACTGATACATGGAACAAGTAACACATTGATGGACAGATAATGTCTGCGACAAAGCTCTGGACATGATAACACATACCGTGGGCGCAATTCTCCACTCCCACGCCGGTTGGGAAAATCGCCTGGGCCGCCAAAATTTCCGAGGACGCCGGTCCGACGCCCTCCCGTGGTTCTCCCAAGCGGCGGGAACGGCCCGCTCAAGTTTTGCGGGCCGCAGGTCGGAGAATCGCCGGAGACACCCAAAATGGCGATTCTCTGGCACCCCCACGATTCTGAGGCCCGGATTGGCCGAGCGGCCAGGCCAAAACGGCGGGTTCACCCCGGCGCCGTCCACACCTGGTCGCTGCAGTCGTGAGCGGTGCGTGAACGCTGGGGGGGGGGGCGTCCTGCGGGGGGGCGAGGGGGGATCCTGCACCGGGCTTCACCTTGAATGTGGGGTGGCCCACGATTGGTGCCCACCGATCGTCGGGGCGTCCTCTCTGAAGGAGGACCTCATTCCTTCCATGGCCCCGCAAGATCCGTCCCCCATCTTCTTGCGAGGCGGATTTGGACATGACGGCAACCACGCATGCGCGGGTTGGCGCCGGCCAACCCGCGCATGCGCGGTTGACGTCCGTTATGCGGCGCCGGCCGCGTCATCTATTCGGCGCCGCTTTTACGCGGGCGACAAGGCCTGGCGCGGGGAGATGACGCGGCCCCGATACTGGCCCATTGTCAGGGCCTGAATCGGTCGGGACCGGGGCCGTTCCGCTCCGCCGTGAACCTCGACGGCGTTCACGACGGTCGGCCACTTTGGCGTGGGGGTGGAGAATCCCGCCTCGTGTGTTTGGATTAAGTGTGAAAATGAGCTGTTATAGCTTTGTATTAGTACTAATATGTAACTGTGACATTTCCTTGTTGTTTAATGGTTAGTGTAATATATGAATGTTACGTCATTGATTTTCACATCTTTAATACTGGTGACCGTTTAATAAACAAAATATTCTCAACTCTCAAGTGCCACCTCGAGGGCACACGTCTCTCATAGGACGATTAGTTCCTTGCATGTCCAGCAACCTTTGATGCCTGAACAATGTGTTTAAACTCTGGGAGCATCACACCATAGAGGCAGCTGCCAACAATCAAACACTAAAGAGCAGGGCTTCAGCACTGAGGATCTTCTAGCGACCAAACAGTAAATGTGTGGATGAGCAGAGGGCAGATGAACACATCCTCCCTAATGTTTCCGCAGAGGCCTGGCACCTGGGGTCTACGGGCTCCTGATGTGACAGGGGGCAGAGAGTGCAGAGCAGGGTTTGCCAGCACAACTGGCTCACTGGATGGCACTTTGAGAGAAGGCGGGGCACGTAAGGGTGGGGAAGGCTTTGGGAATGTGAGGGTCCTGGGGTGGAATCCCAAACTGATTGTCGGTCTCTCTCCTTCTCCAAGTCCTTACAGATATAACGATTTTTGCTGATGTGGATCCTGCAGAGGCTGCCCTTGCATTGCTTGTGGTAGCGGAGGTGGGCTGACAACGGAAATGGCAGCAAGTCCAACACAGGCTGGAGGCGGCATGCTATTTTCTGAGGGCCACCGCACACCCTGAAGGCCCTGCCACCCAACATGCTGACGAGGGAGCCAGAAGGGTAGGCCAGTGATGGCCCAAGTTGTAACAGGTGTTGTTAGTCATTCAATGAACTGATGGACACCATGTGCCACAGAAGACTGCGTCTCAGCAGAGAGACAGTGCGGCACCTGTGCCACCTCCTCGCAGACCTGGCACCCCATGAAGGAGGAGGACACCCACTCCCGGTGGCCGTGAGGGTCACTGCAGCTCTGAACCTTTGGACGTTTGGATGTTTTTGATGCTGCGCTGGAAAGCTGGAACCAGTACGTACAACGGATGCGTTACTATTGCCGCAGCATGGTTCAATTCCCGTACCAGCCACCCCGAACTGGCGCCGGAATGTGGCGACTAGGGGCTTTTCACAGTAACTTCATTGAAGCCTACTTGTGACAATAAGCGATTTTCATTTTCATTTTTCAGTTCACCGAAAACGAGCGCCGGGGGGTCTTTTTTCTCACCGCCTGCGGCCCGCATACGTTTGGGGTGATTAGGAGCCTTACGTACCCAGCTGCGCCGGACACCAAGGCGTTTGATGAACTTGTGAACTTAGTGGGGCAACATTTTAACCCAAACCTGTCAACGATAGTCCAGCGTTACCGGTTTAATACAGCTGAGAGGACCCCAGGAGAACCCCTGGCAGAGTTGCTATCCAGGCTACGCAGGATTGCGGAGTACTGTGACTATGGTGAGACCTTGTCAGAAATGTTACGCGACCGTTTGGTTTGCGGTATTAACAAAGCGGCCACCCAGAGAAAGTTGTTAGCTGAGCCAACATTGACTTTTCAACAGGCCATTCAAATAGTTTTGTCCCGAGAGAGCGCAGAACAGGGAGTGCAGGAGCTACAGGGAATGGAGGTGCACGCCTTGGGGCGCAACCCCTTCCATCCAAAAGCGTCTCCCCGCACCCTGCGGTACCTTGGGCGAGGCGACGTCCGGATCGACGCCAGTGGCCATCGGACATTCCTCCCCGAAGGGAGCCTTCTCCAGAACCAATGGATGAGGAGCCATGTCCGTGTTGGACTTGTGGGCGCTGACCCCGTCACGGACGCTGGTCCTGGGGGTGCCAGAGGTGCCGACGTTCCGTCAGAAACTGGGGCCAGCCCAGGAGCTGTACCTATCATTTGGATGAACCTACGGCGACTACTCCCGAGGATGTGGAGACGGAGGACGAGCGCCTGCAGCTGCATTGTGTGGCAGCTCTCTGTGTGGCCCCCATTAAGTTGACAATACGGGTCAATGGTCACCCGTTTGAGATGGAGTTGGACACTGGCGCTGCGGTCTCCGTGATCACCCAGAGGACATTCAACCGCATCAAGCAGGGGATACAGACCCTTACAATAACCGACACACAGGACAGGTTGGCCACCTACACCGGGGAACCATTGGACATTGCAGGAACTACGATGACCCCTGTTGTTTATGGACGCCAGGAGGGGCGTTTCCCACTTATCGTGGTGCGCGGCCATGGGCCCAGCCTGTTGGGTCAGGACTGGTTGCGCCTGCAGTGGCAGCACATCCTCCAAACAGGTTCTGGAGGATTGACTGAGGTGCGAGGATGGTACCCAGATGTATGCCAGCCCGATTTGGGGAAGATAAAGGGGGTCGTAGCCCGTATCCAAGTCAAACCAGGAGCCATGCTGCGCTATTTCCGGGTGCGCCCGGTGCCTTACGCCTTGCTCGAGAAGATAGAAGGGGAGCTCACTCGTTTGGAGACCTTGGGTGTTATCAGGCCCGTCCGTTTCGCTGATTGGGCAGCACCAATTGTACCTGTAATGAATCCAGATGCCACAGTTTGTTTGTGCAGCGACTATAAACGTACAGTAAATACGGCTTCCCGGCTCAACCGATATCCAATGCCTTGCATAGAGGATCTCTACGCAAAGCTTGCAGGCGGAATCTCGTTCACAAAATTAGATATGTGTCACGCCTACCTACAGTTGGAGCTGGACCCTGCCTCCCAGCCATATGTAACTATCAATACACACCGGGGCCTGTATGAATATACACGGTTGCCCTTTGGCGTATCCTCTTCCTGCGCTATTTTTCAACGCGTCATGGAGGGCATCTTGAGAGGTTTACCACATGTCGCTGTGTACTTAGACGACGTTTTGATTACAGGGACATCGGAGCAGGAAAATTTGGAGGCTGTCCTTAGACGCTTTTCAGAGGCTGGAGTCTGTTTACGTCGCACAAAGTGCATCTTTCAGGTGAAGGAAGTAGTCTACCTGGGTTATTGGGTGGACCGCGAAGGTTTGCACCCCGACACAGAGAAAGTGCGCACAATTGTGGGCAGCACGGTAGCATAGTGGATAGCCCAATTGCTTCACAGCTCCAGGGTCCCAGGTTCGATTCCCGGTTTGGGTCACTGTCTGTGCGGAGTCTGCACATCCTCCCCGTGTGTGCGGGGGTTTCCTCCGGGTGCTCCGGTTTCCTCCCACAGTCCAAAGATGTGCGGGTTAGGTGGACTGCCATGCTAAATTGCCCTTAGTGTCCAAAATTGCCCTTAGTGGGGTTAGGGTGGAGATGTTGACCTTGGGTAGGGTGCTCTTTCCAAGAGCCGGTGCAGACTCGATGGGTCGAATGGCCTCGTTCTGCAATGTAAATTCTATGATCTATGAATTCAACAGGCCCCCGCACCCGACTGACACTTTGCATCTTCGTTCTTTTGTCGGCTTCGTAAACTATTACGGGAAGTTCCTCCCCAATCTGGCAACTACGCTGGCCCCGTTGCACCTTCTGCTAAAGAAGATTCACACCTGGGTTTGGGGTCAGCCGCAAGAAACTGCTTTCCGGCGGGTAAAGCAAAAATTGTCGTTGTCTGGGTTACTAACCTACTATGATCCTGGAAAGCCTTTGCTCGTCACATGTGATGCATCCCCGTATGGTTTTGGGCCCGTCGTGTCCCACAAGATGGAGAACGGGGCCGAGCAGCCGATAGCTTTCGCCTCCCGCACATTGACTGCAGCGGAAAAAAAGTACGCACAGATTGCGAAGGAGGGCCTGGCAGTAGTCTTTGTGCTGAAACGCTTCCACCGCTATGTGTATGGCTGCCAATTGACTATCGTGACTGATCATAAGCCTCTGCTGGGACTTTTCCGAGAGGATAAGCCAATACCGCCCATTGCTTCCGCAGGATCCAGCGCTGGGCTTTGTTGCTCACTGCATACGAGTATTCTCTGGAGCACAAACCAGGAACGCAGATAGCGAATGCCGACGCACTGAGACGATTGCCTTTATCGACCGGCCCCATGTCGACCCCCACGCCTGGTGAGGTGGTTGCAACCCTAAATTTTATGGACTCCTTGCCTGTCACAGCATCACAGATCCGTGAGTGGACCCAGACGGAGCCAGTCCTGTCAAAGGTTCGGCACATAGTCCTGTATGGTGGGCAGCATAGACAGCTCCCAGGCGAGTTGTGGGCATTTTCCTCCAAGCTGTCAGAACATAGCATGGAAGGCGGTATCCTCTTGTGGGGGATGCGTGTGATTGTCCCGGAAAAAGGATAGGAGCTGATACTAAGGAATTTGCACAATGGGCATCCGGGTGTGACCAAAATGAAAAGGTTGGCCCGGAGTTATGTCTGGTGGCCAGGCCTTGACACTGACATTGAGAAGGTGGCCCAAAACTGCTCCATTTGCCAGGAGCATCAGAAGATTCCGCCGGCCGCATCCCTACATCACTGGGAATGGCCAGGGCGGCCTTGGGCGCGCTTGCATGCGGATTTTGCTGGCCCTTTTCAAGGATCCATGTTCCTTCTAGTAATCGATGCCCAGCCTAAATGGTTCGAGGTGCATAAGATGGTAGGCACAACGTCCTGCGCAACAATCGAGAAGATGCGTTTGTGTTTCATGTACGCACGGCCTCCCCAAGGTGCTGGTCACGGACAACGGCACTCCGTTCACAAGTGAGGAGTTTGCAAGGTTCATGAAGATGAACGGCATACGCCATATCCGCACCGCTCCATAAAGCCCGGCTTCCAATGGATTGGCGGAGCGCGCAGTGCAGACATTCAAGCAAAGCCTAAAGAAGGAGTCTTCCGGATCTATGGACACGAGACTGGCTCGTTTTTTGTTTTCATATAGGACCACTCCACATTCGGTGACTGGGGATGCTCCCGCAGAACTCCTAATGGGCCGGAGACTTCGCACCCGCCTTAGCATGGTTTTCCCGGACGTTGGCGCAAAAGTACTGATATGACCATCAATTCACACGAGACGATTAGTAGAAGTGAACAGTGGTTTTAATCAGCTAGATCTGTGCCTGCCTGCGTCTGCTCTGTACAGAGTGCCTGCTACAGGCTGCAGATTTATACACCACCACCGAGGGGGCGGAGCCACAGGCGTAGCCCACAAGGGCATCAACATAATACAATACATTGGTGAATTGTAGTAGCAATACGTTCACCACAAGTACGGCGCACTCAAGAATGGCAGGGGCATCGTTTTTCTCCGCATCGGCCGATTCGGCAGTTTGCGCCCGGTGATCCAGTGTTCGTTCGAAATTTTGCTGGTGGTGCCCAGTGGGTCCCTGGTGTTATCTTTCGCCGAACGGGCCCTATCTCTTACCAGGTGCAAGCCTAGGGCCGTCTCCAGCACAAGCATGTAGACCACGTTCGGTCCAGAAGACCATCTCTTCCCCGCCCCCGGAGCTAATTTCTACAGCCACAGAGACCAGACACAGTGGAGAGTATTTCTCACAATCTTCCTCTGGTGCCGCACTCAAAGCCTGCGCAGGTCGTTGCAGAACCGCGTGGAGATAGAGACACCGAGATGTCGGAGGCAGCGGACTCCGACTCCGAGATGGAGACACAGGACGCCTGAGAGGGGGAGTCCTCAGGCCCACGGGCCATGGATGTACAACCGTTACGCCGTTCATCAAGGAAGCGCCATTCTCCGTCTCGTTACACGCCGCCCGATCCAACACCTCATGCAAATGGTGTCCGGCCTGCGGCAAAACGAGTCCGACGCCCTCCTTTGGCAGGGTCTTCGGTGGACTTTGGGGGGTGGGCGGGATGTTAGAACCTGCCTGCTTACCACTGGCTGGGGACTAATGGCAATCCCACAATGCTTAGGGAGTATGAGCTTCCCCAATGAGGGGGCGGAGAAATCATTAGCAGATTCCCTGAATAAATAAAGCTGCCCAATCTGGAACCAGCTAGAGAGTGAGCAGCTAGGAAGTTGCTGCTGTTGTGTATGTGTCTATAAATATATATATATATATATATATATATATGATATTGTAAATAAATCTTATTTCTTTCTATCCTTCAACTCGTGCTGGATTCTTCGTGGCCCTCACAAAATTCACCAAATAAAATCCTGCTGTGGAAGGAGCAACATCAAAGTGCAAATCATAAAACTGGTTATTAAGAGTGAAAATATTTGCCGAATCTTTTCAAATCTGAGGAGTTTTCTGTTAAATGCTGAGGAAAACAAGCAGCCATTTTGTCCACTGCAAAGAGTATTTTTAGGAAAGTGCCATGATGGAAATCGATCTGTATTTGGATGCAAAGCAGGTTAATTTCTAGCATTACTTCAAACAACAAACTTTCTCATTGATGTAGATCAATCTCTAAAAAGTATATTTTTAGATACTTTTAAAAAAGTAAGTCAGCAATTTCCTGCTGCGTTTCCGCTCTTGTGATGGTAAATCTTCCGGAGTCATTGGGGGAATGGGTAAAAACAATAAAGCTTGGAAATGAGGGATTAGAGTGAAACGTGTCAGAGCTGACCTTGAATACTTCAAAAATGGAACTCTGGTATTGCTGGTGCCCAGATTGCTGATTTTTAACTGAGTTTTGACAATTTTGAACATCTGGGAAGACTGCCCAGTCATCCACCGTGTTCTTGCACAATGCAATGTCTGTTTGAAATTTTTACCATTCAAGCCAATCTGAACCAGCTGAGAACTCGAATTGAACATTTTAGGGAAAACTCCAAAGTATATAAGCTGGAAAGAGATAAATCCAAGGAAAATGTTTGACTAAAGAGGAACATATTTTTAAAAATGAGAACAGCTTTTTTTCTCCTTATTGTTCATTGATTTCAGACTTTGATGACAACAGACAGTAGAGTCCACAGGCTAACTGGTATGATAACCAGGGCAATTTAACTGCCTTTATGATCTTGCTTGTCCTTTCATTTCTAGTACAGCACAATCTACAGAACATAGCGGCATGGTAGTACAGTGGTTAGCACCTTTGTTTCACAGCTCTAGGGTCCCAGGTCCGATTCCGGCTTGGGTCACTGTCTGTGTGGAGTCTGCACATTCTCCCCGTGTCTGCGTGGGTTTCCTCCGGGTGCTCTGGTTTCCTCCCACAGTCCAGAAATGTGCAGGTTAGGTGGATTGGCCATGTTAAATTGCCCTTACTGTCCAAAAAGATTAGGTGGGGTTACTGAGTTACAGGGATACGGTGGAGGCCTGGACTTAAGTCTTTCCAAGGGCAGGTGCAGACTCGATGGGCCCAATGGCCTCCTTCTGCACTGTAAATTCTATGACTCTAATTCTATGAAAGTCACTGGAGCTTAAAAACATAACTTACCGTGACAATGGTGTAGTGATTAGGAAATGTGTTCGTCGGGTACATGGCTCTCATGTACTTGGAATGTGTTCCACAGGTCTCTGGAATAATCACAACATGTTTAATTCTATTTCTAAAAGGTCAAATAAAATTTCATTTCACTTCGGCTGTCGTCTCACAATGTAATCTCAGTTTATTTTGCTTTACATGGTAAAAAATCAATTGGTTGAGTTAGAAAGTGCAGCAACATGATAAATAAAGGTACTGAAATCATGGTTAACCACAAATGCAGCCTAAATCGGCAGGCTGGGACTAATCTGACACCAAAGCAAAGCAAAGTGAGACTCCTTGAGATGAAAAATTATTTTGTACTGACACTAAACTAAGTGAGAATGTGCAAAATGGATATGATGTAGAAACACTGCAGTTTGCAAAATGATTTAATCAGTCAACCTCAACCAGCTGTGAAATGCAAATGAAAACGTTGGAATTCCTCTAAACATTATGGCAAAATCTTAGGACTTACTGCTCAGCTTTGCTGCTATCAGCTTAATACTCAGTACTAATTATAGATTAATTCTGGACAATGCAAGTAAAAAATAAAGTTATTTCCACATTTTGGGGAAAAATGTGTTTTGCAGGTGAGTGAAGTATTATATCTAGGCTACTGCGGAAGTCAAAGTCATTAATAATAGTAATTGCTTATTGTCACAAGTAGGCTTCAATGAAGTTCCTGTAAAAAGCCCCCAATCGCCACATTACGGCGCCTGTTCGGGGAGGCCGGTACGGGAATTGAACCCGCGCTGCTGGCCTTGTTCTGCATTACAAGCCAGCTGTTTAGCCCACTGTGCTAAACCAGCCCCTAGAGAAGCTCCAATCTCAAGAAATGCCACAGAATTGAATGGCACGATCCAATGGCCACACTGCGCCCAAAAAACAGCTCACTGTGGCACAGCGTAGCCGAAAGAAGCCGGGAAACAACGTTCCCGGGATCTACCCACTCGCAACGCCCCACGAGATCTAACGTGATCTTGCGAGACACTGCGATGTAAATCCCACCCATTGTGGGCGGGATCACATTTTAGCAAATCTGCATGTTAGAACGAGACAGCTAGTTTCACTTTAATATGCAGATTCCCGAGGTACCCGAGACATTGGGATCTATCCCAATTGCTTTTGGAGACCTCGGGCAAGCGCTATTCAGCACTCGTCCCCACAAATAGGGATCATGGCACTCGTGGGGTCACCCAGGGGATCAGAGGCCTCCAGGTGCATGTCATGGCACTACTATGGTGCCTGGAAACACTTCAGCTGGCAGGGGCACTGCCAGGGTGCCAAGTTGGCACTGTCAAGGTGCCAAGCTGGCATTTTTTGTGCGGTGTTTATTGGGTTAGGGGTGCCCTGCTTAGGTGTTGGGGAGTGCAGGGGAGCTGGGAACCTTCCCATAATGCATTGGGGCTTGGGGTTTCAGGGGTCACATTGGGGGCCTCAGAGATCAGAATGCCATCCTGATCTCTTGCGATATTGAGGAGTTCCGGCGAGCGGAGTTCCTTGGTATAGAAAAAGGGGCGATATGCGGCCTTGGCCACGCGTTTCCCACTGAGGCCCTTTATATTTTTTTAAGAATGCAGAGGACCTAATTAATTTTTTCCAATTAAGGAGCAATTTAGTGTTGCCAATCCACCTACCCTGCACATCTTTGGGTTGTGGGGATGAGACCCACGCAGACATGGGGAGAATGTGCAAACTCCGCACGGACAGTGACCCGGGGTTGGGATCGAACCCAGGTCCTCAGCGCGGTGAGGCAGCAGTGCTAACCACTGCACCACCATGCTGCTCAAAGAGGCCCTTTATTTAACGTGAGTGGCGTTGTATAGACATGTGTTTCTTGGTGCTGCGAGCGCTGGGAAACTTGCAGCTAAACGCGCTCACCATGGGACTTTGTTCCCATTTAGTTTAATCGTGCCTGAAATCTTTCCTGAGACTAGTCAATTATTGTGGGATGTTTATCCTGAACTTGGTTTCCTTGCTGTCACCATTACATCTGCTATTAAAAAAAGAATGGAAATGGTGTTGGGAGGTACCAGAAGAGGCATTTGAAAGAATCAAATATTATAATTCAATGCATTGGCTCATTACGATCCCAAGAAGGAGACATGCGATGTCTCTCCTTATGGAGTCAGGGCGGTATGTCTCACATGTCTCGCATTGTTGAAAGGATGGAAAAGGAAGACCTATTGCAATGCATCCAGGACTCTTTTGGGTGCAGAGTGGAGATACTCGCAAATTGAGCAGACTTGGCGGTCATATTTGATGTCATAAATGTTATCAGTGGTGGGGGTATAGCTCAGTGGTAGAGCATTTGACTGCAGATAAATGTCATCAGTACATCTATGGCAGGTATTTTGTGATAGTGACAGACCATACGTCTTCATCAGGCCTTTTTAAAGATGATAGGATAATCGCTCCTATTGCCTCCGACTGGATACAGCATTGGGCCTTGTTATTGCTAGCCAATGAATATTCCTTCGAGAGTCACCTTGGATCACGAATAGTCAATGCTGATGCCTTGAGTCGTCTCCCGCTGCCCACAAGCCTGGTTCCTTTTCCTGCATTGAAGCGGTCATGATAGCCTTGAATTTCTTAGAAATCCTACCGGTATTGGCAAAGAGAATTGAGGCTTGGAGACAACAGGTCCCAAAACTGAAACACAGGATCCTGAGGGGGGGGAACCCGAGGACAACTCTCTGATGACATGAAGCCATATCGTGCTAAATGATAAGAACATACTGTTGAGGATGGTATAATCCTGTGGGGATTCTGGTACTTGTTCCCTGCCCAGTGAAGCGCCAAATTTGAATGGAGTTACATAACGGCCACACTGGGAGTTCTATAATGCAGGTGCTCACCAGGAGCTACATTTGATGGCCCAGGCTCAACACGGAGAGCCAGAAACTCCCCCCTTTGGCCTTCCTACACCCATGTGGCCAGGTCGGCCATGGGTGTGGATGCATGTAGAATTCACCGGGTCTTTTTTGGGTTCTATGTTCCAGAGCTTGGTGGATGCATATTCCAAGTGGATGGAGGTACACAATTGAGAAACTTCAACAGAGCTTGAGTAGATATGGCATGTTGGAAGTCTTAGTCTCTGACACAGCCTTCACTAGTGGGGAGTTCCAGGCTTTCATGATATTAAATGGCATCAAGCACATTAAGACAGCACCATATCATGGTACAATGGTTTTGTATAATGAGCAGTGCAGACCTTCAAAATGGTATGAAGAAGCAGCCAGTCGCATGTATAAAAACTAGGTTGACACAATTCTTATTTGGTTACAGTACCACTCCCCATACCATGACAGGAATCACCCCAGTGGAAATATTGATGGACCGATGGCTTTGCACCGGTTAAGCTTGTTATTTCCGAATTTGGTGAGGTGTCCCAACAGGAAAATCAAAAAAGAAATCACAATGCCATAAGTTCCAAGAGAGTGTTTAAGACCAGTGGCACAGTCTACATATAGAATTTTAGAGATAGCTTCAGTTGGATCCCAGGAGTCATATTAGAAAAAGTGTGGCCTGTCAAAGATTAAAGTTCTGAGGAAGTACGTGAACCACCTCAGAAGTAGGGGCCCTTCCCCCATTGTGACCTCATCTGGGTCGTCTCTGGTGCATGGTTCCGCCCAGAGGGGACCCTATATCTGCCCATAGAGGATCTATAGCTGTCCATAGAGGAGCTTATGCCCTCCCATAGAGAACCCTCTCTTCCAATTGTAAGGACTCAGGTTCAGATATGGAAGCCGAGGAATTGGGGGTTCCACGGTAGCCAATCCCGAAGAAGAAGCAAAGTCAGTGACCTTCAGGTGCTCCCTGCGAAGTGAAGATCACCGATCTGCTTCACACCAGCCGATCTGTCTCCGTCTGCCACAGACCCGAGGCCGAGTGTAAAGAGGTGGAGGAGACCTCCTCGCCATAGAAGCATCGAGGGTGAAATGGTCTTGGGGGTGGAGATGTTATGACGACCACAAAGGCCACAGGGGATCGTTGATAGAGTTCCTCTATTGAGTGGGCAGAGGCTCGCCCAAAAGGAACTATTCAACAGGAGTTTAAAACCTGCAGCCCGGACCGGGACTGGCATTTAATAATAATAATAATAATAATACTCTTTATTGTCACAAGTAGGCTTACATTAACACTGCAATGAAGCTACTGTGGAAAGCCCGTAGTCGCCACATTCCGGCACCTGTTCGGGTACACTGAGGGAGAATTCAGAATGTCCAAATTACCTAATAGCATGTCTTGCAGGACTTATAGGAGGAACCCGGAGGAAATCCACACAGACACAGGGAGAACGTGTAGATTCCATACAGACAGTGAGCCAAGCAGGAATCGAACCTGGGACTCTGGCACTGTGAAGCAACAGTGCTACATGCCGCCCATTTTCCGGTGGTCCCTGGGATGGGACGCGGACATTGTATGCTGCGACTATTTTTGTTGTCCAAATAAACTAGAGTTTTTATGACACCTGGCTTTGGCGGTGTTATTACATTATTAATTGCTTTCAATTATATAACTATGCTTTTACTTCTTAATGAATTTTATTTGTGATGGAGTACTGTGAGAAGAGTTTCATATTGCTGAGGCTTATATTGAACATTTAAAAATAAAGACACACCCACACACAGGCATGTCAGAGCCCTGAGGTGGTGGTTTACCACAAACACTTTGGGTGGAATTTTCCAAAGAAATGGTAAAGTTTTTTTTAATTCATCCATGGGACGTGGGTGTCGCAGGCTGTGCCAGCATTTATTGCCCATCCCTAATTGTTAACAGTTAAGAGTCAACTACATCCTTCTGGGTCTGGAGTCACATATAGGCCAGACCAGGTAAGAATGGCAGATTTCCTCCTCTAAAGGACATTAGTGAACTAGATGGGTTTTTACGACAATCGGCAATGGTTTCATGATCATCACTAGACTTTTAATTCCAGATTTGTTTTTTTATTGAATTCAAATTTCACCATCTGCAGTGGCAGGATTTGAACCTGGGACCCCAAAGTACTCTGAGTCATGGATTATTCGTCCAGTGACAATTCAGTTACAATACCACTAGGCCATTGCCTCCGCTTTGATTGCTGCAGCCATAGATTGCTGCTGACACAGAAACATAACACTTGGGACAAGGCAGCCGATGATATACCACTGCGGTGACTGCATTAACTCAGCCGGTGGAGTACACTCCCCAAAATGACATTCAGCAGTTAAAATTAGGGATCCTGGGCTGCATTTATCCCAACCCTACTATGGAGGCAGACACTTGACGCTTGGCTGCCTGATATCGAGATGTCTCCTTTTATACACAACCAGGGCAGCCCTGGTCCTACCGAAGTCCAACATGATCAGGGAACACAAATCCCTCAAAGGAGCCATTGCTAATGAGAACACGGTAAACTATGCCAGAACTGGGCTTTCTTTAAGCAACAGTTTGAAGTTTTTATTTCTGCCTCTACGCTTGTAAATGCATCAGACGAACGTAAAATAGCACTCCTACTAAATTTGGCTGGACCGCAAGCATTGGAGCTCGTTGATTCATTTGACGTCAGTGCAGAAGAGGATGAAAATAAATATAGCATGGTGCTACAGAGATTACAAATCTTCAAAAAAATTCAATGAACGCTACATATTTAAAAAACGGCTGCAGTTCAGAGGAGAGTCTGTAGATTCATTCATCACAGCTCGAAAGCTGCGAGCGCAGTCTGATAATGTTTCCACAGCCTCCGAGTCTATGATGTGAGATAAAGTTGTGTTCGGAATAAACAATGAACGGTTGCGCAAGAAAAAGTAAGACCGGTTTTGTCGATTGAAGGCGCTATTAATATGTACAAGGCCAGCGAACAGGCATTGAGTGAATATGCCAAATTCATGGCTAAGGAAAAGAGCGAGAAATCAGGAAACGTGGCGGACGATATTAATGCTGGGTCGCAGAAGAGAAAACTGCATACAACGGCCGGTGGCCATTTTGAAAGTGTCGTCATGAGCGCGATGACATATACATGCTGTGGACACGCCCACAGTCAAAACACTTGTCCAGCGAAAGGGAAACAATGGTCCAATTGTGGCAGACTGAACCACTTTGCAGCACAGTATCGTTTCTCAGCAACTGTTCCACTAACCAAATTTAAATGGTATTATAGTGATTGCAGACAGATCCAAAGTGTATAGAGTGCAGAGAAAAAAATCCAACATTGTAGCGGATAGAGAGGATTGCTAGCCATATTCACTTTCGGATGCTTCACTTTCATAATAGAAGCTATCACTAGGATTGATTTACTGGATTGGAAGGAAAGACCAGTAAAAGCACTCTCAAAGACAATTAAGGAGTGGACTCTCATTAGAAATAAATAGAGAATTGATCCCATTTAAGATTGATACAGGAGGGCATACAAATATTATCATGTACTGATATTTAAAGCAAACAATTGTAAAGCCTCTGATAAAGCAGTCCGCCTGTAGGCTCACAAATTACAATGGTAACACGATAGTCAAAAAGGGGTCTTGCTGTCTCGTTGTGAAGAATAGGAAAACTGAGATAGACATCGCCTTCGAGGTGATAGAGGGTGAGAAATCGTCATTGACTGGTGTTGATGATTGTGAAAGATTGCAGCTAGTTGAAAGGATTCACTCAACCAGTACTTCAGATGACCAAGATGAAGAGTCCAGAGAAGTCGGGTTATTGTGAACGACCTCTCCAAAGCTCCACTGATGCTGACACATCAGAAAACAGGGCAACCACTGATGCTGAAACATCAGAACCCGAGTTAGTCCGAAGAGTGGAACCTCAAGCTCGTTTAATTTCCGAGATACTAGCAGTATCTGACCGCAAACTACAGACCATAAAAGCCGAAACTGAAAAGGACTTGACGCTCCAGACGGTGAAACAATATCTAAGGGAAGGATGGCCTGCTGGATGCAAATCACCCTTTCAAGATATAAGAGATGATCTTGCTACAATAGATGGTGTCCTGCTCAAGGGAGACAGGATAGTGATACCTGCCAGTTTATGTTTTGGGATTCTGCAGCAGATTCACGAGGGTCATCAAGGCATCAAAAAGTATCGTAGGCGAGCCAGACAATCGGTGTATTGGCCGGGAATAAACAGAGATCTCGACCAGTATGTTCAAGCATGTGCAATTTGTCAGATGCATCAGCTTGCAAAGGCCAAAGTAACCATGCAACAGATGGAAATCGTGACTAGTCCATGGAACAAAGTGGGCATGGGGTTTATTCTATTTCCAGGATCATGACTACTTGATAGTCATAGACTTTTACTCCAACTTCCAGAGGTGATGATGCTGAAAGATTTGACTGCCAGATCAGTGATAAAGGCAACAAAATCGATTTTTGCACGCTATGGGATACCTCTTAACGTTGTCTCTGACAATGGTCTGTGTTTCTCGAGTTGGGAGTGGACACAGTTTGCAGAGCAATATAATTTCAACCATGTAACGTCTCGCCTATGTTATCCTCAGTCGAATGGGAAAGCAGAGAAAGGAGTAGGGATAATTAAGAAATTATTCCACAAAGAAAGTGAAGATGGTCAAGACGTGTCGTTAGCGTTGTTAGCATACCGAGCAATGTCGTTATCAACGGGTCTCTCACCTGCTCAAATGTTAATGGGGAGAAGACTAAGAACCATTTTACCAGGGATCATCTGTCAAGAAACTGATAATAAAAAGATACGTGAAAGAGTCACAACAACAAAACAGAATCAACCTCTGCTGAACTTCATGAAGGTGACTCTGCCTCTGCCTCTGGAGCTGATAGAGTCACAAGAAGAGGGGGTTTGGATTGGCTGGTTGCTCCCAGAGCCACCTGGGTAGGTGGCCCCGGGGTGTCCAACTGCTGGTCCTCCATCCTAAGGGCCTCTGGCTGACTCCTTGAGGAATAGGGCAGCTAGAATGAGATGAAGGAACCCCGCAGCCCTCTCACATTGACATTGCTATAGCAATGGCGTGCAACTCCTGCACAAGTGCAGGACCGATGGTTCCCATGGCCAACTTGCCAGTGTTGACCTTAGTGTGGTGGCTTGCCAGTGCTATTACCTCAGACTGAAAGTGGGTGGACTCCTCTAACACCCGTTGCAATCTGAGAAGTGCAGCTGACATCTCTTCCCAGCAGCTGTACTACTAACTGTATTAGGCTTGAATCTGCTCATCATCAGAATGATGGCTTCCAGCAGTCCTCCAAGTGCTGGCTACCTCTGATGTCCCTGCCTCCGTTTGCTGTGGTCCAGATGGTGTGCTCACCAGATTGTGATCCCGAGGTTACTCTAGAATTAGGTCCCACTGAGGTGTCGGCCTCTGGAGGGTGTAGGTGACCGCTGGCACCTGGGCGTTTCTTCCTCCGAGACGCCTGCCAGTCCATGACCTGAGGACCTTCTTCCGCTTTTGCACTCGCGCTCAAGGGCATCCATCCAAAATGAGCTCTGGATGAGCAGCTTGGCCACCCCACCACCAATTACTGTGCGCTCAGTGGCATTATGTCCGCGCTTCTATAAATACGAAGGTTCAATCATTACTCCATCCTCCACCGTACACCATACCATGCTGTCACCATCCCACTCTCACCTTTACCCATGAGAACCATGTTGAAGCTCACTCGTCCTTGCACACCTAATTTTGATCTGGATCCAGGTCTTCCGGTCTCATATCCCAGGCCTTACCACACACACAGGTGTATGTGGCTTCTGATACTCTGATTCCTACACCCCTGAGTTATGCAGTCACCCTTCCAGACTTCTCCACAGTGAACCTTGCCAACTTACCATGCTGACTGCAAAAGATATATGCTAGGACCCCAGCTGTTCACAATGTATATTCATGATTTAGATGAGGGAACGAAATGTAATATCCTCAAATTTGCAGATGACACAAAGCGGGATGGGAGGTTGAGCTGTGAGGAGGATGCAGAGATGCTTCAGTGTGATTTGGACAAGTTGAGTGAGTGGGCATATACATGGCAGATGCAGTATAAAGTGGATAAAAATGAGATTATCCACTTTTGAAGCAAAAGCTGGAAGGCAGATTATTATCTGAATGGCTATAGATTGAGAGAGGTGAATGTACAATGTCCTCGTACACGAATCACTGAAGTTAAGCATGGTGCAGCAGGCAGTAAAGAAGGCAAATGGTTTGCTGGCCTTCATTGTGAGAGGATTCAAGTACAGGAGCAGGGATGTCTTGCCACAATTATACAGGGCCTTGGTGAGGCCACACCTGGAATATTGTGTGCAGATTTAGTCTCTTCATCTGATGTTCTTGCTGTAGAGGGAATGCAAAGGTTTACCAGACTTATTCCTGGGATGGCAGAAATAACATATGAGGAGAGATTGAGTGAGTTAGGATTATGCTCGCAGAATGAGGGGGGATCTGATAGAAACCTATAAAATTCTTACGGGACTAGACAGGGTAGATGCAGGAAGGATTTTCCAAATGGTGGGGGTGTCCAGAACTATGGGTCACAGTGTAAGGATACGGGTTAAACCATTTCAGACTGAGATGAGGAAAATTTCTTCACCCAGAGAGTTGTGAGCCTGTGGCATTCTCCACCACAGGAAGTAGTTGAGGCCGAAACATTCTATTTTATGTTTTCAAAACTCTTTGGGCTAAAATGATCAAAGGATATGGGGGGAAAGCGGGAACAGGTTACTGTGTTGGATGATCAGTCATAACCATAATGAATGGCAGAGCAGGCTTGAATGGGCCAAATGAGCTCCTCCTGCTGCTATTTTTTATGTTTCGATAATTAAACCATTTTTGGCACTGTATCCAAGTGCGATGCATCACATTGTGCCCGCTGACCTGGGCTGCCACCTCTGTCCCGGGCCCTCTTTGTTTGGTGGGGTGGCCTCCTCTTGCCATCCCATGACGTCAGGATGCCCTGCCTGGCACTAACTGCCTCCACGAAAGTGCACATCTAAGAAGCAGGGGGCAGACCCGAATTGCCCTCCCATCTGGCATGTCGACCGGGTGCTGCCGCCATCATTCCTCTTATTAATCACCTCTTTGTGCCTCCTTTGTAACTCTGGCTGTCTCCTGCGTGCTGACACAGCTGTGTTTAAACCTCCTGCCAGGTCCCCATTGGACATGACGCCAGCCACACTCCCATCCCTGCTGGCAACCCTTCTCCTTTGGCTAGCCTGAATTGGCCAGCCAGTGTAAAATTGCATCTTTTGGACTTCTGCGGACAGATGTGGTCAACACAACCACTCCTGGTCCCACCAAGCATGCGTGACTAATGAGCACAAAATTTAGGACTTGGAGTTTATAGAAGGGTAGATGATTGCAAATGATGTGCACTTTGGGGACACCTACTGGTAGGAACTTGAATTGTTGCAAAGTAATCATCTCAAAACTCTATTCATTGCAAATGTGAGGATCTGTGCACAACAGAATACTAGCACATGAATTGCTTTAGCGTTGTGGAGCCCACACATATTCTGCAATGGCACACTGTACCGTCACCTGACATGGCGCACATGGCATGCCTCTTGAGAAGTGACCCTTGTGGATGGCGTGCTGGAAGCCTACGAAGGAACACTGTCCTGATGTCACACAGCCTGAGCAGAATATGTGGCCATGAAGGCCAAGGCAGTGTATTCGCTTGTGACTCTGTAGGCAATGATGGCTGGCCTGTAAGATGGGCCCTGTATTGGCACTACTTCAAAAGCCAGGCACTCAGATCGTGTCATAATATGCACCCATGCACATCATGAGGTAAAAGCAGGCAGTGACAGACACCCAGGTGAGCCAATCAATATACAGAACAGAACATGACCAATCACAAGACAGGACACCAGAGGGCGGCTTCCACCTATAAAACACACGAGGCATCAGCACTCTGCCTCTTTCCACTGGTGACAACTGTAGTGGCAGACACGGTGTACAAATCATTCAATACCTTCTACATGTGGATCAGAGCTAGCCTGGTCTAGTTAACTTTAGTTTACTTAGGGTAGTAGAGAGTCAACCCACAGGCAGCTGTGTGTTTCGTTACTGGAGTTCAATAAATCTCATATTGAACCAACACCCACGTTTGGATTGATCAGTTAATTGCATCATGTGCAATCCGTGTTACCCCAGGGTGAACAACACGACATGATACCAGAAGTGGCTACTGCTTCTAAGTAATTTACCTTCTAAAATTCACTGACGACCAGCAACTGCCTTCCAGCGGCATGGAAAAGATCCAGGCACCTCCGCGGCTCCGGATCTCCGGGAACCTTGGTGCCAACTGGCGGGTCTTCAAGCAGAGATTCAGTCTATACCTTGAGGCCTCGGGCCTCGAAAGTGCCTCCGATGCCCGAAAGATCGCACTGCTGCTGTCTACTGCGAGGGACCAGGCCATCCAAATCTTCAATTCGTTCACCTTTGCCGACGGTGAGGACAAGTTCCAGACCGTCCTAGCCAAATTCGACAGTCACTGCGAGGTCGAGCCTAACGAAAGCTTTGAACATTATGTATTCCAGCAGCACCTTCAGGGTAAGGACGAGCCTTTCCAGTCTTTTCTTACTCATCTTCGCATTCTAGCGCAATCCTGCACTACGGAGACACCGCTGAGTCCCTCATCAGGGATCAGATTGTGTTTGGCATCCATTCTAACACACTGCGGGAGCAGCTCCTAAAAATAAAAAATATGACCCTGCCAGTGGCCATCGAGACATGCAAAGTTTACGAACAGGCAAAAAGTCGCTATTCTCGCCAGAAGTCGGCAGAGCAGGACCAATTTGCATCCCACGAGGCTGAAAGTGTACAGGCCATCGCCCAAATGCGGGGCCTGAGCATCGATGACGGCGGCCATTTTGCACGCTTTTCCAGGGGTCCCACGCATGCGCACCACGGTCGGGAAAACAAAGCGGCTGAAGACTACACTGCGCATGCGCAGGACGCGCCGAGCGTCACAACGTCGACGTGATGACGTGCCCCAACTGCAGCACCGCCCATTTAAAGCGGCAATGCCCCGCGAGAGGCAGGCGATGTCTCAACTGCAAGAAGCTTGGCCATTATGCTGCTCTGTGCAGATCTGCACCTCCGACAGGGGGCCAGCGGTACCAGGTCCAACGCAGACGCGATCGAAGTGTGCAGCAAGGGCTGCTGGATTTGGAACCGGATCCCATCACCGATCCAGAGGACGACTGCCTGGAGTCCACATATCGAGTGGGCATCATCACCATGCATGACAAGGCCTCCTCGCATTCAGCAACGCACACACCCATCCTCAATGTGGATTATGCGGACGAGTGGCGTGCCACAGTACAGGTCAATGATTGTAGCATCCGGTTCAAGCTGGACACCGGTGCTTCGGCCAACCTAATATCCCAAGCAGATCTTGCTCCTATCCAAAGGCAGCCAACCATTCTTCCGCTGGCCTGCCAGTTGCTCGACTACAATGGAAATTGACTACAACTACAATAGCCATCACGGTGCTAGGGTCCTGTCATCTGCAGGTATCCAACTTTGTGGCTGAGATCGTCCAGCCCGGCAAGGCTTCTCTGCTTGGTGCCCATGCATGCAAGCTGCTCCATCTCGTTCAGCGTGTACATGCCATGTCCTCTGCCAACAGCACTCTTCAAGCCGACATTGAGGAGCTCCTATTGCAATACCCAGATGTGTTAAGTGGGATGGGTACGCTGCCCTACCGCTATAAAATTCTGCTCAGGCCTGATGCCAGGCCTGTCATCCATGCACCGCGCCGGGTGCCGGCGCCCCTCAAAGACCGTCTAAAGGCGCAGCTGCAGGAGCTCCAGAATCAAGGAATAATATCCAAGGTGACGGAACCAACTGACTGGGTCAGCTCAATGGTCTGTGTCAAGAAGCCCACTGGAGAACTGCGCATTTGCATCGATCCCAAAGATCTGAACCGCAACATTATGAGGGAAACTCTGCACGTTTAATACACCCTTCCGGAGATATTGCTATAACCGAATGCCATTTGGCATCGTTTCGGCTTCCGAAACCTTTCATCGAATAATGGAGCAAATGCTCGAGGGCATTGACGGTGTGCGGGTCTATGTTAACGACGTCATCATCTGGTCCACGACCCCGGAGGAACATATTTCTCGTCTGCAGCAGGTCTTCAAGCGCATACATGCCAATGGCCTGAAATTAAATAAAACCAAATGCTCCTTTGGCAGGTCTTCAATTAGGTTTCTGGGCGATCAGATCTCCCAACAGGGCGTGCAGCCGGATTCGGACAAAGTCCAGGCAATCAACACGATGAAGACTCCCGAGGACAAGAAGGCGGTCCTCCGCTTCCTGGGGATGGTAATGTTTCTGGGGAAGTTCATTCCCAACCTCGCGTCACACACCATGGCCCTCAGACACATTGTACCACTTTCCAGTGGCTGCCCGCACATCAAGCAGAGTGGCTTGAGTTGAAAGCGAAGCTAACCACCACTTCTGTTCTAGCCTACTTTGACCCAACAAAGGAGACCAAGATCTCCACAGACACCAGCCAGGTTGGTGCTCCTGCAGAAGGACGACACCTCGTCCTGGGCTCCAGTGGCCTACGCGATTGGGGCCATGACCCCCACTGAGCAGCGCTATGCTCAAATAGAGAAAGAATGCCTGGGCCTGCTCACTGGCATCGTGAAATTCCACCATTATGTCTATGGTCTCCCGACCTTTACCGTAGAGACGGATCACAGACCCCTAGTGCACATTATACGCAAGGACTTAAATGACATGACACTCAGGCTCCAGCGCATTCCCCTTCGACTCTGCAGGTATGATTTTGAACTGGTTTACACACCTGGGAAAGAGTTAATCATCGCGGATGCCCTATCACGTGCCATCACCTCGCCATGTGAGCAGGTAGACTTCATACACGACATCAAGGCGCAGGTGAAACTGTGTGCCAGCACCCTCCCGACACCCGACGAACGACTCAGCATCATTCGAGAAGAGACTGCCAAGGACCCTCTGCCGCAGCGGGTCATACATCACCTCACAAATGGCTGGCAGAAAGGGCAATGCCGCCAATACTCTAATGTGAAGGATGACCTAACTGTTGTCGAGGGGATCCTTCTGAAATTGGATCGCATCGTCATTCCGCGCAGCCTCCAGAGCTTGATGCTCACGCAGATACACGAGGGACACCTCGGCATTGAGAAGTGTAGCCCGGCAGGCTGTCTATTGGCCCAGCATCAATGAGGACATATCCAATATGGTCCTCAATTGCGCAACCTGCCAGCGTTTCCAGCCGGCTCAGCCCAAAGAAACGTTCCACCAGCATGAGATCGTCACCTCTCCATGGTCTAAAGTTGGGGTCGACCTTTTTCACGCCAACTGGCGTGACTACGTCCTGATAATTGATTACTTCTCCAGTTACTCCGAGGTAGTGAAACTGTCGTTCCTAACATCCAGGACCATCATAAAGGCCTGCAAAGAGGCATTCGCCAGGCATGGAATCCCGCTCACGGTCATGAGCGACAACGGCCCCTGTTTCTATAGTCAAGAATGGTCCATATTCGCAAAGCAATACCCCTTCCAGCACATCACCTCGAGCCCGCATTACCCACAATCTAATGTAAGGCTGCTTCGGACTTCAATCTCGCTCTTCTGGCGCACATGGCAACCCCTCTGTCCAATGGTCTGTCTCCGGCACAGTGCCTAATGAATCGTAAGCTGCGGATGCCTGTGTCGGCCATTCATGTGCCTGACCTGGATCACCTTCCAGTGCTGCAAAAGATGCAGCAGATCAGAACCCGGCAAAAGATAACATATGATGCTCACGCTACGGATCTGCCGGTGCTCTCTCCGAAGTACGCTGTTCGCATCCAGTTGCCTGGTGGAGGCTGGTCAGCTCCAGCTGTTGTTGTTCGACAGGCTGCTCCCAGGTCGTTTGTGGTTCGCATGGCTGATGGATCTATTGTCCGGCGCATCAGAAGGGCACTACGCAAACTTGCCTGCCCACCACCGGATCTCACTTTCCCAGATGTCATTCTGCCCGATCCAGACATTCTGCCTCGCTTCACGAGGCCATCAATCTGGCTGCATGCCAACCGGTCAAGACAACATCGTCTCCACCTCCACCTCTCCGGCGGTCCATGAGAATCCGTCGACAGCCTCAACGACGGGACTTATAAATAGTTCCTTGTATATATGCTGTTATGTTTCTGCACGCTAGACACCTTACATGTACATATCCATCCACTCACCGATTTTGTACATAGTTACTCTTGTAAATATGTCGTGTCTGCTCTAAGCAGCCAACACATTTTTTTTTAAAGGGGGATGTCATAATATGCACCATGCACATCATGAGGTAAAAGCAGGCAGTGACAGACACCCAGGTGAGCCAATCAATGTACAGAACAGAACACAACCAATCACCAGACAGAACACCAGAGGGGGACTTGCACCTATAAAACACATGAGGCATCAGCGCTCTGCCTCTTTCCGCTGGTGATAGCTATAGTAACAGTCAGGGTGTACAAATCATTCAACACCTTCTACATGTGGATCAGAGCTAGCCTGGTTAACTTTAGTTTACTTAGGGTAGAAGAGAGTCAACCCACAGGCAGCTGTGTGTTTCGTTACTGGAGTTCAATAAATCTCATATTGAACCAACGCCCACGTTTGGTGTATATTTGATCAGTTAATTGCATCGTGTGCAATCCGTGTTACCCCAGGGTGAACAACACAACAGATTGCATATAAGGCAATATTTAGGAACTTCTATTGCAACAAAATGCATGAAAATACTCTGGAGTGTTTTTGAAGGTGTTCTGGTGAGTTCTGGGTTTTGGTAAGGGGTACTGCTGCTCATGGGGAAGGCACAACATTTGGTGACCTGTCCATAGAAAGACTCCAACAAGTTTGGGGGCAGCACAACAGGGAGGTGGAGCAGAAGCTGCAGAGATGGTATACTGTATGCAATGTCCTCTGCCAATTTGAAGCTGGACACTTTCTTGCTCCGAATCAGTGACAGGAAACTGTCTGAAAGCCAATATACCCATTAACTCGGTGTGTAGGCTCATCAACCTTCTCCCAAATGAGTCTCATCAGCAGTGGTTTATCCCTGGCCTGGCTGTAGCCTACTCATAGAAACATAGAAAATAGGCGCAGGAGGAGGCCATTCGGCCCTTTGAACCTGCTCCGCCATTCATTATGATCGTGGCTGATCATCCAACTGAACAGCCTAATCCCGACTTCCCCCATATCCTTCGATCCCCTTCGCCCCAACTGTTATATCTAACAATGCTTTGTTAGTAACGAACTATGCCCAGACGATTCACCATGTGCTGATTTCAATCCTATACTTGCCTCTGAAGTAAATGAATTCTCTGAGCTGCTGGCTGTAAGTGTCAAGTCAAGAGACAGTCCTTCTTTATCGGTGCTGCTTGCTTTCCTTCTCCTGGCACTCCTGTGCCTGGGCAGGTTCTTGGGTGTCTGAAAACCAGGAACTCTGAAGAGGAAAGTGGGTACGGGGGAAGAAAGTTGAGGTGGGAAGCAGGAGGCCCATTGTCACACCATCTGCAGTTTGCTCATCTTTGCAGATAACAGGATAAGGATGAGCTGTTATTTGAGAAGGGCATAAGGAAGAAAAATGCCTTCATTCTCAATGCTCTTACTGATGTTGAAATGAAATGAAAATCGCTTATTGTCACAAGTAGGCTTCAAATGAAGTTACTGTGAAAAGCCCCTAGTCGCCACATTCCAGCGCCTGTTCGGGGAGTCTGGTACGGGAATTGAACCGTGCTGCTGGCCTGCCTTGGTCTGCTTTAAAAGCCAGCAATTTCACCCTGTGCTAAACCAGCCCCTGTGCTAAACCAGGCCCTGTTGGATGTCACAGTCCCATCACAGCTGGCACCATGGCGCTGGGAACCATACCATCTATAAGGTACTGGAGATGTGGGTGGCCTTGTCCTTTGCCTGCTCCTTCCCTGCTGTTCACCTTCTACTGCAAGAGAGGGGGCAGTATGTCAGTGGTCATGCGACACTGTGTTTATGTGCCTGTCCTGACTAATAATTGGAGGTATGTGTAGGCAGCGAGAGGTGGGTGCGAGGCTAGCAGCATTAGAAGGTGTTCAAGGGTGAGGTGGAGTCTCTGAATGTTAGACATGAATTCTGAGAACCAGTGAGCGCTGCTGGGGTGTTGGGGTGTGTTGCATTGAGCAGAATGAAAAGCTGGTGTCGTGTGGGGAGTAGGAGATTTTCTACGAAGGTGCGTTCATAGCCATTGACCACCCAAGTAAGATCAATATTAGACTTTTGTAGCACAGCTGTTGGGTCCTTGGTTTCAGACTCCAAAAGTTGACTCTCCAAGTCATTTGCTCCCATTCACTAAGAGTAGTCTTTCAGGACCTCCTGTCCCACCCCCGCCCCAGTCCAATGAATCCATAGTGTCTCCTGCTGCCTACCTCAAACACTGTTTTCTCTAGCACCGCGCTGACACTCTGGAACCTTCCTTGTGCACTGGTGATCAATCTTCCATCTTTTAATTTAGAACAGAATGGAATTCCTACAGGGCGGAAGGAGGCCATCTGGCCCATCGACTCGGCACCGATCCTCTGAAAGAGAACCTGTAAGGTCATCTAACTTGCAAATTTTCGGAAACTAAAGGGCAATTTATCATGGCCAATCCACCTAACCTGCATATATCTGGACTGTGGGAGGAAACCGGAGCACCCGGAGGAAACCCACGCAGACACAGGGAGAAAGTGCAAACGCCACAGAGACTGTCACCCAAGGCCAGATTTGAAACTGGGTCCCTGGCGCTGTGAGGCAGCAGTGCTAACCACTGTGCTCCCTGCCACCCCGGGCGGCAAGCTTATTCATTGCAACTTTCCTTCAAAAGCGACCTTCTGTCTTTAGAGTGCTTCTTGTTTCATATAGTTGAAGTACAAGATTCCCTGTCTCCCTACTGACTGCAGAGGCAGCCATCAGTAAGGAAACCCACTCAGCCTCACAATCAGAGTACAGAAGTAGGAGCACCAAATTTATGTGCTCCCCTTCTCCAACAGAATGGGCATGGGCAGGTCGTGAATCACCGAATGAACACTTAGTCTGGTTTGAATCTCAATTCCATAATGTTTTTTAAAAAGTATCATTTATATCTTAAAATCAGGGAAGTGGTCAGAATTTCAACCTGCATTTTTAAAATGAGCATTTCATCATGATTATTTTAAAAAAAACATATCTCAAGGATGTTCTCAGGATTTTGAAAAATAACATTTGAGTGCATTTTCCGTATAATTATGACACAGATTTGGAAAAGTTAAATTATGGAAAAAAACAATTGGATTGAAACTGTGCTGTATGTTATCGGTAACAAAACATTTGTCCAGATTTCTTTTTATATAAAGACGTTAATCCATTTATTATTGCTTTTGCTAAAATAGCCAGCAGGAGAGGTTCTTATGAATTTGTTAGTACTTTGGTTATCAACCCAAAAGTATAGTTTACTCTGACAGTGTATGATTTTGAGGATAAGTATATATTCCAGCCGGTTGGAGGCTTTCAGTTTGTTTCTGTTTCTAGTTACTTACTGAGTTTCTCAATAGCTGGCAACAAGCTGTACCATGTCGTTAAATACTCGGCTCTGAAACCATCTAATGAAACCAATATCAGAGGTGGGCGAGAAAACCTGAAGATCAAAGACCACATGTTATATTATCTCTATTTAATTTACAACAGTGTAATAAAGAATACATCACACCTTTTTCTCACACTAAATTCAACAGCAAACCTAAAATGCTGATCATACTGTTCAAGGTCAACTAGTAAAAAGAGTGCATAACAAAAAACTGCATATAGGCTTGCTGTGTCTGCAAAGCTACAGAAAAAAGCCCCAAAAATGTATTAACATTTCTTGCATATTTCCAGCCTTAAATTACTGATAGTGCTGTAAAATTAGTTCAGCCAGCCTGCCCTTTGCATTTCCAGGGTTGCTTGTTTCAGGCAGAGCTTCATTTTTCACAAGGTATGGGGTGGAATTTAATGCCCACACCGTGGTGAATTTGGTGGCATGGGCATTCAATTCGGTGAGAGGGTGGTGGGTGGGGCCGCTGCCGCCTCCTCACTTCAGCCTCAATTAAATCCATGGTGGGAAGGCCGGAGGACAGTCTTCCTGCACTGCTGACCATTGAGGCACACAAGCGGGCAATCAATGCCCACTTAAGGTCCTCATCCCATGTCTGCTGGTATTCACCCAGGGATGGACGGGGACTCTCATCTGGCATTCTACCAAGGTGGGGTAGGGTAGGTGGGCGGGAGAGGGTGGTCACTCGTTCAAAGGGGGGGGAGGTGGAGACTGGGGAGGTAAATATACATTTGGGTGCCGGAGAAACAATTACAGCGGGCAATACTTGAATGGGTTTGGTATTGATGTTGTCACTTGCTTCTCCCAGACGGATCTCGCTGCCATTGTCATCTCGCGCTCAACTCCGCTTCAGCCATTCCTCCTGTCTTTTGCCTGTATTCTCCTTGCTCTCTGTTCCTGGAGATGCCAAGTTTGTTATCGTATCCCGTGCCCTCCTTCCGGCTATCATTTCCCTGCCTCCCCCCACCGCCTGGTTCTCCTCTCTTGTTCCCTGTCTCTTCCCTCCCCCACCCCCCCATGCTTCTGCCCCCTCCCCCCCCCTCCTGTGGTTCACGTTTCTTTCCTCTTAGGTTTAGCTGCTTCCCCCACCCCCCTCTCCCGGTCTATCTCTCCCTCTCATGCTTTGACTACTTTCCCCTGATTCTTGGGCCATTACCTTCCTGACTGCATGCCTGCAACAACAGCTGCCAGCCTCTAATTGGCCAGCAGCTCTCCACAAGAGGGATTTCTGCCCCCGTGTCCCTTATCCTGGGGTAGGTTCATAGGTGCCCATTTAAATGCCTGAATGCAATTCACATGGCAGGCTTTTCTGAAAAGAAGTAATGTGGGCAGATGAGACCCCCCCCCCCCCTGCCAATTGCCTCCATTAAATATTATCCGTAGTCTCCAACAACACAAATTATGACTTCAGAGAAAGAAATTCCCAGCTTAGCAACTTCCTTGGCCCCAACCAGAATATTGTCTGATAGGAATGTAAGATCAAACAAAATAGGGGAAGGAGTAGAATACAGGGACCTTCAAACCTGCTCCACCATTCAATACGAACATGGCTGGACCTCTCGATTAGCACCATGTTTCTGCTTATTGCCATGTGTGCCTAACAATCTACCAAATGCAGTCTTGTTATACATTTGTCAATACAATTTCCTTTTCATAAATCTCAGTCAATTATGCCTAATCAAATTCGGATTTCTTAAGTAACCTGTTACCATATCCTTAATGTTTAAATATTAATTTACAGGATGTGGCCGTCGCTGGCTAGGATAGCATTTATTGCCCATCCATTGTTGCCCTTGAGAATCTGGCAGTCAACTGCCTGCTTGAACCCCTGAGCTGTAGGTACACCCATAGGCTTAAATAATAGATTCTAGCATTTTACCTGGTACTGATGTCAGGCTAACTGGTCTAGAGTTCTTTATTTTCTATCTCCCTCCTTTTTTGAACAGTACCTTGAAATCCAAAGAACCCATTCTAGGATCAAGAGTGTCATAATCCGGGAGACCCGAACAGGCAGGCTAACATAGTTTATTTACAATACAAAAACAAAGGCACTCCCAAGGTGTATAGCAATAGAGTCTCAGCCCGGGACTCCCAGCACTCAGTCAAGTTAGGGTTAGCATTTAAGGGGCTCAGCTAACGAGTCCCATATGGGTCACTGCCTGTTACCAGGGAAACTTGTATTCCACGAGCCCCATGGGGAGATTTATCAGTGATCTTCCATGGACCGCTGCTGGGCACTCTTCCTCGACGGTGACCTCCGGCTGGGGTTCTGTCACTTCTACTTCCATTTCGGAGCCCTAGTCCTTGTCATCTTGCTGTCTGACTCTCGGGCCCTGCCTATAGGCCTTTATGAAGAATGTTGAGGTTGCCATTACCCCAGGAGTTGTTTCCTCAGTGGGGGTTTCCCTGCTTCTGAGGTGGTCTACATGGTTTATTAAGGTCTCTCTTATTCTTTACCTTATATGATATGGGCCCATTTTCTCTATTACGACCACTGGGATCCAAGGGGAGCCGAATTTGAAGTTGTGAAAGTGAACAGTGTCTCTCGGCCTAAAGACCCCATCAGGTCTCCTCCGCCTGTCGTGGTTTTTCTTCTGGGCCACTTGCTTCAACTCTACCTTCCCATTTAAGTTGGCAATAGTAAGCTGAGTCTGGTCTGGAGACGCCGACCCATTGATAGTTCTGCTGGTGCAACTCCTGGTGTGGTATGTGGCATGGTCCTATAATTAAGGGGGAACAATGCTAGTTTTGTCTCGAACAGGCCTGTTGTTTGCTCTACATGCCATTTTTCAATTTTGGGATCGCCTGTTCAGCTAGCTCATTTGAGGATGGGTGATATGGTGCTGTACGGATGTGCTTCATTCCATTAGTCTTTATAAATGCCTGGAATTCCCTGCTGGTGAACAGTGTCTCATTGTTCATTACAAGGACCTCCAATGTTCCGTGGGTGCCGAATGACTGTCGGAGTCTCTCTATGGTGGCACTGGAAGTAGTGGAGGACATATGATGCATGCCCATCCATTTGGAATGCGTGCCAATTAAGATTAGAAACATAGATCCCATGAACTGTCCAGCGAAATCTGCATGCACCCATACCCAGGGTCTCCCTGGCCATTCCCATGGGTACCTTCTGTCAGTCTTCACCTTCTATGCCGTTTGTCTGAAAGAAGTATCGCATTCTTTCGGCATACCCTCTACGCCCATCATATGATTCTATTTTACCAAATTGCAGCATTTTCGGAATCTCATTGTCTTTTTCCTACCGGAATCGTTTGATGATGGAAAGGCTGACCAGAATTTTTTTCTTGCTCCTCATCGCCAGTGTGAAAATCCAGGAGACACGAGCAGGAATGCGAACGGAGTTAATTTACAACACAAAAGAAAAGCCAGTCCCGTGGTGTACAGCAGTAGAGTCCTCACCCGGGATTATCAGCATTCCCGGTTCAGGGCGGGCATTAAAAGGACTCAGTTAATGAGTCCCAACTGGGCGGGCCTCTGTCTGTTACCAGGGAAACCAATACGCCATGAGGCCGACGGGAAGATATATTAGTCCTCGTGGGGATTACCACAAAGGGGATTTTGGAAGATTAAAACCAATGCATCTTGTATCTCTTCAGCCACCTCTTTTAAAACCCTATGATGTAAGCCATCAGTTCAGTGGGTGTATTGGTTTTAGTCCAATTAATTGCTCCAGTACCTTTTCTTTACTAAAATTAATTATTCATAATCAGTCCAACATTAGCCCATAACATCCTGGTTCCCCATTGTCACATTTAGGGGGTACTCCAATGATGTGCTGGGGAATTCCTCCAGGAGTGTCTCATGTAAGGTTTACCCAGCAATTGTCCACAATTGCTAACTTACTCTGGATAATTGTGCTGCATTGGGAACCATGCGACAGAAGTGATTTAAATCACTAATTCCAGATGGTTCTGCCAGCTATTCTGAAAGAGTTGGAAGGAAAAAAACATCCCACTCCACCTTACAGTCTGACTCCAGGTCCAACCCCAGCATCTTCCTACAGGTCCGATCCAAACCCATCCCGGCCTCCTCCACCACTCCCCCCGCCATTCTCACTCCATCCTCACAGATCTCCGTCCCACCATTCTGACATGACTCACCCCTCCCCAGTGTCTCTTTCCCCCCACCCATAATAATAATAATCTTTATTGTCACAAGTAGGCTTACATTAACACTGCAATGAAGTTACTGTGAAAAGCCCCTAGTCGCCACATTCCAGCGCCTGTTCAGGTACACTGAGGGAGAATTCAGAATGTCCAATTCGCCGAACAGCACGTCTTTCGGGGCTTGTGGGAGGAAACCGGAGGAAACCCACGCGGACACAGGGAGAACGTACAGACTCTGCACAGACATTGACCCAAGCCGGGAATCGAACCTGGAACCCTGAAGCTGTGAAACAACAGTGCTAACCGCTGTGCTACTGTGCTGCCCACGATAACCCCGTTCCAACTCTAAGCATTTATCGCCATTTTTGCTATTAATTCATGTGGCGGATCTTCTGCGAGCTGGTGGTGATTGTGGGAGAACACAGAGCAGGGGAATTGGTTGGCCTCATGTGAGCCCCATCTTACTGGGAGCAATGTCTTTGACAAGCTGAGGGGCAGAGCCAGATGCCATGAGGCATGGGAGAAAGTAGGCAGAATTAGATCATAGATCATAGAATTTACAGTACAGAAGGAGGCCATTCAGCCCATCGAGTCTGCACTGGCTCTTGGAAAGAGCACCCTACCCAAGGTCAACACCTCCACCCTATCCCCATAACCCAGCAACCCCACCCAACACTAAGGGCAATTTTGGACACTAAGGGCAATGTATCATGGCCAATCCACCTAACCTGCACATCTTTGGACTGTGGGAGGAAACCGGAGCACCCGGAGAAAACCCACGCACACACGGGGAGGATGTGCAGACTCCGCACAGACAGTGACCCAAGCCGGAATCGAACCTGGGACCCTGGAGCTGTGAAGCAATTGTGCTATCCACAATGCTACCGTGCTGCCCTTTAATCCAGGACTTGAGAGTAGCAGGAGCTTTGGGCAGCTTGAAGTCCCAATGGGTGGTTCAGGAGCCAAGAAGTGAATTGGAAACCTAGTCGAACCGATTTGTACTGGACTGGTGATCCAGAGACCCAGGGTAATACTCTGGGGACCTGCATTCGAATCCCGCCATGACAGATGGTACAAATTCAATCCAATCAATATCTGGAATTACAAGTCTAATAATGACCATGAAACCATTGTGATTGTCGTAAAAAACCCAGCTAGTGACTTCCGGTGGCATTCGTGAGCGGAGTGGTCGCAGCAAAAAGGCTCCCTCAGGTCCACGAAGTCGGGGCTTTTTCAGGGGGCCTCCGGATAAAAAAAAATTAAAGTCCCGCAAAATCAGGAGCAGGGGAACTGAGCCCTCGGGAGAGGAGTGATCCGGCGGCAACCCCCACCCCCCCCCCCCCTCCCCCCACGCACGGCAGCAGAGCGCAGGGCACGACAAGTGGTGGCCAGGACCGAAGCGGCGGCCAAGACCAAAGCGGGGGCCGAACCTGCAGGGAGGAAGGAACGACCGACGACCCCCCCCCATCCAGCAGGAGAGCGCAGGGTGCGACGAGCGGCGGCCCGGATCCAGCAGCGGGGACCGACCGACCCAAAACAAGTTCACCTGAGAAGAATTTTATAAAAGAGGAAAAATAAAGTGGTTAAGGAGAGAAGGGAGGGGAGAAGAAAAAGGGAAGTGGGAGAAAAAATAAAATATATAAATAAATAAATAAAGGGGGGTGGGGGGAAGTACCAGAAGGGAGCCAAAGCAGAGGGAGAAGGGGCACCAAAGGCAGACGGGGCAGTGGGCGAGCCAGTTCAGACGAGCCAATCAGCGCACAAAGCAGCAGAACGGAAGTATCGCCTCATCAAAAAGAGCTGGGCAGACAGGTGCGGTCTCCCCCGGGGCCAGTAGGGAGCTGGAACTGGAAGGCAGCCTTTGCCGATGCGCTGAGGGAACTTCAGCAGCTAAACAAGGCAGAGGCTAGGGCAGACATAGAGGCCACACTGCAGGCAGCAATGGCCAAGGCCCTGACGGAGGTGCAGCAGGCCCTGGGCAGAACAGAGGAGACATTGGACGCCCAAGGTGAGAAACTGGAAGCCCAAGAGTCGACCATCAAGTAGCTGGAGAAAGCAGCGACTGACGTGAGCGACCGGATCACGGCCCTGGAGAGGGAGGTGGCGAGACTGGGCACAACACAGGGGAGCCTGAAGGGCAGAGTGGACGACCAGGAAAACCGCTCGAGGAGGCAAAATATCAGGATAGCGGGCCTACCAGAGGGGATCGAGGGTAGAAGCCCCACAACATACGTGGCCGAGATGCTGGGCAACTTAGTGGGGAAGAAAACCTTTCCCAGCCCACCAGAAATGGACAGAGCACACCGGTCACTGCGCCCGAAGCCCAAAGCAGGGGAACACCCAAGAGCAGTTATAGCTAAACTGCACCGGGACCAAGATAGGGAAACAATCCTGAACTGGGCCAGGAAAAACAGAACCTGCAAATGGGAAGGACGCGCCATTAGAATTTACGAGGACATTGGGGCAGACCTAAAGGAGACGGGCCAAGTTTAACAGAGCAAAAGCAGCTCTTCACAAGAGCAATGTGCGTTTTGGAAGCTGTACCCAGCGAAATTCTGGGTCACATACCAAGAAAGAGAATACTTCTTTACAGCCCCAGCCGAAGCAAACAAGTTTGTCGAGGAACACGGGCTGGAAAACCACCAGCGAAGGTAGAAATAAGGGGCCCCTGGCAAGGGGCAACAACATGCCGACGGGGGGGAGGGGAGGGGGAGGCAACGCCAGGCCCCCTCGCCCCCGTCATGACAAGCGCACCCTGAACAAAGAACAAACCACTGCCCGAGCGACCGCTTCAGGTGGGAGGCCAGGCCGCAGCACGAGGGAACAAGAGTAGCGGAGAAAGGAGAGCAAGCGAGAGGAGTGCAGGGTAGGACAGGGGAAGAGTGGGCAGAAAACCGTAGAGGCCGGGCAGGGGAGAAGCGAGACAGTAACTCCCGAGAGGGGGGCCACCGTACTAGCGGGGAAGCTAGCGCTGGGGGCATGGAACAAAGCAAGGCCGCAGCGCGCCCCCAACAGGGGGGAAGGCGCCAGGCTGGGGGTGGGGGGGACCACTCAACAGAGACGGGAGAGCAAACTGGGACAGGAACAGGGGAAAGAGGGACAAAGGAGGGGTACAAGGGAGAGGGGGGAAAGGGGAGAGACCGGGAGGGGGGCGGGGGGGAGGACACAGGGAGGGAGAGACCAGGGAGGGGCGACACAGGGAAGGAGGGACAAACAGGGATGGAAAAGGAATTGGGCTACAAAGTGCCACAACCAAGGGCTCGAAACAAGGAATCGCTGCAAGCACCCACCCAGTACGCTCTCTAGGCGAAGGGAGACCCCAGAATGCAGGGGACTACCCGCATGGCAGACGCACAGTGGGCGGCCGTGTCGGGTGCCCCCGGGACAATGAAAAACCCTGGAGCACATGGACCCTACCGCATGGAGAGAGCGGTGACAGTGGCCATCCTGGACGGCCCCCTAACAAAGGGAAACCCCAGGGAGCAGGAGCGCGTCCACCAGGTAAGTGTGGCTAATCCCACAGGAGCGAGGGGGCAGAGACCCCCCACCAGGATAGTCACCTGGAACATAAGGGGACTCAACGGCCCAGTGAAGAGATCCAGAGTCCTCAACCACCTAAGAAATATGAGGGCCGACATAGTCTTCCTCCAAGAGATACACCTGAGAGAGCAGGACCGACTGCGGGTAAGGAAGGGCTGGGCGGGACAAACCTACCATTCCTGCTATGGGACGAGGTCCAGGGGGGTGGCAATACTGATCAACAAGAGGACGATGTTTAGGGCGACAAAGACGGTTACGGACCCAGGGGAACGGTACGTCATGGTCAGCAGTTCCCTGGATGGGGCACCGGTAGTACTAGTGAACGTGTACGCACCCAACTGGGACGACACGAGCTTCATCAAGAAGACCATGGCAGAAATCCCTGACATAGCGATGCATCGACTAATCATGGAGGGGGACTTCAACTGTGTACAGGACCCAAAGACAGACAGATCAAACCCCAAAACGGGGAAAACCTCAAGCATGGCAAGGGAACTCGGTCACTTTATGGAGCAGATGGGAGCGGTGGACCCCTGGAGGTTCGCCCAACCGGGGGAGAAGGAATTCTCCTTCTTCTCCCCTGTACACAACGTGTACACCAGAACTGACTTCTTTGTGGTGGGGAAAACGGTGCTTCTGGGGATAGACAAAGTGGAATAATCCACAATTGTGATATCAGACCACGCTCCACACTACATGGACGTGAGGCTGGAGACGGGCAGGGCCCAACGCCCCACATGGAGGTTGGACTACTAGCGGACAAGGCTTCAACGAAAGGTTATCATGGGCCATAGCAGAGTACACAGAGAACAACCAGAAGGGGGAGGTCTCACCCTCCACTTTCTGGGAAGCACTAAAGGCCGTACTAAGAGGGGAAATCATCGCTTTCAAAGCGCAAAGAGATAGAGAGGAAAGGGTGGCTAAGCAGCAGCTGGTCGACTCCATACTGGAGGTAGACCGTATATATTCCGAGGCCCCGACCGTAGAGCCCCTGGCGGAGAGGAAAGAGCTACAAAGGAACTTTGACCTGCTCTCCACCAGGAAAGCAGTGCACCAACTCCACCAGGCATGTGGGACCCTATACGAACACGGAGACAAAGCCAGCCGCCTGTTGGCACACCAGCTGAGAAAGCAGGCAGCCACCAGAGAAATTGCACAAATCAGGGATACCAGAGGCACGCTAGAAACAGAACCAGAAAAGATCAACAAAACCTTCAAGGCCTTCTACCAAGGGCTGTACACCTCAGAGACCCCAATGGGGGAGTCCGGGATGAAACGGTTCCTTGATGGACTGGACATACCAGTCGTGGGGGAGGGCAGAAAACGGGGCCTGGAAGCACCACTAGCACTGGGAGAGATCATGGACAGCATTAGCTCCATGCAGGCGGGGAAGGTGCTGGGACCCGACGGGTTCCCGGCGGACTTCTAAAAAAAATTTGCGACAGCACTGGCCCCGCACCTGCGGGAGATGTTCACAGACTCGCTAGCGAGGGGCACACTGCCACCCACGCTAGCACAGGCCTCAATCTCGCTGATACCTAAGAAAGACAAAGATCCAACGGAATGTGGATCATACAGACCCATCTCACAGCTGAACGCAGATACCAAAATACTGGCCAAAATCTTAGCCAAAAGGTTAGAAGACTGTGTACCTGAGGTGGTCGCAGAGGACCAGACGGGCTTTGTCAAAGGTAGACAGCCTACCTCGAACATCAGGCGCCTGATGAACGTGATAATGACCCCCTCCACGGAGAGAACACCAGAGGTGATCGTCTCCCTAGACGCAGAAAAGGCCTTCGACAGAGTCAAATGGAAATACCTCATAGAGCTGCTGGAGCGGTTCGGGCTTGGAACAGGGTTCACCTCCTGGGTAAAGCTCCGATACAACGCTCCAATGTCGAGCGTACAGACCAATAATACCAACTCCCGATACTTCCAGCTGCACAGGGGCACCAGACAAGGATGCCCACTGTCCCCGCTGCTGTTCGCTTTCGCGATCGAACCGCTAGCAATCGCGCTCAGAGCAGCAAAAAGCTGGAGTGGGATCTGAAGGGGAGGCAGAGAGCACAGAGTTTCACTCTATGCAGATGACCTGCTCCTCTACATTTCGGACCCACAGGGCAGCATGGACGGAATCATCGCGCTCCTGAAAGAGTTTGGTGCCTTCTCGGGCTACAAAGGCGAGGTCTTCCCGGTACACCCACAAGTAGGTGGGGCAGCCCTAACGGGACTGCCGTTTATACAAGCCCAACACAAATTCCGCTACCTGGGGATCCAAATAGCCCATGACTGGAAAGGGATCCACAAATGGAAGCTCACCAGTCTGACAGAGGAAGTAAAAAAGGACCTGGAACACACTCCCACTCTCCCTCGCGGGGAGAGTCCAGGCGATCAAAATGAACGTGCTGCCCAGGTACCTCTTCCTATTCAGATCCATCGCGAACTACATCCCCAAGGCCTTTTTCAAAGCACTGGACAAACTAATCATGGCGTTCGTAGGGGCGGGGGGGGGCCTCCCAAACCTACAACTTTACCACTGGGCGACGACGGCCGAGTGAATAAGGGGATGGATCAAGGAGACAGAAGCCGAATGGGTACGCGCGGAAGAGGCCTCCTGCAGGGGGACCTCCCTCCGGGCCCTCGCCACGGTGGCGCTCCCATCCCCACCCAAAAAACACTCCAGTAGCCCGGTGGTAATAGCTACCCTCCTGGAACCAACTGCGGCAGCAATTTGGCCTGACCAGAATGTCGGGTAAAGCTCCCATCTGCAACAACTATAGGTTCACGCCAGCGCTGACTGATGCCACCTTCAAAAGGTGGGGACAGGGCGTAGGGACACTGACAGTCAGGGACCTATACACGGACAGCAGGATCGCAACACTGGACGAACTGACGGAGAAATTCCAGCTAGCCAGGGGGAACGAGCTAAGGTACCTTCAACTAAAAAACTTCCTACGAAAGGAGACAAGGACGTATCCACAACCACCACGACAGACATTACTGGAAGAGTTACTGGACGCCAGCATACTAGATAAAGGAAACTGTAGCGACATGTATGACCGACTGGTAGAGAGGGCCGACACCGTATTGGACGCAACAAGAATGAAGTGGGAGGATGACCTGGGGATCAAAATAGGGTGGGGACTCTGGAGCGAAGCACTGCACAGGGTCAACTCCACCTCCACGTGCGCAAGGCTCAGCCTGACACAGATAAAAGTGGTACATAGAGCCCACTTAACAAGAACCCGTATGAGTAGGTTCTTCCCGGAGGTGGAGGACAGATGTGAGCGGTGCCAAGGAGGCCCAGCCAACCACGCCCACATGTTCTGGTCCTGCCCCAGACTTGTGGAGTACTGGACAGTCTTCTTCGAGGCAATGTCCAAGGTGGTGGGGGTGAGGGTGGAGCCATGCCCGAAAGTGGCGGTCTTCGGGGTTTCAGACCAGCCAGATCTATTCCTGGGGAGGAGGGCGGACGCCCTTGCCTGTGCCTCCCTGATCGCCCGCCGTAGAATCCTGTTCAGCTGGCGGTCAGCAGCACCACCCAAAGCTGCAGACTGGCTGCCCGACCTCTCAGAATCTCTCCAAATTGAGAAAATCAAATCGCCACCTGAGGGTCAGACGACAGCTTCCACAGAACGTGGGAGCCATTCACCCAATTGTTCCAGGACCTGTTTGTGGCCGACAAACAAGCAGAAGAATAGCCAGGTAGCCAAGAAACAGGGGAAAGTAACCAAAGCATGAGAGGGAGAGATAGACCGGGAGAGTGGGGGGTGGGGGGGTGACAGCTAAATCTAAGAGGAAGGAAAGGTGAACCACAGGGTGGGGGGGGGGGGCACAGAAGTGGGGAGAGGGGGGGGGTAGGGGGACGAGACAGGGAACAATAGAGGAGAGCCAGGGAGGGGGAGGTAGGAGGCAGGGAAACATTAACAAACTTAACGTCCACAGGAACAGGGAAAACGGGGAAGACGGAAGGGCCGCAGAAGCGGAAGTGTGCACGAGACAACAATGGCAGCGAACTCCGTCTGGGAGAAACAAGGGGCGACAACACCACGAACAGATGCCTACTTATGTGTGTAAATAATTTTGCCAAGTGTACAGAACTGCTGCTGTTGAGCAGGGGCATAATACCGTCCGATGGCTTCTCAGGGAAAATTAAAACGTCAGCAGCAGCAGCGACCGTAGGGGAGTGGGGGTGAGTGCTCCGTTGGGAGGGTGTGGGAAGACTGAGGCGCATGGGGTCACGTCTAGTCAATTGCTATTGTATATTCTCTTTTTGCTCTATGTTAATGTTCATTCTATTTTGCTGTGTTAGGATTATTACTATTTATTATGAAAAACTTTGCAAAACTTTAATTTAAAAAATATTTATAAAAACCCAGCTGGTTCACTAATGTCCTCATCTGGCCTACATATGACTCCAGATCCATAGCAATGTGGTTGACTCTTAAATGCCCTCAGCCACATAGTTATATCAAACCGCTATAAAGCCACTAAAAAAGGAAAGAAATCAGACAGACCGGATTTGACCTCGGCACTGGAAACGACAATGGCAAACCCAGCCCTGTTACTACTAAATTCTGGGGGCTTGGCCAATGTTGGGAGAGCTGTCTCACAGATGAGCCAAGCAACAGCCTGACATAGCAGCAACATACCTCACAGATAGCAACTTTCACCATCCCTTGGTATGTCCCTAGCCCACCGGGTGAGGGAACCAAAAAGAGGGAAAAACATACTAGACCTCATCCTCACCAACCTGCCTGTTGAAGATGTATCTGTCCATGACAATATCGGTAGGAATGACCATTGCACAGTCCTTGTGGAGACAAAGTCCTATCTTCACATTGAGGATACAGTCCATGTGTGGCACTACTATCGTGCTAAATGAGATAGATTCAAAATAGATCCAGAAACTCAAGACTGGACATCCATGAAGTGCAGTGCCCCAATCTGTAACCTCATGGCCCGGCATATCCCTCACCCTGCCATTATAACCCAGCCTGCTTCAATGAAAAGTGCAGGAGGGTCAGCCAAGGGCAGCACCAGACATACCAAAAAATAAAGTATCAAGCTGGTGAAGCTACTGCACGGGACTACTTGTGCGCCAAATAGCATAAGCAACAAGTGATAGACAGAGTTAAGCAATCCTACAACCAACGGATCAGATCTAAGCTGTGCAGCTCTGCCACACCCAGTTATGAATGGTGATGGACTGTTAAACAACTCACTGGAGGAGGAAGCTTCACAAATATCCCCATCCTCAATGATGGAAGAGTCCAGCATATTAGACAAAGCTGAGGCATTTGCATTAATCTTCTGCCAGAAGTGCTGGGTGGATGATCCATCTCGGTCTCCTCCAGATGTCCCCAGCATCACAGATGCCAGTCTTCAGCCAATTCACCCTACGTGATATCACTGAAGGCACTGGATACTGCAAAGGCTATGGGCCCTGACAATATTCCAGCGATAGTACTGAAAAGACTTGTGCTCCACAACTTGCCGCATCTCTGGTCAAGCTGTTTCAGTACAGTTACAACATAGGTATCTACCTAGTAATGTAGAAAATTGCCCAGGTATGTCCTCTACACAAAAAACAGGACAAATCTATCCCGGCCAATTACCGCCCTATCGGTCTACTTTCAATCATCAGAAAACTGATGGAAAGGGTCATCAGCAGTGCTGTCAAGTGGTAATTGCTTAGCAATAACCTGCTCACTGATGCTCAGTTTCGATTCCACCAGGGTCACCCCAATTCCTGACCTCATTACAACCATGGTTCAAACATGGACGAAAGAGAGGAACCCAGAGGGGACAGTGACTGCACTTGACATCAAGGCCGCATTTGATTGGGTATGGCATTAAGGAACCCTAACAAAACTGGATTCAATGAGAATCAGAGGGAAAACTCTCCACTCGTTGGAGTCATACCTGGCACAAAGGGAGACAGTTGTGGTGGTTGGAGGTCAGTCATCTCAGCTCCAGGACATCACTGCAGAGGTTCCTCAGGGTAGCATCCTAGGCCCAACTATCTTCATATGCTTCATTAATGACCTTCCTTCCAACATAAGGTCAGATGTGGGGATGTTCGTTGATGATTGCACAATGTTCAGCATCATTTGGGACTCCTCAGATATCAAAGCAGTCTACGTGCAAATGTAACATGACCTGGAAAGGCTTGGGCTGACAAGTGGCAAGTAACATTCACACCACTCCAACAAGAGAGGAACTAACCATTGCCGCTTGACATTCAATGGCATTACCATCAGTGAATGCCCTGCTATCAACATCCTAGAGTTACCATTGAACAGAAACTGAACTGGACTAGACTTGTAAATAATGAGGCTACAAGAACAGATCAGAGGCTAAGAATCCTGTGGCAAGTAATTCACATCCTGGCTCCCCAAAGTCTACAAGGCACAAGTTGGAGTGTAATTGAATTCTCTCCACTTGCCTGCATGAGTGCAGCTCCAACAACATTCAAGAAGCTCAACACAATTCTGGACCAATCAGCCCCCTTCCATAAACATTCACTCCCTCCACCACTGATGTACAGTAGCAGCAATCTGTACCATTTACAAGATGCACTGCAGTAACTCACCAAGTTTCAAAGAACAAAGAACAAATACAGCACTGGAATAGGCCCTTCGGCCGTCCAAACCTGCGCCGACCATGGTACCTGCCTAAACTAAAACCATCTGCACTTACAGAGTCCATCTCCTTCCAGTCTCACGCTATTCATATATTTGTCTAGATGTCCCTTAAATGCCACTATCGTACCTGCTACCACCATCTCCCCAGGCAGCGCGTTCCATATATTTACCACCCTCTGTGTAAAAAACTTGCCTCGCACTCTGTTGTAAACTTTAAACCTATGTCCCCCTAGTACTTGACTCTCCTAACCTATGAAATAGCATCTGACTATCCACTCTGTCCATGCCACTCATAATCTTGTAGACCTCTGTCAGGTGGCCTCTCAACCTCCGTCATTCCAGTGAGAACACACCGGGTTTATCTAACCTCTCCTCATAGCTAATGCCCTCCATACCAGGCAGCAGTCTAGTCAACCTTTCTGTTTCCTCTCCAAAGCATCCACATTCTTCTAGTAGTGAGTGTGGTGACCAGAATTATACACAATATTCCGAATGAGGCCTAACTAAGGTCCTGTACAGCTGCAACATGACTTGCCAATTTTAAATTTCAATGCCCTGACCGATGAAGGCCAGAATGCCATATGCCTTCTTGATCACCTTATCCACATGCACTGCCACTTTCAGTGACCGGTGAACATGCATGCCCAGATCTCTCTGCATGTCAATACTCGCAAGAGTTCTACCATTTACAGTGTTATTCGTACATGCATTGGACCTTCCAAAGTGCATTACCTCACACTTGTCCGGATTAAATTCCATCTACCATTTCTCCGCCCAAGATTCCAACCAGTTTATATTCTGCTGTATCCTCTGACAATCCTCTTCAGTATCCGCTACTCCGCCAATTTTTGTGTCGTCTGCGAACTTACTAATCAGACCAGCTACATTTTCTTCCAAACCATTTATATACACCACGAACAACAAAGGTCCCAGAACTGATTCCTGTGGAACGCCGCTAGTCACTGCCTTCCATCCAGAAAAGCACCCTTCTACTGCTACCCTCTGTCTTCTGTGCCCAAACCAGTTCTGTATCCAACTTGCCAGCTCTCCTCTGATCTCAAGTGACTTCACCTTTTCTACCAGTCTACCATGAGGTACCTTGACAATGGCTTTACTGAAGTCCATGTATGCAACATCTACTGCCTTTCCCTCATCTGTCATCTTTGTCACTTCCTCGAAAACTTGATCAAATTAGTGAGGCACGACCTCCCCTTCACAAAACCACAATGTCCTTCACTAATAAGTTCATTTGTTTCCAAATGTGAGTAAATCCTATCTCTATGAATCTTTTCCAGTAGTTTCCCTACCACTGACGTAACGCTCACTGTCCTATCATTTCATGGATTATCCCTCCTTAGGCAACACCTTCCAAACCCATGACCACTATCATCTAGAAGGACAAGGGCAGCAGATACCTGGGAACCCCACCACTTGGAGCTTCCCCTCCAAGTCGCTCACCACCCTGACTTGGAAATATATCGCCGTTCGTTCACTATCATAGGGTCAGAAATCTGGAGCTCCCTCCCGAGTAGCAGTGGGTGTACCTGCACCACATGGACTGCAGTGGTTCAGGAAGTCAGCTCACCACCACCTTCTCACGGACAACTAGGGATGGGCAAAAAATGCTGGTCTTGCCTGCGAAGGCCAGATCGCGTTAAATGATTTTTTTATTTTGTCCTTTGTGAAGTCTTTGTGTTCAAACCTCTCATTGCATTCATCTCCTTTGTTACAAATGTTTTGTGTATTCAGAAATAGGCCGGGATTCTCCGAGCCTCTGCGCCGAAATGGCGCTCGGTGTGGGGGCAGAGAATGGGGCCTCAAACCCGCGATCGGGTCCGACGCCGGGACGCAATTCTCCAGCGACCGGAGAATCTTTACTATTTTTCTTTAGTGTGAACTTCTTGGGCGAGATTCTCCGACCACCCGCCGGGTCGGAGAATCGCCGGGGGCTGGCGTGAATCCCGCCCCTGCCGGTTGCCGAGTTCTCCACCACCAGATATTCGGCGGGGGCGGGAATCACGGCACGCCAGTTGGCGGGCCACCCCCTGCGATTCTCCAGCCCGGCTGGGCCGAAGTCCTGCCGCTAAAATGCCTGTCCCGCCGGCGTAGATTAAACCACCTACGTTACCGGCGGGACAAGGCGGCGCGGGCGGGCGGGCTCCGGGGTCCTGAGGGGGGCGCGGGGCGATCTGGCCCCGGGGGTGCCCCCATGGTGGCCTGGCCCGCGCTCGGGGCCTACCGTTCCACGGGCGGGCCTGTGCCGTGGGGGCACTCTTTCCCTTCTGCCTCCGCCATGGTCTCCACCATGGCGGAGGCGGAAGAGACTCCCTCCACTGCGCATGCGCGGGAATGCCGTCAGCGGCCGCTGACGCCCCCGCGCATGCGCCGCCCGGAGATTTCATTTCCGCGCCAGCTGGAGGGGCACCAAAGGCCTTTTGCGCCAGCTGGCGGGGCGGAAATTAGTCCGGCGCGGGCCTAGCCCCTTAAGGTTGGGGCTCGGCCCCCAAAGATGCGGAGCATTCTGCACCTTTGGGACGGCGCGATGCCCGACTGATTTGCGCCGTTTTGGGCGCCAGTCGGCGGACATCGCGCTGTTTCCGGAGAATTTCGCCTCTTATCTTTAACATTGTTAAACTCTGTCCCTTCCTGACACAGTCTGTTAATTTTACCCAAATGGCTACTCTGCTGTTTTCTCTTCAGGCTCACAGATTTATTTTTCTTACGTGAACCTTATTAACTTGAAGCCTAACCTGCTGGTAATGCTGGAGAAAATATATGTACTTGTCTCCAATCAGCTATATGCACAGCTCAACTGAGAGCTCATGCTTGGGTCATGTCCTGGAACCCTGCAGAATTCTGCTTGCCTTCCTGGTTGGTCCCTTAACACTTGCCTTTCCTGCAAGGCATGTTGCATAAAGAAACACTTGCATTTTTATAATACTTTCCATGATTTCCAGCTGTTCCAAAGTGCTTTACAGATAATACAGTTCTTCTCAAGTGCAGTCACTATTATATGTCGGAAATTTGGCAGCCTTTTTTTCACATTGCAATGTCCCACAAATATTCATGTGAAAATGACAAGATAATCTATTTTAGCAATGTTGGTTAGGCAGGAAACTGCTCTTCTACAAAATACTATCACTGGATCTTTAACATCCACCTGGGAGAGCAGATAAGACCTCAGTTTAATCTTTCATCTGTAAAATGGCACCTCTGACAGTCTACCACTCCCTCAGTCAACCTTCTAACTTAGAGGTGAGTGTGCTACCATAGTGAGGCCTGTAAATTTCAGAACACTTAAGGCATTTGCTTAACTGGGCAAATGTATAATGACTGTTAGAAAATTGATTATATACATAAAATGAAATGTACACTCTGCTGGTAAACCAAATAATGATTTCCTTTGATGTAATCTGTCCAATTTTATCATTCTAAATCTGGCTACCTTTTCCTTTGCCCTCTACCACACAACCATTGATCTGACAGGTTCTTCAAATTCTAGCATCTCTTACCCTGCTGGACATTGAGGAGCATGGATTTCTTCACACTCATCTTCCACCCAGGGTGTTTCCCCTGCACAAGAAACAAAATCACTGAAATTAGCTTTTGCAATTTGCAAGTGGCTCTCACACAGAGTATTTTCATTAAATTAAGTGTACTTATTGTTGTATTCATCACCTAGAACCAAATCTACAACTGGCAGGAATCCTACTGTCTCAAGTGCTTGACACAAACAAATGAGACCTCAATTTCTGTTTTAACTCAAATTACACTACAGGACCAGACAAACTCAATTGATGAGATATATTGCTGAAAAGAAAGAGACACGCTGTTATAATTTCTCATCTTGCACACATCGGGCAGTTTGCAAGAGTATTGATAGTTAAGGGAACCATTTATACTGAATGAGAACAGTGCTGCTTGGTTGGTAAGGAGACGCTGCTTGGTAGAGACATTGTCATGGAAATGCACCAGGGAGCAGTTAACTGCCAAGCTTTTGTTCAAATTCAAACACGCAGGTTGACTCTGATTGGTCAGGGCATTGCCATCGTGAATGAACAAGGGAATAACTATCCATCAATCTTTTGTTTAGTTGAAAAAGGTGCAATGTGTGGACATGTTCCTTCTGTCTATAAAGGATAGAGCATTGTGTGTGAACATATGTAGCTTCTAGCATGCATAAAATGTGCCACACTCTGGATTAAGGAAAGATTACATTTGAATCTACATGTGATGAGGAAATAGGTTCACATCTCACAGAGATTTTTGATATTGTCTCCTTCCTGTCTATTTCCTTTGTTCCCATTCATTTTATTTTATTTTATTGTTTTGGTCCGTGGATCAATAATTGGAATGTGCCTTCAAGTTGAAAGAAGAAAGCAGAAGACTCAAAGTTTAAAACAGCCTGCTTGTTAAAACAAGGATATTGTTTCTCAGGCTTTGTGTGTGGGAGAAGGAGAAGTCAGACTCTTCGGCACTAAGTAGATGAGAAGAACTGCTTTTGAAGGGAATCAGTTTGATTGGTTAACTGGCAACTAATGAATTGGCTAGGGACAGTGTTCTGCCTGACAAGAATCAGTGATTGGTTCCTGCTGGGTGATGTTTTTGTGAGAAACTTCCAGAAGTCATCAGACCTCAGAAATGAAGGGAGCTGTTTTCTCCCACTGCTGCCTGCTGTCTGCAGGTGGAAGCTGAAGATCTTTTAAATGTATCTATTGGACATGCGGTCTATTGGACTCAACCGATTTTCATTCTCAAAGACCTTGGATATTTAAATAAGTCTAATTTCATTGGTGTTCATAGAATCATAGAATTTGCTGTGCAGAAGGAGGCCATTCGGCCCATCGGGTCTGCACCGGCCCTTGGAAAGAGCACCCTATTTAAGCCCACGCCACCACCCTATACCGTAACCCAGTAACCCCACCTAATGTTTCTGGACACTAAGGGTAATTTAGCATGGTCAATCCACCTAACATGCACATCTTTGGACTGTGGGAAGAAACCGGAGCACCCGGAGGAAACCCAAGCAGACACTGGGAGAATGTGCAGACACCGCGCAGACAGTGACCCAAGCCGGGAATTGACCCTGGAGCTGTGAAGCAACTGTGCTAACCACTATGCTACTGTGGTGCCCGTGTTGTGACTCCGGATCAAGTGGTGTTGGAATTGACCACGCATTAGCCCAGGGCGTCATAACAGTAAGTAATTATAATGTTAAGTATGTAGGGTATGGCTAATTCTAAAACATGAGCAGTTGAAACTCTTTACCTTTGCAAACAGTCTTGTAATCGGTGCAGCAATCGCCTTTTCCCAAACAATCATCAGAGCATGAACAATGGCTCATGGGTAAACGTATCTCACCACAGCGAAACTTAGTGCATGTCCAGAGCTCAGCTAAATTACAAAAATATCTAGTTAATCTCGCTGCCTCAGAAGAAAATGGCAACAGTTAGAATGGCAACCAGTGATTAACATGTATCTGTCATTTTGAATTTAAATGAAAGAGCATTGTATTATACCTGACAAATACGTTAAGTTATTTAACATATAATAAATCATTGTGTATGCAGTGACTTGGTTTATAGTCAAACCCTTTACATATAGTGAGGTCATATTAGCAACAATAATATGAACAACTAGTTAATCTGTTTTAATTTGAGAAAGGGTTATTGGTCAGGAGCCGACAGACATCAATAGTGAAACTGAGGGCACGAGTTACCGGTCGCATCCTGCTGAAATTGGGACGGGTCACAGCCGGTAGATCCCAGCAGAGACCTCCACCGGGACTCCCGATGGCCGTTGTGCCACACGAGATCTAATCGGCACTTGCGGGGGTCTCCCAGGCAATTGGAGGCACCCGGGTGGTCAGCCTCTTGCCAGCCTCGCACCCTGGCACTGCTGGTGCCATCTGGATGCCTCAGTACTGCCATCATGGCATCCTGGAAGTGCCACCTGGGTTACAGCCTGGCACTGTCAGAGTGCCCAGGTGGCACTCCCAGCCTAGCAGTGTCAAGGTGTCAAGCTGGTGTTTTGCCCACCCTGGGAATCAGGCTCGGGGTGCTCTGCCGGCATATGGTAGGGTGTAGGGGGACGGGGGGACTCGAGGACCTCGCCCCTCCCCCCGAGTAGATGAGGTGAGGCGTTGGAGGTGTCCGGGTGTTGCGTCGGGTGTTTGAGTGATTGGGCGCCATTTGAAAATGCCGCTCCGATCTCTTCCTGCACTGGGGGGGGGGGGGGGGTTCCGTTTGTTGGAGCTCCTCAATGCAGGGAATACAGCTAAGTGCAACCTTGTCGTGACATTCCATGCTGGGGGCCAAACGAAAAGAGTGTTGGTGAGTAGCAGGATCATTCCGGGCGCTACAGACGCCGAGACTTTGGCCGGAGCTTTTCAGCACCCCCGTAGTGGGTTCTCCCACGGCGAAGGGGGCTCGCCATTGGTCACCAGCAGGAACTTCCGGTCCCCCCCGAAGTTGATGGCAATTTGCATGGATTACCCATGACATCAGGGAACCCTCGGCATGGGTCTACTTTGGCAGGACTGGAAAATCCCACTGGCGGGAAGATCCAGAAAATCCCACCCTTTAACTTTGGCTGAGCCACTGGACCAGGCAACAGAGGCTCAGTTTAATATCTTCCTTTATGACAGTTGCATTTTTGGTTTTCAACACTTTAAAGTAAACAAACACTCGCTCCTTTCTACAATCTGGATTGTACTTCTATTGAGGTAATTATGGTTGGTTCAGGGATCCTAAAGAATACAAGCCTTTGCACGTCGCTTTACTGCACACACCAAGTAATTTTCTTGAGTTTGCTAGATGGAGGAAGAAAGGCTGTTATAACCCATAGTTTAAACCCAATTTAATTAAATAGCATTAATGAAAGGTTTTCAAAGTTGTGAAACATTTTAAGAGTAAAAATCAAAGGCTATTTCCATTGGTTGATGCATTGCTGCCAATAAGGAATAAATTGAGAATCATTGCTTGAACAATGAAGGGAAATGAGATTTTCACTGCAGAAGTTTATCAAAACATGTATTTTGTCAGAAAGGTCTTTTGAGGGACAGCCTATAAAGTCAATTAAGAGGAATGTTGTTATTTTTTTTTAATGTTGAATGATATGGCTAAGGGTGAAAAATTGAACCAGATCAACAAATCTAGTTGAAGAGATAGCACTTGAATTGCCCCCTCGGTCGTTTCATTTCTAATTGTAGAGCCTGGATTTTAGCCCAAAGCAAGGTCTGGTCAGAGGGCCTGTTATGAGGTCAGGAAACTCAGAAGAGCAGGGTACCGAAAGTCCTGCAGTTTTTATTTTTTAAAATAAATTTACAGTGCCCAATTAATTTTTTCCAACTAAGGGGCAATTTTAGCGTGGTCAATCCACCTACCCTGCACATCTTTGGGTTGTGGGAGCAAAACCCACGCAAACATGGGGAGAATATTGATGCGACCATCAATTCACACAAAACCAGGAGTAGAAGTAAACTGTGGCTTTAATCAACGAGAACAGTGCCTGCCTGCGACTGATCTGTTAGTGGGAGCCGCCTACAGGGCGACTGCTCTTATATCTCCCCTCAAGGGGTGGAGCCAGGGGCGGAGCCCACACAGGCCCCAACATGCTACATCATAGGTAATACCTTACAATGGTCCATAGGTGGAGCCCACATGGGCAACAGCGTAATACAGATATGTACATGGTGAATTGTTACAGCAATACATTCACCACAAATATGCAAACTCCATACGGACAGTGACCCAGAGCCGGTATCAAACCTGGGACCTCGGCGCCGTGAGGCAGCAGTGCTAACCACTGCGCCACCGTGCTGCCCATAATATCCTGCAGTTTTAATCTTCAGATCACTTTTAAAACTGCCTGCCAGTTTCTTGCCCTCAGGCAGCCTGATTGACAGACCGGGAGTCCTTTGGGCAGGAAGCCTGCTTCACAAGGCCTCAGTCAAGGAGGATGGGTAGGTCTAGTCGTGGAGTCCGAATTACTGAAGTTCAGGGGCGTCATTCTCCGACCCCCCACCGGGTCGGAGAATGGCCGTTGGCCGCCGTGAATCCCACCCCCGCCGAAGTCTCCGGTACCGGAGATTGGGCGGGGGCGGGAATCGGGCCGCGCCGGTTGGCGGGACCCCCGGCTCAATTCTCCGGCCCGGATGGGCCAAAGTCCCGCCCAGAAATTGCCTGTCCCGCCGGCGTAAATCAAAGCTGGCATTTACCGGCGGGACCAGGCGGTGTGGGCGGGCTCCGACGTCCTGGGGGGAGCGCGGGGCGATCTGGCCCCGGGGGGTGCCCCCACGGTGGCCTAGCCCGCGATCGGGGCCCACCAATCCGCGGGCGGGCCTGTGCCGTGGGGGCACTCTTTCCCTTCCGCCTCCGCCACGGCCTCCACCATGGCGGAGGCGGAAGAGACTCTCCCCACTGCGCATGCGCGTGAAACTGTCAGCTGACGCTCCCGCGCATGCACCGCATTTCCGCGCCAGCTGGCGGGGCAACAAACGCCGTTTCCGCCAGCTGGCGGGGCGGAAATCCCTCCGGCGCCGGCCTAGCCCCCTCAATGTTGGGGCTTGGCCCCCAAAGATGCGGAGCATTCCGCACCTTTGGGCCGCGCGATGCCCGTCTGATTGGCGCCGTTTCTGGCGCCAGTCGGCGGACATCGCGCCGTTGGGGGAGAATTTCACCCCTGCTTTCCCAATCACAGGGTGGGGTACGGTAATGATATTTGGAGCAGCAGATGTTGGGCAGAGGGCTGTTGGGTACGGTGGGATTGGATGTCCAACTGTGGTTAGGGGGAACAGATGGTAGTTAGGAGAGAGAGGAGCAGAGAGATCATGGTCAAAGGAGGGTGGTATTACAGGGGTGCTTGGCTGGCCTAGCAGAAGCACTCCGGCTCTTCCTGTCCCATAAACTGCTTTGTAAGAGGTACTTACCACATAGAACCAGGTCCTCCTGCCTTCGTTCAGGTGCTAAGTTTGTCTGGCTCTGGAAAATCCAGCCAGCGTGAGTTAATTAATGTTAAAGGGAATGACTGACCCATTTTCCATGAGCTAATTACCTACCTGCCCTTCATCCCACTCCGTTAAAATGCGAAGTGGGTGGGTTTCAGGTGGGTTGGGTTCCTGAGTCAACTTTTTTGAATTTTATCTCTGGCCCAACAACAACCTACCCATTTTTGGGAGTTACGATCCAGCCCTATAGTTCTAAATCATCATTGGGTTACTTTCTAAAATAATTTTCCTTCAACAAAACAAAATATACCTCAAACTATTGTTCAGAAATAGTTACATGAAAGAGCAGAAACTTCAAAACATGTTTCCCACCTCCCAAAATCCAAATTGTTTTCATAGAACATAGAACATAGAACGATACAGCGCAGTACAGGCCCTTCGGCCCACGATGTTGCACCAAAACAAAAGCCATCTAACCTACACTATACCATTATCATCCATATGTTTATCCAATAAACTTTTAAATGCCCTCAATGTTGGCGAGTTCACTACTGTAGCAGGTAGGGCATTCCACGGCCTCACTACTCTTTGCGTAAAGAACCTACCCCTGACCTCTGTCCTATATCTATTACCCCTCAGTTTAAGGCTATGTCCCCTCGTGCTAGCCATTTCCATCCGCGGGAGAAGGCTCTCACTGTCCACCCTATCTAACCCTCTGATCATTTTGTATGCCTCTATTAAGTCTCCTCTTAACCTTCTCTCTAACGAAAACAACCTCAAGTCCATCAGCCTTTCCTCATAAGATTTTCCCTCCATACCAAGCAACATCCTGGTAAATCTCCTCTGCACCCGTTCCAAAGCCTTCACGTCCTTCCTATAATGCGGTGACCAGAACTGTACGCAATACTCCAAATGCGGCCGTACCAGAGTTCTGTACAGCTGCAACATGACCTCCTGACTCCGGAACTCAATCCCTCTACCAATAAAGGCCAACACTCCATAGGCCTTCTTCACCACCCTATCAACCTGGGTGGCAACTTTCAGGGATCTATGTACATGGACACCTAGATCCCTCTGCTCATCCACACTTTCAAGAACTTTTCCATTAGCCAAATATTCCACATTCCTGTTTTTCCTTCCAAAGTGAATCACCTCACACTTCTCTACATTAAACTCCATTTGCCATCTCTCAGCCCAGCACTGCAGCTTATCTATATCCCTCTGTAACCTGCTACTTCCTTCCACACTATCGACAACACCACCGACTTTAGTATCGTCTGCAAATTTACTCACCCACCCTTCTGCGCCTTCCTCTAGGTCATTGATAAAAATGACAAACAGCAACGGCCCCAGAACAGATCCTTGTGGTACTCCACTTGTGACAGAACTCCATTCTGAACATTTCCCATCAACCACCACCCTCTGTCTTCTTTCAGCTAGCCAATTTCTGATCCACATCTCTAAATCACCCTCAATCCCCAGCCTCCGTATTTTCTGCAATAGCCTACCGTGGGGAACCTTATCAAACGCTTTGCTGAAATCCATATACACCACATCAACTGCTCTACCCTCGTCTACCTGTTCAGTCACCTTCTCAAAGAACTCGATAAGGTTTGTGAGGCATGACCTACCCCTCACAAAGCCATGCTGACTATCCCTGATCATATTATTCCTATCTAGATGATTATAAATCTTGTCTCTTATAATCCCCTCCAAGACTTTACCCACTACAGACGTGAGGCTCACCGGTCTATAGTTGCCGGGGTTGTCTCTGCTCCCCTTTTTGAACAAAGGGACCACATTTGCTATCCTCCAGTCCTCTGGCACTATTCCTGTATCCAATGATGACATAAAAATCAAAGCCAATGGTCCAGCAATCTCTTCCCTGGCCTCCCAGAGAATCCTAGGATAAATCCCATCAGGTCCCGGGGACTTATCTATTTTCAGCCTGTCCAGAATTGCCAACACCTCTTCCCTACATACCTCAATGCCATCTAATCTATTTACCTGGAGCTCAGAATTCTCCTCCATAACATTATCTTTTTCCTGAGTGAATACTGACGAAAAATATTCATTTAGTATCTCGCCTATCTCTTCAGACTCTACACACAACTTCCCATCCCTGTCCTTGACTGGTCCTACTCTGTCCCTAGTCATTCGCTTATTCCTGACATACCTATAGAAAGCTTTTGGGTTTTCCTTGATCCTTCCTGCCAAATACTTCTCATGTCCCCTCCTTGCTCGTCTTAGCTCTCTCTTTAGATCCTTCCTCGCTACCTTGTAACTATCCATCGCCCCAACTGAAACTTCACACCTCATCTTCACATAGGCCTCCTTCTTCCTCTTAACAAGAGATTCCACTTCTTTGGTAAACCACGGTTCCCTCACTCGGCACCTTCCTCCCTGCCTGACCGGTACATACTTATCAAGAACACGCAGTAGCTGATCCTTGAACAAGCTCCACTTATCCAGTGTGTCCAAAACTTGCAGCCTACTTCTCCACCTTATCCCCCCCAAGTCACGTCTAATGGCATCATAATTTCCCTTCCCCCAGCTATAACTCTTGCCCTGCGGTGTATACTTATCCCTTTCCATCCTTAACGTAAACGTCACCGAATTGTGGTCACTGTCCCCAAAGTGCTCACCTACCTCCAAATCCAACACCTGGCCTGGTTCATTACCCAAAACCAAATCCAATGTGGCCTCGCCTCTTGTTGGCCTGTCAACAAACTGTGTCAGGAAACCCTCCTGCACACACTGTACAAAAAACGACCCATCTAATGTACTCGAACTATATCTTTTCCAGTCAATATTTGGAAAGTTAAAGTCTCCCATAATAACTACCCTATTACTTTCGCTCTTATCCAGGATCATCCTCGCCATCCTTTCCTCTACATCCCTAGAACTATTTGGAGGCCTATAGAAAACTCCCAACAGGGTGACCTCTCCTTTCCTGTTTCTAACCTCAGCCCATACTACCTCGGAAGATGAGTCCCCATCTAGCATCCTCTCCGCCACCGTAATACTGCTCTTGACTAGCAGCGCCACACCTCCCCCTCTTTTGCCTCCTTCTCTGAGCTTACTAAAACACTTAAACCCCGGAACCTGCAACATCCATTCCTGTCCCTGCTCTATCCATGTCTCCGAAATGGCCACAACATCGAAGTCCCAGGTACCAACCCATGCTGCCAATTCCCCTACCTTATTTCGTATACTCCTGGCATTGAAGTAGACACACTTCAAACCACCTACCTGAACACTGGCCCCCTCCTGCGACGTCAAATCTGGGCTCCTGACCTCTATACTCTCATTCTCCCTTACCCTAAAACTACAATCCAGGTTCCCATGCCCCTGCTGCATTAGTTTAAACCCCCCCAATAGGAGTAATGATTGAGGAAAATGGAGGAAAGAGAAAGCAGGTTTGGAAAAATGATATCTGAAATATTTGTGGAATTTATTTTTCTGATGCGTACCTGGTTGAAGACAGACTTCCGTAAAATCCACGCAACAGCTGGCGGTTTCCTTACAGAGGACGTCACAACGACAATTCCTGACTTCCTCAGAAAGGGGTGCATAGCATCGGTTTCTGCAGCTAGCTGGAAATATTAATTGGTCATTATTTGTCAAGAAGCAAGTTAATTTTCAACTGAATTTGAGCTTGTCAGATCGACATTTACACAAAGGCTGAAAAGTGAATCACTAATTGTTCAGTTGGTAAGTGTATGTTCATCTTGTGTTGGTCCAGAAACATTACAGAAACCCTTCTTCCCCCACTGCTGTTTGCTTCAATGATCCTTTCTGGAAAGTGAAAATGTAAGGCTGGATTCTCCGTTACTGGGACTATGTCCCCACACCAGTGTCAGAACTGTGGACTTTCACGCCAGAAAAACTGGCATGAAAGGGCCACATATTCCTAGCCCGGCAGGGGGCTAGCAGGGACCCGGCGTAGATCTAGCAGCTTTTGCTGCAGATACGGGCCCCTGCACTTCCGGGTCGGAGGCCACGCATGCGACGTGCTCCATGGCGGACTCGGACCGCGAAGCTGGATCCTGAAAATAAACCCCCCGATTGGCCACGCGCCCGACCCTGACTGCCCGCCCAAACATTGCCTGGCCGCATATAAGGCCACCCTGCTCTCCCACCAGGACGGCCGCGGACTGTGTCCGCAGTTGCCTCGCTAGTTTTCCGACCAGCTGGACCACATTAGATCCACACCATTGTGACTTTGGCCTGTCCAGGGCGGAGAATGGCAGAGCGGGCTTCCAACAATAGACGCAGGTAGGTTCTGGGCTGCGCGGTGTACTCGGAGAGAACGCCGCATTTCGGGGCCCGCAGAATCGGGGAACTGGCGCCGGTCCTGATTCCGTGCGGGGAAATGGATTCTCCGCCCCGAAGCAGGCCAGGATTTCGGCTTCGGGTGCGGAGATTCCAACCCATGGTTTTGGACAGGTTCAGGGCTGGAATTCTGATGTTTACATGTTCAGCCCAATGATGAGGTGAGACTGTCTGCCCTTGACATCAAGGCAGTATTTGACCGATTATGGCATCACGGAGCCCTGACAAAATTGAAGCCAGTGCGAATCAGAGAGAAAAATCTCCACCTGGTTGGACTCACACTGAGCACAAAGGAAGATGGATGTGGTTGTTGGAGTCAGTCATCTCAGTTCCAAGACATCACTGCAAGAGTTCCTCAGGGGAGTGTCCTTCGGTCAACCATTGTGTTCAGCTGTTTCAACAATGCCCTTCCTTCCATCATAAGTTCAGATGTGGAGATGTTCGCTGATAATTGCACAATGTTCAGCATGATTTGCTACTCTTCAGATAATGAAACAGTCCATGTCCAAAGGCAACATGACCTGCACAATATCCAGGCTTGGGCTGCCAAGTGGCGAAGGACAAGAGAGGATCTCACCATCTCCCCCTGACATTTAATGACATTTACCATTACTGAATTCCTCACTATAAATATTCTGGGGGTTACCATTGACCAGAAACTGAACTGGTCTAGCCACATTAATATTGTAGCTACAAGAGAAAGTCAAGGGCTAGGGATTTTGCGGCGAGTAACTCATATCCTGACTACCCAAAGCCTGTCCACTATCTACAGAAGTGTGATATAGTACTCTCCACTTCTCTGGGTGAGTGCAGCTCCAACAACACTCAAGAAGCTCGACACCATCCCGGACAAAGCAGCCTGCTTGATTTGTACCTCATCCACAAAACTTCACTCCCTGCACCACAGTGGCAGCCATGTGTACCATCTATAAGATCCACTGCTGGAACTCACCATAGCTCCTTAGAGAGCACCTTCCAAACCTACAACCACTACCATCTAGAAGGACAAGGGCAGCAGATACCTGGGTACAGCCCCATCTGGAACTTCCCCTCCAGGTCACTCACCATCCTGATGGGAATATATTGCCGTTCTTCCACTGTCGCTGGGTCAAAAATCTAAAACTCCCTCCCTAACAGCACTGTGGGTGTACCTACACCTCAGGAACTACAGCGGTTCAAGTAGGCACCTTACCAACACATTCTCAAGGGCAATTAGGGGTGGACAATAAATGCTGGGCTAGCCAATGACACCCACAAATGATTAATTAATTGTTTCAAACTCCCACTGCCATTTATCACCCACTTGAGCGTTGATTCATATTGGGTGGGACTACTATCTGTCCTTGGAAGGAAGTCAACCCTTGAGAGCTGTCGGCTAATCTGACTGGCCAGGCACAGCGCTGAAGTGACCAGGAGCGGTACTGCAAGCACTCTGCCTGAGACAAAGTCCCGGGACCTTTGAAAAGTTACTTCCCAGGGGTGGGAGAGTAGGGAACACCCGGCAGGAGGTCATGAGGGGGACAATTGCGGTGTTGGGAGTTGGCCAGGCTGGGGGGAGGGGGTCAATAGAGCTCCAATGTCCCAGCGGGAGGGGGAATAGGCCACAATTCACGGCGGCCTTCTGAGTAAGGCCTCCCCTTCCCGCCAAAATGATGAAAAGGTTTAATGTCACTTTGCCATCCGACCAACAACCGTTCCTGCCAGCCTAAAAAGTAAGGCTGGGCGGGATGAGGCTTTTAACTGGCCATTAAGAAGTCAATTAAGTGTCTTAATAGGTGAATGGGTGAGGTTCCTGGCCGAAGCTGCATGCCTAATCGTGAAATTATGTCGGGATTTAGGCTGGCAGGTTCTCAGGGGAGTTCCATTCAATTTTACACTCCCCCTCCCACCCCTTGCCGCCAGATGATCCATTGGGGGTGGGGGGATGGAGAGGAAGATGGTCCTCCATGATGAGCGCGATGTAAGGGGCCACTGACAGCAATGGTCACCCCATGCCAAAGTCACCTCCGCTGGAATAATACCCTCTTCCTCACCATTAGCCAGGATGCTGAGCCTCCAGCCCTCTGATTGGGCTGTTAATTCTGGGGAAGGCGGGGGTGGGTGCATGCTGCTGTTGGTAAAGTGCGACCCCAGGATCCCGCTGCTTGCCAATTGTTTGACTCGGGGGGAAAAAGGTACAGATAAGAGATAATAATAAAAAAATGGTGCAAATGATACTAAATCAAACAAATTTAACTCATCAGTCAATTCAATGATGTGGGGCGACATTCTCCGGAAACGGCGCGATGTCCGCCGACTGGCGCCCAAAACGGCGCAAATCAGTCGGGCATCGCGCCGCCCCAAAGGTGTGGAATGCTCCGCATCTTTGGAGGCCGAGCCCCAACCTTAAGGGGCTAGGTCGGCGCCGAACGAATTTCCGCCCCGCCAGCTGGCGGAAAAGGCCTTTGCTGCCCCGCCAGCTGGTGCGGAAATAACATCTCCGGGCGACGCATGCGCGGGAGCGTTAGCGGCCACTGACGGCATTCCCGCGCATGCGCATTGGAGGGAGTCTCTTCAGCCTCCGCCATGGTGGAGACCGTGGCGGAGGCGGAAGGGAAAGAGTGCACCCACGGCACAGGCCCGCCCGCGGATTGGTGGGCCCCGAATGCGGGCCAGGCCACCATGGGGGCACCCCCCGGGGCCAGATCGCCCCGCGCCCCCCCCCCCCCAGGACCCCGGAGCCCACCCGCGCCACCTTGTCCCGCCGGTAAGGTAGGTGGTTTAATTTACGCCGGCGGGACAGGCATGTTAGCGGCGGGACTTCGGCCCATCCGGGACGGAGAATCGAGCGGGGGGGCCCGCCAACCGGCGTGGCGCGATTCCCGCCCCGGCCGAATATCCGGTGCCGGAGACTTTGGCAACCGGCGGGGGTGGGATTCACGCCAGCCCCCGGCGATTCTCCGACCCGGCGGGGGGTCGGAGAATCTCGCCCAAGAAGTCCCAATCTCAGATAGGATGACAGTAACTGGCTGAATTACCCTGTGGTACATATGTGTGTTTTTCTCTCAGATGTAAATGTACCAATCACATGACAAGGATTGGTGAAACAACAACGGACCCATCTTTAGTTCAAGATAAGCTTACACACAAATAATGTTGTTTTTTTTGGAAATTTTTATTTAAAACAAATTTGTAACATTTCCAGAGAGAAAAAAGGCCCTATGCAAAGAGCCTTAACATAGTGAAAACGAACAGTGGGAAAGAATAAACATGTTAATAAAGCACTTCCCCTGTCAGCTCTGTTTGCCCATGCCACACGTGTTCAACGAAACTAACGTGGCTCTAAACCCCCACCCCCCCCCCCCCACCCCTCGGGTGCTGCTGCTGTCGGTTTCCTGCGCTGTTCCCTGAGAGTCTGCAAGCGACTTTCTCCCTCGGGGGGAATCCCTAGACACCCCCCCCCCTTGCCCGCTTAAGTCTTCTCTGCTCTCCTTCTCCTTCCCGGCTTCCCCCCCCCCAACCTCCCCTGCCCCCCGAGGCCTGACCTTCCAGGCCAGCCCCGCGCTTGGCCCTAGCCCGCCCCTCCTCATACTCTAGGGCCCCCTGACCTACGCTAGCTACGCTGACCCCTGCCCTTGGTGCCTGTCAGTCTCCCACCCGAGTGCTCGGGGCCTCCCCCCACACTCCAAGGACCCATTAACCTGATTGTATCTCCCCGTGCCCTTTCAAGTCCCTTAATCAGCCCCTAGCCCATCCCCCCATCAGAGGCCCCGATCTCCTGCCAAAATGTACCAAGCGCAGGGCCCCCTTTGCAGGGCCCCTCTCTCTACCCCCCCCTCCCCACTTCGATGCTATCCCCCAAAAACACCCTACACAATGCACCCTCCAGCCCCCGCTCTCTGTCCCGGCTGAAAACAATCTTGGATAGAACATTACAGTACAGGATAATTTAACAAACCGCCGCCACACAAAAGCTCTGAGAGCCCAGAGTCCTTTAGTTCAAGTCCAGCTTCTTCTTTCAATAAAAGTCCACACCTAGTCAGAGCAAGTTAGGTTAACAGACCACTGCCACTGTACAGAACTGAAAAAACTAAGTGCCCGTTAGTTCAAGTCCAGCTTCTTTTCTTTAATAAATGTCCAAACCTGTTCTGGTGTCTCAAAGTAGTGATGGAGTGCCTCAAACGTAACCCAAAGCTTCGCAGGATACAGCATTCCAAACCTCACCTCCTTTTTGTAGAGGACTGCCTTTACCTTGATGAATCCTGCACATTCTCTTGGCCAGCTCCGTTCCCAAGTCCTGGTAGATGCGCACCTCACAATTCTCCCATCTGCTGATTCTCTCCGCCTTGGCCCATTGCAGCACACGTTCCCTGTCAGCCAGCCGCTGGAAGCGGACCACCAAGTCCCTCGGTCGGTCGCCCGTCCTGGGCCTCCTTGCGGGGGCTCTATGCGCCCCATCCAACTCCAGGGGTCGGGGGAAGGTCTCCGGCCCCATCAGCGCCTCGAGCATACCCATCACCTATGCACCCACATCCGATCCCTCGCAGCCCTCGGGGAGGCCAACGATCCTCATGTTCTGCCTCCTGGCTCTGTTCCCCAGCTCTTCAAGCTGCTCCTGCATCCTCCTCTGGCAGGCGTTCAGCTCCTCCACCTCGTGTTCCAGCTCCGTTACCGTGTCCGCCTGGCTGGAGATCTTCACCTTGACCTCCCTGAGCGCCTTCTCCTGGACCGCCTGCGTTTCGACCATTTGGTCCATTACCGCCCTCATCGGGTCCAACGTGTCGCTCTTCAATTCGGCGAAGCAGTTCTTGAAAAACTCCATCTGCTGCTCCCTTGGCCAGTGAGCCTCCGCTCCCTGGTCCCTGCCGTCCGCCATGTTTCGCCGCCTGGCCTGGGATCCCCACTGCTCCCGCTTTGAGCCCTGCCGCTCCACTCGACCACTCCTGGTCCAGCTGCTCATACCCTGGGGGGGGGGAAGCCTCTTCCCTATCGTCCCCTCAACCTAACCAGGTCGCCAGGTCCCGCAAAAGTCCGTTTAAAAGGTCTGTTTGCCCATCGCAGGCGGGAGCGATCCGACCCGCGACCTGCTTCCGCGAGGGCGCCACCAGATGTCTCATACAAATAATGTTAACCAAAAGGCTAAGTATGTTTGTCTGACTCCTACCATCTACTGCTATAGACTGAGTTAAAGTTCTGGGGTTAATACATCAAATTCTGCTGAGGTGACAGTGATTGACAGGAATTTAAGATACAAATTCTTAAAGGGCCATACATCATATCACAACAGGTTACATATGGGGACATTGGTCAAGATTTTTGCTCCTGACTGCTATCCAGTTATTACTGGATAAAAGTATTCTCTTGCGATCCAGTTCTTACTGTTGGAAGTGTGGATGTTGGATATGATGCTTGGCCTGTTTACAACCAGAGGGTTGGCCCTTATTGGCAATTATTGTCGATGATAATAAATGAATATGGCCTTCCAGGCGAGGTACCAAAGGACATGAGTAATTGTACTCCACTCCCAGGGAACTGCAGCATTAACTCCCTTGTATATGTTAATAAGAGGTCTAATGTCCATTTTAGCTTTCTTTGCAGTAATTGAGTGCCAGAACTGCTTCATTTGAGAAGTTTTGAGCAATTGCGGTTGCATAAGCAGTGACCCCACCAAAAAGATTTAATGAGTTGTGTAAAGAACTAGTAAACTAAACTCACATGTTTTTTCAACAGGAGATGGTTGATGTTTCAGACCCAGTCCAAGTCCAAGTCCAAGAGATATGACAATTAAACAAATAAGCAGCACCTGCCAAGAAAATGTTGTCACCACATTAGCTCAACAAGATAACACAAGATAATAATGATGAAGTATCATAATTATGCCATAACACTTCTGAATTCAGCACACTGCAATCCTAGGTTCAAAGATGAAATTGTCTTATGTCACTGAAGATACCCTTGCCAGAAATCTTTAAAATGAATGATATGAAGTAGGTGTGGTACATGTACAGTCCTCTTCTGAAATCAGGTAATGTAAATTAATTTGTTTTGCCTGAGGGTGCGATTGAATGGCCTCGTCGTGCCCGGCCCGGTGACGTAACAAGGCCATTAAATCCCCCACGTGATTTGGGACACTCGGAACAATGGGCAGGACGGTAGCACAGTGGTTAGCACAGTTGCTTCACAGCACCAGGGTGCCAGTTCGATTTCTGGCTTGGGTCACTGTCTGTGCGGAGTTTGCACGTTCTCTCCGTGCCTGCGTGGGCTTCCTCTCGGTCCTCCGGTTTTCTCTCACAGTCCAAAGATGTGCAGGTTAGGTGGATCGGCCATGCTAAATTTCCTTAGTGTCCAAAAATGTTGGCTGGGGTTACTGGGTCACGTGGATGGGGTGGAGGTGTGGGCTTAAGTAGGGTCTCTTTCCAGGCGCCGGTGCAGACTTGATGGGCCGAATGGCCTACTTCTGCACTGTAAATTCTCTGATGACCTTGTGAGCTCTAACGAGATCTCGAGAGATGTCACAAACTAGATCTTGTCCTAGCTGGGCAAGGTCCAAATATACTTAAATAAATGAGCCTAATGGCTCATTTAACTATGTCAGCACCCGATTCTCCCGAGGCCTGGGAACGAACGCCCATGCCTGGGAGACGTTGCATGGCGATGTTTAATACTGATCCACACAAATTTGGACCAGGCATAACGGCACCTGGAGGGGGATCTCCCAGGCCATTGGAGACCCCTGGATGGTCAAGGACAGGGCAGGGTAGCACTTTGGCTCTCCTTGGCAGTGCCACATGGGCACCTAGGTACTATCACCCTGACACTTCCAAGGTGCCTGGGTGGCATGGCAGGCTGGCAGGAGCAGTGCAGGGTGAGGGGACCCCCTTGGGGGGCAACCCTAGGTGGGGGAGGATAGGCCACCATGGTGCGGGAGGGTCGTCTCTGGGCTGGGGATGATGTCTCAGCGCCCAAAGGTCTGCCGTGCCACCCTTTGGAACGTGTGTACCCATAATGGAGGCAGCCCCAGCCCCTACCTGTCTGACCCACTGCATGGAGGCCTCTGGCCACATGGCTGAAGGCTATTGCTAGTAGGAAATTGGCAATTGTAGTTAAGTGAGCACTTCACACCTCGCAAGTGGATGCCCGTGGGTAGGCGTACCATGTAGCATGTGGGAGTTATTGCCTAGCTTCCCAAACAGATCGGGGTGCCTGGAGACTGTGCCTGAACACTGCGGGAGGCAACATCACGGATGGAGTAGCCAACCTCTGAACACCCAGTGGCTGGGCCCCAGCACCGGGAACATTTCCGTGGCTAATGGGTGGGTGCTTATGCCGAGGAGGCGACTAGCACCTGGTCCAGGTAACATTACCTACCGGTGTCTGGGGTACAGGGTCTGGAGTTAAGTGACCAGGGGCCCGCGCGCAGCATGGCGGTACGTGGGAAGGACATGTCGGATGGCATGGGATTTGGGAGGCGTGGGGGCAATGGGGGAATGGAGGGTCCCAGGGTGGAAGTCACAGCTGGTCGCCAGTCTCTCACCTTCTCCAATTCCTTACAGATATTACACGGGATGGATGATATCTTCAAGCCCACGGAGGCTGCCTTCACGGTGCTGCTGGCAGGCCAGGCGGCCAGACGCCGGAAAAGGCAGTGGCAGCAGCATGGAAAGTGACTCAAAGTGGCGGCTCCTGTGCGAAGCCCCGCCCCATACCTTGAGGACTAGCCGCCATCAGGCCACGGAGGATCGAGAGAGGGTGGACAGCAACGGCCCAAAATGTACAAGCATCGCTGGTCTTTCGAACAGATGACGGACATATGTCGCAGGAGGCTCCGCTTCAACAAGGTGATGTTGCGGCAACTTTGCCATGTCCTTGCAGACTTGGCACCACACGGAGGAGGAGGATACCTGCTCCCGGTGGCCATCAATGTCACCATAGCCCTGAACTTCAACTCCTCAGGATCATTCCAGGGCTCGAGGGGGGGACTTGTACGGCATCTCACAAGCTGCAGCTCATAACCGCATTCGTGAGGTCACGGATTCCCTGTTTGCCCGGGCAGCAAATTATATAAACTTTGACATGGACCAAGCCCATCAGGATGCCCGGGCAGCTGGTTTCTCCGTCATTGATGGGATGCCCCAGGTCCAGGGGTAATAGGTGGCACACATGTCACCTTGCACTCTCCGGGCCATCTGAGAGTAACCTGCATCAACAGGAAGGGGTTCCACTCCCTGAACGTCCAGCTCGTGTGTGACTCCCACAAGAAGATCAGGCACATTTGTGCACACCTCCCAGGGAGTGTGCATGACAGCTACATCCTGGGGCAGTCGGACATCCCCGGCCTCATCGAGGACCACCCCAGAATGGCCGGTTGGCTCTTGGAGGATAAGGGGTACCCACTGATGACCTGGGTAATGACGCCAGTACGAAGGACAAAATCCAGGACCACCATGCCCGAGGGGCTGGGGTAGGGAATTGGTGGTCCGCCCGTGTTGTGGAAGAAAGTGCCAGAGGCATCATATATCCTGGTTACAGTGTTTTCTAATGCTGTACATATGTGTCCCCAAGAGCCCCTAGCCCCTAATGGTGTCGCCCCCATCACCCCTTCCCCACCCCCCCACCCACCCACATTTCCCCCTCAACTACCTCCACCCCACCTTCGATTCCCCCCCTCCCCGCGAAGTGCCTTCTCAGTGATCCTCGACCTGCTTAGTCCTCCATGCTCTATTGTTGCGTCTAGAAGTGTCCCCAGGATGCACATCAGAGGTGGAGGCAGCCTGCTGCTTACGAAGTCCCGTGGCTTTTGATGCCTCTGGCGGTTGTCCTCTTTGGACCCCGGCCCACTTGCCGGCGGCACATGCCTTGCCATGCCACCCTGTTTCGGAGGCTGACTCCGAGAGGTGCTGTTGTCAGGGGGGTGGAATCCGGGGGAGCTGATGGCCACCGTCGCCACTCTATAGGGGTTGGAGCCCTAGGGGTCACCTCGGGATGGAGGGGAAGCTGGATTAAGCCCCGGATGCCCCTGAGTCATCTGGCTTTGCTAGCCCTGGTAGCTCCCCAATGTCTGCAGCACAGTGTCGACATCCTCGGCAATGCTCCTCATTAACTGGGACATTCTCTAGAGTGCCCCAACAAAGCCCACCTATGACAGGAACATGCTCTGCAGTGCCTCAGAGAGACCCACCTGGGTCTGGGGCACGTCACCAGCGAGTCGGACATACTGTCGAGATGCTCAGCCATGGTTGTCACTGACTGAGCCGCGCCTTGGACACCTTCACTTATGCTGCTGATGTTGGGTACCAGGCTCTCCACTGTGGGTGCCACCCGAGCAGTGTTGGCCTCGGTGCCACGTGTTGCTGGCACAATCTTCTGCACCGCAGTCTCTGGGGCTCCTCCAATCGGCCTGCTGAAGTCTCACTGACATCCCCCTCTGAATTCACGGCCACATCCGATGGACTGCATCAGCTCTGGGTAAACCTGGTCCAGAGGCTCCACATCTGACTGCAACCCAGCTGGGTCCTGGGATCCAGCAGACCTCCGACTGCTGTCTCACCTGGGCATTCCTGCCTCCACCTGATGCACATCAGCAACTGTGAAGTGCCCCAGAAGGCTGGCCGCTACTGTCGCCTACTGAGGTGTATGTCTCTGTGCTGGTGGAGGGTGAGGATGACAGCTGTACCACTAATCCGGTGGTCTCCTCGGAGCTCCCCTCCAAGGTGTTGTCATGAGAGGTTGGGGGGAGGACCACCCCAGCTGGGCTGGCGCATTGGATGGAGATCCTGCCGGATAATAGACATGTGGTCGGCGGGAGGGATGGCTCATCCATATGGCACTAACAACTCATGTATGACAGTTCATCTGGGTGGCGGCCAGTGGATCCTCATGTCCGCTCAATACACCAACCTCTACGCTGGTGACTAATCTGCCCGCAAACTCCGAGGATAATTCCTTATCGGGTGTGAGCACTCTGATGTCCGGCACCCCACCGCCCTTCTGGGCCTCCTCTCGTCTGCTGTGAGCCAACTACTCCTGCGGGGTCACAGAGGGGGCATTGTGAGCCACCTGCTTCGTTCACCATGGAAGGGGGGAGGGGGGAGTGTGACGGAGGATGGGGGTGATGGGGGTTTGGCTTGGGCAGCACTGCTGGACATGGATGGATGGGTGCGGTATGGTGCTGGGCGGGGGGTGGTGCCATGCGCATGGCCCTCCGGGGTGGGGGGGGAAACGGAGGTGGCTTGTGGGGCCGGTGCCAACCCACCCTTGCAGCCCAGAAGAGGTCTTTGACCTTCTTACGGCCCTGGGTGAACATCCTCCTGCCGATGGTCCCCGAGTTGACAGCGCTGCCCCTTCCTCCTGGGTGGCACTGGGTGCGCTGTGGCTGACCCTCTGAGCACCTCGGGAGAATAGGGCAATCCATCTTGTCTCAACCACATCCAACAATCTGGGCAGGTCAGCATTTCTGAATTGTGGGGAGGAGCAGGTAGGATGACTGAGTGGCTGCCAGCCTGACACTGCCAAGGTGCCAAGCTGGTATTTTGTGTGCGCTAGCGATCAGGCCGGATGTGCCACCCTAGCAGTGTTAGCCTCGGTGCCCAGTTTATCCATGCATCTGTGAAGGAAAACCATCGGCTAAAATTGGTTATAATCAAAGATCTTTCATTTCATCAAGACATCTTAAAAACACATTCCAAATTCAAATGCTAGATGGATGCTTTATTTATTTTTCTTCTACATTTAGCCACGTCTAGCATATTGGAATATTTCTCTATGTTAAAAGTGTCTTATAAATAATAAATGTTCTTATAAAATTTGACTACACATTATCTAGTAGATGAAGATATTAGATTGATGTATATTTGCAGATTGTATTATTTTTAAACACAGCCTAAAGATTTAATGCTTCGAACCACAACTGCAATGTCAAGATGTTGGGCGGGATTCTCCGTCCCACCGTACCCACTCTCTGGTGCGGCACCTCCCGCCAGCAGCAGGATCCTCCGTCCTGGCAACCAGCTAATAGGGTTTCCCATTGTAAGCATTCCACACCACCGGGAAATCCACAAGGCGTCAATGCGATGCCAGCGAAGAGGAGGATCCCACCGGCAGAGATTCCAGCTGGTTGTCTTTTTGTTACAAAGTTAGGCACTTGAATATGTTGATCCAGCAAACATGACAAGATTGACTACTCCTGCTCCTAGTTCTTATGTTCTAAGAAAGAACTATTCTGTCTGATTCCACCTGCCAGCTCTTGGTCCATAGCCCAGTCGGTACCTCAAGCACAAATCTGGTGTTCTTGATTAAAAGGGGATTCGGGGTTATGGGAGAAGGCAGGAGAATGGGATATTAGCCATGATCGAATGGTAGAGCAAACCTGATGGGCTGAATGGCCTAATTCTGTTCCTATATCTTACGGCCTTATAGTAGTTGGGGCTTGGGGATCGCTTCAGGGGCTCCAGAGATCGGGATGCCATTTAAAAATGGTGTCCTGATCGCTCGCCACACTGAGCAGTTCCAGCGAGCGGTGCTCCTCAGTGCACAAAACGTGCCTCGGCCGCGCATTCCCCGCTTAGGCCCCCTATCTAACCCAGGTGCCATTTCATAGTGTTGTGTTTCTCTGCGCTACGAGTATCAGGAAACACGCAGCTAAACACGCTCGCTATGGGACGTTGTTTCCATCTAATTAAATTCTGCCCAATGTGTGGCCCCACAGTTCAGCGAAGCCTCCCAGCAAGTTCTCCTCCAGGCCTTCTAGGAAAGGCGGGAGGTACTGTTGCTCGGAGAAAGCTGCAGGAGACACTGGTGTCTGAACATGGCAGCTTGGATGGATGTTGCAGTGGATGTTAGCATCCATGGGGCCCACAGGAGAACTGCCCAGTAGTGCATTAAACAGGATGAACTATGCCAGGGTAAGTGGCACAGTCTACCCACTGCAAACACACACTCATAAGCCCATCTGAATGGCTAATCATGCTCTTATATCCTGTCAGGTTGGGTGTTCTGCTGTACAAACGATCCAACACGGCTGGAGAGGGTGTAACTCAATTTTATCAACTACTTAACTTGGGTACGTGCAATACCAGCTAATCTGTGGACCATGTCCTATTACTATCTGGGTGAGGCACTCAGCACATGGTGAATGTCTGAGTGGCAGGCTCTGAGCTCGGTGCACTGAGCTGGCTGTGCTGGAATGAGCGGGAACTGTAGTGTCCCCTGTTTTTATAGTACGTGTGCTCTCACTGGTGATTGGCTGTGATGTTATGTGTGTGTTGATTGGTCCTACTGCATGTCCATCAGTGTGTGTGTGATTGCACCATGATATGCTGATCTAAATATCATGTCATCCCCCTTTTCGCAAAGAATATGTGCCTACATGATAATAAATAAAGAAGTGTGGTGAGAGCATCTAATCATGTGTGTGCAATATTTGCAACAATATGTACATGTGGCTATACTATATACACAGGAAGGTGCCAGGTGCAGAAACTAACTATGTTACAACAAGAACAAAACCAATGTCATTAACAAACAGTAACAAATCTTAAACAGTACGGCAAAAAATCAAAATCATAAACAGTATGGCAAACAGTCTGAAACAGTATGTCAGAACAAGTCAGTGTGTCCAATATGAAAAGGTTCATAAATTAAGTCTTTCAGGTGGGCGACGAGTTCGGGGTGACCGCCTCAAGGGTGGGTCAGGATCCACCGGCTGAGGAATGGACCGGGCCACGGTCGAGTGAGGAGGATGCAGGGTGTCCAGAAGGTTAACAAAGTCCATTGCAGGGACAACAGGAGGGTGTGGCACCGCTGCAGGATCACATAGCGAGCGCGGAACCAGACGAAGGGCACGCCGATTGCCGCGGCGAATGGAGCCATCAGGCAGACGAACCAGGAACGAGCGGGGAGCTATCTGTCGGAGAACCTCAGCGGTTGCCGACCAGCCGCTCTCCGGAAGGTGTATGCGGACATTGTCTCCAGGTGCCAGGGCAGGAAGATCAGTCGCCCGAGCATCATGTGTCGCCTTTTGTTGCTCATGCTGTTGCTGCATCCGCCGAAGTACCGGAGCATGGTCGAGGTCTGGGACGTGAATGGATGGCACAGTGAGGGTGCGACCCATAAGCAGCTGGGCCGGCGATAGGCCCGTGGACAGTGGGGCCGAGCAATAGGACAGCAAGGCGAGGCAGAAGTCAGATCCTGCATCAGCAGCCTTGCAGAGGAGTCTTTTAACGATATGGACGCCCTTTTCTGCTTTGCCATTCGACTGAGGATGCAGAGGACTGGACGTCATGTGTGTGAAGTTGTATGAGCTGGCGAAGGAAGACCATTCCTGACTCGCAAAGCAGGGGCCATTGTCTGACATCACGGTGAGCGGGATGCCGTGGCGAGCAAAGGTCTCTTTGCAGTCCTGGATGACAGCCGATGACGTGGTGTTGTGCAGGCGTATGACCTTTGGATAGCTGGAAAGGTAGTCGATGATGATGATGTAGTCCCTGCCGAACACATGGAACAGGTCCACGCCCACCTTCGACCAGGGGGACGTGACCAACTCATGGGGCTGAAGGGTCTCACGGGGTTGTGCCGGCTGGAACCGCTGACAGGTGGGGCAATTGAGCACAGTGTTAGCAATGTCCTCACTTATTCCCGGCCAGTACACAGCCTCTCGGGCCCTCCGCCGGCACTTCTCAATGCCGAGATGGCCTTCGTGCATAGAATTTACAGTGCAGAAGGAGGCCATTCGGCCCATCGAGTCTGCACCAGCTCTTGGAAAGAGCACCCTACCCAATGTCAACACCTACACCCTATCCCCATAACCCAGTAACCCCACCCAACACTAAGGGCAATTTTGGACACTAAGGGCAATTTATCATGGCCAATCCACCTAACCTGCACATCTTTGGACTGTGGGAGGAAACCGGAGCACCCGGAGGAAACCCACGCACACACGGGGAGGATGTGCAGACTCCGCACAGACAGTGACCCAAGCCGGAATCGAACCTGCGACCCTGGAGCTGTGAAGCAATTGTGCTATCCACAATGCTACCATGCTGCCCATGCAGTTGTTCTAAAACAAGCCGGTGCGTGCTGTGTGGGATCACGATGCGGCCCAGCTTCAGGAGGACCCATCAACGACTGCCAAGTCGTCCCGAACGTTGTAAAGCTGTGGGCATTGTCTCTTGAGCCACCCGTCCGTCATGTGGCGCATCACACGTTGCAGAAGGGGGTCGGCCGCAGTCTCAGGTCGAATGTGGGCCAGGCGTGCATCAGTGGCCGGCAGATTGGCAGAAGTGAAGGATAGATGTGCGTCGACTTGGCAAACGAACCCCTCGGGGTCGGACGGCGTGTTGACTGCCCTGGACAGAGCGTCTGCTATGATGAGGTCCTTACCCGGGGTGTAGACAAGTTGAAAGTTGTACCTCCGGGATTTGAGCAGAATGTGCTGGAGGCGAGGGGTCATATCATTGAGGTCCTTTTGAATAAGGCCAACCAGCGGGCGATGGTCAGTCTCCACGGTGAACTGGGGAAGGCCATACACATAGTCATGGAACTTGTCAACGCCAGTCAACAGGCCTAGGCACTCCTTTTCAATCTGCGCATAGCGTTGCTCTGTGGGGGTCATGGCCCGTGACGCATAGGCGTCTGGGGCCCATGATGAGGTGTCATCTCGTTGCAGGAGGACCGCCCCAATGCCGGACTTGCTGGCGTCAGTCGTGATTTTCGTCTCCCTTGCAGGATCGAAAAACGCCAATACCGGGGCGGTGGTAAGCTTGACCTTGAGCTCGTCCCATTCACGCTGGCGGGTGGGAAGCCACTGGAATTCAGTTACCTTGCTGACAAGGTGCCAGAGAGCTGTAGTGTGGGAAGCAAGGTTGGGGATGAACTTCCCCAGGAAGTTGACCATTCCGAGAAAGCATAGCACCACCTTCTTGTCTGTGGGCTTCTGCATGGCCGTGATGGCTGCCACCTTGTCGGCATCCGGCCGCACCCCCAACTGGAAGATGTGGTCCCCCAGGAACTTCAGCTCGGTTTGTCCAAAAGAGCATTTGGCTCGGTTAAGACGCAGGCCCTGGTCCTGTACCCGTTTAAAGACTCTGGAGGCGACTGATGTGCTCCTGCGGTGTGGTGGACCAAATAATGATGTCGTCTACATAGATGCGCACCCCTTCGATGCCCTCCATCATCTGTTCCATGATGCGATGGAACACTTCAGAGGCCGATATGATGCCAAATGGCATCCTACTGTAGCAGTATCTGCCAAATGGAGTGTTGAAAGTGCACAGCTTCCTGCTGGACTGATCCAATTGAATCTGCCAGAAGCCCTTTGAGGCATCAATCTTGGTGAATATTTTTGCCCGAGCCATCTCACACGTGATCTCCTCACGTTTGGGTATGGGGTAGTGTTCCCTCATTATGTTGCGATTTAAGTCTTTCGGGTCTATACAGATCCGGATCTCGCCGGAAGGCTTCTTGACGCACACCATGGAGCTGACCTATGGAGTCGGCTCCGTTACCCGGGAAAGCACTCCTTGGTCCTGAAGGTCCTGCAGCTGCTGCTTGAGGTGGTCCTTGAGGGGTGCGTGAACTACCGGGGTGGCATCCTGTTTAAGCCGGATTTTGTACATGTAGGGCAGTGTGCCCATGTCCTCAAAAACATCCTGGTTGTGCGTGAGGATTGAGTTGAGCTGCGCCCTAAAGTCTGCATCTGGAAAATCAGACATGCCTTAGATTTCATAGAATTTACAGTGCAGAAGGAGGCCATTCGGCCCATCGAGTCTGCACCGGCTCTTGGAAAGAGCACCCTACCCAAGCCCACACCACCGTATCCCCATAACCGAGTAACCCCACCCAACACTAAGGGCAATTTTTGGACACTAAGGGCAATTTTGGACACTAAGGGCAATTTTGGACACTAAGGGCAATTTAGCATGGCCAATCCACCTAACCCGCACATCTTTGGACTGTGGGAGGAAACCGGAGCACCCAGAGGAAACCCACGCACACACGGGGAGAACGTGCAGACTCCACACAGACAGTGACCCAGCCGGGAATTGAACTTGGGATCCTGGAGCTGTGAAGCAATTGCGCTAACCACTATGCTACCGTGCTGCCTTCTGGAGAGAGAGAGTGTACACGCCGAACGAGGTGGAGGATTTTGCACGCCTGTGTGCCCAGCAGAGAGTCCTTTGAGGAGCCCACGATTTCGAATGGTAGTGTGGCTTTACGTGAGTTCTGTGTCACTTCGAGCTGGCACGACCCCGTGGCGGGGATGACGTTGCCATTATAGTCAACGAGTTGACAGTTGGATGGCAGAATAGATGGTTTAACCTTCAGGGTCTGGAATGCTGACCATGCGAGGAGATTGGTAGAGGCACCAGTGTCCAGGCGGAATCTGATCTGGGATCAGTTGACCGTCAGGGTGGCATACCACTCGTCGTCCGGATCAATGCTGTGCACTGACAGCGGCTGGTGCATTCGACTCGGGGACAGCTTGTTCTTGTTGATGACAGCAACGCGGAAGGGCTCCCTGTCCTCAGTGGCACTGGTCTGTGTGACGTCGGGATCGGACTCGGTGAACGTGGGTTGAATTGCCCGAACGTTTCTGCGAGGCTGGTAAACCGGGTACGTGTTGGCAGGGTGAGCTGCTCGACAGCAGGCAGCATAGTGGCCCAACCTGCCACAGCGTAGGCATTGTCGCGCTTTGGCAGGACATTGCCACTTTAAATGGGCGGAGCCACAGTTGCCGCACGTCGTGACGTCAATGCGTTCGTTGCGCCACCGCGCATGCGCGGTGTGGTCTTGCGTAGTGCGCGCCTGCGCATCGCGTTCCTCTGCATCAGCGTCCCCTCTTTTGGCGCATACAAGCGCAAGAGGCCTCGGAAAGCGTGCGGCCCGGGAGATACTCGATCATCTGGACCCGCTCCGCCTCGTGGGGCCCGTGCCGTGCCGTTTTGACCGCCTGGATGTGTGAGTACCGGCTGGTGGCGTTCTCATGGAGGACGCAGGTCTCGACGGCAGTCGCCAGGGTGAGTTGCTTGACCCGAAGGAGCTGCTGGCGCAGGGTGTCCGACATGACTCCGAAAACTCATAGAGTCAGAGGTGGTCCCATAGCCGCAGGACTGCACGAGGATGCGGAGGTGTGTTAAGTAAGACTGGAAAGGTTCGTCCTTACCTTGCAGGCACTGCTGGAACAGGTACCTCTCGAAGCTCTCGTTTACTTCAACGCTGAAGTGTTCGTCGAACTTCAGGAGCACCGTCTTGTATTTGGTTTTGTCCTCGCAGTCCGTAAATGTAAGGGAGTTAAAGATGTGGATGGCGTGTTGCCCCGCCGTGGAGAGATGAAGGGCAATCGTCCTGGAGTCCGATGCATTCTCCCTATCTGTGGCCTCGAGGAAGAGTTGGAAGCGCTGCTTGAACAGTTTCCAATTGACCCCGGGATTGCCAGAGATTTGGAGCGGCGGCGGCGGGTTGATGTTCTCCATGGTGCAGGACGACGGATTGCTGATACGTTGCAGGTAGGTCTCACAGGCGCTGGCTTGTGTCCACTTCTGGTATCATGTCGTGTTGGGTGTTCTGATGTACAAACAATCCAACACGGCTGGAGAGGGTGTAACTTAATTTTATTAACTACTCAACTGTAACAGCACACTGCTAACTTGGGTACATGCATTACCAGCTAATCTGTGGACCCTGTCTTATTGCTATTTGGGTGAGGCACTCAGCACATGGTGAATGTCTGAGTGGCAGGCTCTGAGCTCGGTGCTCTGAGCTGGCTGCTGCTGGAATGAGCGGGAACTGTAGTGTCCCCTGTTTTTATAGTGCGTGTGCTCTCACTGGTGATTGGCTGCGATGTTATATGTATGCTGGTTGGTCCTACTGCATGTCCATCAGTGTGTGTTTCATTGCACCATGATATGCTGATCTAAATACCATGACATATCCTTATCTTCCTATCAGGCTGTGTAAGTGTACAGGTGCACAGGGATGTCAGACAGGCGTTTAGGTTGCAGGACACAGCAGCGGATGGGACATATGTATTGAATGTGTAGCAGCTATGCTCCTAAACTCCTCATACAGCCATTGAGATGACAATAAAATTTAGTAACTTCCGCCTCTATGTCCTTCCTAATCTCTGCGCTGCACTCCTGTTGGGCCTGGACTTCCAGTGCAACCTCCCAGAGCCTCACCCTCAAATTCGGCGGGCCCTTACCCCCCTTACCGTTTGCAGCCTCGCGACCCTCAAAGTCGATCCCCCTCCCTTTTTGCAAACCTCACTGCGAATTGCAAGCCCGTTGCCACTAGGAGCAGACAGTACAGCACCCAGGACAAGACCTTCATCAGGTCCGAAGTCCAGCGGCTGCTTAAGGAGGGTATTATCGAGGCCAGCAACAGTCCCTGGAGAGCCCAAGTGGCAGTGGTTAAAACTGGGGAGAAACACAGGATGGTTGTGGACTACAGCCAGACCATCAATCGGTACACGCAGCTCGACGCGTACCCCCTCCCACACATATCTGATATGGTCAATCAGATTGCGCAGTACCGGGTCTTCGCAACAATTGACCTGAAATCCGCCTACCACCAGCTCCCCATCCGGAAGTCGGACCGGCCATACACTGCCTTTGAGGCGGACGGTCACTTCTACCACTTCCTTAGGGTCCCTTTCGGTGTCACAAATGGGGTCTCGGTCTTCCAAAGAGAGATGGACCGAATGGTCGACCAGTACGGTTTGCGAGCCACCTTTCCGTACTTAGATAATGTCACCATCTGCAGTCATGACCAGCAGGACCACGATGTCAACCTCGATAAATTCCTCCGCACTGCCACTCTTCTCAACCTGACCTACAACAAAGAGAAGTGTGTGTTCAGCACGACCTGGTTATCCATTCTCGACTATATAGTCCAAAACGGACTTCTCGGGCCCGACCCAGACCGCATGCGCCCCCTCATGGAACTTCCCCTCCCCCACTGTCCCAAGGCCCTCAAACGCTGCCTGGGGTTCTTTTCCTACTACGCTCGGTGGGTCCCAAACTATGCGGACAAGGCCCGCCCACTCATTCAGTCCACCCAATTCCCCCTTGCGGCCGAGACACAACATGCTTTCGCACGCATCAGAGCAGACATCGCCAAGGCCGGGATGCGCGCAGTGGACGAGTCACTGCCTTTCCAAGTAGAAAGCGACGCTTCAGACGTCGCCCTTGCCGCCACTCTAAACCAGGCAGGCAGACCCGTGGCATTCTTTTCCCGCACCCTCCATGCCTCTGAAATTCGACACTCATCCGTTGAGAAGGAGGCTCAAGCTATCGTTGAAGCTGTGCGGCATTGGAGGCATTGCCTGGCCGGTAAGAGATTCACTTACGGACCAACGGTCGGTAGCCTTCATGTTCAATAACACACAGCGGGGCAAGATCAAAATTGATAAAATCTTGCGGTGGAGAATCGAGCTCTCCACCTATAATTACGAGGTCTTGTATCGCCCCGGTAAACTCAACGAGCCTCCAGACACCCTCTCCCGAGGTACATGTGCCAGCACACAGGTGGACCAACTCCGGGCCCTACACGACAGCCTTTGTCACCCGGGGGTCACTCGATTGTACCATCTGGTCAAAGCTCGCAATCTGCCCTACTCCGTCAAGGAAGTAAGGACAGTCACCAGGGACTGCCAGGTCTGTGCGGAGTGCAAGCCGCACTTCTACCGGCCAGACCGTGCGCGCCTGGTGAAGGCTTCCCGCCCCTTTGAACGCCTCAGCGTGGATTTCAAAGGGCCCCTCCCCTCCACCGAACGTACCACGTATATTCTCAGTGTGGTCGATGAGTACTCCAGATTCCCCTTCGCCATCCCATGCCATGATATTACGTCTGCCACCGTCATCAAGGCCCTCAGCACCATCTTCGCTCTGTTCAGTTTCCCCGCCTACATCCACAGTGACAGGGGATCCTCATTCATGAGCGATGAGCTGCGTCAGTTCCTGCTCAGCAGGGGTATAGCCTCTAGCAGGATGACCAGCTACAACCCCCGGGGAAACGGGCATGTAGAGCGGGAGAATTGGACGGTTTGGAGGGCCGTCCAGCTGGCCCTACGGTCCAGGAATCTCCCAGCCTCTCGCTGGCAGGAGGTCCTCCCTGACGCTCTGCATTCCATCCGGTCACTATTGTGCACCGCCACTATTAACACACCCCATGAACATGTTTTTACCTTCCCCAGGAAGTCCACATCCGGTAAGTCGCTCCTGACTTGGCTCGCTGCTCCAGGACCGGTCCTTCTCCGTAGGCACGTCTGACTCCACAAGGTGGACCCCTTGGTGGACAGGGTTCACCTGCTCCACGCCAACCCTCAATATGCCTACGTTGAGTTCCCCGACGGCCGCCAAGATACTGTCTCACTCAGGGACCTGGCACCGTCAGGTTCCACCCCAACACACCCCCCCACCAATGCACCCCCCCCCCCCAGCTCCCACTGCGCCGCCAATATTGACCCCATCAGACCACCCCCCCGTCCCCTTTTCCACACAAGAGGATGAAGAGGACTTCTGCACGCTCCCGGAGTTCCCCGTTGACTGGCCAGCACCAGAACCGCCACCACCGCCATGGGGGCCACCTCCACCACCGCCAGCACTGACTTCGCCGCCACCGTTACGCCGCTCCCAACGAAGCACCAAAGCACCGGACCGGCTGAACCTTTGACGGACTCCGGACCGTCAACATGGACTTTTCTTTCCCTACCACTGTACATAATTGCACTATTTGTATATAGTTTCACGTCGCCCCCGCCGGACTCATTTTTAACAGGAGGTGAATGTGGTGAACCACTGTAATAGGAGATGTAAGGTAGGACCTGCACTACAGGTTCGCCGGTAGCTCCTGCCGGCTGGCTCCGCCCAGGGAGAACTGTATAAATATGCATGACCTCCAGTGCCCTGCCATTTCGCCAGCTGCAGCAGGAGGCCTCGCATCTGACTGTAATAAAGCAACAGCTGTACCCAACTTTAGTCTTTGTGCAATTGATCATGCATCAGCAGCCACTTCATGTTCTCAATGTTTCTTCAGCTGTAGGACATCCTGCTTGTTAATTACATACTGGAGAGGGCTCAGGAGCTGCCAAAGGCATGCATGCTCCTAAACTCCTCATACAGCCATTGAGATGACAATAAAAGCTCCTGTCTTGCTACAGGACATGCTCAACAGGAGGGTTGGGGCAAGTTTACTCCTCAGACTCCAATTAGGGCAGACCTAAAATAGGGTCTCGAATTTACTTATAAATGGGTCTAAAACCTGTGGCCTTCAGGGATGCTTGAAAAATGGCTCAACCCAGTATTAGGTCAAACATCCTGAGGGCACGATCTTCCGGTCTCTTTACACTCGCGCTCAAGCGTAACGAGGCCGGTGAATAGCGGGAGAGGCTAAAAACAGGAACTGCGCCAGGCGCCAAACAGTTTGCGATACAATTGGCCCGCTCCCGTAGTCGAAATAGAAATCTCGCTGTAGCGTGGCAAGAAACCAATTATCACCACTTAAGCCCCATTTCCATACAATTAACGGGAGTCACCCCATATCCACCGGCCTCCGTCATTCAGCCGCCTCCCCAGCAAGTGCTCACGCTGGCACCGATTAGTACTCCTTTTTAAAAATGTGAACCTAACGGAAGGGCTTCTGTGGGGAGCCGAGGAGGTGAGTATCCATCTTTTCTTGCAGGCAAAGAGCCGGGGGGGTGCTGGACTTGCTGCCCCTGTACTCGGTGGGGGACCCTCGGCTGGGTTGGGGGGACCCTCCCCAGGTATGTGCCACCATGGGAGGGTGGGGTGGGGGGGGGAGCTGGGGGTGGGGCAACCGGTGGGAACCACTCGCTGCATCTCCATGCCAATCCTTGGATCATGTGTACCCATTCCGGGAGCAACATTTGTCCCTGCCCATCTGCCTCCATAACCCACCACCAGCTGCTAAGGCCTCTGGCCGTGCAGTTGAAGCCTATTGCTAATAGGGAATTGGCAATCGTGGTAATTGAGCACTTCACACAACCCAAGTGTATTCCCATGGGTGTAGCATGTGGGAGTCATTGTCTGGCAAACAGACCGTGATGCCTGGACAGTATACCTGAACACTGTGAGAGACAACACCACACACACAGCAGCCAACGTCCGAACACCCAGGGGATGGGGCACAGCGCTCGCGACATGTCCACGGCCGGAGGATGGGTGAGTGCCATGGGGAGGGGGCCAGCACTCGGTCCAGGTGATGGTGTGAGTAGGTGCTCAGGGTACAAGGTCTGGGGCCTGGTGAGGGGGGCCCGCTACCATCTGGAGTAGGTGGTGAGGGCGTTCCGGGTAGGATGGTGGGGGGAATCAATGCGGATTCTCCACCAGCCGGCCAGTGGGGTTTCCTATTGTGTGCACCCCATGCTGTTGGGAAATCCGCGGGTGTGAGTGCGTTGCCGGCGAAGCAGAGGATCCTGCCGATGGAAAATCCAGCTGATAGTCTTTGAGCTTGTTTCAAGCAAGCATAACAAAGCCAATTTTAACCGAGAACGTACACCAAATCAGGAACACAGCCACTTTCAATGACCTTGCATAACACATAGTAACTTATTTATCATAATGTGGCTTGTGTTCTCAATAACCCTTCAAATTAATTGGCTGTGAATTATCATGAACTTTAAATTGCAAAAAATTGCTCCAGGACATCATTTTAATCAGACAAATGTAGCACAGGGAGAAAAATGTGGAACAGTTCACAGTCTAGTTGCGCATTTAGATCAAAATTTATGTGCAAAGAGAATGATGATCTTTATTAGTGTCACAAGTAGGCTTACATTCACACTCAGCTTTACCAAAAAATAAGATGGTCCGACTGCTCAACTGGTGGAATAGGAGTTCAGAAAACAGCCTATTTAGAACTGGAGTGAACAAAATAAACTGTTGGCAAAAAAAAAGATTTAAGTTCAATGATTTCATATTGATTCAAAACGTTCAAATAATTCAATTTCGCCATTTCAGTCTTGTGATATTAGGATGACTAAACCTACAGGGGATGAATTCCTGCTCGGATTCTTGTACTGCATTTTTGGTCAGAGCCAAGGGAAAATAGTTTCAAAACACTCTTGCTGTTTTTGGATTTCTGTGGCTCTCTTGCCAAAATTACAGTAAACAAGTGAAAAGATTCTCTTTAACATTTACCCCAAAGCTTTTCTACACATGTTGTCCTTGTTATTAGAAAATAGAACATAGAAAATACAGCACAGAACAAGCCTTCGGCCCACGATGTTGTGCCAAACTTTTGTCCGAGATTAAGAACAAATCAATCTACACCCCAGCATTCTACCGTAACCCATGTACCTATCCAATAGCCACTTGAAGGTCCCTAATCCTCAACTACTTCCACAGGCAGTGCATTCTATGCCCCCACTACTCTCTGGGTAAAGAACCTACCTCTGATATCCCTCCTATATCTTCCACCTTTCACCTTAAATTTAGGTCCCCTTGTAATGGTTTGTTCCACCCGAGGAAAAAGTCTCTGACTGTCTACTCTATCTATTCCCCTGATCATCTTATAAACCTCTATCAAGTCGCCCCTCATCCTTCTCTGTTCTAATGAGAAAGGGCCTAGCACCCTCAACCTTTTGTCGTAAGACCTACTCTCCATTCCAGGCAACATCCTGGTAAATCTCCTTTGCACCTTTTCCAAAGCTTCCACATCCTTCCTAAAATGAGGCCACCAGAACTGCACACAGTACTCCAAATGTGGCCTTACCAAGGTTTTGTACAGCTGCATCATCACCTCACGGCTCTTAAATTCAATCCCTCTGCTAATGAACGCTAGCACACCATAGGCCTTCTGCACAGCTCTATCCACTTGAGTGGCAAAGATCTATGAACATAAACCCCAAGATCTCTCTGCTCCTTCACATTGCCAAGAACCCTACCGTTAAACCTGTATTCTGCATTCTTATTTGTTCTTCCAAAATGGACAACCTCACACTTTTCAGGGTTAAACTCCATCTGCCACTTCTCAGCCCAGTTCTGCATCCTATCTATGTCTGTTTGCAGCCGACAACAGCCCTCCTCACTATCCACAACTCCACCAATCTTCGTATCGTCTGCAAATTTACTGACCCACCCTTCAACTCCCTCATCCAAGTCATTAATGAAACTCACAAACAGCAGAGGACCCAGAACTGATCCCCGCGGTGCGCCACTGTTAACTGGGCTCCAGGTTGAATATTTGCCATCCATTACCACTCTCTGACTTCTATCGGTTAGCCAGTTTGTTATTCAACTGGCCAAATTCCTAACTATCCCATGCCTCCTTACTTTCTGCATAAACCTACCATGGGGAACCTTATCAAATGCCTTACTAAAATCCATGTACACTACATCTACTGCTTTACCTTCATCCACGTGCTTGGTCACCTCCTCAAAGAATTCAATAAGACTTGTGAGGCAAGACCTACCCCTCACAAATCCGTGCTGACTATTTCTAATCAAGCAGTGTCTTTCCAGATGCTCAGAAATCCTATCCCTCAGTACCCTTTCCATTACTTTGCCTACCACCGAAGTAAGACTAGCTGGCCTGTAATTCCCAGGGTTATCCCTATTCCCTTTTTTGAACAGAGGCACGACATTCGCCACTCTCCAATCCCCTGATACCACCCCTGTTGAAAGTGAGGATGAAAAGATCATTGCCAACGGCTCTGCAATTTCATCTCTTGCTTCCCATAGAATCCTTGGATATATCCTGTCAGGCCCGGGGGACTTGTCTATCCTCAACTTTTTCAAAATGCCCAACACATCTTCCTTCCTAACAAGTATCTCCTCAAGCTTACCAGTCTGTTTCACACTGTCCTCTCCAACAATATGGCCCCTCTCATTCGTAAATACTGAAGAAAAGTACTCGTTCAAGACCTCTCCTATCTCTTCAGACTCAATACACAATCTCCCGCTACTGTCCTTGATCAGACCGACCCTCGCTCTAATCATTCTCATATTTCTCACATATGTGTAAAAGGCCTTAGGGTTTTCCTTGATCCTACCCGCCAAAGATCTTTCATGCCCTCTCTTCGCTCTCCTAATCCCTTTCTTCAGTTCCCCCCTGGCTATCTTGTATTCCTCCAGCGCCCTGTCTGAACCTTGTTTCCTCAGCCTTACATAAGTATCCTTCTTCCTCTTGTCAACCATGGTTTCTTCACTTGACAATCTCTTCCCTGCGTGATAGGGACATACATATCAAGGACACGTAGTATCTGTTCCTTGAACAAGTTCCACATTTCAATTGTGTCCTTCCCTGACAACCTATGTTCCCAACTTATGCACTTCAATTCTTGTCTGACAACATCGTATTTACCCTTCCCCCAATTGTAAACCTTGCCCTGTTGCACGCACCTATCCCTCTCCATTACTAAAGTGAAAGTCACAGAATTGTGGTCACTATCTCCAAAATGCTCCCCCACTAACAAATCTATCACTTGCCCTGGTTCATTACCAAGTACCAAATCCAATATAGCCTCCCCTCTGGTCGGACAATCTACATACTGTGTTAGAAAAGCTTCCTGGACACACTGCACAAACACCACCCCATTCCAAACTATTTGATCTGAAGAGTTTCCACTCAATATTTGGGAAGTTGAAGTCACCCATGACTACTACCCTATCTCCGTGCAGAAGTGACTTCTGCATCTTTCCAAAATCTGTTTCCCAATCTGTTCCTCCACATCTCTGCTGCTATTGGCGGGCCTATAGAAAACTCCCAACAAGGTGACTGCTCCTTTCCTATTTCTGACTTCAACCCATACTACCTCAGTCGGCAGATCCTCCTCGAACTGCCTTTCTGCAGCTATTATACTATCTCTGATTAACAATGCCACCCCCCACCTCTTTTACCACCCTCCCTAATCTTATTGAAACATCTATAACCAGGAACCTCCAACAACCATTTCTGCCCCTCTTCTATCCAAGTTTCCGTGATGGCCACCACATCGTAGTCCCAAGTACCGATCCATGCCTTAAGTTCACCCACCTTATTCCTGATGCTTCTTGCGTTGAAGTATGCACACTTCAACCCATCTCCGTGCCTGCAAGTACTCTCCTTTGTCAGTGTTACATTCCCCACTGCCTCACTACAAGCTTTGGCTATCTTAGTTGCTGGACGACAAATTTGGTTCCCATTCCCCTGCCAAATTAGTTTAAACCCTCCCGAAGAGTACTAGAAAACCTCCCTCCCAGGATAATGGTGCCCCTCTGGTTCAGATGCAACCCGTCCTGCTTGTACAGGTCCCACCTTCCCCAGAATGCGCTCCAATTATCCAAATACCTGAAGCCCTCCCTCCTACACCATTCCTGCAGCCACGTGTTCAGCTGCACTCTCTCCCTATTCCTAGCCTCGCTATCATATGGCACCGGGAACAAACCAGAGATGACAACTCTGTCTGTCCTGGCTTTTAACTTCCAGCCTAACTCCCTAAAATCGTTTATTACATCCACACCCCTTTTCCTTCCTACATCGTTGGTACCAATGTGCACCACGACTTCTGGCTGCTCCCCCTCCCCCTTAAGGAGCCTGAAGACACGATCCGAGACGTCATGGTCCCTGGCACCCGGGAGGCAACAAACCATCCGAGAGTCTCGCCTTTGCCCACAGAACCGCCTGTCTGTACCTCTAACTATTGAGTCCCCTATAACTAGTGCTCTCCTAATCTCCCCCTTCCCTTCTGAGCCCCAAAGCCGGACCTTGTGCCAGAGACCCAGTCACTGCAGCCTCCCCCTGCTAGGTAATCCCCCCCCAACAGTATCCAAAGCGGTATACTTATTGTTGAGAGGAACAACCACAGGGGATCCCTGCACTGACTGCTTCCTCCTCTTCGCACCTCTAACTGTTACCCAGCTACCTTTGTTCTCGGGTGTAACTATCTCCCTGTAACTTCTATCTATCACCCCCTCACCTTCCCGAATGATCCTCAGTTCATCCAGCTCCAGCTCCAGTTCCCTCACACGGTCTGTGAGGAGCAGGTGAAGTCAGCAAGGACACCGGTGGTCTCCCTTACCTCGAACATTCTGCAGGAGGAACATTCCACTGCCCTAGCTGCCATCACCTCCACTTAGTCACCCAGTAAAAAAGAAAGAAAAAAAATCATATATTGTGCTACGTTATGTGATACAATGAATTGGGAACAAAGTTACATAGCGAGCGGGTTTAGCCGAGTATTTCGCAGTGCTTGCAGCGCCGAGAAACGCATGGCTATGAAACACCCTCACATTAAATAAGGGGCCTCAGCAGGGAATGCATTGCTGAAGCCGCACACTACCCCATTTCCTACACACACCGAGGAGCTCCACTCGCTGGAACTCCTCAGTATAGTGAGAGATTGGGACACCAGATCTCCGAGGCCCCCAACGCGACCCCCGACCGCCCCCCCCAACCCCAACCCATTATGGGAGGGGCCTCAGCATCCCCAGCCCGATCAGCAGCCCACAGAAAATGCCAGCTTTGCACCTTGGCAATGCCCCTGCCAGCTGGCAGTGCCACATGCTGGCACCCAGGTGCACTGCCAGGGTGCCAGGGTGCCCATGTGGCACCAGCAGTGTCAGGATACCACTCTGCCCAAAGGGTGCCACTCCACCCGGCCACGTTTGTTGAGACCATTACTGATAGGGAATAGATCCCAAAGCCTCAGGTACCTAGAGAAACTGCATATCAGTGAGACTCGCTGTCTCGCTCTAATATCCAGATTTCCAAAAAATGATCCTGCCCACAACGGGCTGGATTTACATTGCAACATCTTGCAAGATCACGTTCGATCTCGCGAGGCATTGCGAGCCGGGTAGATCCCGGGAGTGCGGTCTCCTGACTTCTACCGGTCATGCTGCACAATGGCGCGCCCAATCACTTTGCTCTGCACATTGAATACTTCTTTAATTATCAGCTTTTATTCTCCCACTTTCTAGCTTCACTCTGCCATGAGAAAACATTCCCAGGCACTGTTGTTCAGCTTTGTCACTCCACAAGAGCCATATTTTGATTTGGGATGTTGTACTCATCCCTGTTACTTCGTCACTTTTGTCTCTTCCTAGTACCAGTCGCAAAGTATACAATATTTCATTGAATACAGATTTTAACATGTGGCACAATATAGTCTCTTCCAAATGACCTCAAGAACACTGGTACATGATTCAGAACTTTTCAAGTTGGGGCAATAGTTCAGTTGTTTAATTACATCCATAAATAGAAGATTATCTATAATAACATAAATGCCTGTTGGGTGACATCATTATGCGTTAATTCACTTCAAATCAGTTTGATTGAATTGCCAGCAGTTATCTCTGGTGTGTTAATTGTGTAACAATTGCTACTCCCTTTTATAGAGCTATTGAGATATTGCTCAAATATAAATGCCAATGATAGGGATAGTGGAGACCTGAAACCTTTGGCCACTTTCGCATACTGTATCTAATCAGTCTTGGAAAGGAAGACACGTGTCTCTCTTCACCCCTGAATGTACAGCCAATTTGAGTCAACAGCATCACTCTTTTCATGGGCTTAAATAAACATTATTTATTCACACATTCACTCTAAAAGTTTTAATGCTACATCTCTCAAACACACAAACACACGCACAAAGACAAAATAGTCATTATGGGCATGTTGAAGCAGACAGTTCACTCCTGGAAAGTAGTCTCGGTGATTTCAATAGCTGGGGTCATATACTAGTGTTGTTGCAGGATTCCCTCGAAGAGGTGGCTATTTCAACAGATCACAAAATTGGTCACTTGTGGCTTTCTTACCAGGAGGTCAATTCTCTGTACAGGTAGACCTATAGACCTATAGGGAGACATTTAAAATGTAGAAGTCTCCAGGGTTTAAAAACACCGGGTTAAAGTCCAACAGGTTTGTTTCGAACCACTAGCTTTCGGAGCGCAGCTTCTTCAGTCCCTGCTGTGCTCCGAAAGCTAGTGATTCAAAATAAACCTGTTGGGACTTTAACCTGGTGTTGTAAGACTTCTTACAGTGGTCACCCCAGTCCAACGCCGGCATCTCCACATCAGGGTTTAAAAAGGCATAGGTGTTACTGCCTGAGCCCTCAGTTCGTATTCTGCAATGGGTCTTCTTTGCAGGCTGACTAGTTTCTCCCTGGTTTGTGGGGTAATAAAAGTATCTGAATACAGTTTTGGTCACATGATCACAACTGCTATTATACAGGTTTAGAAGCCCAAACCCATTTCGACACAATGGCAGATAGGTGATGGTCATTCACACCTATTAGCAGTCAACTGGTTTTCTGCAGTTCTCTTTTGTTAAATTTCAAACTTGGAGGCATGGGCCGGAATTCTCTGGCCATTCACTAGCGGTGAGATTCTCGAGTCCCACCAGCAGTGTACCACTACCCGCAGGTTTACTGGCGGCATGGGTAAATTAACGTTCACAAAAAATAGCAGGTGCACGTTCCACAGATTGTTCTTGTCTGTGTATGTCCATTCAAGGGGAAGACCTTCACCCATGATTATTCAATCAGAAACATTTTGGAGGCTTGAGCAGAAATTGTTGATGTCACCTGACCTCCAGCAGCATCCTAGCCACCTGGTCAGTGTCCATTTTTTAAAAAGTAAATGACAGTTTCAGAAAATTATATCCCGAATGCAGTCCATACTTCAAGTTATGAATCAAACATACCTTCACTGGGCATGGCACCAATTCATGAATTAATTTTCTTGCTAAATAACTAAAAGAGTAAACACCATTAGATATTTTAATAATAGCAGTTAGTGGAACAACTCTTTGGATTGTGGTAAAAACTTCCATGGTAGATCCCTTATTTGTTGCAACTATGATGGAAGAGCCACAGGAATCCTAGAGTAATGGTGACAACAGTTTTCCCTGCGTTTCTGCTATCGTTATGATGGATGAACTGGAACATCCCAATAGAAATTCACACCCACTCCCCAATCCCCAGGTGTCATTAGCTGCAATTCTGCTTTATTTGTTGACCTCTTTCCTCCTTTTGACATAGTTTTACAGGTGAAAAAATGTAAAGCTTACCCATAAATTTATTTAAACTATTTTTCCAGTTTTATACTAATACTTATCTCCTGCTGAAATTACCAAATGGATCGTCATTATACCTGTACAAAAATACATTGAAGCACTAAAAAGAGCTATGAAGGCATAAACCAGGTGTTATGATTTAATTTGTCTAAAAGCCTGGCGCACTATTCACGTTTGAAAATTTTAAGATCATTTATAAGATAGAAAGGTTTTATATTTACTGTCATAGTAAATGATATCAAGATTCATACGTGGGATCGGGATTCAAATAAGTAATCATTAATAGCTCTAACGTAGCCTTGCAATCCTTGAGTAAAGATAACAGGCGGGATTCTCCGTTTCTGAGTCTAATTGTTGACACCAACGTAGAATCCGTGGACTTTTACGACAGAAAACCCGGCGTCAATTCTGCTACTGTTAAGGGGCTAGCACCGGTGCCACGTGGAACACAATCGATTCCAATGAGAAATGGTGCCAGATTTGCCGGTTTTGCGATTGCCACTCAGGAGGCTGACAAGCTGTCGGCACATATAAACAATTCTCCCCTCACACACCATCCCAGCCAACAAGATGGCAGTGAAGAGAGCAGCCCCGTGGTTCATAGCCGCCAAGCTGGAGGCCCTGTAAGGTGCAGTGGAGGGGCGGCGGGAAGGAGGCTGCCAGCTGTCAGCGTTTGTCGTGCCTGGGCGCAGATGGCAGAGGCCGTGAGCGCCACCAGCAACACTGTCCGGACGGGCCAGCAGTCTGGGAAAAACTGCATGACCTCCTCAGGGCAGCCTGGGTGAGTAGGCAGCAGAGTGCCCCTGGCACTAACCCCATCCCATACACCCGTAACCCTACCCCTCCACCCCTCTGCCCCCTGAGGACAGCCGAACCTCCACCCCAGAGGACGGCCGAATCCCCACCCCGATGGCGGTGAACCCCGTTGCCCGAGCATCCTGATGGGGCGGTCCACATTGAAATAGATGTATTGATCCGCCTGGGCATACAGGGCCCCCGTAATAGCATAGATGCACCTGTGCACTGAGGTCTGTGAGATCCCGGAATATCTACTCCCATTTGGAAGCAAATGGACGTATTAGTGAGAGGCAGCACGGTTTTGTGAAGGGGAGGTCGTGTCTCACTAACTTGATAGAGTTTTTCGAGGAGGTCACTAAGATGATTGATGCAGGTAGGGAAGTGGATGTTGTCTATATGGACTTCAGTAAGGCCTTTGACAAGGTCCCTCATGGTAGACTAGTACAAAAGGTGAAGTCACACGGGATCAGGGGTGAGCTGGCAAGGTGGATACAGAACTGGCTAGGCCATAGAAGGCAGAGGGTAGCAATGGAGGGATGCTTTTCTAATTGGAGGGCTGTGACCAGTGGTGTTCCACAGGGATCAGTGCTGGGACCTTTGCTCTTTGTAGTATATATAAATGATTTGGAGGAAAATGTAACTGGTCTGATTAGTAATTTTGCAGACGACACAAAGGTTGGTGGAATTGCGGATAGCGATGAGGACTGTCAGAGGATACACCAGGATTTAGATTGTTTGGAGACTTGGGCGGAGAGATGGCAGGTGGAGTTTAATCCGGACAAATGTGAGGTAATGCATTTTGGAAGGTCTAATGCAGGTAGGGAATATACAGTGAATGGTAGAACCCTCAAGAGTATTGAAAGTTAGAGAGATCTAGGAGTACAGGTCCACAGGTCATTGAAAGGGGCAACACAGGTGGAGAAGGTAGTCAAGAAGGCATACGGCATGCTTGCCTTCATTGGCCGGGGCATTGAGTATAAGAATTGGCAAGTCATGTTGCAGCTGTATAGAACCTTAGTTAGGCCACATTTGGAGTATAGTGTTCAATTCTGGTCGCCACACTACCAGAAGGATGTGGAGGCTTTAGAGAGGGTGCAGAAGAGATTTACCAGAATGTTGCCTGGTATGGAGGGCATTAGCTATGAGGAGCGGTTGAATAAACTCGGTTTGTTCTCACTGGAATGAAGGAGGTTGAGGGGAGACCTGATAGAGGTCTACAAAATTATGAGGGGCATAGACAGAGTGGATAGTCAGAGGCTTTTCCCCAGGGTAGAGGGGTCAATTTCTAGGGGGCATAGGTTTAAGGTGAGAGGGGTAAGGTTTAGAGTAGATGTACGAGGCAAGCTTTTTACGCAGAGGGTAGTGGGTGCCTGGAACTCGCTACCGGAGGAGGTGGTGGAAGCAGGGACGATAGTGACATTTAAGGGGCATCTTGACAAATACAAGAATAGGATGGGAATAGAGGGATACGGACCCAGGAAGTGTAGAAGATTGTAGTTTAGTCGGGCAGCATGGTCGGCACGGGCTTGGAGGGCCGAAGGGCCTGTTCCTGTGCTGTACATTTCTTTGTTCTTTGTTCTTTGTTCTTTGACCCTGTCGTGTAAAAGTTTAGGGCGATTATCACCTTGACAGCCACAGGGAGCGGCTGTCCTCCCCATACCCCCTCGATACCAGGTGTGCCATCATCTGGCAGATATGTCGCACTGACTCTCTGCTCAGCCGGAGTCTTTGATGGCATATCTGGTCTGGCAGGTCCTTGAATGTCAGGCGGCGCCGGTACACACGAGGACTCATGTAACGCCTCCTTGGTATCTCCTCCTTGGCCTGTTGGGTGGCTCACTCGCCAGCCTGGGTGACTGCTCCGCTGCTACATGTGCTGCTGCTGCATGTTCCGTTGCTATACGCATTGCTGCTGCAGCTTCCTCCTCCTCCTCGAGCCGCTCCCGCTCGTACAGCCGGGGGCCGTCCTCGACGACTGCAGCGACCAGCAGGAAAGCCACCATTGCAGATTGAATTCCAATATCCATTGTCTGCAGGGGCTGAAAGGTTGACATATTAGCCTGGTATATGCCCCATGCCCAACCAGGTTCACCGGGCTACATGGTGGCCCCAGTTGGCACTGTGGGATCCGCCCCCGCATGACGCTTCCCCATCTCCCCCCATCCTCACACCCCTGGCCCCATCAGTGCTGGCACAGTGGAGGCCTCTGGCCCTGGCGCCCGTCCCTGATGCCATGGGTATGGTTGGCTGGCACTGCCCTCTCCAGGGGCTACTGGGGATGTTGACCTGGGTGGGTGGCTGCCAGGTTTGGGTGGGGGGGGTTTGGGGATGGGGGGGGGGGGGTGGCAGGGGTAAGGTGGAGGGTGGGGGCACACATACGGCCAGTGTCAGAACCAAGGTGGGTGGTCAGTGTGTGCCCAGCAAGATGGCCACCGAATTGGCCGTCCATGCATGGACACCACCCCAGTCCCGTTGGGTGGGTGGGTGGGGGGTCATCCCGGCAACTCAGTCTTTTCTCGCCATCTCCCGGCCCTGGCAGGACCTTACACACCCGAACTAGCACGGCCAGTGTGCGGCCTAGCAGCCCAGCAGTCGCTCCTCTCCGGGTCCTACCTCCTCTCTCTCTCCCTCAGCAGCCACCACGCTGGTTTCATGATTTTTAAAAGCACAAGTGAACCACGGCGTGGGGAACTCGGCCCACCAGAGGAGGAGAATCATGGAGACCCCAGAGAATGCTGGGTCGGGCCCGTTAATGACATGCAAATAGTGTCTACTTTACGTGCGTTCCGGTATGCATTGACGCTGCTGTCGAGGTGACGGAGAATCACAATTTAGCGTCAAATCAGTGCATGCCACGATTTTGGCGTCGGAACTGTTTCTCCGCCCAAATGCCTTTCTCGATTTCCCTGTTGACCAACGGAGATTCCCGCCCAACATCATTGAAATATCATTATAATATCCTCTCGCAGGCTTTAAACTAAGTAGTTGGGGGAGGGGCACGGTGAGGTTTCACGTGCGGGGAGATTTTCAAGTTAAAGAAGAAATAACAAAGTGTTAGTTCAAGGTAGAAATAAGAGTAAAATGGTAACAGAAAATGCTGGAAAAACTCAGCAGGTCTGGCAGCATCTGTGTAGAGAGAAACACAGTTGATGGGAGGAATTTGGCCATCCGGGTTTAAGTTCTGTGGCAGGTCGGGGGTGTGTGTGTGTGTTTTCTGCTGTGAAGGTCGACAGAAATCCATGCCATGTCTTCTGACCCCGGTGTGATTAATTATACATTTGGGGGATTTGCAGCATCTCCCGTGATGGGACAGGCTTGCTGGCAGACATCCCACCCTCGTATCCAGGTGTCACATTTAAAACCTGCTCAATATCACAATATCAATGACACACCATCCCAAACTCCAGAGGCTGCCCTAAGCCTTCTTCAGATAAATCCCAGCTTTCGCACACCACATTGTCCAGCCACGTTCTGGGCCGGCATGTTTCTACCAGTATCCGTCGCAGAGAATCGGGTGTTGCGGGGGGTGGGGGGGTGGGGGGAGGAGTTAATTCTGCTCGGGACTCCATTTGCATCCCATCAGCGGGTTGAAAATTGGTTAAATGCTGACCTCCAATGGGATTCTCGATCTGACATGAGGGGAAGCATCGGAAGATCCCACTGTAATTTCACGTCAGTGTGAAACTGAATTTTGGGCCTCTTGTCGAATTTGTCTCCCTCCTGCCTTTGAGTCCGCCAGCGAGGGCATGGGAGAATTCCAACCAATGTCTCAAGTCCATGGAGTCTTACAGACTCGAAATGGCAACTGTCACTCTCTCCACTGCTGCCGCCTGATATGCTGAGGTTTTACAGCAATTCCAATTTTTATTTCAGATTTTCAGTAGCTGTTGTTTTTTATTTTCATTTGTTAGAAGGTGGATGAATTGATAACAAAAATAGAAATAAATGAGTATGACAACGATAGCCATTACAGGGATGGTTCCAAAGTGACCAAGGCTGGGACCTGAATATTCAAGGACTTCTGACATTCTGGAAGAAGTGTCATAATCAGCATGGGACATACGGTGAGATGATGATTGTTTCCCCATGATCCACGGGGAGTACGAGCTCCCCTGCTAGGGGCAGGGTAGCTTACTCGTACCAGTATAAAAGGTCAGCCAGTGTGGAACCGACCGACAAGAGAGAGTACCCGTTGAGGTTGGCCGGGCCTCATGAATGAACTGTTGTAAAATAAATGTCTTTATTTTAATCTCGCTGTGGACTCCCAAGCCTTATTAAAAACAGGAAGAAAGAAAAAAGTAAGTGATGTAGCTCTGTTAAAAGATGAGATCAGCACAGTAATGAAAAATGATTATGGTTCAGAAGATCAAAATCAGTTTAGGCACAAATAAGAAATAGGAAGGGAAAGATGCCATTGAAGAGAGTAGTTTAGACAGCCTCTAAGAGTAGCTACACTGTAGGAGAGTTTAAATCAAGACTTGTAAGAAAGGTGTTGCAATAATTGTGGGTGATTTTAATCTTCATACAAATTGGGCAAAATAATTGGCAAAGGTAGGCTGAAGGATAGTCATAGTGTTTTTATAGCTCAGAATGAGGCCACTTCAGCCCATTATGGCCATTGACCACCGATCTACTCTAATCCCATTTACCAGCAATTGGCCTGCAGCCTTGCATGCAACGGCATTTCAAGTGCTGACCTAAATATTTCTTAAACATTGTGAGGGTTCCCGCCTCTACCACCCTTTCAGACAGTGAGTTCCAGATTCCCACCTGGGTGAAAATGTATTTCCTCACATCCTCTCTAAACCCTGCCCTTTGCTTTAAATCTATGCCCCCTGGTTATTGACCCATCCACTAAGGGGAAAAGTTCCTTACCACCCCTAATTTTATACACCTCACTCAGTTCCCTCCTCAGCCTTCTCTGCTTCATGGAAACAACCCCAGCCTATCTAGTCTCTCCTGATAGCTGAAACACTCCAGCCCAGGCAACATCCGGTGAATCTCATCTGCACTCACTTTAGTGCAGTCACTTCTTTCCTAGACAGTGGTGACCAGAAATGCACACAGTACTCCAGCTGTGCCCTACCAACATTTTATACATCTCCATTATAACCTCTTTACTCTTATATTCTATGTCTTGGCTAATAAAGGCAAGAATCACATAAGCCTTCTTAATCACCTTATCTACCTGTCCTGCTGTCTTCAGGGATCTATGGACATGCACACCAAGGTCCCTCTGGTCCTCTTTACTTCCTCGGGTCCTACCATTCATTCTATATTCCCTTGTCTTTTTCATCTGATCAAAATGCATTCCCTTACACTTTTCAAGATTAAGTTCCATTTGCTAGTATTCTGCCCATCTAACGAGCTTGTCTATGTCGTTCTGGAGTCTAAGGCTTTCCTCCTCACGATTTATCATACCAGCAATTTTTGTGTCATTTGAGAATTTGCTTATCCTACCTGCCACATTCACTACCAGGTCATTAATGTATACTACAAATGCCAAGGGACCAAGCACCAATCAATGCGGAACACCACTGGGCACAGGTTTCTAATCACAGAAACAACCTTTGACCATCACACTCTGTCTCCTGCCACTAAGCCAATTTTGGATCCAATTTGCCAAATTGCCCTGAATCCTGTGGACACTTACCTTCCTGACCAGTCTCCCATGCAACACTTTGTCAACAGCCTTACTAAAGTAGATTTGGATTACATCAACTGCACTACCCTCACCTGCACAACTAGACATCTCTTTGAAAAAGTCAATCAAAATTGTAAGACATGGGGTGGGATTTGCGGGAATCGGCCGGGGCGGGCATCTCCGGCGGCAGAGTGGCGTGAATCACTCCGGCGTTGGGCCGCCCCAAAGGTGCGGAATTCTCCGCACCTTCAGGGGCTAGGCCGGCGCCGGGGTGATTTGCGCCGGGCTGGCCGGTGGGGAAGGGGATTGGCGCCACACCAACCGGTGCCAAAAGGCCTCCGCCAGCCGGCGCAAGTTGACGCATGCGCAGGAGCACCAGCATGTGCTGGCGTCATCCCAGCACATGTGCAGGGGGGGGTTCATCTCCGCGTCGGCCATGGCGGAGGCCCACAGCAGCCGACGCGGAAGAATACAGTGCCCCCACGGCACAGGCCTGCCCGCGGATTGGTGGGCTTCGATCGCGGGCCAGGCCACCGTGGGGGCACCTTCTGGGGCCAGATCCCCCCGCGCCCCCCTGAGGACCCCGGAGCCCACCCGCACAGCCAGGTCCCGCTGGTAAGTACCTACTCTAATTTACGCCGCCGGGACCGGCCAAAAATGGGCGGCCACTCGGCCCATCGCAGGCCGGAGAATCACCGGGGGGGCCGCTGCCCCCCCCCCCCTGCCAAATCCCCGGCGCCAGAGAATTCGGCAACGGGCGGGGTTGGGAATCCCGCCCCAGATCTCCCTTTGACAAAGATTGGTTAATCCTTGCCTCCTCAAATGGAGATTAATTCTGTCCCTCAGGATATTTTCCAGTAATTTCCCTTTTTTTAAATTTCATTTATGGGATGTGGGCATTGCTGGTTAGGCCAGCATTTATTGCCCACCCCTAGTTGCCTTCTTGAATCACTGCAGTCCCTGAGATGTAGGTGCATCCACAGTACTGTTAGTAAGGGAGTTCCAGGATTTTGATCCAGTGACAGTGAAGGAACAAGTCAACATCCCGTCATGGGGAGACGGTGGCGTAGTGGTATTGTCACTGGACTAGTTAACCAAAGACCCAGAATAATGCTCCGGGGACCCAGGTGTAGCCATCTAAGATGGCCACCTGCAAAGCTCCATGGGAATTATGGCCAACCCAGGACTCAGACAGATACACAGCCTATGTGTATCTAAAACACAGGTAACCAGACCTGACCGAAACCCCCGCCCGTATACATTTCAATGAACCATTTTCCCAGGACAATAGTACTCCAATCAAGCAACCGGTACAGCCACAGACTGATTGGCGCCACGCCCCTTACTCAGAAAGCACAACTGCCAAGGTTAATGACCGCCAAGGACCCACCCAGCTACCAAGGCACCTGCTCCTTTATTGGCCAAAATCGAAGAGAGTGATCAGAGCCCTATCAAACTATTGGGTCTAAGGTTAAGGACCGCCCCAAAGAGCGCGAAATCCCAGGGGGCTAAAAGAGAGCGTAGCCATGTGTTCTGTCTCTCTTGGATCCAGCCTGTGCCACCAAATTGCAGCAGGAACAGCCAGCTAAGTTCAAGACCAACGATCGCTACCTGACGGATGAGCCCAGCAGAGACAGGGCCACTTTCTTCGAACCAGCCAAATGAAATCCAGATAAAGGCCTTTATCCATTTGCACAGTGCCGGTCGCCCTGAAGTTAAGTATAGGTTATTGTAGCTGATAGGTGTAGTTTAACTCGTAGTGGATATCGTGTTTGCATGTTGAGTTAACTCTTGTGTATGTAAATAAACCATCTTTTGAACTAACTAACTGGTTGTGCGGTTACTTGATCGATAAAAGGGAAAGGCTTGTGGTTCACCGAGATAAATAAATAGAGCAACATTATCAAAACCCACCACGACAGATGGTGAAATTGGAATTCAATAAAAGTCCAATAATGACCATGAAATAATTGTCGATTGTCGTAAAAGCCCATCTGGTTCACTAATGTCCTTTAGGGAAGGAAATCTGCCATCCTTATTTGGTCTTGCCTACATGTGACTCCAGGCCCACAGCAATGTGGTTGACTCTTAACTGTCCCCACAAGGGCGATTAGGGATAGACAATAAATGCTGGCACATCCTGCGATGCCCACATCCCATGAACTAATAAAAAATAAGTCAGGGTGGTGGGTGACTTGCAGGGGAAGCTCCAGGTGGCGAGGTTCCCAGGTATCTGCTTCTCTAATCCTTCTAGATGGTAGTGGTTGTGGGTTTGGAAGGTGCTTACTAAGGAAGTTAGTTTCACAAGCCTGCAATTTCCCAGTTTATCCCTAACACCCTTCTTGAATATTGGTACCACATTAGATGTCCTCCAGTCCTCTGGCACCTCTCTTGTGGCCAGAGAACATTTAACAATTGTCAAAGCCTCTGAAATCTCTTCCTTTGCCTCCCATAAGAGCCTGGGATACATCTCACCTTGGCCTGGAGATTTATCCACTTCTAAGCCCGTTGAAACTGTTAATACCGCCTCCCTCTCAGGGTTAATTTGTTCAAGTACATCACAATTCCCCCTCCCTTATTTCTATACCTACATTGTCTTTCTCCATAGTGAACACAGATGTGAAGGACTCATTTAAAACTTCACCTATGTCTTTCTGTTCCACACACACATTGCCATTTGGTTCCTAATGGGCCCTAAGTCTTTCCCTGGTAATCCTCTTGTGCTTAATATACTTATAAAACACTTTTGGATTTACCTTTGTTTTAGTGGCCAGCTTTTCTTCATGCCTCCTCTTCGCTCTTCTAATTTATTTTTTAAGTAACCCCTTGCACTCTCTATACTTCCCTAAGGATTTCGCTGTTTTGAGCAACTGAGAATTCCCTGTACTTGTTGACCTCACCCTTCACATTTATTTCTCTATTTCTCTCTGAATTAATCCCAGTGCTCTGGTGTAGATTTTCCACCAAGTAGCTGCTCCCAGTCAACTTTGGCCAGATCCTGGCTTATCATATCAAAATTGGCCTTCACCCAATTCAGAACCGTTTTTTCCAGATGAGTTCATAGAGTGTATTCAAGACACTTTTTTAGAGCAATACATTTGGAACCAACCAGAAAAAAAACAATTTTATACCAGGTAATGTGTAATCAAATAGAATTAATCATTTACCTCATAGTAAGTAATCTCTAGGTAAGAGTTTTTTAAAAATTCATTTCAGGGATGTGGGCGTCGCTGGTTAGTCCTTGCTGCAGTCCTTGAGGTGCGGGTACACCCACTGCGCTGTTAGGGTGGAAGTTCCAGGATGTTGCCCCAGCGACAGTGAAGGAATGGCAATATGTTTCCAAGTCGGGGTGGTGAGTGACTTGGAGGGGAACCTCTAGTTGGTGGGGTTCCCAGATATCTGCTGCTCTTGTCCTTCTAGATCTAGTGGTCATGGGTTTGGAAAGTGTTGTCTAAGGGACCTTGGTGAGTTACTTCAGTGCATCTTGTAGATGGTACACACGGCTGCCACTGTTCATCCATGGTGGAGGGTTTAAAAGTTTGTGGAAGGGGGAGCAATCAAGTGTGCTGCTTTGTCCTGGATAGTGTCAAGCTTATTGAGTGTTGTTGGAGCTGCACCCATCCAGGTAAGTGGAGAGTATTCCATTACACTCCTGACTTGTGCCTTGTAGATGGCGGACAGGCTTTGGGGAGGGGAGGGGGGCCGGGGGGGGGGGGGGGGGGGGTGGATCAGGAGGTGAGTTACTCACTGTAGGATTCCTAGTCCTTGATCTGCCCTGGTAGCCTCAGTATTAATGTGGCTAGTCCAGTTCAGTTTCTGATCAATGGTAACCCCCAGGATGTTGATTGTGGGGGATTCAGTGATGGTAATGCCATTGAATGTCAAGGGATGGTGATTAGATCCTCTCTTATAGGAGATGGTCATTGCCTGGCACTTGTGTGACGCAAATATAACTTGCCATTTGTCGGTCCAAGCCTGGATATTGTCCAGGTCTTGCTGCATTTGGACATGGACTGCTTCATTATCTCAGGAGTCACAGATGGTGCTGAATATTGTGCAGTCATCCGCAAACACCCTCACTTCTGACCTTATGATGGAAGGGACCTTTCTGCTTCAGTTTGCCAACATACACATTGATTATGTCTAACCCTTTGACTGCCGTCTATCTTCCTTTATTAAGGCTTGAAGGATGCATCGTATGATTAGATTGAAAAATTAAATTTTTTTAATTGATGAAGCAGCTGAAGAGTGATCATAACAGGATAGAATTTCACATTTAAGGGTGAGAAATGTGGCTCTAAACCTAGCATCTTAAATTTAAATAAAAACCATTACAATGGTCTGAAGGCATTAACCTAAAAGGTAAGATGTTGAGAAGCATTGGCAGACAGTTAAGGAGACATTGCACAACTCTCAACCAAGATATATTCCAATGAGAAAGAATGACTCTATGAGAAAGATGCACGTCCCTTGACTGACTACGGAACTTAAAGCTTGTATCAAATTGAAACTAAAGGTGTACAATGCTGCAAAGGTTAGTGGTGGGCCAGAAGATTGCAAAAAATGTTCAGACACCAGCAAAGGATGACTAAGCAAGTGATAGAGGGAGAAATTAGAGTATGAGGGAGAACTAGCAAAAAATTGAAGAGACAGTAAAAATTTCTGCTAGTATATAAAAAGGGAAAGAGTCACTAAAGTGAGTATTGGTCCCTTAGCGACTGGAAATTAATAATGATAAACAAGGAAATGACAGAAATGTTGACAAGTAATTTGGATATGTCTTCGGAATAGAAGGCACAAAAAACATCCCAAGAATAGTAGAAAATCAAGAGGCAAAATGGAGGGAGGAACTTAAAACAGTGACTATCATCAGGGAAAAAGTACAGAGAAAACCAATAGGACTAAAGGCTGACAAGCCCTCTGAGCCTGATGGCCTGCATCCTAGCGTTTTAAAATAAGTGACAACACATAGGGAATGCGCAAGAGTAATTAGTTAGTTTTTCTGTGCAATATAGCATGATTTAACTTACAAACTGGGTTGGAATGTTTATTTTAAATTGGCCTTTATTTTTCTATTGTGGTCAAGTGGTGCAATAGTCAGCGATTGAGGGAACGTAAGGACCTAGAGATATCAGTTCGAATCCCACCATGGCAGCTAGAGAAATAAAAATGCAATGAATACATTTGCAATAGAAGTCTATAAAATTAACATGAAAGTACTAGATTATTGTAAAGAAATGTCTTTCAGAGGAGGAACTCTGCTGCTCTTAACCAGTCTGGCCTATATGTAACTCAAGACTCACACCAATTATTAATTGCGTCTTGAAATCGTAACAAGCCACTCAGTTGCAGGCAACACACCACTACTTGCTCAAGGATAATAAATGCTGGTAACACCCCAAGAGCAATTTGTTTAAATTGCAGATTTGAGTGAGGATGTCTTTACAGCAGCATAGATGTCTGACACCTGGGGCGGGATTCTCCGAGCCTGCGCCAGGTGGGAGAATCACCGGGGGGCGGTGCGCGAATCCCGTCACTCCGCTCTGACGCCGGGCCACCGATTCTCCGGTGACCGGAGAATCGGCGGCGCGGTCAGGGGCCATTGAAAGCGGCTCCCGCACCAATTCTCCGCGCTTGACGGGCTGAGTGCCCTCCGAGTCCCACTGGTGTCATTTGCATCTGGTCCTTGATGTGTTGGGTGTTCTGGATCACAAACAGGTCACCAACACTTGAAGTGGTGCAACTCTATTTTATTATAAAGTTAACTATATTAACATACTTGAACTGTGGGTAAATGCAATACCAGCTTTAACTGTTGACCCTTGCCTAGTCCTAACCAGGTGATGCACTCAGCACATGGTGAATGTCTGTGTTGCAGGCTGTGAGCTCTGTGCTCCAAGCTGGTTGCTACTAGAATGAGCGGGAACTCTCCTGTCCCCATTCTTTATAGTGCATGTGCTCTCACTGGCGATTGGCTGCGGTGTTGTGTATGCTGATTGGTCCCACTGCATGTCCATCAGTGTGTGTGTGTGTGTCTACACCATAATATACTGGTGTATATTATGACAGTCCTACCCGGCGGGGCCTCGCCGTTCTGGCTGCGGGAGCCGTTCTGGTGAGAGGGCGGGAGGAGCCGACTCCGGGGGAAGGGGGGACCTCTACGGTGGCCAGGCCCACGATCGGGGGCAACCGATCGCCAGATGCGCTCATTTCGGGGGGGGGGGGGTCTATGTTCCTCCGCGCCGGGCCCCTGTAGGGCTCCGCCATGTTGTCCGAAAGCCAGCGCGGAGACAGCCGTGGCGTGCATGCATGGATCAGCAGTGGCTTTCGTCGCCAGAGCAGCGCACAGCACTCCGGCGCCATGCTAGCCCCCGAGGAAGGGGAGAATGACTGGGCCTGGAGGCCCGTTGACGCCGGCGTCGCTCATGCCGGATTTGACGCTGGCGTCAACACTTGGCCGGGATTTCAGAGAATCGCGGCCCTTATTCCTCACTGATGACACACCTCTGCTCACCTTGGACAGTTATATTCCTTGTGAGAATCCTTCTCTCCTCCCTCTATAATAACTTGTCCTGCGCTACCTGTTTTCTGTTCATTCTCCAAGGCATGCTGTATTCCAATGGGAATGACTACCAGTGCACCCATGTTTGGGAGCAAGTGTTTTTTTGCAGAAGCCCTGTAGTCAGACAAAAGGTGCTTCAACGCTTGCTACAACTCTCCACTTGCCTTAATTATAGGTTTCAAATATGTGCAAAATTGCAGCAACAGCCAGATGGAATCACCAGAATTAAGTAGCTAATGATCCTAATTTCTCACTCCACAGATTTTGTTTGTTCTTATTATGGAAATTATCTGAATGAGACGATACAAATATATTTGTGATTGTGGGGGTTTGCAATCGCTATTGTTACTGAAGCTGTTCCACCATCGAATGAACAGGCATTCAGCAAAATATGTAAATCAAGTCAATTTAATATTATTATTATTTTTAATCAAGTTACTGCAGGTGCTTTGCGTTAATTAAAATGTTATGATTGACAATTTAAATAACATAGAAGAAATGATCAAGTTCAATCACAAAACAATGCAAGTACATTCTTTCAGCTCATTCTTTTGAGATTGTGATATTTGTACTCAGAAATGAATATATTGGTGTGAAAAATCATTTCAGAATCGGCTAATCTCTTTATAATTTAGTGATTGTTCTGTACTGGTAGATTCAAATGTAGTAAATCGATTAAAATCATTTAAACCCCAAAAAGAGAAATCATCTATTCGTTACTTCAGACAATCATTACACTTACCACACATAGTATTTTGTATATTTGTAGTTCCCTATTCTTCTTTGTTGAAGTCTCCACTTCAAAAGTCACCATTGGATCCTGCGATGAACTCATTTTTTGAGAATAATCCTGAGCCAGACATACAAGTTCTCAAAGCTTGGTGAAAAGCAGCTGACACACGGCTCTCACACATGCATCCACTCTGATACTTCCTTCTACTAATTCCTTACTCCAGCATAGCATGTAAGTCTCACATGACTTTATACAGTATGTAGGTTGAGATTAGTATCTCAAAGGTTATTACATTTAGCAATTAATTATTATACATAGCAATAAATTATTACATATAGCAATAAATTCTAAGGATGGGTTAAAAGCAAAGACAAATAAACTGCTGCAATGTAATTATTGAAGAATTAGACAAAGTAGTTGGGTATTTATTATATTTTAAAAAAGCAGTACACAACAAAGTTGGGTATTTACTCCAAAAAAGCAGTTGTTTAAAAATAATATTTATAGCTGCCTGCTGAGCAGAATATCTGCCTGATTTCATGATTCATTTTCAATTGCAGCAGGGGTACCTCCCACTTTCAAATCCTTCTTCGTGCCCTGTGACATATATCAGTTTGGGAGTTCCTGCATTATTACAAGCTGAGACAATGATTAAACGTGTGCATGTCAGCAATCGACATTATCACTTCATGGCATACCAATAATCACAAAGATTGTTACAGCTCATGTCAGCAGGTTGGCTCCTTACTCAGAGAAAACACTTGAAGTGCACTTCCAAGGGGTAGAAAATTTGGATTAGATCCAGCTCTCGCCAAATTGGAGAATTATTTACTTTACTTTCTTGAAAATTTGGTTACTTTATATTTCTGAAATCATTATGTTGTGTTATGCTTCTTCATGGAGCATAAGCTGCTTCCTTGTTGTATGTTCTGACAAAGGAAGCTCCAGACTTGGAGATAGGTTTAACACATTTATTGAACAGTTAACAATTCTCCTACTTGAGTTCGACTCTCCTGCTAAGCTTGCTCTAGTAACTCAGTCCAACTAACTAGTCTGCTCTAAGCCATGCGGTGGGTGTGATGCTTCCGATCTGCCCCTGTGCTTCTCTCTGAGTGTCGCCTGCGGGAAGAGAAAGAGCATGTGTGCCCTGTTCTTTTATATGGGTTGCCCCCTTGTGGTGGTGTCACCTCTGGGTGTCTTGACTGTCATTAGCTGTACGTCTGCATGTCATGATGTCTCTGGTGCTCCCTCTAGTGTTTACTTAGTTGTAGTGTATTTACATTAACCCCTTGTGTATTTACAGTGATGCATATCACCACACATTATACATTTTCTTTTAGTCCTTTCTCAAAAATATTTTTATTAAAGGCATTTTGCAAATATACACAGAAATATCAGAAAACCAAACAACCAGATACAAAAACACAGGCCTATTGCAAACCCTCCCCACCTTAGTTTTTCCTCACTTATCTCCCCCCACAACACTAAGAAAAATCGGAAAAAAAACCTAAGCCCGCTACCTTCCGCTGATGCCTTAATTCACTTTAAAGAAATCGATAAATGGCTTCCACCTCTGGGTGAACCCTTCCTCTGCTCCCCGTAAGGCGAACTTAACCTTTTCCAAGTGCAAGAATTCTGCCAAGTCGCTCACCCACACCCTTGCCTTTGGTGGCTCCGGGTCCCACCTGGGCTATCAGGGAGGCAAAGGCCGGGACATCGGCCTCTCTCCTCACCTGAACACCCGATCTTCCGACACTCCGAATATTGCTACCCCCGGACTCGGGGTCACTCTACACTCAGAATCTCAGACGTAACATCTGAGAACCTTTGCCAGAACCCCCTCAGCTTTGGACATGGCCAGAACATGTGGACAAGATTCACAAGCCCCCCCCCCCCCCCACCGTCTCGCATTGCCCACACCTATCCTCCACCCCTGCAAAGAACCGACCCATCCTCACAACTGTCATGTCAGCCCTGTGCACCACCGTAAATTGGATGAGGCTTAACTTCGCACACGACGACTTCGGGTTGCGGCTATGCCTAGGTAGGTCGCACGTTCGGCAGCTCCCGCCGGGAACGGACTTTTGGGCTCTTCAGAGGAGCCCCAACGGCAATTCTTCGACGGCTCCCAGTGTGGGAAGGTGGCAGCAAGGTTCCCCGACACTATATGGATTGGACCAGGAGTGGAGCGGTTAAAAAAGTGATCCTGGTGCAGCGGAAAGTACGAGGGAGGAAAAGCAAGATGGTGGCGGGTGGAGACCAAGCAGCGTGGGCGCAGTGGTCGCAGGAGCAGCAGGAGTTCCTTAAACGCTGCTTTGAGGAGCTGAAAACCGAAATGCTGGCGCCAATGAAGGCGGTGATCGAGAAGCTAGTGGAGACCCAGAAGGCCCAAGGGGCGGCGATCCGGGAGGTTCGGCAAAAAACGTCCGAGAATGAGGACGAGATCTTGGGCCTGGCGGTGAAGGTGGAGGCACACGAGGCGCTGCACAAGAGGTGGCAGGAAAAATTTGAGGACCTGGAGAATAGGTCGAGGAGGAAGAATCTTCGGATTCTGGGTCTCCCTGAAGGAGTGGAGGGGCCCGATGTCGGGGCATATATGAGCACGATGCTCAATTTGCTGATGGGTCAGGGAACTTTCCCGAGGCCCCTGGAGCTAGATGGGACTCATCGGGTCCTGGAAAGGAGACACAAAGCCAACGAGCCGCCAAGGGCTGTAGTGGTGAGGTTCCACCGCTTTATGGACAGAGAGTGTGTCCTGAGATGGGCCAAAAAAGAATGGAGCAGCAAGTGGGAGAACACGGAGATCCGAATTTAACAGGACTGGAGTGCGGAGGTGGCTAAGAAGAGGGCTGGTTTTTGTGGTGTTGGGCGTTCTGACACACAGATGAGCCAACACAGTTGTATTTGGTACAACGCTGTTTTATTCAAACTTACTATCTACAGTTTTGTCTTGATACTCTGCACGTGGGGACTCCCTGTCTGTGATGTTAATACAGGTCTTGTCGTTGTCTTTGTCCCCAGATCTACTGCCCACCAGGTGTCGTGTTTGTCCTTTTATACTGTCTCTGTCTTTGTCTGTGATTGGTTGTGGTGTTGTGTGTTCTGATTTGTCTGTTGGTGTGTCTATCATGATGTGTGTGTTTGAATATCATGACAGTTTTAACCGTGCTAAGGCGGTTCTCCATCGGAAGGGGGTGAAGTTCGGGATGCTGCAGCCAGCGCGATTGTGGGTCACGTTCCAAGATCGGCACTACTATTTTGAAACGCCTGATGAGGCATGGAACTTTATCCAGTCTGAAAAGTTGGACTCAAACTGAGGGTTTGTCGTGGGGGGATGTTTACTGTGTTTACTGCGTTGGGGGAATGTTCTTTTTGTTTTGTGTTTTGGTAGCCCCCTGATCCGGCTGATAATTTGGAAAGTGAAGGGCCTGAACGGGCCGGTCAAGAGGGCCCGGGTGTTCGCGCACTTAAAGGGACTGAAGGCAGACGTGGTTATGCTCCAGGAGACTCATCTGAAGGTGGCAGATCAGGTAAGGCTGAGAAAGGGATGGGTAGGACAGGTATTCCATTCGGGGCTGGATGCGAAGAACAGAGGGGTTGCGATACTGGTGGGGAAGCGGGTGTTGTTTGAGGCGATGAATATTGTGGCGGATAATGGAGGTCGATACGTGATGTTGAATGGTAGGTTGCAGGGGACGCGGGTGGTACCCATCCCTTTCATTCAGGGCTGGATGCGAAGAACAGAGGGGTTGCAATACTGGTGGGGAAGCGGGTGTCGTTTGAGGCAATGAATATTGTAGCGGTTAATGGAGGTCGATATGTGATGGTGAGTGGTAGGTTGCAGGGAGTGCGGGTGGTACTGGTGAACGTATATGCCCCGAATTGGGATGATGACGGATTTATGAAACGCATGCTGGGTCGGATTCCGGATCTGGAGGTAGGAAACTTGATAATGCGGGGGGGGGGACTTCAACACGGTGCTGGACCCAGCACTGGACCGTTCTAGGTCCAGGACGGGTAGGAGGCCGGCTGCGGCCAAGGTGCTCAGGGGATTTATGGACCAGATGGGGGGAGTGGATCCATAGAGGTTTGCCAGGCTGCAGGCCAGGGAATCTTCCTTCTTTCCCACGTCCATAGAGCCTACTCCCGGATAGATCTTTTCATTTTGAGTACGGCGCTAATCCCGAAAGTGGAGGGAACGGAATATTCGGCCATAGCCATCTCGGACCACGCCCCGCATTGGGTGGAGCTAGAGTTGGGGGTGAAGAGGGACCAGCGCCCGCTGTGGGACTGTTGGCAGATGAGAGGGTGTGCGGGCGGGTGCGGGGTTGTATTGAAAGATACTTGGAGGCCAACGACAACGGGGAGGTGCAGGTGGGGGTAGTCTGGGAGGCGTTGAAGGCGGCGGTCAGGGGAGAGCTAATCTCCATTAGGGCCCACAGGGAGAAGAGAGAGGGGAGGGAGAGGGAGAGGTTGGTGGGGGAGATTTTAAGGGTGGACAGGAGTTATGCAGAGACCCCCGACGGAACCTCCAGACTGAATTCGACCTGATGACCACGGGGAAAGCAGAGGCACAGAGGAGGGAAGCGCAAGGGGCAGCGTATGAGTATGGGGAGAAGGCGAGTCGGAATGCTGGCAAATCAGCTTCGTAAGAGGGAGGCAGCGAGGGAGATTGGTGGAGTTAGGGATAGAGGGGGAAATATGGTGCAGAGTGCGGTGAGAATAAACAAGGTATTTAGGGACTTTTATGGGGATCTGTACAGGTCTGAGCCCCCAGCGGGGAGGAGGGGATGCGACGATTCCCCGATCAGCTGAGGTTCCTGATTGTGGAGGAAGAGCAGGTGGCTGGTTTGGGGGCGCCGATTGGGCTGGAGGAGCTGGTTAAAGGACTGGGGAACATGCAGGCGGGGAAGGCCCGGTTGAATTTTACAGGAAATACGTGGACCTGCTGGGCCCGTTGCTATTGAGGACTTTTAATAAGGCGAGGGAGGAGGGGACCTTGCCCCTGACAATGTCCAGGGCGCTGATTTCTTTGATCTTGAAGTGGGACAAGGATCCATTGCAATGTGGGTCGTATAGACCGATCTCGTTCCTCAATGTTGACGCTAAGTTGCTGGCGAAGGTGCTGGCTATGAGAATTGAAGACTGTTTCCCGGGGGTGATTCATGAGGACGAGACAGGATTTGTGAAAGGTAGGCAGCTAAATACAAATGTGCGGAGGCTCCTCAATGTGATTATGATGCCCTCGGTGGAGGGGGAAGCGGAGGTAGTGGCAGCTATGGACGCAGAGAACGCCTTTGATCGGGTGGAGTGGGAGTACCTTTGGGAAGTGTTGCGGAGGTTTGGGTTCGGGGAGGGGTTCATCAGTTGGGTCAGGCTGCTGTATAGAGCCCCGGTGGCGAGTGTGGCTACAAACCGGCGGAGGTCGGAGTACTTTCGGCTGTACCGGGGGTCGAGGCAGGGGTGCCCCTTATCCCCCTTGTTGTTTGCACTGGCAATTGATCCGCTGGCCATGGCACTGAGGAAGTCCAGGAAATGGAGGGGATTGGTTCGGGAGGGAGAGGAACACTGGGTGTCATTGTATGCCGATGACCTGTTGTTGTTTGTTGCGGATCCAGTAGAGGGGATGGCGGAGGTCATGCGGATCCTTAGGGAGTTTGGGGACTCAACGTAGGGAATAGTGAGCTCTTTGTGGTGCATTCATGGACCAGGGAAGGGGGATAGATGAGCTGAAGAGGGCGGAAAGGAGCTTTCCAAGTAGCCAGGAGTTGGGGGGCCCTGCATAAGCTCAATTTGACGCGGCTGGTGGAGCAGATGGAGGAGGATTTTAAAAAATGGGATATGCTGCCGCTCTCACTAGCGGGTAGGGTGCAGTCGGTCAAAATGACGGTCCTTTCCGAGGTTTCTCTTTGTGTTCCAGTGCCTTCCCATTTTGATCCCCAAGGCCTTTTTCAAACGGGTAAGCAGGAACATCATGGGATTTGTGTGGGCGAATAAGACCCCGAGGGTGAAGAGGGTGTTTCTGGAGCGTAGCAGGGACAGGGGGGGGGGGGGGGCTGGCACTGCCGAATTTGTGTGGCTATTATTGGGCAGCCAATGTGGCGATGATCCGTAAGTGGGTAATGGAGGGAGAGGGGGCGGCGTGGAAGAGGCTAGTGATGGCGTCCTGTGTGGGCACAAGCCTGAGGGCGCTGGTGACGGCACCGCTGCTGCTCTCGCCGACAAGGTACACCACGAGTCCGGTGGTGGCGGTGACGCTGAAGATCTGGGGGCAGTGGAGGCGACACAAGGGCGAGGTGGGAGCCTCGGTTTGGTCCCCGATTCGGGAGAACCATCGGTTCGTCCTGGGAAGGATGGATGGGGGGTTTCGGAGCTGGCATCGGGCAGGGATTAGAAGAATGGGGGACCTGTTCATCGATGGGATGTTTGCGAGCCAAGGGGAGCTGGAGGAGAAGTTTGGGCTACCCCCGGGAAACGCTTTCAGGTACATACAAGTGAGGGCGTTTGTGAGGCGGCAGGTGAGGGAATTCCAGCTACTTCCGGCACGTGGGATTCAGGACAGGGTGATTTCGGGTGTATGGGTTGAAGAAGGCACGGTTTCGCCGATTTACCAGGAGCTGCAGGAAGAGGAGGAGGCCTCGGTGGAGGAGTTAAAGGGCAAGTGGGAGGAGGAGCTTGGGGAGGAGATAGATGAGGGTCTGTGGGCTGATGCCCTGAGTAGGGTTAATTCTTCCTCCTCTTGCACCAGGCTCAGCCTAATACAGTTCAAGTTACTCACAGAGCGCATATGGCAGGGGTGAGGTTGAGTAGATTCTTTGGAGTGGAGGACAGATGTGGGAGGTGCTCGGGGGGCCCAGCAAATCACATCCATATGTATTGGTCGTGCCCGGCACTAGATGGGTTTTAGAGGGGTTTTGCGAGGAATATGTCCAAGGTGGTGAACGCCCGGGTCAAGCCGAGCTGGGGATTCGCATTATTTGGGGTATCGGACGAGCCGGGAGTGCAAGAGGCGAGAGAGGCCGGTATTCTGGCCTTTGCGTCCCTGGTAGCCCGGCGGAGGAGTTTGCTACTATGGAAAGATTCGAAGCCCCCTATTGTGGAAGTTTGGATCAATGACACGGCAGGGTTCATCAAGCTGGAGAGGATAAAGTTTGCCTTGCGAGGGTCTGTGCAGGGGTTCCTCAGGCGGTGGCAACCATTCCTAGACTATCTCGGGGAGCGTTAGGAGGAGGTCAGCAGCAGCCCAGGGGCGGGTGGGGGGGAGGGTGGGGGGGTTTCTTTTGGGGTGGCGTTTGGGTTAAGGTGGTTTTTTCCCCCCTATTTGTGCTTTTCACTGTTATATGTGGGGTTATTGTATACTGGGGAAATCCAATGTATAATTTCTGTTTGTTGTGTTCTTGTTTCTTTCCTCTTGCTGGAGGGGGGGGGTTGTTGAAAATTTGTTGAAAAATTTGAATAAATATATATATATTTTTTTTAAACTTCGCACACGACAAAGATGCATTCACCCTCTGCAGGGCTTCCTTCCACAGCCCGGCCCTCACCTTCCCACCCAGCTCCTCCTCCCATTTACACCTGATCTCCTCCAGCACGCCCTCCCTCTCCATCAGCTCTCCATAAATGTCTGCCCCTCTCCCCTGCGCAATGTCATCTTCGGAAAGCAACTTATCATGTAGCACTGGAAGTGGCAGCCCTGGAAAGGTGGCACCTCTCCCACAAGACCCTCACCTGCAGATACCTGAACCCATTCCCCTGAGGCAACTGTTATGTTTCCTCAAGCTCTTCCAGGCCTGCAAACCTATCTCCCAGAAACAAGTCCCTGAAATACTCTATCCCTACCTGCTGCCACGCTCAGAACCTCTCATCCAGCCCTGCCGGCACAAACCTATGATTCTCATTTATCGGCGCCCACAATGCCTTCCAACCCGAGATATTGCCTGTACTGGTTCCAGACTCACAACACTGAGACCACCTCCGGGCTCATGGAAACCGGGTCGGCGAGAACAGAAGGGGCAACAACAACAGCCCTCAGATTCGTCCCCCTTCATGCGCTGCCTCCATCCGCCCCAAACCGACCCTTCCTCCACCGCCCATTTCATGTCCATTGCGATGTTTGCGGTCCAGTAGTAATTCAACAAGCTCGGCAATGCCAGCCCCCCCCCTCCCACCGTCTCCTCTGCAAGAACACCCTCCTCTGCAATTGGGTCTTCCCTGCATACATGAATCCTGAAATTATCACATTCACCTTACTAAAAAAGGATTTGGGAGCAAACATGACAAAGTTCTGGAACACAAACAGGAACTTGGTCAGCACCATCATTTTCATCATCTGCACACGTCCAGCCAGTGTCAAAGGCAACACATCCCACCTCTTAAAGTCCAACTTCATACCCTCCACCAGTCACGCCAAATTCAATTTATGCAGCTGGGCCTGGCTCCACTACTCAGAAAGGCAACTCCCCTAGCGTCCTCTCCTGTATTAATCAGGAACACGTCACTTTTTCCCATGCTCAATTTGTACCCCGAGAAACAGCTAGATTCCCTCAGGATCTCCATATTCCTATCAAAACTCCCTACCAGGTCCGAGATGTGTAGCAGAAGATCATCTGCGTACGAGACTCTGTGCTTGACCCTGTAATGATATGTATATAGTCACGTTAGTGAAGGGTTAATAATTACATCTCTGTGTAAATCAAACACCAGAGGGCGTTATTACTTCTCTGTATTTAAGACAGCCTCTCAGGGAATTCTGGGAGAAGCATGGTGAAAAGCACAAGGTGAAGCTTAGAGCAGAGTGAATGTTAATTAGAGATAGAACGAGGTTAGATCATAGTGTAGCTAGTGACTAGATAGAATATTGAATACTGTAAGACAGATTCAATATCATTCATTATCATCTGTAGCTCAGTAGAGTGTAGAAACTTCATTTAATTAGTAGTGTAACAATAAATTAGTTTTGTTTCAATCTTTTGATATATATCATCACTATATCGGGTCATTCTGGAAGAAAAGACAAAGAATACAACATATTACCAATCGTGGTAATATAACACTCCTCCCCGCTAAATCCCTCTCCAACCCCTCGAAGCCCTGATCACCATTGCCAATGGCTCTATCGCCAGAACAAAAAGCAAAGGGGATAACGGGCACCTCTGCCTCATCTCCCAATTCAACCCAAAGTACCCCAAACTCATCCTGGTCATCTGTCCGGACACTAGCCATCAGCACCCTATACAGCAATCGAACCCAATCCATGAAGCCCTGGCCAAACCTGAACCGACCCAGCACCTCCAACAAATACGCCCACTCAACCCGATCAAAAGGCTTCTGTGCATCCATTGCCACCAACACCTCTACCGCCTGCCCCTTCAAGGCCATCGTAGTAACATTGAGAAACCTGCACACATTTGTGGCTGCCACCCCTTCACAAACCCCGCCTGATCCTCTCCTATCACCCCCGGCACACAGTCCTCTATACGCGATGCAAGCTCCTATCATCCACATTTAACAGTGAAATCGGGCAGGACTACCCATACTGGAATAGTGTGGACAAGGAATAGGGAGAGGAGTTGAACACGTGGCTACAGGGATGATGCAGGAGGGAAGGTTTCAGATTTTTGGATAATTGGGGCTCATTCTGGGGTAGGTGGGACCTCTACAAACGGGATGGTCTACATCTGGACCAGAGGGGTACCAATATCCTGGGGGGGGGGGGCGGAATTTGCTAATGCTCTTCGGGAGGGTTTAAACTAATTCAGCAGGGGATTGGGAACCTGAATTGTAGCTCCAGTATACAGGAGGTTGAGAGTAGTGAGGTCATGAGTAAGGTTTCAAAGTTGCAGGAGTGTACCGGCAGGCAGGAAGGTGGTTTAAAGTGTGTCTTCTTCAATGCCAGGAGCATCCGGAATAAGGTGGGTGAACTTGCGGCATGGGTCGGTACCTGGGACTTCGATGTTGTGGCCATTTCGGAGACATGGATAGAGCAGGGACAGGAATGGTTGTTGCACGTGCCGGGTTTAGATATTTCAGTAAGCTCAGCAAAGGTGGTAAAAGAGGGGGTGAGGTTGCATTGTTAGTCAAAGACAGTATTACGGTCGTAGAAAGGACGTTTGATGAGGACGCGTCTACTGAGGTAGTATGGGCTGAGGTTAGAAACAGGAAAGGAGAGGTCACCCTGTTAGGGGGTTTCTATAGGCCTCTGAAAAGTTCCAGAGATGTAGAGGAAAGGATTGCAAAGATGATTCTGGATAGGAGCGAAAGCAACAGGGTAGTTGTTAAGGGGGACCTTAACTTTCCAAATATTGACTGGAAACGCAATAGCTCGAGTACTTTAGATGGGTCCGCTTTAGTCCAATGTGTGCAGGAGTGTTTCCTGACACAGTATGTAGATAGGCCAACAAGAGGCGAGGCCATATTGGATTTGGTACTGGGTAATGAACCAGGACAGGTGTTAGATTTGGAGGTAGGTGAGCACTTTGGTGATAGTGACCACAATTCGATTACGTTTACTTTAGTGATGGAAAGGGATAGGTATATACAGCAGGGCAAGTGCTATATCTGGGGGAAAGGCAATTATGATGTGATGAGTCAAGTCTTAGGATGCATCGGATGGAGAGGAAAACTGCAGGGGATGGGCACAATAGAAATGTGGAGCTTGTTCAAGGAACAGCTACTGCGTGTCCTTGATAAGTATGTACCTGTCAGGCAGCGAGGAAGTGGTCGAGCGAGGGAACCGTGGTTTACTAAAGCAGTCAAAATACTTGTCAAGAGGAAGAAGGAGGCTTATGTAAAGATAAGACATGAAGGTTCAGTTAGCACGCTCAAGAGTTACAAGTTAGCTAGGAAGGACCTAAAGAGAGAGCTAAGAAGAGCCAGGAGGGGACATGAGAAGTCTTTGGCAGGTAGGATCAAGGATAACCCTAAAGCTTTCTATAGATATGTCAGGAATAAAAGAATGACTAGGGTAAGAGTAGGGCCAGTCAAGGACAGTAGTGGGAAGTTGTGCGTGGAGTCCGAGGAGATAGGAGAGGTGCTAAATGAATATTTTTTTGTCAGTATTCACACAGGAAAAAGACAATGTTGTCGAGGAGAATACTGAGATTCAGGCAACTAGACTAGAAGGGCTTGAGGTTCATAAGGAGGAGGTGTTAGCAATTCTGGAAAGTGTGAAAATAGATAAGTCCCCTGGGCTAGATGGGATTTATCTTAGGATTCTCTGGGAAGCTAGGAAGGAGATTGCTGAGCCTTTGATCTTTAAGTCATCTTTGTCTACAGGAATAGTGCCATAAGACTGGAGGATACAAATGTTGTCCCCTTGTTCAAGAAGGGGAGTCAAGAGACAACCCCGGTAACTATAGACCAGTGAGCCTTACTTCTGTTGTGGGCAAAGTCTTGGAAAGGTTTATAAGAGATAAGATGTATAATCATCTGGAAAGGAATAATTTGATTAGAGATAGTCAACACGGTTTTGTGAAGGGTAGGTTGTGCCTCACAAACCTTATTGAGTTCTTTGAGAAGGTGACCAAACAGGTGGATGAGGGTAAAGCAGTTGATGTAGTGTATATGGATTTCAGTAAAGTGTTTGATAAAGTTCCCCACGGTAGACTACTGCAGAAAATACGGAGGCATGGGATTCAGGGAGATTTAGCAGTTTGGATCAGAAATTGGCTAGCTGGTAGAAGACAAAGGGTGGTGGTTGATGGGAAATGTTCAGACTGGAGTCATGTTACTAGTGGTGTACCACAAGGATCTGTTTTGGGGCCACTGCTGTTTGTCATTTTTATAAATGACCTGGACGAGGGCGTAGAAGGATGGGTGAGTAAATTAGCAGATGACACTAAAGTCGGTGGAGTTGATGAGCAGAGAGATCTCGGTGTCCATGTACATAGATCCCTGAAAGTTGCCACCCAGGTTGAGAGGGTTGTTAAGAAGGCGTATGGTGTGTTAGCTTTTATTGGTAGAGGGATTGAGTTTCGGAGCCATGAGGTCATGTTGCAGCTGTACAAAACTCTGGTGCGGCCGCATTTGGAGTATTGCGTGCAATTCTGGTCGCCGCATTGTAGGAAGGATGTGGAAGCATTGGAAAGGGTGCAGAGGAGATTTACCAGAATGTTGTCTGGTATGGAGGGAAGATCTTATGAGGGAAGGCTGAGGGACTTGAGGCTGTTTTCGTTAGAGAGAACAAGGTTAAGAGGTGACTAAATTTGAGGCATACAAGATGATCAGAGGATTGTGGACAGTGAGAGCCTTTTTCCTCGGATGGTGATGTCTAGCACGAGGGGACATAGCTTTAAATTGAGGGGAGATAGATATAGGACAGATGTCAGAGGTAGAGTAGTAAGGGCGTGGAATGCTCTGTCTGCAACAGTAGTGGACTCGCCAACGCTAAGGACATTCAAATGGTCATTGGATAGACATATGGACGATAGAGGAATAGTGTAGATGGGCTTTAGAGTGGTTTCACAGGTCGGCGCAACATCGAGGGCCGAAGGGCCTGTACTGCGCTGTAATGTTCTATGTTCATTGCTCAGGGCCCTTATCCTTCTTTAAAATCAACAAAATGGATGTCTGCGATAATGTGGTGGTGGGGGGGGGGGGGCGGGGTATCCCTCTTTCCTCGACTCCCCCTATACCACATGCAAATCCACTCCGTATGGTACGTGGTCAGAGACCACGATCGCTGAATACTCCAAATTGGCCAACAGCACCCTATCCATTACAAAACGTCAATCCGGGAGTACAGCCGATCCAAATGCGAAAAATACGAGAACACCTTTGGCCTTGGCCTCCAAAACCTCCGCGGGTCTGACCCGCCCCCACCCATATGGTTCATGAATTCCCTTGACTCCCTCGCCACCGTCGAGACCTTCAACGACCTGGGGCACGGCCGGTCCAACCTTGGATCCAGAACCATGTTAAAATCGTTCCCCATTATCAACCAGAGCATGTTCAGATCCGGGATCTTCCCTAATAACCGCCTCATGAAGTCCACGGTGTCCCAATTTGGGACATAAACATTCACCACCACAGGCACCCCATCCCGCTTCCCACTAACCATCAGATATCTGCCCCGGGTGTCATATACTGCCAACCTCGATGGCCTCTTCTTCATGTCCAATCCTGAGTGGAACAACTGTCCACCCATCCCTTCCTCAGTCTTGTCTGATCACCCAGCTTCAGGTGTGTCTCCTGAAGGAACACAACGTAGCAAAACGTCTGCCTTCAAACTCCTCAAATGTGTTCAATCGGTCCATTTAACTTTCACACGCTCCCTGACCACCATTCCCTGCTGATCAGTCATAACCCTTCTTTAGCCAGCTCCCTCCGGCTCACGTCTCACAGATTTCCGGGCCCACCCCAAGATGTCCGCCACCATTCCTCCCCATCCACCAGAGCCACACCCATGTCAGCATCCCTCCCCCCACCACCCCTCCCCATAACCAACCAAATAACCAACCCATTCCCCTCTCCAGCACTCCCTCCTCCTGATGCCCCCCCCCCCCCTCACTCCCGTTACATTTTGTTTTATTCTTTCATGGAACGTGGGCTTTGCTGTTCGGCCAGCATTTATTGCCCATTCCTAATTGCCCTGGAGAAGATGCATTTTGAACCACTGTAGTCCATGTGGTGCAGGGACACCCGCAGTGCTGTTATCGCAAAGGTGTTCCATATAAAAATAGGTGCAAATGCAAAAATATTTTATTAAGTCAGTGTACAATTTTAGTTACATTATTTTTATGAAGTCAGCGTAGATTCACACACATGTTTTATACATGTACACATTCCTATAGTTTATGGAGTAACTGATTATTTTCATTGCACTGTGCTTAAATGGAAATATAAAATGGGGAGAACTGTAAAGTGGGCTGCCAATTCACTTTACACCATCAGCTAAAGTCAAAATGATCCCCAGTGCATCTCAAGCATGCCATGCCATTGTACATAGGAACAAGGAATAAGAATAGGCCATTCAGCCCCTCGAGCCTGCTCCACCATTTAATAAGATGGATGGGTGATTGATAGTAACCTCAAATCTGCATCCCGCCTACCACCAATAACCCATCACCCCTTGCTTAGCAATAATCTATCCACTTCTGCCTTAAAAATATTCAAAGATTCTGCTTCCACAGCCTTTACAGGAAGAGAATTCCAAAGACACACAAAAAAGAAGAAAAAAAATCAACTAATCTCCATTTTAAATGGGCGACCCCTTATTCTTAAACAGTGGCCACTAGTTCTGGATTCTCTCACAGAGAAAACATCCTCTGCATATCTACCCTGTAAAGATCCCTCAGGATCTTACACTCTTTTAAACAGTGGATACAAGCCTAACCTGTCCATCCTTTCTTTAAAAGACAACCCACCCATTCCAAGAATTACACTGGTGGTAAAAACAAATTACTGCGGATGCTGGAATCTGAAACAAGAATGAAAAATACTTCTCTCTCCACAGATGCTGTCAGACCTGCTGAGATTGTCCAGTATTTTCTGTTTTTATTACAATGGTAAACCTGCTCTGAACTGATTCCAATGCTTTTACATCCTTCCTCATAGAAGGTGACCAATACTGTACACAGTACTCCAAATGTGGTCTCACTAGTCCCCTGCAGAACTGAAGCATAACCTCCTTGTTTTTTTATTCAATTCTCCTTGCAATAAGTGATTCTATTAGCTTTCCTAATTATTTGCTGAACCGGCATACTAGGCTTTTGTGATTCATGCACTAGAACACTAACCCTCTGCATCTCAGAGCTCTGCAATCTCTCACCATTTAGATAATACACTTCCCTTTTAATCTTCCTGCCAAAATTGACCATTTTACATTTTCCCACATTGTAATCTATTTGCCTGATTATGGCCCACTCACTTAAAATATCTGTATCTTTTTGTAGCCTCCTTATGTCCTCTTCACAACTTACTTTTCTATCTATCTTTGTGTCATCAGCAAATTTGGCAATCATCCCATTCATCCAAGTAAATTTATAAATTGTAAACAGTTGAGGAACCCAGCACTGATCCCTGTGACATACCACTCATTACATCTTGCCAACCTAAAAGACTAATTTATGCCTCATCTCTGCTTTCCGTTAGTCAGCTAATCTTCTATCCATGCCAATATTTTAATGCCTACACCATGAGCTTTTATATTCTACAATAAATTTTGATGTGGCATCTTATCAAATACCTTTTGAAAATTAAGAGTACAGTACATCCACATGTTTCCCTTTATCTAAAGCACATGTGACTCCTTCAAAGAAATCCAATAAATTGGTGAAACATAATTTCCCTTTCCATGTTGACTCTGCTTGATTACCATGAACTTTTCCAAGTCCCCTGCTTTAGCTTCTAATAAGAGCTTCTAACATTGGACTGTGGGAGGAAATCCACGCAGACAGATGGTAAGCTAACTTGTCTGTAGTTTCCCACTTTCTCTCTCCCTCCTTTTTTGAATAATAGTTACATTTGCGATCTTCCAAAATAATAGGACCTTTCCCAAACCTAGGGAATTTCAGAAAATTAAAACCAATGTATGAACAATCTCATTTTTAAGAACCTAGGATGGAGTCCATTAGAATCTGGACACTTGTCAGTCCGCAGCTCAAACAATTTACTCAGTACCACTTATCTGGTGATTGTAATCATCATACGTTCCTCCCACTCTTCCATTTCCTGATTTGTAGCTGCTTCTGGGGTGTTACTTGTATCCTTTATAGTAAAGACTGATGTAGAACCTGTACAATTCAGCTGCAATTTCCTTCTTTCCAATATCAATTCTCCAGACTCACTTTCTTTAGGACCAACACCCTGTTAACTTTTTTCTTGTTTAAGTGCGTATAGAAACTCTTCCTTTTTATATTTCTGGTTTGCATTTTTTCATACCCCAATTTTCCCTCATTAATCTTTTAGTCATCCTTTGCTGTCCTTTATACTCTGTCCAATCTTCTGACCTTCCACCTACCTTTGTACAATTATATGCTTTTTCTTTAAGCTTGATATTATCTTTAACCTTTCTAGTTAACCGCAGGAGGTGTGTCAATCATTTCAGTCCTGAGACACACTGCAGGAGTTCCTCAGGTTAGTGTCCTCGGCCCAAACATCTTCAATTGTTTCATAAATGACTTTCCCTCCTGTGGTTAGCACTGCTGTTTCACAGCGCCAGGAACTTGGGTTCGATTCTGGCCTTGGGTGACTGTGTGTGGAGTTTACAAGTTTTCTCCATGTCTGCCTGAGTTTCCTCCCACAGTCCAATGAGGTGCAGGCTAGGTGGATTGGTGTGCTGAATAGCTCCTTAGTGTCCAAGATTGAGCAGGTTAAGTGGGGATAGGGGAGGGAAGCGGGCCTAGGTAGGGGGCTCTTTCAGAGGGTCGGTTCAGACTGGATTGGCCAAATGGCCTCCTTCTGCACTGTAGAGATTCTATGGAAATCGGCAGGAGTGTGGATGTTTGCTAGTGATTGCGCCGTGCTCAGTACCTTGTGCAACTCCTCAGGTACTGAAGCAGGCCCCTGTTCATATGCAGCAAGACCTGGAAAACATTCAGGCTTGGGATGAAAAGTGTCAGACAATGACCATCTCCAACCACCTCTCCATGAAATTCAATGGCATTACCATGTCTAAATCTACCATTATCAACATCCCGGAGAGTTACTATTCAGCAAAAACTGCATTGGACTAGCCATATAAATACGGTGGCTAGAAGAGCAGGTCAGAGGCTAGGAATTCAGCAGTGAATAACTTACCCCGATTCCCCAAAGCCTGTCCAGCACCTCCAAGGCACAAGTCAGGAGTATGATGGAATATTTTCCATCTCCCTGGATGAGTGCAACTCCAACAACACTCTAGTAGAATCTTGACACCATTCAGGTCAAAGCAGCCCACTTGACTGGCACCCATCCTCCAACTTAAACATTCACTAACTCCATCATTTGACAGTGCCAGAAGTGCATACCATATAAAAAAAAGCACTGCAGCAATTCACCAAGGCTCTTTTGACAGAACCTTCCAAACCAGAGACTTTGAGATGGAAAAGGCCTGCAGATGCATGGGAACACCACCATCTCCAATTTCCCCAAAGGCAAAGACCATTCTGACTTGGAATTATATCACGATCTCTTCACTCTCGCTGGGTCAAAATCCTGGCACTCCCTCCCTAACAGTACTGTAGGTATCACCACGTGGACTGCAGCAGTTCAAGAAGGCAGCTCGACACCACCTTCTCACGCACAATTAGGAATGGGCAATAAATGCTGGTTTAACCATACCACGAAAGAAGAAAAATCATTTTTAAAATGCCATCCATAAATAATACTGGCAGGAGTGCGACATGATGGCATGTGGTTATCACTGGTGCCTTACAGCACCAGGGATCCGGGTTCAATTCCTGCCTTGGGTCACTGTCTCTATGGTGTTTGTACATTCTCCCCATATCTGCTTGGGTTTCTATCAGGTGCTCCAGTTTCCTCTCAGTCCAAAGATGTGCAGGTTAGGTGGACTGGGCATGCTAAATTGCCCCTTAGTGTCCAGGGATGTGCAGGTTATGGGGATAGGGCGAGGTAGACATAGGCAGAATGCTCATTCAAAGGGTCAGTCCAGACTCGATTGGCCGAATTCCCTCCCCCTGCACTGTCGGGATTCTATGAAACCTGAATTTCCACTTAAATATGTAATGAGGATTGAATGTTTTCCTTGGACCCTGACCCAGATCTGGTGCCCTGTAGGGATGGATTCTAAAGAGATATTCAGACATTTTGAGCATAACTCAGTCTCTGTGTGGCAGACAACAGGTCTTGTCCGGGGACAGCGGTCAGTTACAACAGGTGCCGCTGGAGGGCGCCGGCGCTCGGAGTTCACCCCTGCTCATATGAAGCAGTTTTCCGCCATTCAAGCAGCAAACTCCGGCCCTCTGGTCGCTGCTTTCACCCGGACAATGGTTCAATCTGAAAGCCGCACGTAGTTTTCAGAGTGGAGGGCAAGCACTGAAGACGCAACTTTCTTCCAGAATATTGGCTTTCGATCCGGGTTGAAACTTAGCAACGAGTGAGGAAACTTTTAAGCCAGCGGCTTTGCCGATGGGATTTTTCGCCAGGCCGGAACCAACGTGCTGAGGAAGTTGGGGGGCAGGGGAAGATGAGAGGAGACGGGGCGACTAATACCGGAAGCGGAAACTCG